>NC_139566.1:41269816-41869816 GCF_965112155.1 Podarcis liolepis
AACAAACACTCTGTGAGGTGAGTGGGGCTGAGAGACTTCAAAGAAGTGTGACTGGCCCAAGGTCACCCAGCAGCTGCATGTGGAGGAGCGGAGACTCGAACCCGGTTTCCCAGATTACGTGACTACCGCTCTTAACCACTACACCACACTGGTAATGGGTAATGTCTGATCCAGCTCAAACAGGGGCGGATCTGATGTGAAATGGGCCAGACCTTCGGAACTAGAGATAGTTCACATTTTGGACCTGCTAACTTGCAACATCACTATCAAAAATTGCAGTGATAACACGGAGGGGTCCTCTTTTCATACCTGCAACAAGGAGATCAGAAGCTTCCATTTATGGTTTTAAACAAGCCACAGTTCTACCTGATGCCCAAACTTGGAAAACTGTAGCTTCTTCAAACTCTAGTTCAGTCTTCCCCATTTTGGTTCCCTCGAGATCTTTGAAATTACAACCCCCACCAGCCCCAGCCATCATGGCCAATGCTCAAGGATGCAGAAAGTTGTGCTCTAACCAGGTTGGAGATCAGAAGGATTAGAATTGGCTGCTTCATTTGCTCTTCCTAACTAGAGTTTCATCAAACCACAGTTCCCTGTGTTTGTATGTCACACGTAACTCTGTTTTGTTTAAAATCAGGTACAGAAGCTTCCAGTTTTCCCTCCATATGCATGAAAGAGGATAGAGGAGAATATGCAAGCCAAAGACTCACCACAGCTCACTCACATTGTAGGGGAAAAACAGGCTCCCCTTTTGTCTGAACTGGGCTTGAGAGCATTTTGTGCTCTCCCCCTCCCTTCCCGTCCAACACCTCCACAAAACTTTCCTTTTAAAACTGTACCTGAATCACACATCATCGCTCCTGTGAGCTTTTTTAATTTTTCCACTGCTGCTATTTTTATATAACCTTTTCCAGTTGCATTGTCTAACCCCCTCCCTTCCTCCTTGTCAGCCATGCCAGGATGCAGCAGGTATGAAATAGCTTATTAGAGCATTGCACTCCGCACAAACAGCATGGCTTTGGCAAACAAAAGGAAAGGGAAACCAGAACGCTTGGCAGGAAAGGCAAGAGGTGGAAATTATGAAGCCAAAAGGGGACTTGAGCCCTCCTCTGAGGGCTTGAGCGAATTCCCCTGCAGACCATAGAAGGTTCATAGAATTGTAGAATGCAGGGATCTTTTGTCCTAGGTGGGGCTCGAACCCATCATCATGAGAGTAAGAGTCTCATGCTCTGCTGACTGAGCTATCCCAGATATTCAAGAAGCATTGTTGTCTCCAGCTTAGCCCCTTTACTTGCAACCTGAGGTGAAGGGCAAGATGCCCCCTGCCCACTTTCACATCTAACAACCTGACCAGGCTGGCTGCTGAATCTCCTTTCAACCACTGGCAATGGGGCATCGCCCTCTACTGTACCTGAGGAAGAAGACTACCTTAGGAGGTGCAGAGCAAACAGTCTGTGAGCACCTAGAAAGGAATGCTGTGATCACCAATAGTCAGCATGGATTTCTGAAAAATAAGTCATGTCAGACTAACCTGATCTCATTTTTTGACAGAATTACAAGCCTGGTAGATGAAGGGAACGCAGTGGATGTAGCCTACCTTGATTTCAGCAAGGCATTCGACAAGGTGCCCCATGATATTCTTGTAAAGAAGCTGGTAAAATGCGGTCTTGACTATGCTACCACTCAGTGGATTTGTAACTGGCTGACTGACCGAACCCAAAGGGTGCTCATCAATGGTTCCTCTTCATCCTGGAGAAGAGTGACTAGTGGGGTGCCACAGGGTTCTGTCTTGGGCCTGGTCTTATTCAACATCTTTATCAACGACTTGGATTATGGACTCAAGGGCATCCTGATCAAATTTGCAGATGACACCAAACTGGGAGGGGTGGCTAACACCCCAGAGGACAGGATCACACTTCAAAACGACCTTGACAGGTTAGAGAACTGGGCCAAAACAAACAAGATGAATTTTAACAGGGAGAAATGTAAAGTATTGCACTTGGGCAAAAAAAATGAGAGGCACAAATACAAGATGGGTGACACCTGGCTTGAGAGCAGTACATGTGAAAAGGATCTAGGAGTCTTGGTTGACCACAAACTTGACATGAGCCAACAGTGTGACGCGGCAGCTAAAAAAGCCAATGCAATTCTGGGCTGCATCAATAGGAGTATAGCATCTAGATCAAGGGAAGTAATAGTGCCACTGTATTCTGCTCTGGTCAGACCTCACCTGGAGTACTGTGTCCAGTTCTGGGCACCACAGTTCAAGAAGGACACTGACAAACTGGAACGTGTCCAGAGGAGGGCAACCAAAATGGTCAAAGGCCTGGAAACGATGCCTTATGAGGAACGGCTAAGGGAGCTGGGCATGTTTAGCCTGGAGAAGAGGAGGTTAAGGGGTGATATGATAGCCATGTTCAAATATATAAAAGGATGTCACATAGAGGAGGGAGAAAGGTTGTTTTCTGCTGCTCCAGAGAAGCGGACACGGAGCAATGGATCCAAACTACAAGAAAGAAGATTCCACCTAAACATTAGGAAGAACTTCCTGACAGTAAGAGCTGTTTGACAGTGGAATTTGCTGCCAAGGAGTGTGGTGGAGTCTCCTCCTTTGGAGGTCTTTAAGCAGAGGCTTGACAACCATATGTCAGGAGTACTCTGATGTTGTTTCCTGCTTGGCAGGGGGTTGGACTCAATGGCCCTTGTGGTCTCTTCCAACTCTATGATTCTATGATTCTAGAGCAGCCTCATTTAAAGGCAATCGGCGGGATGCCGACATCTCCTAGTATCTACCGCCTAAGGCAGCTGTATCATTCTGCCTCATGGGAGGGCTGGCCCTGTAACCTGGGAGCAAACCCTGCCCTGGAGCCTAAGTTTTGCCCCTCCCAAGCCAGCCTCACGTACCCACAGCTTGGCACCGAGAGAGTGAAAAGGATTGGTCTGCACCTCCATGCACACCTGTGCTCCCCCATCTTCCTGCAGAATGGCACACAAAGACAAAGGACTCAGGATGGATCTACACACAGGGGAAAAACCGCTATAAATAAGTCAGAAATTAGATCATTATAATAAAAGAAAAGAAACGCTATGTAAAAAATGCATTATTTTTTTTTGCTCTCTGTCAGCATCTGGTGTTGCATGTTTATAATGCATCCAAAGCATTGGGGTTTTTTCTTTACTAATGTAGCTGAGTCCTGAGTTGCGGCTTACACAGCAATAGGGCTTTTTTCAGCCAGAACTCACCGGAACGGAGTTCCCGTACCTCTTTGGGGTGTCCCAGCACGTATTCCGTCACTTGGCACAGCACTCTGTGTTGAGTGATGCAGGCTGCGGCGGAGGGATGGTTTGGTGCAGTGCAATGGTGGGACGAGTGGGCAAAAAGAAGCTTTTTTAGGGGCAAGGTCCCTTAAAAAAACTCAACAAGTTCCGGCACCATTTTTTCTAGGAAAAAAAAGTCTTGCATAGCAACATTCTAACATGCCATGCCCATCCCCAGGGCAAATACACTGACAAAGTAGGGAAGAATGGGCAACAAAAATTACAGGCCATTCTTGGTAAATAAGGACAGTTGGGCCATATGCAATGAATCTCTTATAAACTCAAATTTGGGGGATTTCCCAGGAGCCAGCCCATTGCTTCAGTCTAGAATTCTAAATTCTACTTGCAAAAATTTTATAATGCTGAAGTTATGCTAAATCCCATTTTGAACTATCTTCAGACTACACAAATTCATGGAGGACGTAACTGTGAATGGCTACTAACAATGATGGTGACTTTACTAGCTCCAAGATCAATGGCAGAATGCCCTGACTATTAGTTGTTGTGGGTGGCGCTGTGGGTTAAACCACAGAGCCTAGGACTTGCCGATCAGAAGGTTGGTGGTTCAAATCCCAGTGACGGAGTGAGCTCCCGTTGCTAGGTCCCTGCTCCTGCCAACCTAGCAGTTCGAAGCATGTCAAAGTGCAAGGAGATAAATAGGTACCGCTCCAGCGGGAAGGTAAACGGCATTTCGGTGTGCTGCTCTGGTTCGCCAGAAGCAGCTTAGTCCTGCTGGCCACATGACCCAGAAGCTGTACGTCGGCTCCCTCGGCTAATAATAATAATAATAATAATAATAATAATAATAATAATAATAATTTATTATTTATACCCCGCCCATCTGGCTGGGCCTCCCCAGCCACTCTGGGCGGCTTCCATAAAACCAAAAATACAGTAAAATCACACATTAAAAACTTCCCTGAACAGGGCTGCCTTAAGATGTCTTCTGAATGTCAGGTAGTTGTTTATCGCTTTGACATCTGCTGGAAGGGCGTTCCACAAGGCTGGCGCCACTACCGAGAAGGCCCTCTGCCTGGTTCCCTGTAGCTTTGCTTCTCGCAATGAGGGAACCGCCAGAAGGCCCTCGGCGCTGGACCTCAGCGAGATGAGCGCCGCAACTCCAGAAGTCGGTCACGACTGGACCTAATGGTCAGTGGTCCCTTCACCTTAACCTTTACTGTGAGAACAGACTGCTGGGCTAGGTAGATCCTTGATCTGATCTAGCAAGGCTCTTTGGTCCTTAGAATCAGAAGAAAATGTTAAAAACTATTCTGCCAAGCTTTGGGGATATGCTGATATAATTAAGAACCAAAACTGGAACATCTCCAGTGGAAATGAAAGTATTCTGGAGTTCATTTAACCTTTCTTGAAACTGCTCCAGAGCTCCCCAACTCAAGGGACTCCTGTACTATCTGGAGAGCATCAGATTGTGAGGAGGCTAATCACAACTATCACATTTCAGAAGATTCTTCAAGATGCCTTTCCAAGCACAACAGTGACATTCTCCTAAGGGACCCTCTTGGGCCCAGAATTGACAGGCAAGTTTATTGCACATATAATATTCAGAGTCGAGAAAATCTGTAGCTAAATTATAATTTAAACAAGGTTGAGAGATATCCTCATTCAGAATGATTTAGTCTTAATTGCTAATACAACAGAACCCTGGTGCTCAATGAAAAAGTTTCATCACATCCTGAAACACAATTTAACTGCTCTGCCCAGGTATGAGAAAAGCTGTCACGCTGCTGAGACTTCGAGAGAGAAAAACGTCTTCTGCATTATTAGACAGGCAATACCATCATGCGTCTTCTTGTGTCAAGCACTATCTCTGCTGTGAGGAAGTTACAGAAGAAAATCCGCACTCTGTATTCCGGTGTTGCATTTGTGAAAATGTATGCAAAAAAGGTTTCTTTTTTGGACAGTCTTTTTCCCCATCAGAGCCACTTTTCCTCAGGGATAATCCACTGAGGGCTACATTCCATCAGTGGGCAGGACAAAGACAGCGGTGGGTGGAGTCACATCCAAAAGTGGGTGGGGTCTCTCTCTGTCTCTCTCTCTCTCTCATCCCCTTCTCACACACATTATTTCTCTTACACCCATTCCCTTTTCTTTCACTCTTCCTCCCCACCCAGCAAACTGCCAAAAGTGAATTGCTCTCGCCAGAAGTCTGAACTGGTTGCTTGTGGAGAGCTTTGGAAATTACGCTGAGGGCCACAGGCTGTCCATGCCTGCTTGATCCTTTCTTAATCACTGATTGTTTGGGGAAAAGAGGACATTCTATATATTTTTCCTGACTACAGCAGCAGGAGCAAGAAGGGTTCTAAATCAGGCATAGGCAAACTGGACCCTCCAGATGTTTTGGGACTACAACTCCCATCATCCCTGGCCACTGGTCCCATTAGCTAGGGATGATGGGAGTTGTAGTCCCAAAACATCTGGAGGGCCGAGTTTGCCTATGCCTGCTCTAAATCATACAGAGGGCAAGGGAGCTGCGGATGCAGTGAAGGCTCCTGCCAATCCATCCATCCATCTCTTCCAATCCATTGAGGGTGACGAGGCTAGGCAAAGAGGAAGTGTTAAGGGGGTGTAGCCACCAAACAGAGGCCCACTCTCTCTGGGGTTTCTCATCCAGAGGTAGGGAGCATTGTTCAGCTTGAGAGCCAGACTTGGTTCTGAGAAACCCCTCCAGGGGTCACGTGTCAATGGTGGGCAGGAACAGAGGCAAAAGTAGGAGCAACTTCTTAACATAGATATTGCTTTCATACAGCAGGCTAGCTTCTACACAGCCTCCTCCATCCAGGCAAGTGATAGCAGGACTTGGGACGAACTAATTCAGATTAATGAATTCACTGAATTAATTCAAAAATCTCTGAATCACACCTGGAAATGGTTCCTAGAAATTCTAGGTGAACAGAATTGGGGGGGGGGGGTTATGGCAGAACTTTGGGGAAATTTTAATTCAGTTCAATTTATGTTTTTATTCCACCATACATACACACACAAACACACGGTTTTCATCAAACTTAACTGTGTTTGATAGTGGCCACTGCAGTCACCATAATTAGCTTTTTGAAAAAAATATGATGCTTTTTAATAATCACAACTCTTTTGGAGAAATAAATACAGCAATTGTTCACATTCCGCTGTGGAGCAGGGTTAGCAGACCAGCTTGTAAAATCCCTGAAGGCTGAGGGCATTTGGAATGCTGAGGACCAAATTCAACTGGAATGGAATTATTTTTCCTTTTTTTTGGAGGGGGTGAACTGGGACTAATTCCTTTTTAAGATGAACTTCCCAAGCACTGAGCAAGAGTCTTTAGCAGAGTTCAATAACACATTCCAGCCCAGAACAGCCATTTAATGAGTGCATTAAGCATAGCTAGTGATGAATGTGAGTTGGGAAGAGCCCCAGGGTCCAAGCAGAAGTCCTGGAGGGCCCCATTTGGCCCCATGTCCTGAGACTCTCCACCCCTGCACTAACTGCTTGAGGGCAGTAATGAGTTCGAGTGGTGCTCCACCAATCTCAGTCCCCAGCTCCCACCTGCCTGCTTTCTTATTTATAAACAGCAGAGGGCTGCCTCTCCCTTAATCTCAGTGATCCCCTTGCAGAACTCAGCGGGGAGGAGGATGGCATGGGTAGGCAAACGAAGACATGGGGGCCAGATCTGGCTCAATCACCGGCCCGTGGATTTTACATGAGTAGAATGAGTCCTTTTATTTAAAATGCACCTCTGGGTTATTTGTGGGGCCTGCCTGGTGTTTTTACATGAGTAGAACGTGTGCTTTTATTTAAAATGCACCTCTGGGTTATTTGTGTGGCATAGGAATTCATTCCTGCTTCTTGGGAGAAAAGCAATGACAAACTTAGATAGCATCTTCAAAAGTAGAGACATCGCCTTGCCAACAAAGGTCCGTATAGTAAAAGCTATGGTTTTCCCAGTGGTGATGTATGGAAGTGAAAGCTGGACCACAAAGAAGGCTGATCACCGAAGAATGGATGCTTTTGAATTATGGTGCTGGAGGAGACTCTTGAGAGTCCCATGGGCTGCAAGAAGATCAAACCTTTCCATTCTTAAGGAAATCAGCCCTGAGTGCTCACTGCAAGGACAGATCGTGAAGCTGAGGCTCCAATACTTTGGCCACCTCATGAGAAGAGAAGACTCCCTGGAAAAGACCCTGATGTTGGGAAAGATTGAGGGCACAAGGAGAAGGGGACGACAGAGGACAAGATGGTGGGACAGTGTTCTCGAAGCTACCAGCATGAGTCTGACCAAACTGCGGGAGGCAGTGGAAGACAGGAGTGCCTGGCGTGCTCTGGTCCATGGGGTCCAGAGTCGGACACGACTAAACAACAGCCAAGGAATTCATTCATCTTCTTTCTTTCTTTTTCAAAATATAGTCCCACCCCCCACAAGGTCTGAGGGACAGTGGACCGGCCCCCTGTTGAAAAAGTTTGCTGACCCCTGGAGGATGGGCTCTGCCTGTCACTGGCTCTGGCACCACCTACTGTTGGTCTTCCTGCCTCCCCCCCCCCCCCGCCAGTCCCAAAGGGCACCACCAGCCACTTCTTGAGGTTTGAACCCAGATATGGCTAAAGTGGTCATCTTCCCAGTGGCTCCTCCAGCTGCTGTGAGTCATCATCAAGGACATTATGAACGTGAATGTAGTCAAGTAGAACTACATTCTAGTTCCAGTGTGATAGGTTGTTAGCCAAGGCTGTTACGTTTCTGCTGACAGCTTGCATTTGGTTGCAAAGTCTTGTTTTTAAATTGGATTTGATACCATTGTGTTTCCTTCAGTTGCAATTATATATATTAATTATTCGTGGCCTAGGGCTGAAGGAGAGAAACAGAAGCAGAAACTAGAGAGTTTAATCAACTGGTTAACGCTAATGGGATTACAGCAGAATCCTATGTGAGTTTGCTTAAAAGTAAGTCATGGGGAACTAGGTAGCTGCCTCATACTGAGTCTGACACCATTGCTCCAGCTAGCTCAGTACTACCGACACTGGCTGGCAGCAGCTCACCAGGATTTCAGACCGGAGGCTCTCCCAACCTTCCCTGGATATACAAACGACTGAACCTGGGACTTTCTGCACAGAAAGTACAAACTTCTTAAGGCATTGTAGCCGTTCCCCACTGTGTACATCTCAGTATGTTCAATGGGGCTTACTCCCAAGAAAGCACACGTAAGGCTGTGGCCCAAACCAACTAAATCTGGGTACATTTTGACACCGAGGTGTGGGGGGGTGATTCAGTTGAAAAAGCATACTCTTTGTTTATATTATCACAGAGCTGAAGGAGGCCTTGGAAGTCATCTAGTTAAGCCCATGATTGATGAAGGGAACTTCTGCACTGGCTGCCCGTTGACTGCTGAGTCCTTGTATTAATTTGCACAGCGCTTAACAACATAGGTCCAGGGTACCTTAAAGAGCACCTCAACTCTCCTGTCCCATCTTGATCACCAAGATCATCTGCAGGAGCATTCTTGGTCATCCCCCAAGATGATGAGACTCATTTGACATAGAAACAAAACCGAGCCTTGAGTGTCACCTACCAGTCCTTCCCTGCTAACAGGGATTCAGCAAGCATGTTCTAGCTTAACCTTTAAACTACTGTATGTGCTAAAACAAACAAACAAACAAACAAACAAACAAACAAACAAACACTATGCTGCCAGGTTAATGCAGGCAATTAAGAAAGCAACACCTGTAACAGTTAGCTAGTGATCTGTGATTCAACATTTTTACGTCTTTTATTGTATATGTCTATAGATAGACAATTGGGGCGTGGGTGGCGCTGTGGTCTAAACCACTGAGCCTTGGGCTTGCTGATCAAAAGATTGGTGGTTTGAATCCCTGCGACAGGGGTGAGCTCCTGTTGCTCGGTCCCAGCTCCTGCCAACCTAGCAGTTCGAAAGCACGCCAAAAAGTGCAAGCAGATTAATAGGTACCACTCCAGCGGGAAGGTAAACAGCATTTCCGTGCGCTGCTGTGGTTTTGGTGTTCCGCTGCACCAGAAGCGGCCTAGTCACGCTGGCCACATGACCTGGAAAAACTGTCTGTGGAGCAGACAAATGCTGGCTCCCTTGGCCTGTAAAGCGAGATGATCGCCGCAACCCCAGAGTCGTTCACTACTGGACTTAACTGTTAGGGGTCCCTTTACCTTTACCTTTATAGATAAGACAAATTTGCAGATAATAAATAGATAGATGATAGCTAGCTAGAGAGAGAGAGAGAGAGAGAGAGAGAGATGATAGATGATAGATAGATAGATAGATAGATAGATAATAGATAGATAGATAGATGATAGATAGATAGATAGATAGATAGATAGATAGATAGATAGATAGATAGATAGATAGATATAGATAGATGATAGATAGAAAGATAGATAGATAGATTGATAGATAGATGATAGATAGATAGATAGATGATAGATACATAGATAGATAGATAGATAGATAGATAGATAGAGATAGATAGATAGATAGATAGATAGATAGATAGATAGATAGATAGATAGATAGATAGATGATAGATAGATGATAGATAGATGATAGATAGATAGATAGATAGATAGATGATAGATAGATGATAGATAGATAGATAGATGATAGATAGAGATAGATAGATGATAGATAGATATAGATAGATAGATGATAGATAGATAGATAGATAGATAGATGATAGATAGATAGATAGATAGATAGATAGATAGATAGATAGATGATAGATAGATAGATGATAGATAGATGATAGATAGATAGATAGATAGATAGATAGATAGATAGATAGATGATAGATAGATGATAGATAGATAGATGATAGATAGATAGATAGATAGATAGATAGATGATAGATAGATAGATAGATGATAGATAGAGATAGATAGATGATAGACAGATAGATGATAGATAGATTTGGAGGTATTGGGTGTAAGGGGAGGGATAATACCTCTGTTGGGGGACACAGTATGCTCCTTTGGGGGTAGCTTATCCACCTTTGGTCTCCACCCTGCACTCCCCTCTCAACTCACACATTCCTAGAAAATGTCAGCATGCAACAGTGGCCACCCCCCAGGAAACAACTTTGACTGGCCAGCTAAACCAGATGAGGGAAGCCAATGGGTCTCAAACCCTCGGTGATTTGGGGACATCCCCTGCAGGTGAATTGAGCAGACCAGACCAATACTGGCTCCAACGGTCAAGAAGGCAGTTTCTGCACATGCTGTAGAGGGAAGTGAGGGGCAGATGAGAACCCGGGAAAGTAGCCCATTTAGGAGATGGAAAGACCTGGTCCTAAACCTCTGCTGCCTTGCAGGATATCATCAGGAGAAGAAAAGGCTCAGGAGTAAACGGAGTAATCTCTACACAAATCTGGAGTGGAGTCCCTAAGACGACTGGATGGCACCTTGTAAGCCTCCTTCTGGCAACTCCTGCAGCCACGCTCTACTTTCCCTTGGACCACATCAGCCAAGCCAAGAAGAGGGTCTTGTTCTCTGGGCAGTCCAGGACCTCCAGACACTGCCCAGACCTGTATCCTGAGGAGGTCACTTCAGTGCTGATAACACATCGGTTTGACTTCACCCTCAGAGGCACGCTACATTGTCTCTCAAGACAGACAAATGCCAACAACAGATCCACTTTCATCTTTTTTATGAAATAATGGTACAGAGGTATTTTTAGAAAAGAAGGAAGGAAGTGCTCCAAAAGTTCATCCAAAACCTGGCCTCCAGTACCTTCAGCACTTTAGATCTGAATCTTCCCGCTGGGGCTGCAGAGAACAAATCTTTGCCCTCCTTTACGTGGCAGCCCTCCAGATATTTGTAAAGTGTAGAAATTACCAAGCTAGGCACTCTTCTGCACGGCACAGCAAAACTACAGGCCATAATCATCCTAAAAAGCTGAGGCCCAGGTTTTCCCCATCCAGTTAAGCAGGTGAGCTATGTTCTTACCGGAGCGGGGTGAAATTGCAACAGTGGAAGCGGCAGCTTCAGAAGGCAGTATAAAATAGAAATGCAGATTGTTCCGCCTCGGATTTATTACACTTTTAACATCTAAATCAGGAGGATTCTGTCCTATAGATTGAGACGGATCTGAAGTAATTTAATGGGAAGTTGGTCGTTGAAACACATAATCACATTTCTAGAACAATGTAATTACATTGAGTGTAATGTGATTTCCTGCCAGCGAGTTTTAAAAAGTGCGGCATCCACCATATCCTTTGCTCTTGCATCGAACATGACAACCCCAGCAAAATTAGCTCTAGGAAGCCCGATGCAGCATTCAATTAAAGAAAGAGACATTAGGACTTCGGGAGAGGCAGGGTAAAATGGGCGACATATCAGGAAACACGTCGGCTGTGTGCTGACAATGCAGCGGCATTCGCAACAAGAGAGGGAGCCAAGAAATTACGGCTGAGATATTTTATACATTTAAGGGTGATCAGTCAAGGGCTAGCATTAAGCCTTTGCACCAAAGGCATCGCTATGACCTTCAGCCATTCTGCATCTGGGGTAGGCAACCTAAGGCCCATGGGCCACAAGCAGCCCACGGAGGTCATTTAGCTGGCCCACGAGCCGGCCCTGAACCGAGTCACCCACTCAGTGAGTCCCCGCGCACTGCGCTAAACTAAAAAAAAAAACTCCTTAATAAATTTTCCACTTTAACAATCCAATCAAACCATATTAAATATTCCAAATTGTACATATTATTGAATAATCAAACAGTCCAAATATTATGCCAAATTATTTTCAAAAATTGAAGGTATCTTCCCATGTTCTGAGGTTGGGGGGCTCTGATCATCTCATACTTCTACTGCTTTCATAATTTTCACGATAGTTCCCGTAAATCATTCCGATGTTAATCCTCATTACTTTGCACAGCCTCTGTGTTTATCAAACTGGCGCAGTGCGGCATGACTCGCTTCCGTGGTGCCAGAAATCACGTCTGCACATGCTCAGACGCCGAAAATTACATCTGCGTAGATGCAGACGCCAGAAATTGCGGCTGCGCACACTCATGCGCTCACGTGATCCAGCCCACGGAGGGATCTCCGCTGGAGTGAACCGGCCCAGGCGAGGTAAATCTTGTTGACTCCTGTTCTGCATGGTGCAAACAAAGCGTTATCTCCAATCAACTGAGTGCAAAGAAAATGCTATCTTCTACCATTACTCAGCAAGATTAAAACAAACTCCCTCTGGCAGCAGCGAAACAAAATCCCACAATTTAGAAATCAATATAGTTAAAACCCCTCTGACCCAACAGAAAACCTTGAAAATGATTCCCAACAGCCATCAAAATCTGAGATTTAGGAGGTCACCAGGAAAGAAAAGTAAACCTGAAAGGAGGATCCTATGAAGATTATGCCCCATCTGTAGGTTAAGAACATGTAAGGAGTCTCTCTCTATCAAACCAAAGGACCACCCATTCAAGCATTCTGTTTCCCACAGTGGTTAACCAAATGCCTAGAGGAGCCCACAAACAGAACATAAGCACAAAGACTCTCCCTTGCTGTTGCTTTCCAGTGACTGGCATTCAGAGCTGCTTCAAAGCTATAACTTCCAAAGTGGTTCATCAATCACCCTTCCCAGAGATCTCTGGAAAATTTAGCTCTGAGGGAAACAGGGGTCTCCTAACCAGGGCTTTTTTCAGCAGGAACGTGCCAGAACTCAGTTCCGGCACCTCTCAGGTGGGCGCCATTGCCATTATAGGCGAACAAGGGAGGCATTCATGGCAAGTTCCAGCACCTCCATTTCTAGAAAAACAGCGCTGATCCCAACAACTCCAGCACCCTTAACAAACTAAAGCTCCCAGGATTCTTCAGGGGGACAGCCATGACTGCGTAAATTGGTATGATACACGTTATGTACTGAAGTTCTCACCCTGGGCCAGTAGAGGGATACTGTAGATAGTTCAGGTCCACATATGCAAATAAGGGATTGAAAGTGACGTTCAGTGATTGGACAGTTACAGGAAGTTGTTACAGTTATGTTGTACCAGAGCTCTATATAAGCAGGCTGGCTGAACCCTTCAGTTCAGTTCTGTTCTGGCCTCTGAATAAACAAGAGCTGTTTAGAGAATCGCTGTGTCGTCTGATATGTTTACCCACAACTTAACATACAGATTTAAATATATAGTGCGGATGTCGCCTGAAAGAGGAGGAGCTTGTGAACGGAAGGAGATGGAGAAGAAAGGCCCGAAGGGTATTCCTGATCTCCCAGGCTCTGTCAGGCAATGAGGCAGCAGTTGAGTCGGCACTGCCTTTTTTGTTCATTTTAATTGGAATAGAGCTGTAATCGGCTTTCTGAATAATTTCAGTGTCTCATGAAGCTAAGCATGTCAGAAACTTAAAGCGGTTTTGCAGGTAATCCACCTGCAGAACAAACCCACCAAATTCATCTGTCAAATCATTCCCCTGCCTATGAGTTCATTCATATCTCCTGCAGAATGCAAGAGGTCTCAGGCGGCACATATCACTATGCTTTCGTTAGAAGGCAGAAAGTAATGAGGTGAGATGGGGCAGTGAAATACAGTCAAGCCAGGTGTCCCCCGTCTTATATTTGTGCATCTGGTTCTTCCGGCCTACATGTAGAACCTTACAATTGTCCCTATTGAAATTCATATTGTTAGTCTGGGCCCAGTTCTCCAATCTGTCAAGATAATCTTGAATCTCAATTCTGTCTTCTGCGGCATTAGCTACCCCTCACAGTTCGGTATCACCTGCAAATTGGATGAACATCCCCTCAATTCCTTCATCCAAAATGTTTATAAAACCCTTGAACAACAACAGGCCCAGAAGACAACCCTGCGACCCCCCCCCCCCGCTTGTCCCCTTTTCCCACAATGATGAGGAAATAAATAAATAAATAAATAAATAAATAAATAAATAAATAAATAAAATAATAATAATTTTATTATTTATACCCTGCCCATCTGACTGAGTTGCCCCAGCCACTCTGGGTGGTTCTTTAGTAAGCACTTTTTGGGTTTGGCCAGTAAACCAGAGACAAATTCACCCAAGAGTTACTTCGTTCAACCCACATTTTATCAGCTTCTCTGCAAGAATATAATGGGGGGGGGCTTTGTCAAAAGCCTTACTGAAATCAAGACACACTATATCCACAGCATTCCTCTGATTCACCAAGCTTGTAACTCTATTTTTTAAAAATCAGATTTGTCTGGAATGATTTGTTTTTTAGAAATCCATGCTGGGTGTTAGTAATCACATCATCCTTTCCTAAGTGCTCATAAACTGACCATTTAATTATCAACATCAAGCTGGCAGTCAGTAGTTACCTGGGTCTTCTTTTCCCCCTTTTTGAAGATGGGGACCATATTGGAGGTGCCAGGGATTGGACCTGGGACCTTCTGCACACAAAACAAGTCCACAGAACTATGGCCCTTCCCCAGCCCACTTCTAAGCAACTGCTCAAAGAGGCAGGAGTGTTGCTCACCTCCATTGCACCTGCTCATCCCAGGAACCTTCCCCTTTGCAGGCCAGAGCTGAAAAACCCTCTCTCTCTCTCTCTCTCTGATACATCATTAATCACAACTTGGCAATCAGAAGTTGCAGAGTGAGAACAAAAGAGGTGTCATCTGTCAAACGGAAGGCATCAGATATTTTGATCTGGGATCATTCCTCCTGAGACACAACAACTGACACTTCGGTGACTGAGGGCTCTGCAAGAGCATGGCAGTGGTGAATCGCTGTGTCGTGTTAGAGAAGCAGTGAATGGGCCAGTGCCAGTAAGGCAAAGCTGGAACAGTCTGGGGGCCACATTCCCTTCTAGCTCGGTTTCAGAGGCCACAGCCTGGGTTGGGCAGGACCAGAGGCAAAAGGGGCAGAGCAGCAAATATGAGTTTTACACCTTTGTACAGTAGGCTGGTTTCTACACATACAGACACTATTCTGCATCCAGCCACTCAATAGGCATTTCAACTAAGTTTTACTCAAGAGTATCATAGCTTCCAAGCAGACCGGAAAAAACAAGACATCCCTTTTTCCACACAGGATCTTGTGCACAGCTTTGCCCTAGCCAGAAGCATTTATTGCGTGGGAGCGCATCAGTGTGCAACAGTCAGAACTCACTTATGCACACAGCTTTTACCTGAAGCCCAGGTTAAAGCACTGCTTCCCATTTTTCTGTCAATGCAACTCTTTTACAGGAAGACGCCAACTCCCCCACCCAAAAAGGACTATTGTGATTTGCTCTCTGTGCTCCTATTATTCAGCTGCAAGAATTCCTCTTAAACCAAGAGCAGTGTGGAAGTGGAGGGGAGGAAATCACCTCAACAGAATATTTACAATGTGAACAGAAAAGCACAGTGGGAGGAATCAGTTTAAATGGTCCTCCAGTCAACTGCTTGTTAACTCACTTTAGAAACTCGCGTGTGTGTGTGTGTACAGACACATACATGCATACGTGCACACACACTTTTTAACCTGCTGCTAAAAAAGTGCTCAGAGTCCTGTTGGATGCCACACTTTTGGCAAGTCCGCACAATGTAATAAGTGAACAAGCTGCATGTAAAATGTTGGAAGGCCACCTTGATGGAATGCACAACAGAGACAAGCTGCCTTGGTGCACCTTGCTGGGAAGGTTGAAACTTCACCTTCAAATCAGATTACTCCCAACCAAGGCAGATTGCACCATCAGGTGGGAGTAAATAGAAAACAACAATGCAAGTTCTTGGGTTTCATTTTTATTTCATTATTCCTGCCCTCCCAGGGACAACAACATCCTGACAAGGGGGAAAGCCAACCTGGCCGCACAACTCCATCTGCTCCAGCGCTTGCTTTCCTCTACCCTCACCTTTCCATTTTTCCTTTTGCAATGTGCTTATGAGATTTCAAACCTGCAAGCAGGGTCTGTCTTATATTTGAATATCTGCCCAGTGCTTAAAATTTAGGTGCTTTGTAGGTGTTGAGTAATAAATACTATTAATTTTAAGCTCACATGCCACTGCATCAGAAACATCTTTAACACTGCAGTTGTGTTTAGGATGGCAGCATGGAGACCTCTAGATGTTCTTTAGAAACAATTTAGAAACCTCCTCCCCCATCTCGCATACAAACACACACAAAATCCAAGCCTGTACAACAAGGAACACTTTACACATAACCTCAGCTCCCAAATGATTGCACATTATCTTCGATTGATTTCCTTAGGCACGCCACAGTGTTTAGCTCCTGGTCTCTAAGTCACTGGCTGCCATCTCTTATCTCAGAGCTCTATTGTTAAGCTAAACTAATCTATGCCTCCAAGCTCTTAAAGAAGTTTTATCTCAGCTCTCCTAAATGCAAGAGATGGCTTACAGCGTTGTTCAATATAACCATTTGCTTTCCACTTCTCTTTCCTGCACCACAGGTGCACCTTGGAGTTGTCTTTGGACCTGTCACATTGACAGCAAGCCTGAATTTTTCTCCCGTTCGAGGCCTGAGCCCAAGACACAGCCGCTACCCTAGGCTGGGCTTGACCAACCAGGATAGCATCCCCCAACCTGGTGGATTTGACCTCTATCCTATTTTGCACTTTACGGTAAGGAGTTATGCATGGCCACATTCTAAAGAGACAGAAGAACTGACCAACAACAGGAAAGAACCATCTAGGGACCTGCTGGAACATTTGAGTCATAGACAGCACATGTGAAAGATTTCAGAGGGGTAGACATGCAAGAGACACTTTCTTTACCTAGTCGTTTGATTCTATCCCACCTTTTCCCCCAGATCAGGACAGAAAAGCAGATTACAGAAATTAAAACAACACAGATAAATGTGTTGAAAAATATAGAAAAGACAATCGTTAAAAAGTCTAATAGATTCAAAACAATAAAGACAGCAAATCTGTTTCAAAATCAGATAATAATAAAAATTACCACGCTATTAAAGCCTTTTCCTGGGTGGTGGTGGGGGAACAGTCAGTTCCCAAAGGTCTATCAGAATAAAACAAGTCTTCACCTGCCACGAGAAGGACAACAAGGAGGGAGCCAGCTAACTTCTCTAAGAAGGGATTTCCCAAGTCTGGGAGCAGCCACCAAGAAGACCCTTTCCTGCATCCCCACCTGAGAGGGTGGCAGGACTGAGAGAAGGGCCTCTCCCAAGGATTTCAGAGCCTAGCCAGGTTTATACGGGAGAATATGGTCTTTCAGAAAGCCTAAGGCCCTCCCTAAGGAAAAAGGGTAGAGGTAGGGACAGGGCCGGATTTAGGTTTGATGAAGCCCTAAGCTACTGAAGGTAACGGGGCCCTTTATACATCCAGCTGTCCTTTGTCAACAACAAATTGTTGCTGTTTTTTGTGTTGAATATATGCTATATGGTAATTTATGGACCTAATAGGTATCTAAAGCCATTTGCACATGCAGAATGTAGGCACCCTATATAGAGAAATGAGCAAACCAGTGATATTTTAGGGAGCAGGTTAGCAGGCGGGGCCCATTACTTACATCATAGGAGCCTACACAACACAAAACACTGTTGCTGTGTGTAGGTTTTATTTTATTTGTTTTTTATCTTATATTTTGGAATATAAGATTATAAGTTTATTTTTCCTTTGGAAAAAATTTGGGCCCCCAAGAGAGTTATAGCTTGTTTAGCTTATACATAAATCCAGCAGTGGGTGGGGAGACCAACAGCAGTAGAAAAAGGAACAATGAGGTTTGCTTGGGATGCATGTGTGAATTCTCTTGGACTGCGCCAGTGCTCCTATAGGCTATGAGCTAAAGAGTGTCTGATTAATTGATTTGCTTTATTATATTGCTATACACTTTTCATTCAAATGAATCCCAAAGCATAGAACATAACAGGACATCGCAAATACTGCTGGGTATGCTTGCACAGGATTGCAGCTTGAGCCACTTTACCATCAAAGACCCTTAATTAGCTATCTAAGTACTCATCCAAAACAAAAGTCTCTTTGACTGCGGCCAGGTTTCTTTGGGCATGTCACCCACATGCTGACAATAGTCTTGCTTACCTCAATTTATCAAGAAGCTTCAAAAGCTTCGCGTTATTGTGACATCATCTTATTTTTAAAAAAACTATAGCTTTCTAACAAGGTTGAGTCACCATTATCGAACTCCCGTTTCCTGACAGTAAATAGCTGTGTGTCATCTAAATGACTTCAAAAGGAGGAGGCCTAAATATTCACCCAGATACATTTGCCTCCAGAAATGAATTTGGTGACTTTTTAAATGTCTTGTCTATATATTTTTTGTATTTTCTAGGTAAGCCACTTAGATGCATTTTTTTAATGGAACAGGGCATTAGTACTTTAAAAAGAAAAGAATTAAAACTCTTGACTCTTTTGGCTACTCACAGAACCGCATAAATCTGGTAGAAAAGATGGAAATTCAATAAAGTGGAGCATATCATTGCAATCTTACTGCTCAGTTATGCTGCAAGATCAAACTGACTTTGCTACATTTCTCAACTTTATGCAGCCCTAAAGTTCAGCCTAGGGAAAGAGCACGCCAGTGAGTGAGTCAGAGTTCTTTTTGTTGCATTAAGGCAGCTGTCTAGTTCAGCCTGATGCCCACCAGGTGTGTGGGGCATTTCCCATCAGCCCCAGCCAGTCATCATCATCATCATCATCTGTATACCCTGCCTTTTTCCTGACAGGGACTCAAGGCAACTTACAGAAAAAAATAAGAACAGCTAAACCACTTAAAAATAGAGAGAGAAAAAACAATCATTCAATAATAATAATAATAATAATAATAATAATAATAATAATAATAATAATAATAATTTTATTTATACCCCGCCACTCTGGGCGGCTCCCAATCAAATGTTAAAAACAGTACAGCTTTAAATATTAAAAACTTCCCTGAACAGGGCTGCCTTCAGATGTCTTTTAAAGATAGGATAGCTGCTTATTTCCTTCACATCTGAAGGGAGGGCGTTCCACAATTAAACACTGACAGAAATAAAACTTGTGTGTGTGTGTAATAACTCTGGGTGGCTTCCAACAAAATATTAAAATACAATAACCTATTAAATAGCTTCCCTAAACAGGGCTGCCTTCAGATGTCTTCTAAAAGTCTGGTAGTTGTTTTTCTCTGTGACATCTGCTGGAAGGACGTTCCACAGGGCAGGTGTCACTACCGAGAAGGCCCTCTGCCTGGTTCCCTGTAACTTGGTTTCTCGTAGTGAGGGAACTGCCAGAAGGCCCTCAATGCTGGACCTCAGTGTCCGGGCAGAACAATGGGGGTGGAGACGCTCCTTCAGGTATACTGGACCAAGGCTGTTTAGAGCTTTAAAGGTCAGCACCAACACTTTGAATTGTGCTTGGAAACGTACTGGGAGCCAGTGTAGGTCTTTCAAGACAGGCGTTATGTGGTCTCGGCGGCCGCTCCCGGTCACCAGTCTAGCTGCCACATTCTGGATTAGTTGTAGTTTCCAGGTCACCTTCAAAGGTAGCCCCACATAGAGCACATTGCAGTAGTCCAAGAGAGAGATAACTAGAGCATGCACCACTCTGGCAAAACAGTCTGCAGGCAGATAGGGAGCTGATAAACAGCTGCCCTGGACACAGAATTGACCTGCGCCCACATGGACAGCTGTGAGTCCAGAATGACTCCCAGGCTGTGCACCTGGTCCTTCAGGGGCACAGTTACCCCATTCAGGACCAGGGAGTCCTCCACACCTGCCCATACACACCCCCATACACCTGCACACACACACCCATAGCTACGGCACTGTAAATACAATCCAATGCATTTTCACTATTCCTGGCAAGCACATCCAGGACTGCAGCCCGTAAGATTCATCCACTAATGAGAAAAGAGGAAGTAACAGCCAATCAGGGACATGTCGGTGAGATTTATAGTCTAAGGACCACGGCTGTGATGTTGTCGGCATCTCCCGGGGGGACAATGTCGACGTGGCATCCTTCCCCTCATACCTGGTGGTCTTAATGTATCATGGCAGCCTTGAATTCTCAGCCCTCCATCAAGATAGCGAGAGACGTCTCCAGAGGGAGGTGGAAATATCTGCCGCATCTCCCTAGCCGCACACTACAGCAAGTTTCCATGACAGATTGTGTCCGTTGCTTAGTCTCGCCGGTCCAGTGTCAGTCATGCTCAATAAGAGCGTGGAAATTGGATTTGTCAACCGGTGATCCCTCAGTGATCAATAATTACCTGCAATTAAGCTCCAGTTTAAGTGCTGCGACGAGGAGGAGGAGGGGATGTCTGGAATGAGGAACGGAGAATGGAACAGATTCAACATGTGAGAGTCTTGTGAGTTTGAAAATAATGAGATTTGTAAAAGGGGGGAGGACAAATCTGTGCCTCTCCCAGTCAAGAAACGACAAGAAGAAGTCCTTCTGGGAGTCAGCGTAGTGTAGTGGTCAGAGTGCAGGACTAGGACCTCGGAGACCAGGGTTCAAATCCCCGCTCAGCCATGAAGTTCACTGGGTAACCTTGGGCCAGTCACTGCCTCTCAGCCAAAATGGTAGCCGACAGCACAATCTTAAATATATTTAATCAGAAGTAAGTACAGTGGTACCTCGGGTTAAGTACTTACTTCGTTCCGGAGGTCCGTTCTTAACCTGAAACTGTTCTTAACCTGAAGCACCACTTTAGCTAATGTGGCCTCCTGCTGCTGCCGCACCGCCGGAGCACGATTTCTGTTCTCATCCTGAAGCAAAGTTCTTAACCTGAAGCACTATTTCTGGTTACAGATAGGTAGCCGTGTTGGTCTGCCATAGTCAAAATAAAAAAATTCCTTCCAGTAGCACCTTAAAGACCAACTAAGTTAGTTCTTGGTATGAGCTTTCGTGTGCATGCACACTTCTTCAGATACACAGTATCTGTGTATCTGTGTATCTGAAGAAGTGTGCATGCACACAAAAGCTCATACCAAGAACGAACTTAGTTGGTCTTTAAGGTGCAACTGGAAGGAATTTTTTTATTTTCACTATTTCTGGGTTAGCGGAGTCTGTAACCTGAAGCGTATGTAGCCTGAAGCATATGTAACACGAGGTACCACTGAATTTAGGATTGTAGCTATGCAGTGACAACTTATTCATATACAGTGGTGCCTCGCAAGACGAAATTAATCCGTTCCGCGAGTCTCTTCGTCTTGCGGTTTTTTCGTCTTGCGAAGCATGGCTATTAGCGGCTTAGCGGCTATTAACGGCTTAGCGGCTTTAAGGAAAAGGAAACAAACTCGCAAGAACTCGCAAGACGTTTCGTCTTGCGAAGCAAGCCCATAGGGAAATTCGTCTTGTGGAACGACTCAAAAAACGGAAAACTCTTTCGTCTTGCGCGTTTTTCGTCTTGCGAGGCATTCGTCTTGCGAGGTACCACTGTATACTCATAAGTAGGCCCCATGGAGTTAAATGGAGCTTACTCCTGGGTAGGGGTGAACAGATTTATTTTTAAGTCAATTTTGCATTCTGCCTTTTTCCCACACTCAGGGTGGTCTCCAACTAAGTGCTACTTAAAGTAGATCCATTGAAATTGATGAATCTATCTTAGTCATGCCCAGTGCTTTTTTTCTTGAAAAATGGGTGCTGGTACTCACTGTGAATTTGTTACAGTATGTGCCACACTTTTTAACAACAAAAAAGAAGTGCCAGTACTGCGTACCCTTGAGTGCCCCCTGGAAGAAGAAGAAAGCACTGGCCATGTCCACCACAGAGTAGACCCAGTGAAGTTAATGAATTTGCAGGGGGTGAACTAGATGACCCTCGTGGTCATCTAGTCCCTTCTAATTCCATGATTCTATGAATGCAGGCCCAATAATTTCAGTAGGTCTACTCTGAGTAAGACTAGCATGGGATACAACCCTAAGCTGCAATTTGCACTTAAGTATGATTTATTTTTATCAGAATATACACATTTAAATTTGACTATTTCATTTTTTCACACTTCTGTCCAAAAATGTGCACATTTTTTTCTAACATAAGCCTGGTTTATGCAAAGTTTGGAGGAGGGTGAAATCTGAAAAATTACATTCCGATATATGTAGCAGTCTAAGATATGTGAAACAGGGCCCATTAAATTCTGCACCACCCTCAGTCCCAACTGAGTGAACGTTATTGCAGCCTGTCTGTCTTCTGCCCTATGCAAAACATTCAAACACTTATTCCACTCCCATATTCCACACACGCACCTCAGAAATGTTTGCTTTATTCTGTGGCAAAATCTGCTTTCCTCGTTGCACATTGTAAAACATAAAAAGGCATTTCAATTAATTAAACATATTAATGTGTAGGAAGAAATCCTTGAGGGTGTTGAATAGCTTGCCAGTGCACGCTCTCTGTCTCTCTCTCTCTCTCTCTCATACATACACACACACACACAGAAATATTTCTGCATCAGCTGTGCCCTTCATTGTCTTCTCCCTGCATTTCTTGTTGAAGAGGCAAATTCAACAATCTCACTCAAAGCCTATTATAAAAACAGCCTTCCGTGCTCAATAATGTCTCTTTAAATAATAAAAAGGCTCTACAGTGTGTGTAAACTTACCTATGGGCTATATTGTAAATCCATATGCAAACAGAAATGAGATACTGAAACCGAAGCAGAGAAAGAAGAAACTGAGCAAGGAAGGGTTTGACGCTGAGCAAAAAGGCTTCTGTTCCCTTGCCGGAAAAGTTTTGTGGCCTTCGGCTATTGTCAGGGGCACGGGGCAAACTTTGAGGATGGGGCATGGAAAGCAATATCATGGGAGGGGTGTCTCCAGCTATCCCACCTCTGGGCCTTCAGAACTCTTGCAAATTGCTGCAGGAAAGGGATTACAGTGGTACCTTGGGTTACATACACTTCAGGTTACACACTCCACTAAGCCAAAAATAGTGCTTCAGGTTAAGAACTTTGCTTCAGGATGAGAACAGAAATTGGGCTCCGGCAGCGCGGCAGCAGCAGGAGGCCCCATTAGCTAAAGTGGTGCTTCGGGTTAAGAACAGTTTCAGGTTAAGTACAGACCTCCGGAACGAATTAAGTACTTAACCCGAGGTACCACTGTATAGACAATATCTTGGAAGCCGTGTTTCCACCTACCCTCCCTCTTCCTCTGGAACCTTAAAAGTTGCTATTGTGTTGTTCTTTTAATTATATTACTGTGAAATTGTTTTTGCAGTGCTTGATGTCAAGAGGCATTCCTGTTTTTTTTGCTGCTTTGGGAATGATTCATTTTATGGGAAAGCACAGCATGCAAATAAAATTCCGAATGAATGAATGGTGACCCAGAACAAAGCTATGTCATAACGCAGGACTGTATCCAATGCTCTCCAACGACTAGCACAATCGCTCTTGCACTAGCGGGAGGCTGGGTTTTAACTTTGTGCAAGAGAGAGATCCAACACAAAAGCTGCAGTGGCAGAAACTTGTCGCACAACAGATTAAGCAATCCATCCAGCAACAAAGTGACCAGCCATCTGGTTATGCATTCTCTCACACAACAACGTTCCCCTTGGCACAGCAACATTTCCCTAGCAGAACGGGTCTATGTACTGCAAAGTGACTTTAACCTAAAGCTACAACTCAAAGTGTTGTTCTGAGAGGTACTGCTGGGAAAGGTATTATCATGTTCAGGGAAGTTTTTAATATGTGATATTTTACTGTATTTTTTGTTTCTATGGAAGCCGCCCAGAGTGGCTGGGGAAACCCAGCCAGATGGGCGGGATACAAATAAATTATTATTATTATTATTATTATTATTATTATTATTATTATTATTATTATCAAATTTATATAGCACCCTTCATCAGGAGATCACAGGGTGTTTTACAGTACAAAAAAAACAAAAACACCAAACAGTTGGTGACTTGTAGAAGCAAGTTGGTAGTTCACCACACCTCAACCAGTGTGATGTATCAGCAGAGTGTATGGAGTCCCATAGACTTCCTGCTCCCGCAGAACAGCTTATTTCAGAGTCCCCGGTTAAGGGGGAAACTCCTCTGCCACACAGCTCAAAGCAACAAAGTGTTTATGGTCTCCAGACACAAGACCAAAGCTGAACACTGCTATGAACTATATACAGATCTTCTGGTCTCTGCAGCAAAGATACATAGACACAGAGAGAACCACCAACACTATCACCATGCTAGCTAACTCTGCTGTGTAAAACCCACAGCCTCTTCCCTGGAGATTATTACGCCAGTCTCTACAAGTAGCCATATTTTCTGAACCAATGGGAGGGTGAAGGACTCAGCAAGTCATACACTCGATCTCCCTGTTGTTGCCAAAGTAGCCCAGTGCCCCTGGCACCCTTATCTCAGAACATCCAGATGTGGGAGATGTGCTCCTCAAGACACAAGACCAAGCACTGTGTAAGTCAACCCATTGTCCACATTACACCAACACAAACTACATAACACAACAATAAGAAGTGCCGATTAAACTGCTCAGGAGCGTAATACCCGAAAGACCTAGCTCTCCATATGAACCTAGCTTGATCCTGAGATCATCTTCTGATGACCTTAATGTGCCTCCTCCACAAGAGGTCCAGAGGGTGGCAACACGACAACAGGCCTTTTCTGCAGTGGCTCCCCGTTTGTGGAATGCTCCCCCTAGGGAGGTTTGCCGGATGCCTTCATCATACACCTTTAGGCACCAGGCAAAAACATTTCTCTTTGGCTGATTGACATCCAATACCCTTTTAACATGTGTTGGGGAGTACGTGGTTATTGGGTGGTTCTTGCTTTTATTCTTGTTATGTATTTTGTGTTTTTATATTGTGAATTTATCTTGTGGTATACAAATTTAATAAACTACAAAAACTGCAGCAAAAGGCTATCGAAATGGTCAGAGCGATGGAACTACTGCCCTTTTAGGAGGAATGCTTGCAACATTTGGGGCATTTTATTAACTTTCAAAAAAGAAGACAAGTTAAAAATGGGTGTATGTAGAAGATTATGTGTGGGGCAGAGAAAGTGCTCAGAGGTGCCTGTGAAATTGAGGCTCCCTATCCCTTGTGTACCAGAGAGCCAAGGCAGTTTAGTGACTTGTTCTTTAACTATTCAGCCCCTAGATGCCTCTGGAATACTAACTCCCATCATCCCCAGCCAGCTTAGCCAATGGCCAGAGATGATGGGAGTTACAGTCCAGCGACATCTGAGGACTAAGGATGAAGTCCTTAGGCTTTGGTGGTTAGGTTAGGACCAAGAAGATCTGGGTTTAAGCCACTGCTTGACCTTGCTAGTTGACCCAGGGCTAGTCATGATCTCTCAGCTTAAGCCACCTCACAGGACTTGGAGGAGCATCAGGAGCCCCACCCTGAGGTCCTGAGAGGAAGGGTGGCATAAAAGTTTAAATGGTGATCTTAATATTCTTAAGAGTTTGGAAGAATTTGCATTTCAGAGGTGGGAAACCTTTTTCAGGCTGAGGTCTACATTCTGTTTCCAACAGACTTCTAGAAGGCATAGTCTTATTCTTATTGTTATTTTCCCTTCATCCATAGATGGTGGATGGGTTGAGAGGCACATCACTGAATGCACATATCACCTTTGCACTAGGCTAGTTTCTAAACACACACACACAAACACACCTCTGTATCCTTCATCCAAACAAGCAAGAGACCTTCTCAAAGTTCAAAGACCCAACCAGGCAAAAACAGACAAGGAGGGTGCGAAGCCGGGCCACTGAGAGGTGCAGCCTGGGGAGAGGGGCTGTGACTCAGGAGGAGGTAAGGCCTGGCGACAGCCCCAGGGCCACATAGAGAGGGCAGGCGGGCCCCATTTGGCCCCTGGTCCTGAGGCTCTCCCACCCATGCTATAGCTAAATTAGTCTGTCGCTCCGTCCCCTCTAGACAGAATATTATTTGAAAAGAAGAAAAGAGTCCAACATTCATTAGCTTCAGTAAATAAGGTCATTTTGCACAAAGTGGATCTGTGCATTTTAATTTCCTCCTCTTAAAAAAAAAAAAAGACAAATAACCCTGGGAATAGATGTCTCATCTCCTGGCAATTTTAAACTTTTAATAAGTGTGGTTAAGCTTCGAACTGAACTAGCTGGAGACAGAAGTTGTGTGTGTGTGTGTGTGTGAGAGAGAGAGAGAGAGACAGAGAGAGAGAGAGAGAGAGAGAGAGAGAACGTACGTGGCTTGAAATATAGAGATGGTGCGATGATGCTCCTGCAGATACTAGATTACTACTGCACATTTTATGGAGCGCCATAAAACATTTTACGATGTCTTGCAGAGACCATAAGGCAACATCCTTGTCATAAAAAGCACTTTCAGACCAATTCAGATATACCGAGTAAACAGGGGGGTCATTGCTGAGCTTTGATGGAAAGTCCAAGATCAGCTTCGCTCTGACTTCTCCAGAAAGGGCAGAGGTTGTGTGCTGTCTCTCTCTGTGCAGGAGACTAACGCAGGAGTTGTACGGTGCCTTGCGGGAAATGGAGGTGGGACAATATCTAAACCAGGAGCAGCAAACTGTTTTCAGACCGAGGGCCACATTCCCTTCCAGATGACCTTCTGAGGGCCATGTGCCAGTGATAGGCGGGGGCAGGGGCACGAGTGGGCGGGGGCGCCCAGCAAACTTCACAGCCAGCTGGAAATTTGAACCTCGTCTCCCAGTGGTCAGCAAACATTTTCAGCAGGGGGCCGGTCCACTGTCCCTCAGACCTTGTGGGGGGCTGGACTATATTTTTTGGGGGGGGTAATGAACAAATTCCTATGCCCCACAAATAACCCAGGGATGCATTTTAAATAAAAGGACACATTCTACTCATGTAAAAACACACTGATTCTCGGTCTGTCCACGGGCCGGATTGAGAAGGCGATTGGGCTGGATCCGGCCCTGGGGCCTTAGTTTGCCTACCCATGTCCTAGTCTGACCCTTTAACCTTGACACCACACTGGCTTAGTAGCAGTAGTATTCAAAGATATTAAAAAAAAACAACCACTAAAAAGCCTTCAAATGCGTTAGCTTTTTCTTGCAGGGAAGGAGCACGTAACCCTCAATCATTTCGCTCTCCCTTTCCCAGTTCATTTTCCAACTCCCCGTCCATCTCCTTTGCTAGATGGGGGAGAACAAGAACATCTGTTGCCACCTCTTGAGTTTGGGTGACAGTCCTCTAAACCTGCAGTAGACCCTCAACTTGCACGTGATTTTCACTTACGCCATTGCAGCTTTGCACAGAAAATAAATAAATAAAATGGAGAGCTGGGCGGGAGGGACAGTCGGAAGAGGCCAGGTGAGATCCCAAGAAGGCCCCAGGTGAGATCTTGCGCAACCTTCCCAGAGCCCAGTAAAGCAGGGATACTCATGCAGGGGGAGTTCCAGTGGTCTTCCTGGTGTTTCACGAATTCCCCTTTTCACATGAAGTCCCACGGAAGTTGTAGGGCTACCGTATACTTGCTTCTGCGGAAGTAAAACTCCCTTGAAATCCATGATGAGGTAAATAACCTGGACTGCTGAGTTTGACTGGCGGGGGGGGTGGTGGCGGGGGGGAGAGGGAGGGGTAGCTCAGCCTGACACAGTTTGAGACTTCCCTGAGACTGCTGCACACAGCACTAGACTCCCTCGGCTCTTCTGATTTGTTTAAACAGGGAGTGTGACTTACAACCTGCCTGGGCTAATGAAGACCCGTAGAGGGAATTAGTCAATGCAATCGCAAGCAAGGAACACACACAGGAAAGGAAAAACTCAATAGGACTGTCAGGTGGGAAATCGCCCCAGGTGAAGAATCTATTAAAAGTTCCAAAGCAGGCCTCCTGCGAGGTGGTGCGATGGCCCAGCAGCCTTGGCTGGGAGGTTTTTGCCATCTATTCTCATTTACCACATTTGTCAAGGCAAGAGAGACTTTTCAGGTTTGTGGTACCCAACCCCCCCCCACACACACACACAGACACCCCTCTTCAGAACTTTGCGCTTTCCGATTTGTCTGCCGAGGACTTGCAAGAACGTAAGATGAGCCTTGATGCAGCCTAATTAGGCTCATCGGGCAATCCTGCTTGGACCACGTAGCTATTTTTTGCCATGGCAAGCCCAGCTGGCGTTATATATGACATCAAGTATGGTGCAGGTAAAGACATGTGGCAGGACCAAAGGGAGCTGGTGTCATAGTCCTGTGCTGCACAGCCATGAGCAGAGCTCACTGGAGTGAGAGGCCAGCCAACCAGCAGGGTCTCACAGGGTGGTTGCCTGCAGGCAGAGTCCGTAAGCAAAGTCAGGTCCAGTCCTAAGGTCAGGCGTATAGCAGTTCACGTGGCCAGATGGTCCAGGGGTCATCAAATCCAATGATCCAAGTTCAAGAGGAGCAAGAAGCAGCAAGGTCGGGCCAGGAATGACAAACTTTGTTTCCAGCAACTGACTGGGGTGGGAAGCCCTGCTTAAGAAGGCTGGAGCCAGCTGGTATTCATCAGTACCTCCTCCTCTGAGTCCTTGATCCAGTGCTTTACCAACTGCACTGGCTCCTGGTAGAGTACAGGGTCAGGGTTAAGATGCTGGTTTTGACCTTTAAAGCCCTATGTGGCCTAGGACCCTCGTACCTATGGGACCGCCTCTCCTGGTATGTCCCATGGAGGACCTTAAGGTCCACAAATGACAACACTTTGGAGGTTCCAAGTCACAAGGTGGTTAGATTGGTCTCAACTAGGGCCAGGGCCTTCTCAGTACTAGCCCTGACTTGGTGGAACGCTCTGTCACATGAGACCAGTGGCGTAGTGTGGGTTGTCAGCACCCGGGGCAAGGCAAGTAATTTGCGCCCCCTAACCCGTGGATTTTAGAGCTGCGAGTGCGAGCGTGCCCCCCCAGATGTTGCGCCCGGTGCGCCCGGCCCCCCCCTGCACCCCCACGCTACACCACTGCATGAGACCAGGGCCCTGCAGGACTTGACATCTTTCTGCAGGGCCTGAAAGACAGAGCTGTTCCACCTGTCCTTTGGTTTGGACTCAGTCTGACCCTTATGTATAGGGCCAGATGGAACCCCATTGGCTCTTTTGAAAAAATTGCATGACCTCTGCTGGAACAGTAACTGCAGCATCGTCCTCTGTCCATCGGGGACACCAAAATGCAGCAGTCCCACAGATCGCTCCTGAAAGACCTCTGCCATCTCCCTGGTCTGAGACTCCCGTACAGGCACATTGTAGGAACTTAAGAGCATACATGCAAGTATCACACTAAGAGCAGAAGGTTCATAATGGAAATGCCAACAGCTTCTACTGTAATTATTGCAATACTCTAATTGGAAAACAAGAGGGGAGGGGTGTGCAAGGATGTGTGAAATGTTCACAGCCTTTGGAAGGAGGCTCAGGCAGTCTGTGACTTGACATGAACTCCTCTCTGGCAACAACGGAACAAGATCTTCCATGATTATTATTTTTTTAATTTTTCAAAGTAGTTTTACAAGCTGGTGCTCAGTTCAGCATCTTCCTCTCACAAAGTTTCGATGCTTAACACACCGTCTTGTTCCGAGACTGAAGCTTTTTCAGGCAGATGCTACACAGGGCAGGTTCTGGGCAGCATCCTAAGAGGTGTGAGGGATGGGAAATCCACCCAGGCCATGAGCTTTTGCACGGCAATGTGGGGTTAAAGGGCTCTTGCTTTCCAGAGCAGTTAGTCCCATGGTGACACATGCCTCTGTTACATCCCATTCGGACATCTGTAACACACGGTATGTGGGGCTACCTCTGAAAAGCTGCAGCCAGATTGTTGGCCTGGGGTGGTTACAGAAAGCAGAAGTCTCCACAGCTTCACTGGCTACCAGTCTGTTTCTGGGTACAATTCAAAGTTCTGGTAATGACCTCTAAAGCCCTACATGGTTTAGGTCCAGGCCAGGGAAGTCCTCTCCGCCTTCATTTTTTCTCTTCCACTGCCTTCAACACACCAGGCCTTCTGAGAAATGTCTCCATTCACCTCAGCGGGGGGGGGGGGGGAGGGGGGGACGACTGGCGTGGGTCACTATTTTCTGTTTTGTCTCAAAACAGCCCAAAATGTCTTGGGCTGACCTAGAGAGAGAACCTGACTGAAGGTGAGCTTCATGGCTAAGTGACAAAAATCTATTCAAAAAATAATAGTTAATACGTGTAAATAATAATAATAATAATAATAATAATAATAATAATAATAATAATACAGTACTTTTCTCCGAGAACAGGGCATCTCTGAAGAATTCCTTTTCCTGCAGCCCAGTTAACAGTGTATTTGTTCTTTGTTTTAAAAACCCTGCAACACATTCAATAAAGAATTAATTTCTACAGGGGGAAAAAAATCCCCACCATGCCATCCATGTCTCTAAAGACCTCTGGTTATTAAAGGAAAACCTAAAGAGAGAGAGTCAACATTTTATGTTCTCTGTAATACATTCTGCGCTCCTTCGCTACAAATGCATTTATCCTTTCGGCGCATGGGTACATGTTTGTGGATATTGATTCCTAATCTTCTCTGGCGATCACTCGTGGCTGAGTAAGATTGCCTTCCATGAGCACAGTCTTAACAGAGAGTCCGTAAGTGACTGTGGAGGCCAATTATCACTCCTCCCGCCGGCCAGAGTGATTATTGCAAGGCAACACCACTGTCGTATGGCACACCTCATAATAATTCAGAGTAATCTGCAATACCGAAGAGGAGAATGCAGAGATAACACTATTTTGTGATCTGATGCCAGAGGGTTAATTGCCTATTTCCGCACAGAGAGAACGGTGCTAATTAGATTGCGGAGGTAAATGCAGAGATGTAACAGATAGGATAGGCTTGCACAACTTTTGACCCAGCAAAGTTGAAGGCTCCCTGCCAAGTGTGGACAGGAAGCCCAAGAGAAGCCTTGCAACAGGGGATACACTCTGCCCTTCAAGTCTCTCTGCCTGGCCCTCAAAACTCTCCACAAATAGGCACCCTTTCCCTAGTCACACCCCATGCCGGCCCTGCGTCACACACTTCTTGAGAGTTTCTGCCTGGCTGGAATGTGTCTTCAGCTCTGAGAAAGCCTCTTTGCTGCCTTGGATGGAGGATAGAGAAGGCTGTGTATAAACCATCCTACCATACGAAGGTAAATTTTGCATTTGCTGTTCTGCTCACTCTTGCCTCTGGTCATGCCTGCCACTGATGTGTGGCCCAGGCAGGTTGCCCAAAAAGGGAATGGAGCCCTTGAGCTGAAGAAGGTTCCCTAGTCCTTGTGTTGCTGCCTGCCTGCCTGCCTGCCTGCCTGCCTGCCTGGGATTACAAAAATAGGGGGGTCTCCCAGCGTTTCACAGGTGACACTTGGAAAACCAGAGATCACTACCCAGGTCCCCTTTAGCTGTTTCTTATTTCTGAACCTTGGCGTTTTCTCAACACATATTTAACAGAGAGTGGAAAGCTACAGTCAAGGACGCTACAGTTTGGTGTTGGAGCACTTCCAGCCCACAGGCCAGATCTGGCCTCCAGGTCTGCCCATTTGGCCCGGGAGGCCATTTCAGACAAGCCACATCTATTTGCTCTGCACCTGGCATCAGATGTGTGGCAAGTAAAGGTGGGGCTTAGCCAAAAGAGGCCTTGTAGTGAAAAATAAAATTAATAAAAGGGGTAGCAGAACCAACAGTAACCACCCACACCCCCAAATCTGCTAAAGCCACTTGGGGAAGGGTTGTGGCTCAATGGTGGAGTGTGTGCTTGGTGTGTAGAAGGTCCCAGGTACAATCCTCAGGATCACTAGGTAGGACTGGGAATGTCTTCTGTCTGAAACCCCGGAGAGCCACTGCCAAGTCAGTGTGGACAATATGGAGCTAGATGTGGCAATGCCCTGACTCACCATGAAGTAGCTTCCGGTGTTCTTAAGAAGGGCTGTAGCTCAGCTGTAGAGCAGAAAGCCCTCGGGTTCCATCTCTGGCATCTCCAGGTAAGGCTAGGAAGGATGCCTTTTCTGAAATCCTGGAAAGCTGTTGCTGGTCAGTGTAGACAACACAGCACTAGAAGAAGTGTTGTTTCTATGTTCCCCCCTGCCCCACAAATAAGTTTTTATTTAGAAAACTGCCCCTCCATTTTTGCTACGGGAAAATGGAATGGTGAATGTGGAGGAGGTGTTTTGTCCCGGCCTTGTGCACACCCAGAAAACCCTCTCTTTAGCACTAGGTAAAGGTAAAGGGACCCCTGACCATTAGGTCCAGTTGTGGCCGACTCTGGGGTTGCGGCACTCATCTTGCTTTATTGGCCGAGGGAGCCGGCATACAGCTTCAGAGTCATGTGGCCAGCAGGACTAAGCTGCTTCTGGCAAACTACAGCAGCGCACAGAAATGCCGTTTACCTTCCCGCCGGAGCAGTACCTATTTATCTATTTGCACTTTGACATGCTTTCGAACTGCTAGGTTGGCAGGAGCAGGGACCGAGCAACGGGAGCTCACCCCGTCGTGGGGATTCGAACCGCCAACCTTCTGATCGTCAAGTCCTAGGCTCTGTGGTTTAACCCACAGTGTTGGAACAAATGCCAATCCATGGAAAACCCAACTGCCTTTTGTTCTAATTCAGCGCTGAACCCAGGAAAAAGCAGCAGGGCAAACAGAAGTGTGGATGAGCCCTCTGTCTGTTCTAAAATATTTCCTTTCCTTTCCTTTTTTTGCCTCCTAAAACCCACAATATTCATTAAGAATCCCTTTAGTCGCACAACAGCGAACCTCTCCCCTTCTCCCTCCCCCTTTCAGAGTTGGTCCCTTCCATCTCCTAATGGAGTTAAACACTCTTTGCACATCCCAGGCAAGATAATAAATTATCCTCTAAGCACATAAAGCCATTATTCAGATGGTTTTATGCAACTCTGCCAGCCAATACAAAAAGGAACAATCCCCGCATAACAGTCTCCTGGAAAATAACCCTGTTACACCCCCCACAACATCACCGTGGACCCCGCCCCAAAAGACCCCATTTGCATTTTTATAGTTTCCATTTTTCCCTCTCATACTGTATGCATGTCACATTATATATTTATAACTGCTGAATGGACCCGGCAAAGGAGAGTTCACAAACCATGTCTGCCTGTTCATTAACATTACAAATATTTGACTATTATTCCCTACACTTTGGAACAGTCTAATGGCCTTCGTGTATCATAACGTACTCACAGCCTTGCCTGCTTGGGTTTGCTGGTTTTCTCTTGCCTGTATTTTTCTTCTGTGGGTGGGTTTATTAATTCTATGGATTAAAAAAATAATAATACACAACCCTTACAACCAAACATTAATGTCCTGTTTTGAGTGGCAGCCTCAGTGGTGGCGAATCTACCACCATGGATAGCTCGATCAATGGAGCATGAGATTCTTAATCTCAGAGTCATGGGTTTGAGCCACACATCAGGCAAAAGTTTCCTGCTTTGCAGGGGGTTCAACTAGATGACCCTCGTGGTCCCTTCCAATTCTATGATTCCATGAGGCACGACTTCAATGGACAGCTCTTTGCTTGGCCCAGGCTGGAGCCTGTAAGGTAAAGGGACCCCTGACCATTAGGTCCAGTCGTGACTGACTCTGGGGTTGCAGTGCTCATCTCGCTTTATTGGCCGAGGGAGCCGGTGTAGAGCTTCCGGGTCATGTGGCCAGCATGACTAAGCCGCTTCTGGCGAACCAGAGCAGCGCACGGAAACGCCGTTTACCTTCCCACCAGAGTGGTACCTATTTATCTACTTGCACTTTGATGCGCTTTCAAACTGCTAGGTTGGCAGGAGCAGGGACCGAGCAACGGGAGCTCACCCCGTCGTGGGGATTCGAACCACCGACCTTCTGATCGGCAAGTCCTAGGCTCAGTGGTTTAACCCACAGCGCCACCCACGTCCCTTGGAGCCTGTAAGAGCAGGACCCAAATGGCATCAGCACCAGTCATCCTCAAGCTGAGCTGAACAGAGGAGCAACACCTTTCTCTCATTGGTCTTATGAACTTAAGAACATGAGAGTTTGCGGGATCAGGCCCATGGCCCATCTGCTCCAGCATCCACAGGCAGGACCCAAACACAAGAGTCCTCTGCCCTTCTGCACTTTTCCAGCAACTGGCATTCGAAAACATTGCAGCCTCCAACTATGCAGAGCATACCAGAGAATTAGTAACCATCAATAGCCCTCTCCTCTTCCGTGGATTTGCCTAATCCTCTGTTAAAGGCATCTAGGTTGGTGCCAACACTGCTTCCTGTGGGAACAAGTTGCCTTCTTTAACTAAGCCACTTCCGCCCTTCAAAGGAGGTGGTTGCGGGCTTCACAGCCCAGCCCTGCGCGATTGGGGGGATTCCTGGCTGTGTCATTCCCTGGCCATCCAATCAGCTGGCTCTGGGGGCATGGCCTGCCCTATTTAAGGCAGGACGTGGCTGGGGATCTCCCTCTTTTCCTGCCTGCCAGCTGTTCCTGCTTTTCCTGCCCTCTCGCCCTATAAGGTTTTCGTTCCTTGACCTTGCTATGGACCTTGGCTGGTCGCCCTTGAGGGGCCTGGTAGGAATTTTTGGCAAACTGGCACCAGCCACTTGGTTTTTCACCTACCTCGTAGCAAATCATCACAACTTTCTGGGTACTGACGGTTAGGCATTGGTATTGTTCTGTAGATCTAAGAGGGGAGGAAGCGCCATCACCTGCCCCGCAAATTGAAGGGTAGTCTGATAAAGGATTCCAGGGGCGTGGCCCTGTCCGAAGCCTAGGGAGGTGAGGGCCTAAGGAACTCCCCCTATCGGTCACCCTGGGGGAGTTCCTAGTTGATGTGCATCAGCAGGACTCACCCAATGGTGGTTAACCCTTCCCAAACTTCAAGCGGATGGGCTGAAGTCGGATATAGTCAGTTAGGACCAATGCCTAAGCCAATACCGCTCATCACCTGCAACCAATAAAGTTGTGGCCTTATTTAGCCCATTAACTTTAATAATTGTGTCATGTGTCATTATTTCCACTGGGGGGCCGGGAACTCACCACGTAATGAGACTGAGTGGGGAAGTAATTTATTTTATCTGTCTTAAATCTTCCAAGAGTGGTCAGCTCTGCCTTCAGTGGGAGGAGTCTCTTCATTGAAAGCAGGCATAAGCAAACTTAGCCCTCCAGATGTTTGGGGACTACAACTCCCATCACCCCTAGCTAACAGGAGCACTGGTCAGGGATGATGGGAGTTGTAGTCCCAAAACATCTGGAGGGCCGAGTTTGCCTATGCCTGATTTAAAGGGACCCAACCTTACTCAGGCACAGCAGCAGTGACTGAGGTTCCATGTGGGGTTCTGGGGTGAAGCTCTTTGATTCAGGTGAGGCATCCTGGCACCTGAAGACCAGAGAGGTCCAAGTACCACTGGCTCCTCCAGCAGAAGTGCTTCCTGGTTAAGTGCTTCTGAGGGCAATTCTGCCTCCCACTCTGAATCCACAATCCTTCCCCCTTATTGAGACCCCAGCAACAGGGTTTCAGAGGTACACTGCCCTGAACATGGAGGTTCAAGCTAATATCCATGGAACTCTCGCAGAGCTACAATTCTCAGTTAACGATCAATCTGTCTTGCTGGGGAACTCTGAGAATCACCACTCTGTGATGGGAATAAGGGTTCCCTAACTACTCATGACACCCTTAATAACTACAGTTCCCTACATAAGGAAAACTGAGCAGCTGGAATCTGAAACAGGGGGCATTCCATGCTGCAACATTTTGTTGCAGACATTGATAGTTTATAGAGATAGAGGAGGGGAGGTTGAAATTGGGTTTAGCACTTCCTAGCTAACTTTGGGACTGAATTTCTTTCCCCCTCCCCACCCCACCCATCTTGCACAATGGTGCACGTCTGCACTGGTGAATTAAGACATAATTCTTGCTGCCCACTTTGTAGCATACAAAAGCAATAAACGTCTGCTGAGATTGATTAAGGGCCTCTGCTTTGCTTTGGCCATTAATCAATCTTAAAAGCCATTTATCGAGAAACTGCTACAAAGCCATAGACGATTCCTATTATACAAAAAGGGAGAGGGGTGGAATCACTAGAAAAGAGAGAAATGAATGCCCAAAAATATTTTTTGTAAAAAATTAAAAAGCTTTTATAGCTAGAGAATGATTGAACGTTTCAAGTTACCTCCTTACAGTACATACAAAGCACCAAAAAGTTCCATCTGAAATGGTTTGCTGGGATTATAACAGACAAATGCATTTAGTTTTATTCCCCTTTCTTGAAGCACTTGCATGAGTTTCCAAGGCCATCCTGCAGGACAACAGCATCATAAATGAGTTTCCTACTTCCAGGAGAAGAGCATGGATGCCTAGACCCTGACTCCACCCCCCACAGGTTTCAACAACTGGAAGATCCACATTCTTTCAATTCTGTCCTATGAATTAAAAACTTTTCTCATTGGCTGTTTGGCAGAGCAATCCTATACACAAGACGCTGGCATAAAGCAAACCAGAGTAAACTAAACCAACGTAATATTGCACCAGACCCAAATCCCTTTGCTAGGCCATAGGACCAAACTAAATGGGCTTAGGATGCAGTCTAAGTCCAATGCAACTTGCATATGTTGGAGCCAGTATGGTATAGTGGTTAAGAGCAGTGGACTCGTAATCTGCTGAACCAGGTTTGATTCCCTGCTCCTCCACGTACAGCTGCTGGGTGACCTTGGGCCAGTCACACTTCTCTGAAGTCTCTCAGCCTCACTCACCTCACAGAGTGTTTGTTGTGGGGAAGGAAGGAAAATGGAGATTGTTAGCCGCTTTGGGACTCCTCAGGGTAGTGATAAAGCAGGATATCAAATCCACCACCCCCCGCTGCCACACCCACAAAATGGCCCTTTTTTCAGCTCAGCTGAGATGCTTGGCATCAAAACTAGGACCTTCTGCATGCTCTGTCACTGGACTATGGGCCTTCCCCTACTAGGAAACTGCCTATTGGTCTATCTAGTTCTTTACTGGCTACACCAGGCATGTCCAGAGTCCATTTCAGGGCCTAATCCAGCCTACCGGTCAGTTTATTCTGGCCCCTGTGGCAGTTTATTTCCTGGGGTAAAATAGACTTCTCAGTGACTTCAATCTTTAAAAAAGCTCAACAACTTCAGTCCTTAAGTAAAGGTAAAGGGACACCTGACCATTAGGTCCAGTCATGACCGACTCTGGGGCTGCAGTGCTCATCTCACTCTATAGGCCAAGGGAGCTGGCGTACAGCTTCCGGGTCATGTGGCCAACATGACTAAGCCGCTTCTGGCGAACCAGAGCGGTGCACGGAAACGCCATTTACTTTCCCGCCAGAGCGGTACCTATTTATCTACTTGCACTTTTTGACGTGCTTTCGAACTGCTAGGTTGGCAGGAGCTGGGATCGAGGAACGGGAGCTCACCATGTCGCGGGGATTCGAACCTCTGACCTTCTGATCAGCAAATCCTAGGTTCAGTGGTTTAACCCACAGCGCCACCCGTGTCCCAGCCTTCAGTCCTTAAAAAAGGTCAACTCACACATGTTCACTTCATCAAATCTGGCCCTCTTTGAAAAAAGTTTGGACACCTCAGGGCTACACTCTCCGGCATTTCAGGCAGAGGTCTTTCCCACCTTTACACGCAGGTGCTGGAGCGTGGGACCCTTGGCACGGAAAGTCAGAGCCCTACCACTGAGCTACAGCCCTTCCCCTAAGTGCATGAGGGTGGGTCAGGATTGTTCCTGTTGGTCCCCTCCTGAGTGCATTCAGCAGAAGACGTGAAAAGGGCTGCGAGTCAGCCAAAGAATGTCGTTATTTATTTTTCTTCTGCCCGCTTTCCATTGTACTTGCAGCGGCTTACAGCAAAAACACATAGAAATACATCAAACACTCATAAAGGCACAGTTTAAAACAACACCATTAAAAGCTAAAACACAGCAGTGAAAAACATAGCCTGTTTAAAGTGGGCGGGGGGGGGGGAGAAAGAAAACTAAAACAAACCTGCAGTACCGGAAAAAAGGCTTCAGTCACTGAAACGCTGAAAGGCTGCAGAAACAAATACCGTATTTTTCGCTCTATAACACGCACCTGACCATAACACGCACATCGTTTTTAGAGGAGGAAAACAAGGGAAAAACATTCTGAATGAAACAGTGGACGTATCATTTTTGTGCTTCATGCTGTGGCCACAGACATGTGATCTGATGGTGAATTTGGGGTGACCCAATGCAAAAATCCTGAGAATCCCTGTGGATTCATGCTTTGTAACCACGTTTTTGCACCATTGCAGCCCCAGGCAACAGTGGGTGCGTGATTTTTGGGGGGCAGGCTGTAGCCATGGACATGCTATGTGATCTGATGGTGAATTTTGGCTGACCCAATGCAAAGATCCTGAGGATCCATGTGGATCCATGCTTTGTAACCACGTTTTTGCACCATTGCAGCCCCAGGCAACAGTGGGTGGGTGATTTTTGGGGGGCAGGCTGTAGCCATGGACATGCTATGTGATCTGATGGTGAATTTGGGGTGACCCAATGCAAAGATCCTGAGGATCCATGTGGATCCATGCTTTGTAACCACGTTTTTGCACCATTGCAGCCCCAGGCAACAGTGGGTGCGTGATTTGGGGGGGGGGGCAGGCTGTAGCCATGGACATGCTATGTGCTCTGATGGTGGATTTGGGGTGACCCAATGCAAAGATCCTGAGGATCCATGTGGATCCATGCTTTGTAACCACATTTTAAGTGGGAAGGGAAGGAAAAACACAGAAGGGACAAGGAGAGGGGTGTGCAGAGAAGCAGCTGGCTAAGAATGCAGGAGATGGCTATAACGTGAGGAAAGGAAGGCAAAAGTTTCCACCCACCCACCCACACAAGCCAGCCAGCGCGCGCTCTCTCTCTCACTCTCTCCCTCCCACCTGCATGTTTTCCGGCTGCCTGATATTTATTTATTTTTAATTGCCTTGACAGAAGAAAGCATTTTAACTGCATTAAGAACTATTTAGCAGCGAAACCTAAGCTTTGCCATCCCTTAAGAGGTACAGACACTGTAATCTTCCAGATCGCATGAATTTACAGGCAAAACACTGTTTAAGGATTTCATCCTTTTAAATGGAAGAAAGCATATTTGAATGCTGTGTGTCCTCAAAAATAAAAAGCAGGAAGTCAAATCAGAATTTTAAGCTGAACCTGTAATCTCTCTTCCCTTCACAAACATTGTTCCCTCCGGAGCATGGAGAGGAGTTAGAAGGACGCTCTGCTTTCCTCTCTACTTGCCTGGAGGGGAGGGGCTTTCCCTGCTCTTTGTTCCGTTTGAGCAAACACAGCAACGAAACAGAGGAGGGTGGGCAGTAAGACCCTGAGGCAGAATGCAGGAAAGCAGCCGCTTCCTCTTTTCAGGTTTCCCTTCTCCGAGACACGATTTGATTTTTGCCTGATTTTTGCCTCCACTCGCGCCATTTGGCTCCAGGGACCACACATTCACTCAATAACACGCACAGACATTTCCCCTTCCTTTTTAGGAGAAAAAATCTGCGTGTTATAGAGAGAAAAATACGGTAGGTTCGAGGGGAGGCCTCACAGTTCTCAAATTAGGAAGAACGTTTCAAAGCAGCAACACCACCACTGGCAGTGCCCAGACCCTTATGGCCAAGGATGCCAACACGACACTCGCAGGTGCCAGTATGGCATCCATGGCACCTGAGAAGATCCCAGTAAGTATCCCCTGAAAAATCCACAATGCACAGGGAAATATTTCCTCTTCTTACTCAGTTCCCACTTGCACTCGCTCGGCCTCTCCTACACTGAAACCATTGTGTGGCAGCCATTTTGTGACGGGCACCCACAGCAGTTTCTCAGAACTCTAGATGAGGTTGAAATTCTCTCCCGTAGTCACCAACTGGGATGGCTTTAAAAGAATAATAAACAGATTCATGGAAGATGGGCCATTGGTGGCCATGTTGGCTCCATTCTCCCTTCACTGTTGGAGGCAGTAGGCCTCTGAATGCCAGGTGCTAGAAGCCACCTGTGGGGAGAGTGCTGTTGTGCTCCTGTCTTGCTTTCAAGTTCCCCGTAGGCATCTGCTTGGCCACAGTGAAAACAGGATGCTGAGCTAAATGGATCTTTCGCCTAATCTAGCCAGTGCTTCTTGGAACCGGCAGAAATGACTGGCGGAATCCGAGACCAGGGGGAGGAGTCGGTGGAAGAAGATTGGAAAAAGTTTAAAGAATATATACAGAAATACTGTAAAATTTATGACTGTTAAACGGACGTGGGATGGAAAATAAGCGGTGTTGGTAAAAAGATTAATAAGAATATGTAAATATAGACTGATAATGAGGGAAAATGTATTGTTAATATAGGTTAAGACGTTGAGTAAGGCTAAGTGATAGAGGGTAAGGATTTGCTGAACTAAATATCTGAACTGGAATACAAAAAGGAAGGTGTGAGGAGGTCAAGAAACTAGTGAATGAAGTACAGGATATGAAAATATTAATCTTTTTTCTGTTATGTTTGTTGGAGTTTTTTCTTCCTTTTCTTCTATTCTGTTAACTGTTTTTTATTGTGTACCTTTATGTGTTTTGCTTTGTATTTTCTCATTTTTTTTAGTTTTTTTTCTCTCTTTTTTGGCTTTTGTATTTTATGTTTAAATTTTGAAGCTATTAATTGTTCAATAAATATTATTTTTAAAAAATCTAGCCAGTGCTTCTTATGGCACCTGCTTGCTGAATGTCTAAGAATGAGATCTAAGAAGCTGGTGTCTAAGGCAGGCCAATACAGTGGTATCTTGGGTTAAGAACTTAATTCATTCCGGAGGTCCGTTCTTAACCTGAAACTGTTCTTAACCTGAGGTACGACTTTAGGTAACGGGGGCTCCCACTGCTGCCGCACGATTTCTGTTCCCATCCTGAAGCAAAGTTCTTAACCCGAGGTACTATTTCTGGGTTAGCAGAGTCTGTAACCTGAAGCATATGTAACCTGAGGTACCACTGTAAAGGTAAAGGTAAAGGGACCCCTGACCATTAGGTCCAGTCGTGGCCGACTCTGGGGTTGCAGCGCTCATCTCGCTTTACTGGCCGAGGGAGCTGGTGTACAGCTTCTGGTCATGTGGCCAGCAGGACTAAGCCGCTTCTGGAGAACCCGAGCAGCACACGGAAACACTGTTTACCTCCGCCCCGAGTGGTACCTATTTATCTACTTGCACTTTGATGTGCTTTCAAACTGCTAGGTTGGCAGGAGCTGGGACCGAGCAATGGGAGCTCACCCCGTCGCGGGGATTCGAACTGCCAACCTTCTGATCAGCAAGTCCTAGGCTCTGTGGTTTAACCCACAGTGCTACTCGCATCCCTTCGAGGTACCACTGTACAGAGTTCTAATTACAAAGCTGGGCATTGTAAGCGTGATTGGGTCTCCTCTTGCGCTGTTCGGGGGTCCATGTTGGTGCTCTGGCAGAAGTGTGCTTTCCCATGTTCCTCCCTCCGTTACAGCCAGAGGTTCTGCAGTGCCCTTTGGAACTGGCATGGTAGTTCCCCTAGAAGGTAGGGAGGCCAGAGCCAATGACAGACAGAGCAAAAGGCTTCTCGCTTTGTCTCTCTCTTCCTCCCTTGTGAGTTCTACAAGGGCAACATTGGCACTAAGGAGGAGGAAGCTGTCAGGCTATCAGTACCAGCCCTGGATTTCTTGTAAGAAGGGAGGCAGGTGGGTGCTTGGAAATGGCGCTGAAAAACCAGGAGGCAAGTCAGGAAAAGAGGGCAGTGCCAGGTTGTGGGGGAGTTGGCCGCCCAAGGGAAGGAGGGAGGGAAGAACGTGCCAACTTGAATAAAGTACAGTGGTACCTCGGGTTACAGATGCTTCAGGTTACAGACTCCGCTAACCCAGAAATAGTACCTTAAGAACTTTGCTTCAGGATGAGAACAGAAATCGCACCGCCGCAGCGCAGCAGCAGCGGGATGCCCCATTAGCTAAAGTGGTACCTCAGGTTAAGAAAAGTTTCAGGTGAAGAACGGACCTCCAGAACAAATTAAGTTCTTAACCCGAGGTACCACTGTATGGGGGTAACCCCCTCAATGTTTGAGGGGGGGCAAAGGGACCATGGCCCCATAGATTTGGGTCCTATGCACTGACTACAGCCCTGACCTTCAAGGCAACGCTGCAAAATGGGGCAAAATGAGCCCCTATACAAATATGTAGATTGTGGCTATTTGCACCAGAGTGAGAGAGAAAACTGAATGCCATTTTGATCTATAACCCCGTGTTGCCTGAAATGGAACACATTACACTCTGCTGACACACAGACATGATTAAAAGCAATCAGTTATACTTGGGAAAATAGGGAAAAAAGAATACCCTATCTCCCAAGGCAAACATACTCCTGCATATATATCTGACTGAAAGACAGAAAAATTCTATATATAAAACACCTCCTGGGTCTTCATGGACATTACTAATCGACTGAAAAAATAAGGAGAGCCCAGGAGGAAACTTGTATAAATTAGATGTCGAAGTTGCCATGATCTTTATTTCCTGTTGTGTAATTCTGTGCTAAATGTGTAAACTGCGCGGTGAATAAATTCTCCCTATAAGACTAGATGACATTTAAAAACCTTGTGGAAGATGCTTAGTTATCCAGAGCTGTAGCCCACCCAGTCCAAAGGCCTCTTGGCAAAGGGAAGAAATCTCATCCGCCTTCGGGGCAATTTTGGTTGTGCACAAGACAAGCAAGTTTGGGTGAGCACACAAATGCCGATTTTTATTTTTATAACCTCAAATACGGGACAAATTGGGGACCAAATGAGACAGGGGACTCTGTGCCCCCAAAAGCCCTCTTATACTCCTTCCTGGCCAGGAGAGCCAGAGGCACAGAAGTTTTTCCCCTGAGAAGCTGTAATGCCGCAGGCTCACCACACGGGGCAGTGGACAGCACTGACTCTTTAATGAGGAGCTGCAGTAACATGGCTCACCACATGGGGTCAGTGGTCAGCAGTTCCAAACACACTGTCCTCACTACTCATTCGTTTGCCTTCTCCAGGCCCAAACACGCAGCTGGCCATAGCAGGGAGGCACAAGGCAAGCAGAGGACACTGCTCTGTCTCCTCACTCTTGCCACACTGCTTGCCTGCTTGGAGAGTGGAAGTGAAGAGAGAGTGTCAGCAAAGTACAGGAGTAGGAAGCCCCGGGGATGAGCAGTGGGCTCCTTGCAGGATGTGAACCTTGACTAGTGGTTGTCCAGTGCCTGACACAAGCCCTAGGCTCCCTTTCCTTGGAGGGGGTAGAGCAGAGAGCAGAGGATAAAATGGATGGCAATGAAGCTGTATGGGAACAGTAAAATAAGAAGAAGAAGAGAAGAGTTTGGATTTGATATCCCGCTTTATCACTACCCGAAGGAGTCTCAAAGCGGCTCACATTCTCCTTTCCCTTCCTCCCCCACAACAAACACTCTGTGAGGTGAGTGGGGCTGAGAGACTTCAGAGAAGTATGACTAGCCCAAGGTCACCCAGCAGCTGCATGTGGAGGAGCGAGGAAGCGAACCCGGTTCCCCAGATTACGAGACTATTGCTCTTAACCACTATACCACACTGGCAGGTGGTAGCATAAGGAAAGGGCTCCCATAACGTCTTGGCTGCAAGCCTTACTAGACAGAGAACATCATCATGAAATCTTACTTGGAGATGAGCATTGGCTGCTGTCACACAGGACCCTGGTCTCCTGCCCCCCCCCCCCCCATTTCTCTAATCCAGTCTGTCACATTATGTTAGGCGATATTTGGAGACCCCTATTCCCATAGCAGAGCTACAATTCCATGGGAAGAGAGATTGGTTACTAAACCCCTCCAATAACTGCAGCTCTGTGAAGGGAGCAGTGGAGGGTCTCCCAAGAACTCTCCACACCCTTTACAAACCACAGTTCCCAGGATTCCTTGGGGGAAGCCATGATTGTTTCAGTGGTGCAAGAGTGCTTTAAATGTGGATGCGCTGAGAGTTGTTAGGAGACTATTCTTCATAAAGAGCTACGATTTCAAGAGTGGTTTAAGAATAAATTCTCCTTCTCAGGAAACTCTGGGAAGTGTAGCTCTGGGAGGGGAATTCTTTAGGGGAAGCCATGACTCTTTTGAGTTATATGATACAGCTTTAAAGGTATTGTTCAGATGAGCCTGAATTAGGACTGATGGATGTGGTGGACGTACCCCAAGGTAAAAGACTTCTGGGAAAGGATTTATAATGAACTGAAAAAAGTGTTGGAAAACACATTTATTAAGAAACCAGAAGCATTTTTACTTGGTATAGTGGGGGGGTGAAATCCCCAAAAAGGATGTTACTTTTTTCTGTATGCCACAACAGCTGTGAGAATATTACTAGCGAAGAATTGGAAGAAAAAAGATTTACCAACGATCAAAGAATGGCAGATGAAGATGATGGAACTTGCTGAACTGACGGGGAGACTCTGAGATCAGAGAGAAGAGACAGTTGAATAAGATTGGAAGAAATTTAAGGAATATTTGAAAAAATATGTTAATATTTAAATCTTAGAATAGCTTTGGAAGTGGATATAAGCTGTAGGGTTAGAAGTAGAAGATAGTGAATTTTAAAATAGCATTATTTGTAAGTGATAAAATGTGAAGATTCTTATGGTTAATGTAGGCATGAATTTAAAAAAATGGTTAGAAATTATGATATATGTAAACTGCTAAAGATGAGGTAAAACGAAAATCAGATAGGGGGGACTTGGGGAAGCCCACCCAACAATGTTTAGGAAAAAATAAGGACAAGACAAGAAATTGTTTGTATTGTTTGTTTTTTTTTTGTTTGTGTTGTTTATTTGTGTTATAAAATGAATAAAATTTTTGGAAGAAAAAAAGAATTAGGACTGATGGAGTATTATTGTTCATATGACTGTTATTGTTTCATTCTTTATTCTTTCTTACCTTTGCAAAATAATAATAATAATGCTTAACATAGTAACAATAATAATCACAGCCATACCCAGGGTCTCTTGCACCCTTGGCAGGGAGGTATATCAGCACACACCCCTGAAAAACACACTTCTCACTGCAGTAGTGCCAGTGTGTCACCATACACACATACGTCATGCATCCATAGTCTCCAGCAGTCTACCACCATCCCACTTTGCCATTTCTCCAACTGGCCAGCTCCCAACTCTTGTCTAAACTTAGGACCTCACACAGATAACTAGAGACAGATTTCTAGGGGGGGGGGTTGCATCCCTCTGGGCCTGCGCCCCCAGCAAGGGTTGGGTGCACCTCTGATAGCAATATATTCTTTTGTAGGGGGGTGTTTAACTGTACATTCCCTTGGTCTCCTCTTTCAGTGGAGAGGCGATCCAAGGATGAAATAAATAAAATTCCATCGCTCTTGCTGCCTTTTGAGATCCATGTTAAAAGTAGGCACAGCATGTCTCTCTTGAAGTTGCCAGTTATAACTCCTTCCTTTTCTGGTGTCTTAACGCTCTTCTCAGCATGCAACACTTTCCAATTACCTCTCGGCCTTTTATTCCCCAGAAGTTGAGCGCCAGCTTCTTTCTGAGATTACACAGCTCTGATCTGAGATGCTGACAGTTAAGGGTACAGCAAAAAAAAAGAAGACGATGTAAATGATACAGGCTGGATTTTCTTTCAGAAAATTAAAATGTTCTCAGGTTCGGAATGCTTGGCACATTCCTTGATGAGCAAGTAAAGATATCTGGCCTGAATCACAATAGTGGTTCCCTGTCTCGTTAGTGCAGGTGTTAATTAACTTAGCCATAGGAGAGTATCCACATTACTATCCACACTGCTGTTGTGGCTGGTCTCTGGGCTTTATTTGTTCATTAGATTCCATTTATGAATCACTTCCCATAAAATATCTCAGAAGGGATTTCACAGTAAAAGACACCGACCATAAAAACAAGTAAGATGATTCCATATATAAAAACAATTGTGCTTGGGGCAGCCCAGTCAGATGGGTGGGGTACAAATAATTAATTGTTATTATAAAATTATATTATTATATACAAAAAAAAAACCAATTTCAAGTACAATGTAGATACAGACTGGGGTAAAGATCTCAAACAAACAAAAGAAGTCCTGCTGGACTTGACCCATCTCAACCAGCTTCCTGTGGCCAATCAGATGCCTCAGAGGGGAGGCCACAAAAAGAGCACAAGAGAAGGTCTCTCCCCTCCTTCAGTTTCCAGCAAAGGTGGTCAGAAGCATTGCAGCCTCCAACTGTGGAAGCAGAGCATAGCCCTCAGGGCTAGTATCTCAACTTAAAAGGCTTGTTGGAAGAGAGACGCCTTTGAGAGGTTCTGAAAAGATAACAGAGGCAGCATCTATCTGATGTGGAATGGGAGGGGCTTCCAAATGGCCAGCGCCACCACACTTAAAAGCCCAATTCCTGTATCAGAAGGGCAGACCTCCAAGAAGCTGGTACCTGCAGGAGGCCCTCTTCTGCAGAGTGCAGTGATCAACAGTCTACACAAGGGGTGAGACAACATTTCAAGACATCTTGGTCCCAAGCTGTGTAGGGCTTTGTGCACCAGAACCAACACCTTGAAGTTAGCTCGGTAAATAATTAGCAGCTTTAAAACTGGGGTGCAGAACCTGCAAGAGCATAAGAACAGCCTGCTGGACCAAGCTTCCTGCTCTCACAGACGCCTGTGAGTGGGAAACCCACAAGGTAGGACCTGAGAACTGTGGCCCTCTCCCCTCCAGTGTCTTCCTTCCAGGAACTGGTATTCAGAAGCATCAGTGCCTCCAACTGTGGAGGCAGATCACAGCTGCCATGGTCAGTAACCCTCAGCAGTCCTCTCCTCCATGAATTTGGCATACAGTCTATCTATGTGGACCCCTGTGTGCATACACATTACACATCCACAGTTAGCTTTCAGGAAGATGACGAAGACACTGTGCTAAAAACCTACAGCAGAAGCAGAGTCTTCTCCATCCAGCATGTAATACACCTGGATTTTGCTGCAGAAATGAATTAGGGCTCAACAGCCTACCTTCTGACCAGCTCTGTGTTTGATGATACAAAGGATGAGCCAGCCAACCCAAGTGGGTTCTGCTCTGTTGATTTATGACAGCACATACATATCTTTTGAGGGGAGAAAAACATTTTTAAAAACCACAACACTTACCTTAGTGTAAACTGATCTGCTAGAGACCCGCTGGCAAGGGATACATGAAACATGACAAGGTCACCTTCCTTGACAGGACTGAGTGGTAAAGAGAGCACAAGGTTATCGTCAAGATTCAGCAGGGACTTCTTCAGCCGGTCTTGCGTTGGGTAAAGAATAACACTGCCAATCCTCTCCATTGATGCCAAAGGCATCTGTGCTTCCTCTTGCCCTTCCAGATGATGAAAGCTTTCAAGTTTCTGGTCCTCTGAAGAGCATTCGCCTTCCTCTGCATACACCCAATAGAAAAGCTCCACGGTGATCCCTTCCAAAGAGTCCGCCATCGGTTGATACTCTGGGGCCAATGGTGGCGGCAGAGATGTAAATGCAGAGTTGAACCAGCTCGGCGAGAACTCCAGCTCTGCAACGCACAATCCCAGCTGACCTTTCAACCGACAACTGCCAACAGCTACTCTATCCTCCTGGAAGGCCATCATCCTCACGCAGGGCAGGATCTCTGATGGTTCATAGTCTTCCCAGTCTCTGCCAGCGATGTAGAACAAAGCCTGGACTTTGGGCCTAATGGGATAGATGGAGCTGTCAATAACACGTGATCTTAGCTTCCAGTTAAAAGCGACCTCGTTGGCAAAACTGAACAGAGTGGATGTCAGCAGGAGGTTCGGAGGCACCGTTTGCTCCACAGTAAATGGGCCGTATGTCACATTTAACACCGGCAAGCTGGTGGCTTTGTAGACAAGGAAAGACTCCACTCGAGACTGCAAGCTAGCATTCCTCATGATATCCTGGTTGGTTTCTTTTAGGAAAAAGGAAACATCGGTGTTGGAGATGTGGTAACTCACAGGGAGGTACACCGGCAAGCTCGTGAATCGTTGCATGCTGTCTACCACACCTCCTCGGCATTCCACCACTGCAAGCAACAGAAAATAAATTGCAGAAAATGTAACTTAGAGGCCCTGTTCATTGTTCCCATTCAGCCCCTGTTCAAAGCAAATTATCTGCCATGCATTATAGAGCTTTTAAAGAACACCGGGGAAGGTTGCTTCTTATGGCCAAATATCATTTTATGACTCAATGAAGGCCTATAGGTCAAAATGGTGGCCCTGTGTTGATTTCTCACTCATTTGCATTTCTCCACCCCCCCCAACCCCAGAACCAACCAGAGTACTAGGCAGAAGAGGGCTCTGAAGGGGGAGTGTCCTTTTGGAGATGATCTTGTCCTAAAGCAGTTACTCTTACAGAAGGCCCCGAGAGAAAGCTGGGCTCCAGATCTCTGCCCGAAAGGAGGAGCCTCCAGGCCTCCTGTGAAGGAAGAGGTAACACTGGGGCTCTATATCGGGGCAGGTGACTGGATCCTGCTGCTGACCCTCCTTGGATCAACTTTGAGAGGAAGGTGGAACCACTCACCTGCCAATCCCCTGATATCGCAATGATGGCAGGTGATGGTTTGGTAGTATGCCACCAATCAGCTAATTCGTAGTGCCGACAAACTCTGCTTTCAGCAGGGAGTCAGGTCTTACCTGCCCCACACTTGGCAGGGTGGAGTCTAAACCAAGTCTACCCAACCCAACCACATATAGGTTTAGACAGCCTTGAGGAGCAAATGTCAAGACGTGGAGAGCCAGCTAACATATCGATTCTGTATGTAAGTAGACTTCTTTCTGATGTCCATTGAACGAGTGAACATCAGAGGAGCATGGTGGGAGGCAAGAGATGACTGCATGGTCCTGGGGCCTCATCAGCACATGGAGAGGTTTCTGTAACATCTCCACCCCCTTAGGATTCAACACACACACACACACACACACACACACACACACACAGGTTCCTATTGAGAAAGTTAATGGTAGCTCTTAAACACAAAGGAAACAAAACTCCCAGTGGAGTAAAAAAATCTGCCTTGGATAGTGAAACACCAATTGATGCTAAACCGGGACGATTTGAACCAGAAATGTTAAGAAGCCAGCTAGATGGAGGGAGGGAGGGAGGGAGGGTGCATATTGTGGAGAAACAACAGAGGCCCACCAACAGATTAAGATCAAACATGGTACTGTCTGCCTCAAAACCTCAAGGTACCAATTTAATACTCATCATTATTGGGGAGAGTAGACATGCAATACTGTGACACCACCCCAAAACAATTAAGACTTTGATGGCACCTGTTACTAGCAAGGATGACTCAGACAATGCCAGCAGACTTTGCAGTGAAAAAAGAAAAAGTGAAATTTGCAGGCTCCTTTCAAAAAGGCTTTCATTTTTATGTCATTAAAACTGCATTCCTCAACTTCCCGTGCCAAATCACTCATGAGATCTGTCATCCTGGCTCCGATCTCATCCTCTCTATTTATAAAAAGCTGTTCTGTTTATTTTCAGCCACTTGACATTACCTACATCTTAATTAAACCCTTCTGCATTTTGATCAAAGCCTACTCACACCTATCCTCTGTATCTCGGTTTCTACACTTCTGGGAACAAATACATCATTTTCTTGAAGGGTTGGCCCCTAACAATAGGCAGAGTGGGGCAGCTGCCTCAGGCAGCAGATGTTATGGGCCTTAAAGCAGTTCCCCCTCTCATTTTCCCCAAGTCCCCTGAATTAGCCAGTTCGCTGCACCTCCTCAGCTAGCCTGCTGCCCTCAGCAGCGGTGGTGGTGGTTGACTCATCACCAGTGGTGGAAAGAAGATTCAACTGCTAGTTCAGATGAATTCTGCATATGGAAGAGGGACTGCCATCTTCACAAGCCCTAATCCCCAGGATAGTTCAGTTGGTAGAGCATGAGACTCTTAATCTCAGAGTTGTGCGTTCAAGCCCAATATTAGGCAAAAGACCCCTGCACTGCAGGGGGTTGGACTAGATGACTCCCTAGGTCCCTTCCAACTTTACAATTCTATGATCTAAACTTGGGTCCAACGTACCTTAAGTGCCGCCTGACTAAGCTCCACCTCAATCACTGGGGTCCTCTAAGGAAGCCTTTCTGGATGTTCCCCGTGTGGCCCCTGAGGTTCGGTCACACTTTACTAGGAATCTGCCCTTCAGTGTGACAGGCAAGAAAGAAAGAAGGGTCCAGTGGAGATTGAGTGTGCCATGAAATGCTGGATGACTGGCTGTTGTGAATAAAAGTGAAAACCAGGGTCCCATCTGTGCATTAATTTGCAAAGCCCTGAATAATTTAAGCCCAGGGTATATTAGGGACCACCTACACCTTTATAACTCCTGCCAACCTAGCAGCTCGAAGTGCAAGTAGATAAATAGGTACTGCTCCGGCGGGAAGGTAAACAGTGTTTCTGTGCGCTGCTCTGGTTCGCCAGAAGCAGCTTAGTCATGCTGGCCACATGACCAAGCTGTACGCCGGCTCCCTCGGCCAGTAAAGTGAGATGAGCGCTGCAACCCCAAAGTCGGCCACGACTGGACCTAATGGTCAGGGGTACCTTTACCTTTACACCTTTATAAGGGACGCAGGTGGCGCTGGGGTCTAAACCACAGAGCCTAGGACTTGCCGATCAGAAGGTGGGCAGTTCAAATCCCCACGACGGGGTGAGCTCCCATTCTTCGGTCCCAGCTCCTGCCAACCTAGCAGTTCGAAAGCACGTCAAAGTGCAAGTAGATAAATAGGTACAACTCTGGCATGAAGGTAAATTGTGTTTCCATGCGCTGCTCTGGTTTAGCCAGAAGCGGCTTAGTCATGCTGGCCATATGACCCGGAAGCTGTACGCTGGCTCCCTCGGCCAATAAAGCGAGATGAGCTCCATAACCCCAGAGTCGTCCGCGACTGGACCTAACGGTCAGGGGTCCCTTTACCTTTACCTTACACCTTTATATCTCAGCTCAGTTGCTGAGCTGCAGAAGCGTGTCACTGGTCATTCCCCAAATTGATGAGGCTCGTTTGACAACAAGAAATGGAGACTTTGGTGTCATTGGCTAAACCTTGGGGGACACTCTGCCAGGAGAGATTCAGCGGGCACCTTCTGCACCAACTTTTAAACACCTGCTGAAAACTTTTCTATTCCTCCAGACCTATGCAGGCAATTAGGAATTCATCTTCCCACAATGGTTAAATTGGTGTCTTAACTTGTTATCTGGTTTTTATTGTATGGTTTTATGTGCTTTTGTTGTAAACCGCTTTGATATTTTTTATGAAACAGCGGTATAGAAAAGGTTTTTTTAAAATAATAATAATAATAAATAAATAACCATTTAGAACAGTATCATACCACTTCTGGAAATGCAGTTTGCTAATACAGTATTGCTGAGCGTTGTTAGGAGACCTCTACTCCCCTCATGGAGCTACAATTCCCAGCATGGTTTAGCAATCAACCCCTCTTCCCAGGGAATTCTGGGAATTGTGGCTTTGTGGGGGAGCGGGGAATAGTGGTCTCCTATAACTTTCAGCACCCTTAACAAACTACAGTTCCCAGATGTTTCAGAGGAAGCCATGGCTGTTTAAACTGGCATGATACTGCTTTAAATGTATAGTGCAGATGAGCTGTTGTTGGGAGGGAGGGAGGCATGGAGTGGCTGAAATGGTGAACTCCACGCTACAACATTTTGCCACGGGTCTCTCTTGTACCTTCACCTCCCTGCTGATCTCCTTCCCAACTGGCTCAAATGCATCTTAGTTACAGAAAGCAGCCTGGATGTGCCTGCAAAGTCCCTCTGCCAGACGAGAGGGCCATTTCAGCAGACTCCATTACCAGGTGGCTATTTATAGAGGCCCTTGACAAGGAACGACACACCACAGCAGAATCTGAAAAATGGAAGTTTCCACCAGCTGAAGCTGAACTTGATGCCTAGGTAAGCTGAGAAGAATCAAAGGACAGCGAGAAGGAGGTAAAAGGAAGTGCTTTTGTCTGCCACTTAGGAAATGAAAGAGCTTATCACATCTGGCAGGTTCCCTATTATATTATAATTGAGGTGTAGAAATCAGCCTAAAATTTGGTCTAGCTGACTCCCATCTTCACTGCTACAGCCTTTTCCTCTTGAACCTGTTGAGATTTCTATTCCACCTTAAGGAGCAGACATGGAACTGTTGTGTGTCACATGTTTGTTTACATACCAGCACAGCTTGCTGGGAACTTCTGTTGTGTGTATAGCTTTTGCTTTTCTCTCTGTGTCTCTGAGAAGACAAACAGAGTGACAACATGTTTCTTTGTCCTGATTTATGATTAATAAATCCGTAGTTGTAGTATGCTTCCACAAGCCTCACGCCTATCCTGTGTGCGCAGTTCTCTCTGCTGAAATAGTATGCCCTGGCTTTGAAGCCCAGGTTGCTGATTTACACTGGACCAGAGGCCGATGGGTCTTCGCAGCGAGATGGCTGGAATGAGATAGCCCAGCTGGGCCTAGCCAGCTGGCCTTGCGGCCCCCTGCATACCTACAGAACCTTCCCTTGTCACACCTCAGCATTCCTTCTTTAGGTTGCTCAGATCCCTTCGCTAGTTCTGCATCCCCTTTCATATCCCGCACAAACACCTGAAATGCTCAGGGTCAGGTAATTAAAACTAATCTGAAGGAGATTCAAGACAGACCTAAGCAAGGAGACTGTTGCCTGCAAAACACCAACTTTGCATTATCTTCAGTTATCTGATGTCTAGTGGTTCAGACATTTTAGTTGATCAAAAGATTGTTATTTTTTAAAAAAAATCAAAACCAAATCATCTACTAAACCAGCTTTCCACAAACTGGAGCCCTCCAAATGTTGGTGGACTGCAATTCCCGTCATTTCTTACCTTTGCCCATCCTGGCTAGGCTTAGACTCATAGAATTTACAACTAAAGCATCCATGACAGATGGCCATCCAACTTCTGCTTAAAAACCTCCAAGGAAGGAGAGTCCACAACCTCCAGAGGGAGACCATTCCACTGTCGAACAGATCTTACTGTCAGAAAGTTCTACCTAACTTTTAGTTGGAATGTTAATCCTACACTCCAAAGTAAGAGAAAACAGGCTTGCTCCATCTTCCATGGGATAGCCCTTGAGATATTTAAAGATAGCTATCATATCTCATCTCAGTCACCTCTTTTCCAGGCTTAACATACCCAGCTTCCTCAACCGTTCCTCCTAAGGCTCGGTTTTCAGACCCTTGATCATCTTGGTCACCCTCCTCTGCACACATTCCAGCTTGGCCACATGCTTCTTAAGTTGTGGTGCCCAGAACTGAACACAGTATTCCAGGTGGGGTCTGACCAAGGCAGAATAGTAGTCCTATTATTTCCCTTGATCTGCATACTAGACTTCTGTTGATGCAGTCTAGAATAGCATTACTTTTTATGCTGCTGAATCACACTGTTAACGCATGTTAAGCTTGTGGCCTACTATAACCCTCTAGATCAGGCACAGACAAACTCTGGCCCTCCAGATGTTTGGGACTACAATTCCCATCATCCCTAGCAAACAGGACCAGTGGTCAGGGATGATGGGAACTGTAGTCTCAAACATCTGGAGGGCCAGAGTTTGCCTATGCCTGCTCTAGATCCTTTTCGCATGCAATGCTGGCAAGCCAAATGTCTCCCATCTTATATTTGTGCTTGATGAGAGCTGGAGTCCAAGAACACCTGGAAGATATCAGTTTTGAGAAGCCTGCACTAAACATTGCAGCCCTACTGACACATGATTATTTAAATGTCCAAGAACATACATGGGAAATAGAAAACTTGTCTTATACCACGTCAGATTGTTGATAAATCCCACTCAGTATTGTCTACATTGACTATGCAAGGAGACTCTCCAGGGTTCCAGACAGGGCTCTTTTGTCAGCCCTATGTGGGGAAGCTGGGGATTGAACCTGGGACCTCTTGCATGCAAAGCGGATGCTCGACCACTGAGCCATGGCCCTTCCACAATAAAGCCACATTCCAATTTCCACACAGAGACGGGGTCAGCAGAGTTTTGACAGCTTCTGTTCATTAAAAGGTGCAGATAAGAAATAAGAGCTGACTTTCACTGAAACTTTAAGAATTCACTTCCTAGAACAGAAGCTTGATTTGCACATCTTTTCCTTGATGTGAGACAAGCCTCCCACAGGACTCTACCACCTTAGACCTCACACTAGGAAGAGATGGTATCTTGCCAGAAAGCATGCTCCACTCAAAATTACGTCGTGTGTATTCATGTCAAGAGAGGAGGCTTCTAGCTCCCCCCCCCAAAAAAAAATTGTCCCTCCAGTCATGATATCTGAGGTGGTTTGACAGTGTGATAAGACTGTACCACCATAGAGGCCAAATCCAGATGTCCCCTCCAATTATCAAAAACATAGACTCTGCCCTGCTGGGTCAGTCAAAAAGGTCCAAACAGCTACAATCCAAGAAACCCATGGAGAGGATGTAAAAGACAACTGTTCTCCTAGGTCATTTCTTGCGTGCAACTTGAACATGGAGGCTCTACATAACTGTCATGGCTTGAAGGCTACTTCAAAGGGCTTCGATAAAATTAAACAAATATCAGTGGCACGCAGACAGCTAATTGGCGCACCACGGTCCTTGCTCAAATCTTGGTGGAACTTCTGCTGAAGAATAAGAGGATTCACCTTTCTGCATCCAGACTGTAGCCCAGTGGTGGAACACCTGTTTGCACACAGGTGTGCCAGGTTCAATCCCTGACATTGCCAAGTGTTTTTAAAAAGAGGAGGAATGACAAGGAAGTCTTTGCTTGCCAGGCCTCTCCATCTGGTGCCTGGAGTCCTCCCCAAGCCATACCCCTCGCTGGTCTTGCTTCGCTGGCCCCAAATGTTTGGGGCCTGTCTGGAAAGTGTCCTTGAACATGCCTCTTGCTTCCCTGAATGGAGGACTGTGGGGGGGGTGGCTGGTTTAGAAACCAATAAACACACAGGACGTAACCGGCTGTACTTTTGAATAAATAAGGTTCATTGTATCAAACTGAAGATTTCAACGGAAGTCTCATAAAGTTCAATGAAAAAAGCAGAAGACCCAATGGATCAGTTCATTCTCTAGTCAGTTCATGCATAAGGTCCATACATGTAAAAGTGTCTATTCCACCTGTCTGTTCATAGAGTCCAATAATCCACATGAAGGGTTGTTACAGTTCCACAGAGTCTAAGACAAGGATTTCCGGAATATTAGCCTTGTTTCGCCATCCTAGGCTTCATCTCAGATCCACTATCCTGTAATATTACATATGAGCCTGTACTACTGAAGACGCATGGATGGCGAAACAAGGCTAATATTCCAGAAATCCTTGTCTTAGAGACTGTGAAAGGAACTGGAATAGACACTTTTACATGTATGGACCTTATGCATGAACTGAAATCTTCAATTTGATACAATGAACAGTATACCTTATTTATTCAAAAGTACAGCCAGTTACGTCCTGTGTGTTTATTGAGTATGTTTCACGTAACCATAGGTTTGTTGTTGTTTTGTGTTTAGAAACCAGCCTGGAACACAAAGGCAAATTGTGCAGTTGTTGCCCCACCCACTTTTATCTCTAGCTCCACCCACCAGCAGCATGTGGCCCCTGGAAGGTCATGCAGAAGGATGTTCAACCCTCAGGCTGAAAAAAGGTTACGTACGCACACACACACCCAAGGGATCCACTGCCACTTTCCACAGCAGAGACAAAACTAAGCTAGAAGAAGAAGAAGAAGAGGAGGAGGAGGAGGAGGAGGAGGAGTTTGGATTTGATATCCCACTTTATCACTCCCCTTCAGGAGTCTCAAAGCGGCTAACATTCTCCTTTCCCTTCCTCCCCCACAACAAACACTCTGTGAGGTGAGTGAGGCTGAGAGACTTCAGAGAAGTGTGACTGGCCCAAGGTCACCCAGCAGCTGCATGTGGAGGAGCAGGGAAGCGAACCCGGTTCCCCAGATTACGAGTCCACCGCTCTTAACCACTACACCACCCTGGCTCCCTATCTAAGCTAGATAGACAGGTGGTCCTATCCAGTACAAGGCAGCATCTAATATTGCTAGAATTCCATCCCTCCTCTGAAAAATATGCAAGTGTTGATACTGTGCTGTACATTGCCTTTGCCTTCTCACACTACTCAGGAACTTCACCTCTTTTGAGTGCAGATTTAAAATATTGTATACAAAACATATCTTCCTCTCCCAGTTTCATTTCTCCCCCCCCCCCCGTAACTGCAGTTCAGAGCAACCTTTGGGCACAGGGTGCAAGGTGGAAGAACCCAGTCATGGGGAACACAATTTACCCTGAGAGCTTATATGGCAAGCCATAAAGCTCAAGTGATAGGCTGCACTTGACCCCAGTCTCTGCCTGCAACTCAATGCAAGATCTGCATTTAGCGGCATTTTCATGAGGCCACAGGGACATCTAAAAAAGCCATCATTCTTCCCAGAAAGAGATAAGCACTTCCTCGCTACCACCTCTCTGTCCCTTCCAAGATTCAGGACCACTGGCGTGAATCTGAGTGTGGAAGTGGTGAAAAATGAGGTGCGGATCCAGCTCTGGGAGCCTGACGCAACGCGTAGCAAATTACCTGCTGCGCTAATGGCGCTTGCGTTGAGATCCAGAGTGAAGATGAAGAGTCATCAGCTGGCTCCATTGAAATGCAATCAAACAAAAGACCAGCAGTGGAAAAGGGAGCAGGGAGAATATGTAACACAGCACAGAAAGGGCTGTTTTGCAGAGGGACATTATCTTATTTTTATCATTTATTAAATTTCTATACCACCCTTCATCCGAGGATCGCAGGGCGGCTTACAATATAAAAACACTTAAATACATAACAACAACAAAGAAAAACAATACCATCACCACCCCACAGTTTAAAAGGTTGCAGATTGTTTAATTAGCCAAAGTATAAAGGTAAGGTAAAGGGACCCCTGACCATTAGGTCCAGTCATGACTGACTCTGGGGTTGTGGCGCTCATCTCACTTTACTGGCCGAGGGAGCCGGTGTACAGCTTCCGCGTCATGTGGCCAGCATGACTAAGCCGCTTCTGGCGAGCCAGAGCAGCGCACGGAAGCGCCGTTCACCTTCCCGCCGAAGCAGTTCCTATTTATCTACTTGCACTTTTGACATGCTTTCGAACTGCTAGGTTGGCAGGAGCAGGGATGGAGCAACGGGAGCTCACCCCGTCATGGGGATTCGAACCACCGACCTTCTGATCGGCAAGTCCTAGGCTCTGTGGTTTAACCCACAGCGCCACCCACATCCCTAGCCAAAGTATAGAAGTGTATAAAATCATGCATGGCATGCAGAAAGCAGGCAGAGAAATATTTTTTCTCCCTCTCTCTTAACACGAGAAATCCTAGGAAGCTGAATGTTGGAAGATTCGGGACAGATAAAGCAAAGGACTTTTTCTCGCAGTGTGTAGTTAAAACTGGGGAACTCCCTCCAGCAGCAGGCAGCGATAACCACAAACCTGGATGGCTTTAAAAGAAGATTACCGTATTTTTCGCTCCATAAGACGCACTTTTTTCTTCCTAAAAAGTAAAGGGAAATGTCTGTGCGTCTTATGGAGAGAATGCGTGGTGCCTGGAGCCGAATTGCCCGGGGTAAAAAGCAGGTCATGCTTTTTTTTTTTTTAGAAAGAGGGAAGTGGGTGTTGAAACAAAGCCGCTGATCGTTTGCCAATTGGGGGAGAGAGATAAGGGACGCTAGAGATAAAGGAGGCTGCCTGGGAGGGGGGAGGTAAAGACATCAAAGGGGGGAAACAGGAAGACGAAAACAATAAGGAGAGAAATTAGAAGAAAAGGAGGAGCAAATAACTGTTCCAGCTAAGGAAAAGACAGGAAGGCAAACAAGAGGGAAGGGAGTGTTAAAAGGAAACAGCTGCTTGGTGGGATCAGAAGAGAGATAAGGGATGCTAGAGGAGGCTGCCTGGGAGGGGGGAGGTAAAAGCCCATGGATCCTCAGGATTTTTACATTGGGTCACCCCAAATTCACCATCAGATCACATAGCATGTCCATGGCTACAGCCTGCACACACAAAAATCACGCACCCACTGTTTCCTGGGGCTGCAATGGTGCAAAAATGTGGTTACAAAGCACGGATCCACATGGATCCTCAGGATTTTTGCATTGGGTCACCCCAAATTCACCATCAGATCACATGTCTGTGGCCACAGCATGAACCACAAAAATCATACATCCACTGTTTCGTTCAGAATATTTTTTTTTCTTGTTTTCCTCCTCTAAAAACTAGGTACATCTTATGCTCAGGTGCATCTTATGGAGCGAAAAATACGGTAATTCATAGTAGATAAGGCTATCCAGTGGCTATGTTCTGCCTTCACTGTCAGAGGCAGTATGCTGACAGTTGCTGGAAACTGCTGGAGGGAAGAGGGGAGAACTCAGGTCCTGCTTAATAGCTTTCCACAAGCATCAAGCTGGCCACTGTGAGAACAGGATGTTGGACTAGAGGGACTACTGGCCAGATCCAGCAGGTCTTTCTTATGTCCTTATGCAGTGCATAAGGAACAGAGAGTGTGGCAGAGTCAAGCCACAGATGTGGGCAACCACACCCAAATCCAGAGGTGGGGCAGGAGCTTTCAGAACATGCATTGGAGCAGGAACAGGCAACCTGTTGGGCTCAGTGGGGCCCATCATTATCCCCCTCCACCCCATGAGCCAACTTTCTCCCAGTCCTGCCACACTCACAGGCACATTTGGTGGGGATGTGAGAAAGAGCCTTTTCGGTGGTGGCTCCTAGACTTTGCAACTCCCTTCCCAGAGAGGCTGGACAGGCTCCCTCCTTGCTGTCCTTCCACCAGCAAGTGAAGGCTGTCTTATTCCAGCAGGCTTGGGGGAACTGACTGCTGTCAAGGAAGGGCCTTTTAATAGTGCTGTGCTATATTTACTATGTGTATTTTGATAGATTTGGAGTTTAAATTGTTTTCATTCCATTGTATTTTAATTACTTTTTAACTATTATCTTTCATGTTTTTAGCTTCCTGTGTTTTATCCGTGTTTGTTTCAATTTTTGTAAGCTACCTTGAGTCCTGGCTCTGCGAGAAAGACGGGATATTAATAATAATAATAATAATAATAATAATAATAATAATTGTAGTAATGATAGTAATGATAATAAAAGCATCACCAGCAACTTATCTGTGAAATAGCTTAAACAAAGGATCCGCTGTGCTCCACGGCATACAGCTTGAAAACATGGTTTCTGCTACCGTGGGGGGTACAGAGTCTCCCCTTCCGTTTGCTGAAGTTTTGTTCTCAGTTCTGCCTGCTTATCTTTGCTGATGCTCAAGTGGTGATGAAAAATGCATGAAAGCCCCATCCGTGCCCTTAGATATTTTGTCGGAATCTTCCACACACACACCACATCACAGCAGTAGCAGTAAAAGCATACAGATGGAACCAGAGAAGAAATCTAGTCTTCATGTGTTGTAGCAAGTTAATGGCTGTGGGGTTTTTTTCACCCCCTGGAAGCAGGGTGATGCTTGGTGCTACCATCCCTCTCTTGCAAGGGGGTGGGGACCGTGTGGCTCTGAAGATGTCCTGGACTACAACTCCCATCATTCCAAACTATTCTGGCAAGGGCTAGTGGGAGTCGATCAATGTGAGGAGGGCCACAGGTTTCCCCATCCCTGTTATTTATTGATGCTTTTGAATTATGGCGTTGGAGGAGACTCCTGAGACTCCCATGGACTGCAAGAAGATCAAACCTATCCATTCTGAAGGAAATCAGCCCTGAGTGCTCACTGGAAGGACAGATCCTGAAGCTGAGGCTCCAATACTTTGGCCACCTTATGGGAAGAGAAGACTCCCTGGAAAAGACCCTGATGTTGGGGAAGATGGAGGGCACAAGGAGAAGGAGACAACAGAGGATGAGATGGTGGGACAGTGTTCTCGAAGCGACCAGCATGAGTTTGACCAAACTGCGGGAGGCAGTGGAAGACAGGAGTGCCTGGCGTGCTCTGGTCCAGGGGGTCACAAAGAGTCGGACACGACTAAACAACTAAACAACAACATTTATTATGTGTCCCTATAGCCTGCCCCCATTCACCAAATGAGAGTAACTTACAAAAATATTCCAATAGAAAACAAGTTCAAGTTCCCTTTAAATCATAAAATGAAACCATGAAACAGGAATGATCAAAAAAAAGGGTGGCACACAGCAATGCAGGAGGAGAAAGCACCAAGCAAAGGTCTGGGGTAAAAGAATGTATGGCTTGACAAATTATCACAAAGTATACAGTGTCAGTGCAAGGTATACCTCCGAGGGGAGGTGATTCTACACAAACCAGGAGCCACCACAGAGAAGGCCCTGTCACGTGCCAATACCCTTAGAACCACAAAGGGAAGCAGCACTGCCAACCAGATCTCTTGCTGGTACGCTCTTCTTCTATAGCCAGGACCAGGAGGAGGAGGAGGAGGAGGAAGAAGAAGAAGAAGAAGAAGAAGAAGAAGAAGAAGAAGAAGAAGAAGACAGCCTAGCTTGGTTTTGCTTGCTTGCCCAATTGCTGGGCATTCTCCAACTGAACTCAGCAGCAAACTTTTTAAACCTTTCCACATATTGGTCAAACCATGGGCGTAGCCAAGAGGGGTAGAGAGGCAGCTCCCCCCCCCCCCAATCAATCCATATCAATACAAATCTGAGGTTCTCCCCCCCCCCCCAACAATCCTGGCTACACCCATGTTTCAAACTATGCAGCCCATACATGCACAGCACAATGCCAGGTCACTGAGCTCCGTGTGCATTTTGGTTTTCACCTGACAAGGGAGGGGGGGTGGAGAGAGATAAAGAATATGGACCTTTCATCTCTAATGGCTCTGTTTGCCCAATTATCTGTTTTAATAATCATGTATTTATTCATATCAACTTATTTCTAGATGACATTTTCATTAGGAGTGTGCAGCGGGTTTGGATGAATCCCAAGCTTCCGGCAATTCTGGGTTGGTCTGAAGTGAAGCAGAAACTGAACAGAGCACCCTGGATCAAAATCAGAATGTCCTTCCATAAGCATCCCGTAACACCTCAGTGATTCAGACGCTCCCCACCCCCACCCCCAAACAAAACCCACTACAAACATCTATCCGCTAAAATCAAAGGTATTGTCTCAAAACATATAAGTAAAACACTTGGGATCAGATCAAACCCCAGGGCAGGGAGGGAAAAGAGGAAGGGCTCCGTTGTGACTGATAGGTCTAGCTTGGAATCAGGGAGGATAATTTTATCTGGACTCTTCATTCCCAGTGTTTTGGGTAAAGCCAACAAACGCACCTTTTAGTTTCCCCCTGCTGCAGCAAAATCAACTTGCACAAAAATGCTGGACTGATTTGCCTGCAGTGTGAACCTTTCCCAACTCTACAATATCCTTTTGCGGTAAGGCAACCAGAACTTTACACAGCACTCCAAATGTGGTCACACGATAGATCTCTATAACGGCATTATGATATGGGCAGTTTTATTTGCAATTCCTTTCCTAGTGATTCCCATCATGGAATCTGCTTCTTCACGGCTGCCTCACACTGAGCCGATGTCTTCATCAAACTATCTACTTTGATCCCAAGGTCTCACTCCTGTTCAGTCACTGCCAGTTCAAATCCCATGAGAAACACAATTTTACTGTTTATTTAAGGAGGAGGCTGTTCACCACCACAATAATTTATCTCCTAACATGGGTGGGGTGGATTTTGTTTTAATGCAAATAAACAAATTCACATTCTTCATACATGTCATCTGCAGACCACAGAAATCCTCACCATTCTTGCAACAGTGTCCCTAAGGGATGGGAACAGCGATGCTATGTCCACCAGTCTTGTTGTTGCTGGCATCCATCCATTTCAAGAGACAATGGAGTGCACCTCGGGGGGTGAAGGCAAACCACTGGAGAATCACAGCACCTGCAGCGGCTGCAGAGACTGGTAACTTGTTACTACTGCCACTTGTACTGCTGTTGTTGCATTAGCAGTGCCAAAATGACATATCCTGAATGGCTCAGATGACAAGACTTGTTGGCATGGTTCAAAGGAAAGCAGAGCAATAGCTTAGCTAGTGATGTATGGAAGTGAGAGCTGGACCATAAAGAAGGCTGATTGCCAAAGAATTGATGCTTTTGAATTATGGTGCTGGAGGAGACTCTTGAGAGTCCCATGGACTTCAAACCTCTCCATTCTGAAGGAAATCAGTCCTGGAAGGACAGATCATGAAGCTGAGGCTCCAATACTTTGGCCACCTCATGAGAAGAGAAGACTTCCTGGAAAAGACCCTGATGTTGGGAAAGATGGAGGGCACAAGGAGAGGGGGCGACAGAGGACGAGATGGTTGGACAGTGTTCTTGAAGTGACAAACATGAGTCTGACCAAACTGTGGGAGGCAGTGGAAGACAGGGGTGCCTCGTGTGCTCTGGTCCATGGGGTCATGAAGAGTCGGACACAACTAAACAACTTAACAACAAGCTTAGCTGCAGGAGCTGCTGGAAGGAGGTATACAAGAAGCCATCCAACTGTCTTAGGGACACCTACCTTCCGAGGTGGACAAGCCCCACCTGCCACTCAGTGTCCACCAATGGCATCTACAGAGTCAGACAGGTCTCTTCATGCTGGCCAGTCATCCATACAAGTAGGCATTTAAGCATGGCCACCTTTAGATAGCAAGAAAGCCTTCCTGCTTTAAAATACCGCTTGTAAATCTTATTAAAGTAATCCCTTCCCTGAACTCAGATTATTGCCTTCACCTTTATGGTGGAATAAAAAATTAATTTCCCCCACCATAATAAGTGCACGATAAGAAGGCATCACTCGAAACTTAACTAGAAGATTATAATTAACTCTCTTTGAATAAAGCTAAATTTAAACTCGGGCCAACCATTTGTTTCCTTACACCCCTCTTCCGCAAGTCAATGAACAGGCAAGGCTGGATTAGCAGTCCCTTGCCAGCTCTGCCATTGTTAGCGGAAATGCGCTTCCCGCTCAGAGAAGCGGAGCAGAGCTGTAATCCAACACCCAGAAGGATTCAGGATTAACGTCTTCTTTTTGCGTCTGCCGCTCACCGAGGTATAAGACCCAGAAGGTAAGGCAGATACATAGCTAATATTAGGCCACATTTGCAGATGCTGAGCACGTTGAATTCTCCAAACATAAATGGTCTCCACGGATAATTGGCACCGAGTCTTAAGTCACCACAGCGTGACTTTATGCCTATGTGCACCGATGCCTAGGGAGAAACTTTCACAGCCAGGAGCCATTGCTCAAGGGTAGAGGCTGCTCTGTGTGCAGAAGGTCCTAGGTTCAGTCCCTGGCAATCTCCCAGCAGGGCTGGGAAACCCCTTACTGAAACTCTGGAGAGACATTGTCAGTCAGTGCACAAAGCAGATGGACCAATGATATGAGGCAGGGTCTTATTTTTCCACAAGCACCCTAAAACTTATGACTGTGATGTGCCCATGTTCTCAACCCGGAGGTGGCCAAACCCAGGTCCCTTGTTCTCTGTGTCAATCTGCCAACTGGCCACAAGAAGCAGCTACTAGCCTGCTCTCCACTGCACCACATAGAGGAGTACTGTGGATGCTGGCAAAGCAGGGACAGGTGATCATAAGGAGCCAATTGGTTTTGATCCAGCCCAATATGTAGCATGTCAGCCTGGCTCCTCAGCCCGAGCAATTTCTCTTTGGGGTAAAGGCCCAGCCAGTACCCATGCCTAGTATTAATAGTAGGGAGAGTAAAAGGTAAAGGGACCCCTGACAGTTAAGTCCAGTTGCAAATGACTCTGGGGTTGCAGCGCTCATCTCGCTTTATAGGCTGAGGGAGGTGGCGTTTGTCTGCAGACAGTTTTTCCGGGTCATGTAGCCAGCATGACTAAGCTGCTTCTGGTGAACCAGAGCAGTGCACAGAAACGCCATTTACCTTCCCACCAGAGTGGTACCTATTTATCTACTTGCATTTTTTGGTGTGTTTTCGAACTGCTAGGTTGGCGGGAGCAGGGACCGAGCAACGGGAGCTCACCCCATCGTGGGGATTTGAACAGCCAACCTTTTGATCGGCAAGCCCAAGAGGCTCAGTGGTTTAGACCACGGCACCACTCGTGTCCCTAGTAGGGAGAGTACCCAACTAAATTTTTGCTCAGAGGAAACCTATTGAAATCAATAAAGTTAGGTAAGTCAAAACCTCAAACTACACCTCCACGCGAATGAGGCAGGACTCAATTTATCAAGCTATCTCTGCTTGCCTGGCTCTTCTTCTGGCTCCCCAACACAGGCCAAGAGTTCAAGAGAACAAATAGGAGCTTTGCTGCTGCTAAGGCAAGCCAATATTTGTTGGGCCCTGTTAATAAATAAAATAAAATTTATGGAGTTCCGAAATGGAATTTTCAGAAAATATTGATGCCAAGTTTCCCTGTGTGATTTGCTTCTAATTTCCATTTTGCTCCTTAATCTCAAAGAGAATTAAGCTTTTTTTTTTTTCTCTTTCCAGCTTTGCTAAAATAAAATAAGGAGATGGGAAACCCACATTTTATACTATTTTTATAAACATTCCAGGTTTCCTAAAGAAACCAACACATAAACAGACCTATATAAGAGTGCATAAAACTATATAAAATATGTATCTGTGGACATGCATATAAAATTATACTGCAGAAATATAGTCAGCATGGGACTTGGCTCTTTTTATGTGTATTATATATATAAGTAAAAAAAAATCTTTGAATACTTTGCACATAATTAGTGTAAAAAAATGACAATGTAGATGTGTCTCAGGCAAAAGCAGGCGCTCAGCACGAAGGGCCGCTGATGGAAGCCAAGCTTGATCAGGTCAGGCCTGCCAGAATCCATTTAAAAGAGATTCCTCCTCCATCCCTAATGAACATATGGAGCTGCCTTATAATGGAGGCAAGCCACTGGTCCACGTAATCCATGGCAGGCAACATGCAGCCCTTGTCTTAATTGTAGCATCCTTGGCCTGACTTCAAAAGCCCCCTCCAAGTGGTCTGTCTGGCTATTGGCTCCAAACTCACCTATGGTCAGCATGCAGTCCCAAATAGCTTACCCCTCAAGGGAGTGCAGCTCTCAGCAGAAATAAGGGCTCCTACCTGTAATCTAGCCCATTGGTATCCGTGGGTCTCAGACAAAACACTCTCATCACTCACTTGCTGAAGTTGGGTAGCCGTGTTGGTCTGCCATAGTCAAAATAAAAAAATTCCTTCCAGTAGCACCTTAAAGACCAACTAAGTTAGTTCTTGGTATGAGCTTTCGTGTGCATGCACACTTCTTCAGATACACTGAAACAGAAGTTGCCAGATCCTTCTATATAGTGAGAAGGTGGGGAGGGGTATTACTCAGAAGGGTGGTGGGAATGGGAGATTGGCAGATAGCTGAGATGAGCCTGTTGACGACTCTTAACGACTGTAATAGGTCTATAGGAAAAGGCAAGGGGTGAGAAGGTGAGAAATGGCTTAGTCATGTATAATGAGATAAGAATCCAATGTCTTTGTTCAGACCAGGTCTCTCCATGGTTTTAAGTTTGGTAATGAGTTGCAATTCAGCAGCTTCTCTTTCCAGTCTATTTCTGAAATTCCTTTGTAGTAAAACAGCTACTTTGAGATCTTGTATAGAATGTCCTGGGAGATTGAAGTGTTCTCCTACTGGTTTCTCTGTTTTGTGATTCTTGATGTCAGATTCACTTGCTGAAGTTCTTTTACTTGGAGACCTTAAGATCGAGCACAGGGATTTCTGCATGCAGAGCAAGTGCTTTGCCACCAAGATCTGGTTCCACATACAGCAAGAGCAGGGTTATCTTTTATAGTGTGCAGATCTGAGAGGTAAGTGGGATAAAGAGCTCCTTGGTAGTCCAACTAGATGGTGAATATCTCAAGGTAGGCAGCAATAGGATGCAGCCTAGCCCAGCCTGGAATTCCTTGTCTAAGCCAAATAAATGGTTTCTGGGAAATAGTAACAATGTTGTGAAGCCAGACTCCTCCGAGATCTCCGATCATGCAAGCCACCAGGAGAAACTTCATAATAGTGGGATGCCCTAAGAAAAACAGTATTATTTGGGATGATTATGGGGGCAACTTTGGCGACGGTGGTTCCTTGCCTCCTCAACTTTCTAATGATTGTAAGCACATTACGTCACAGCAAGCTATACTGTATTGCGTTTCCGGTGGTGAAATCTCTGACACTGGTTGGTTGAGCTGTGGGAATAACACAGAATCCCAAACTTAGAGGGAATCCAACTGTCAGAATGTCTGCAGTTTGGTTTCTGTGAGGAAAGATAAAGTTGTCAGTGTGGCTGGATTGAAAACTTCACACAGACTCCTAGCGTCAAGGGAAACTTTGTGAGGGCTAGAAAGAGATCCAATGGAACAGATATGCTAAGGGGCAGGGAACCTAGCAAAGAAGTTGCTGACAAAGGGGTGCAGAGCTGGCAGTAGATTCCAGGAAAGTACCTGAGAGGAAGTAGATGTGAGATATAAGACAGGGAACTGGGGCCCGAAAGGTCCAAGAGAAAGTGGAAGCTGCCGGATTTCATAGATTAATTTAGCAAATCAAGTTTCTGGCTTTAGGCTTCTAGGGGTTTTTTGTTGTTGTTTTAAAGCAACAACACCAAAGTAATCATTCTGGTTAGTTCTTCTAGCCTTGAACAATAGCAAGCAGGAAAACGCTCTGCCAATCACACTTAAGCAATGTTAGTAGAACAGCCCAAAAGGTCACAAAATCATCGGCTAAACAAACTATTACAAGTTCATTTACAAAGGAAATATTGAAAGCTTAAGTAGCTCATCCTATTAACTTACAGTCATACCTCAGGTTGAAGTAGCTTCGGGATGAATATTTTCGAGTTGCGCTCCGTGGCGACCCAAAAGTAATGGAGTGTGTTACTTCCAGGTTACACCGCTCACGCATGCACAGGCGCTCAAAATGACATCACGCACATGTGCAGAAGCTGTGAAACACAACCCGCGCACGCACAGTCGTTCAGCCGCATGTTACGTTCGCTTCAGGATGCGAATAGGGCTCCGGAATGGATCCCGTTCGCATCCAGAGGTACCACTGTATTTAAGAACCAAGATCGTACCAGTTTGCACACAGAAAAAAAACGGCCAAGCCCCCATAAAAGGCACAGCCTTTTGATCCTTATACAGTACCTCGGGTTAAGTACTTAATTCATTCCGGAGGTCCGTTCTTAACCTGAAACTGTGCTTAACCTGAAGCACCACTTTAGCTAATGGGGCCTCCTGCTGCCACCGCACTGCCAGAGCATGATTTCTGTTCTTATCCTGAAGCAAATTTCTTAACCTGAAGCAGTGTTTCTGGGTTAGTGGAGTGTGTACTCTGAAGCGTATGTAACCCGAGGTACCCCTGTACAGCTGTGCTGGGCAAAACTCAGGAGCAGGGTGTGATCAGTGGGTGAGCAACCAGGAAGGACCCCCACCCCCTTTATCTTGATGGATGATGGAAGAAAGGCAGGATATAAATGGAACAAAATAAGCTGGTATCTAACCAATCACTTAACCAGCAGCCCAACTTGTGATGCTGGTTGTCTTCAGGGCCTGTTGTTGTTCAAGGATTTTATAAATAACTTGGATGAAGGAATTGAGGGGATGCTCATCCAATCTGCAGATGAAACCAAACTGGGAGGGGTAGCCAATGCCACAAAAAGACAGAATCAGAATTCAGAATGGCCTTAACACATTGGAGAACTGGGCTCAAACTAAGAGAACGAATTTTAAGAGGGACAAATGTCAGGTACTACACGTAGGCAGGAATAGCTAGCTGCACCAATACAAGATGGGAGATAGTAGGCTTGCCAGTAGTACCTGTGAACAGGATCCCAAAGTCTTAGTAGACCACGAGCTTGGCATCAGTAAACAGTTTGATGCAGCAGCAAAAAAGCTAATGCTATTCTAGACTGCATCAACAGAAGTATAGTGTCCAGATCTAGGGAAATAACAGTCCCGCTCTAGTCTGCCTTGGTCAAACCATACCTGGAATAATGTGTTCCAGTTCTGGGCGCCACAATTTAATAAAAATACTGAAAATCTGGAACGTATGCAGAGCAGGGCAACCAAGGTTATCAAGGGTCTGGACTAAACATCAGGAAGAACTCTCTGACAGTAAGAGCTGTCTGGCAGTGAAATGTAATGTTCGATTAAACCCCGTGGAGGCCCCTAGGCAGTCAAAATCTCGGGGGGGACCCTTGCAAATTATCTCCTAATACGTTTTTGTAATTGTCTTTCAAGATCAAATTAATATTATTTTGATCCGTTGTCACATGGTGCCCTAAAAGGCATTGGGCCCATAGGCTGGTGCCTGCTCTGCCTATTAGGTAATCCAGCACCAGTGGAATGGTGTCACTTGGAAGGTTGTGAACTCTCCTTCCTTGGAGTTTTTCAAGCAGAAGTTAGATGGTCATCTGTCATGGATGCTTTAGTTGAGATTAGCGCATTGCAGGGGGTTGGACTAGATGGCGTTTGAGATCCCTTCCGACTCTACATTTCTATGATTCTATAATTCTAGGAACACTAGGGTGCTGTCTTTGAAAAACATAATAATAGAGGAAGCTTATACCAAGTCAGACCAGTGGTCCATGTAGTTCAGTAATATCTACACTGACTGCTAGAAGCTCTGCAGGGAGTCATTTTGGACTCACAGCTGTCCATGGAGGCACAGGTAAATTCTGTGTCCAGGGCAGCTGTTTATCAGCTCCATCTGGCAGGCTGAGACCCCGTCTGCCTACAGACTGCCTCACCAGAGTGGTGCATGCTCTGGTTATCTCCCGCTTGGACTACTGCAATGCGCTCTATGTGGGGCTACCTTTGAAGGTGACCTGGAAACTGCAACTAATCCAGAATGCGGCAGCTAGACTGGTGACTGGGAGTGGCCGCCGAGACCACATAACACCAGTCTTGAAAGACCTACACTGGCTCCCAGTATGTTTCCAAGCACAATTCAAAATGTTAGTGCTGACCTTTAAAGCACTAAACGGCCTCGGTCCACTATACCCGAAGGAGCGTCTCCACCCCCATTGTTCAGCCCGGACACTGAGGTCCAGCTCCAAGGGCCTTCTGGCAGTTCCTTCGCTGCGAGAAGCCAAGTTACAGGGAACCAGGCCGAGGGCCTTCTTGATAGTGGCACCTGCCCTGTGGAACATCCTCCCAGCAGATGTCAAAGAGAAAAATAACTACCAGACTTTTAGAAGACATCTGAAGGCAGCTCTGTTTAGGGAAGCTTTTAATGTTGCTTAATAGGTTATTGTATTTTAATATTCTGTTGGAAGCCGCCCATTGGCTGGGGAAACCCAGCCAGATAGGTGGGGTATAAATAATAAATTATTGTTATTGTTATTATTTCAGGCAGGTGTCTATCTCAGGGGTCTACCTAGAGATGCCAGGGATTGAACCTGGGACTATCAGGTGTGCAAAGCAGATGCTCTACCGCACAGTAACATTGGAAACCCCTTTATACCAGATCAGATCATTGGTCCTCCTACCTCAGTAACACAACTATATATGAGCACCAGGAAGTCTCATTTTTATTTTATTTTATAAAAGCATCACCTTTCTAACTTTTGCAGACTGAGTTGCAGAGCTGATCTCCTAAGCTCTGCCCAGTGAGCTACTCTGGCAGTCAGGGGTCCTCAAGATTTCAGAGACGGCTAAAATCTCCCAACTACATGCACAGAACCGTTAACCAACTTTTGGAATACTTTGTATTCAGTGTTGTAAACGTGGAAGCTACGCTAAGCAAGGAGAGTGACAGGAGAAAAGCAAGGATTTATGTTAGCCGGGGCCTATCTGTCACAGAGATAGGAATGCCGAGAGAGTCCTTTTATTAAAATCAGTCTCCTGCTACAGATATTGATCTAAGCAGCTAAGGTTGAATAGCACAGCATGCCACCATCTCTCAAAAAGTTAGTCACTGGCGCAACTGTAAGACATCGGATGCAACAAGCCAACTCTATGATGCCCATCAGAAAGTAGCACCCCAAACTCCCAGTTATTCAGCAAGTAGTCTGGAGTTTCAACAAAGGAAGACAGGTGAGATGGAGGTCCTTCAGCACCATGGACAGAGACTTAAAAAGTAGTCCTGATGGATCAGATTAGGATTTGGGGATTAGTGAGTTTAATTTGCTTCACGATTTAATGCAAGCACACCTTTTTCCACTTCCAATGCCACTAGGCAAAGCAAAGCAAAGCTATCATGGAATTTACAGTTCCCTGAATTCTGCAACTCAGCTGTCCAACCAAAAGATGCAATAAAATAAAATAAAAAGTATGAATTAGGAATCATTTACCTTGGGCCTGCTCATAAAAAGCAAGTCTGGAAGGAGAGACCAGGGTGATGCTTGCTTGTTTCCAGGAACTCTCTTTTTTATGAGACTTGTGAGTGAGCTGAGAGTCAGTTTGGACCCTGGGTGAGAACCTTGAGGCTGACAGGGAGTGTGTGTCAGAAGGAAAATGAACTGAGATAGATAGATAGATAGATGATAGATGATAGATAGATAGATAGATAGATAGATAGATAGATAGATAGATAGATAGATAGATATAGATAGATAGATGATAGATAGATAGATAGATGATAGATGATAGATGATAGATGATAGATGATAGATGATAGATGATAGATGATAGATGATAGATGATAGATGATAGATAGATAGATGATAGATAGATAATGAATAATAATAATAATAATAATAATAATAATAATAATAATAATTTATTATTTGTACACTGCCCATCGGGCTGGGTTTCCCCAGACACTCTGGGTGGCTTCCACAAAGACCAAAAATACACTAAGATGTCACACATTAAAAACTTCCCTAAACAGGGCTGCCTTAAGATGTCTTCTGAATGTCAGGTAGTTGTTTATCGCTTTGACATCTGATGGGAGGGCATTCCACAGGGCGGGTGCCACTACCGAGAAGGCCCTCTGCCTGGTTCCCTGTAGCTTTGCTTCTCGCAATTAGGGAACCGCCAGAAGGCCCTCAGGGCTGGACCTCAGCGTCCGGGCAGAACGATGGGGGTGGAGACGCTCCTTCAGGTATACTGGGCAGAGGCCGTTAGATAGATAGATGATAGATAGATAAATAGATAGATAGATAGATAGATAGATAGATAGATAGATAGATAGAGATAGATAGATTTGTAGATTTCTTATTAATGTAACATTTTTATATGTAACTGTGTGTTTGTGTAACGTTTTGTTTAAGTTGTCTGTTGCTGCTTCGGGTTTTTAGTACACCACTTAAGAGTGTTGTTTTTAATGTATTAAACAGTATATGAATTAAATAATCCATCAAATAATCTGTCCATGTCCAGAAGCCAGGATAAAGTGCTGTCTGAATGAAGCCCCAGCAAATTCCATCTACAAAACCTGTTCAGACCTTTTCCAGGATGGTCCTCTCAACCATTCAGTGAAAACTGGAAGCTGAGAATGGCATTGGACTATCATTCCACACACACCCAAACAACAACCCTGCAAAGTAAGTTAGGCTGGGAGAGCACAAGTGAACCATTTAGCAAGTTTCATGGCTGAGGAAGGATTTGAACCCGAGTCTGGGGACTTTAAACATCTAGCATTAAAGGCAGCATCAGAACCACTGTTCCATTATCATCCTTGGTTTGTGTCCAGCAGCATTCCTCCTCAGAACAGACCCACTGAAATGTATGAACATGACTAACGTTGGCCCATTACTTTCTATGAGTCTCCTCTGAGTAGGACTAGCATTGAATATAAGGCATCAGGTATAATAGTGCTTAAAATGTATGGAGCAGATTGGGGTGGAGCAGAAGGAATCAGGTGGTCCTGACTGTGCAAAAACTCCAATACATGTGTGCTTGCTTTAGAACCCGCCTGCTCCCTGTGTCAACCACCACACGCCTGCCTCTGAGCTGCTGGGGCTGATCCACGAGAGGGGTCTCTTCCCTGGATCCCACAGGTGTGCAGAGTGAGGAAAAAGGTCGGAGCCAATCCCTACCTGCCACAATTAACATTCAAAATCCATATTGGTTTCACCAGTCAAAAAGGGGGAAGGAATCATCATACTTCCCCATCCTCCACGAAAAAGAAAAGAAAAACCTTGTGCACAATATTCTGATACTGCATATCTGGGTCTCCTGAGCCTCATTCCAATGAAAGAGAAATTTGAAAGCTACATCAGTTCCTTCCAAAGGACAACTCCATGTGCCTAGTTTTGTGGACAGCCTCCCCTGGCTGGCACCTGAGCGCCTCCATTACATTGAAGTACCTCCAGCTTCATTTTGAAACAAAAACAGCCTCCGGCCATTTCATGCAAGAGTTGCTGCATAAACCATCTTTGCTTGCCTAGGGTGTCGCTCAGCACTCCCCACCGCAAAGCCAAACAGAAAAACCACACGCACACACACTTCCCAAATCCCTTGCTTACTTAAATACACTGCATTATCTGGACACCCCAGCCTAATGTTTCCTCCCCAATCCCCGAAACCAATGGGGTACTTTTTTTCAGCATTCCTCACATGTGTTTGACATCTTTTCCAAATGCATGGCAGATGCTGTCGGAAAAGGACCAGTCATCTTCCCCAGCGATGATCAAAGGCTGAGACATGCCATTCAGATACGCCACAAACAGCTCCCCTCCAGTTAGGAAGCAGCTATTTCTCTGCTTGGCGTTACACTTCTCTGGAGGGGGTTCAGGTTTGTTTGGTTGTTTTTTCCCCTTTTCCTTTTTAAAAAGCAGGGCTCCAATACTTCTTTGCTGTTTTGAAACCCTTGGAGCACCCAGCAACCTCCCCTGCTGCTGCTCCAACAAGACTGATCCTGGAGAAATTTGTCAAAAATGCTGGCGTATGCAGAAGTGAAACTTTGCAAGTGTCTGTCACGGGACTGATGCAGGATGACAGTTACGTTACTGGCAGATGATTACTCACTTACGATGGAAGAGAGAGAAAAGGGCTCTGACTTGTGAACTAGCACTCTGCCTTTGTTGATGAAGTCATATTAGAGATGGAGGGGGTTGTGTTTTCGTGGAAAACAGAACAGGGCTGGTTCATGCATTCAGACTTAATAAGTGGCACCTGAATGTGTGAGACTTTATTCCATTTTTTTAAAAAATGCCCTCAATGCAACCTGGAAATTCTGTTTCTGGCAGGAGTGAGAAAGCTGTGGAACTCCAAGAGAAGTTGGACTCCAACTCCCATCAGCCCCAGCCAGCTTGGCCAATGGACAGGGACGATGGGAGTTGGAATTCTACAAAGAAGGCTCAAGCAGTATGTGGACCGAGAACTCCCAGAAGTGCAAGCTGGATTTAGAAGAGGCAGAGGAACCAGAGACCAAATTGCAAACATGCGCTGGATAATGGAGAAAGCTAGAGAGTCCCAGAAAGACATCTACTTCTGCTTCATTGACTATGCAAAAGTCTTTGACTGTGTCAACCACAGCAAACTATGGCAAGTTCTTAAAGAAATGGGAGTACCTGATCACCTCATCTGTCTCCTGAGAAATCTCTATGTGGGACAAGAAGCTACAGTTAGAACTGGATATGGAACAACTGATTGGTTCAAAATTGGGAAAGGAGTACGGCAAGGCTGTATGTTGTCTCCCTGCTTATTTAACTTATATGCAGAATTCATCATGCGAAAGGCTGGGCTGGATGAATCCCTAGCCGGAATTAAGATTGCCGGAAGAAATATCAACAACCTCAGATATGCAGATGACACAACCTTGACGGCAGAAAGTGATGAGGAATTAAAGAACCTTTTATTGAGGGTGAAAGAGGAGAGCGCAAAATATGGCCTGAAGCTCAACATCAAAAAAACGAAGATCATGGCCCCTGGGCCCATCACCTCCTGGCAAATAGAAGGGGAAGAAATGGAAGCAGTAAGAGATTTTACTTTCTTGGGCTCCATGATCACTGCAGATGGTGACAGCAGCCACAAAATTAAAAGATGCCTGTTTCTTGGGAGAAAAGCAATGACAAACCTAGACAGCATCTTAAAAAGTAGAGACATCACCTTGCCAACAAAGGTCCGTATAGTAAAAGCTATGGTTTTCCCAGTAGTGATATATGGAAGTGAAAGCTGGACCATATAGAAAGCTGATCGCTGAAGAATTGATGCTTTTGAATTACAGTGCTGGAGGAGACTCTTGAGAGTCCCATGGACTGCAAGAAGATCAAACCTCTCCATTCTTAAGGAAATCAGCCCTGAGTGCTCACTGGAAGGACAGATCGTGAAGCTGAGGCTCCAATACTTTGGCCACCTCATGAGAAGAGAAGACTCCCTGGAAAAGACCCTGATGTTGGGAAAGATGGAGGGCACAAGGAGAAGGGGACGACAGAGGACGAGATGGTTGGACAGTGTTCTCGAAGCTACCAGCATAAGTTTGACCAAACTGCGGGAGGCTGTGGAAGATAGGAGTGCCTGGCATGTTCTGGTCCAGGGGGTCACGAAGAGTGAGACACAACTAAACGACTAAACAACAACATCTGGAAGGCCCTTATTTCTGGAAAGACTCAGGGATGGTGCACCACATGAATGGGGCTGAATGTAGCCCCCCAGGCCTCTCTATCTGGCCCTCAGGACTCTCCCAAGGCCACATCCCCATACCAACTCTGCTCCACACACGCCTCATGTTTCCCTGCCTAGAAAGTGTCCATGAACTCTGAAAAATGACACTTGCTTGCCTAGATCTAGAGGAGCATGTGCACATGTGTAGAAACTAGCCTGCTGCACAGAGGTAGTTTCCATCCGCTTCTCTGGCCATTTGCACCTCTGGCCCTGCCCACCACCAGCATGTGCCCCCCACCCCCAGAAGGTTGCTTAGAGAGGAGTGTAGCACCTGGGGGATGAAAGGAGTTTCCACCCTGGGTGTTAAGGGGAGGGACAACAGTTCAGAGATGGAACACCTGCTTTGAATGCAGAAGGTCCCAGGTTCAATCCCAGCACGGTGCAGTGGTTAAGAACGGTGGACTCATAATCTGGTGAACGGGGTTTGATTCCCCGCTCCTCCACCTGCAGCTGCTGGGTGACCTTGGGCTAGTCACACTTCTCTGAAGTCTCTCAGCCTCACTCACCTCACAGAGTATTTGTTGTGGGGGAGGAAGGGAAAGGAGATTGTTGGCCACTTTGAGACTTCTGGAAGGAAAGCTGGAATATAAATGTAGCAAAAAAACCCAAAACACTCCCAATTCTCTTTTTAAATGCTCTCCAGGGTAAATAAGCATAAAGACCCTAAAGATGCCATCTGCCAAGTCAGGGCTGGCAGGTTTTGCTTTCAGGAGGTTGGACTAGATGACCCTTATAGTCCCTTCCAATTCTACAGCCCTATATTCTATGATTCAGTCAAGGGATGTGTGGCTTCATTGTGAAAGCATGCAAAACGAAGTCTGTTCTGTTCCATTTGCTACAGAGTTGCTGCAGCTTAAGAAGCAATGATGCCACATTTAAATTATACAGATATTTGTACCCACTCTTCTCAATATATGCATCTTGTCTACATGCATGAAACAGACATTTCCCCTGTATATTTCCCCCTAAAATACAAGGGCCCAGTGTGGTGTAGCATGTCAGACTAGGACCAGAGAGACCCAAGATCAAATTCCTATTGAGGTAAGTAGCTAGGGGCAGCCACCATATCTCAACTTAACCTACTTTGCAGGGTTGTTCTGGAAACAAAAGGGGGAATGGAGGAGCCTTGTATACTACCTTGACCTCTTTGAAGGAAAGGTAAAGGGACCCCTGACCATTAGGTCCAGTCGTGGCCGACTCTGGGGTTGCGGCGCTCATCTCGCTTTATTGGCCGAGGGAGCCGGCATACAGCTTCTGGGTCATGTGGCCAGAGCAGCGCATGGAAATGCCATTTACCTTCCCACTGGAGTGGTACCTATTTATCTACTTGCACTTTTGACATGCTTTCGAACTGCAAGGTTGGCAGGAGTAGGGACTGAGCAACAGGAGCTCACCCCATCACGGGGATTCGAACCTCCGACCTTCTGATCAGCAAGTCCTAGGCTCTGTGGTTTAGACCACAGCGCCACCCGTGTCCCTTTTGAAGGAAAGGAGGGGTATAATTGCATAGCGCGCGCACACGCACACACACACACACACACACACACACACACACAATGTGCATTGCAAAATTCAGAGCAGTTTGCAATCTGCCTGTCAATTGCATTTTGATCCGCTTATAAATCCTGGAGCTACATGTTTGTCTGGTGTGCTTTGAAACATGGACAAAACCAAATTCTCCTCCATCCCTTCTTTCAGCCCCTTCACAGACCTCCTCTGAACCCTTTCAGCCAAGGTGTCCAAGTCGATACTGTTACGATGCAAGATAACTGTGTCCCCCCTCTCTCCATCCCAAGCGTTACGGAGTTGTCTTTGCCATTGCAAAGAACACACATTTCTATTATCCTTTCCACATTAGCCAAATGAAGATCAATGTACCTATAAAGCTCAATGACATGTTAATGCAAACCTTAAAAAAGATAAAATGCCTTTTATCTCAGTCTTAGGAAAACCTAATAAAGAATTAACAGTCCATGAAGCCATGGAATTTCACTCAAGGCTTTGCTTTATGTTAGGATTCCCACCCCATTAATTTCTGACAGACAGGTTTTTCCTCAGACTTTGGAAGAGGCCAGCTACTGTCTCGCATGCTCAGAAGGCCAATAAGTCATCAGTAACAGCAATATCGGTGCTGGTCAGAGGTAAGTCCAGGCACAGTCTTCCAATAACCTCACAGCAGGTCAACAACAGGAAAAAGATGCTTCAGAAATCCTCCCCATCCAGCCTAAGGATGCTGGAAGAAATGGATGCTTGTGAATTCCTGCATGAACAGACCTGATCCACATCACTCAAACGAAGGTGCAAATTGGAATTTTGCTTAAAAGTAAGTCTATCAAAATATGCATTAAAATATGCATATTAAAAGCACATCTTTTATTGATGCTTCATTTGTCTTGGATATTTTGTTAATTTCATCCTTTTTTGTTGTAGTGCGCCTTGCTAAATTTTTATGAAAGTGCAGGTTATAAATTCATAAATAAAGAAACACATATTATGAAAATAAATTCTAAAATACACATTTGAGGTATTATTGTTATTTAATTGCAGATTAAATGTGGAAACAGGATGGGTTGCATCCAAGTAGATTCCACGCAGAGAAAAACGATGGAAATGGATTAGGCATTTCCAGACATTTCAGTGGGCCTGCCCTCATAGAATCATAGAATTACAGTGGTGCCCCGCAAGACGAATGCCTCGCAAGACGGAAAACTCGCTAGACGAAAGAGTTTTCCGTTTTGGAGGTGCTTCGCAAAACAAATCTCCTATGGGCTTGCTTCGCAAGACGAAAATGTCTTGCGAGTTCCTGCGGGTTTTTTTCCTCCCCCCCCCCCCTTTTTCTAAGCCGCTAAGCCGCTTATCAGCTGATCCGATAAGCCGATAAGATGCTAAAAGCCGCTAATCCGTCAATGGGCTTGCTTCGCAAGACGAAAAAACCGCTAGACGAAGAGAATCACAGAACGGATTCTTTTCGTCTTGTGAGGCACCACTGTACAGAGTTGGAAGGGACCCTAAGGGTCCGGCATGGCTGTGATCATGCCCGGCCAGGATTTTGTCACACACCCCTTCAGAGATGACACCTAGGGCAGACCACCCCCACTGCCCCACCCTTACTATGCCCCTGTGTTGGATAGACTGCACTGGGGGAGGGGGGAGAGCAAATCCAAAACAGACTAAAGGCAGACTGATTTACCTATCCCTAATTTAAAACTTCTGCCTAGATTTGGGTATTCCAGATTACTGGAATCCAAAAGGAAATGAATGCATTAGGAACAGGGGTCAGCAAACTTTTTCAGAAGGGGGCAGGTCCACTGTCCCTCAGACCTTGTAGGGGGCCAGACCCACCGCCTCCCAACCCCCCCTCCCAAAAGGCCTCCCCGCCTATGCCACGCACACAGCAGCTGCCCACACTGCGTCGTCTTCGGCAGTGTTGGCATCCTCTGTCTCGGTGGGGCACAGAGCCCATGCCACTGGCTTGGGTGGCAGAGGCAGCCCTCGCGCCACTGCCGCTTCCTCTTGCTCGGCCGCCTCAGTGGGAAGGAAGGGACGACGCCCAAAGGCATCCGTGGCTTCTGATTGGCTGCAGGAGCTTCCTGCCAGCGTCACTGCCTGCCCAGAGGCATCCGTGGCTTTTGATCAGAAGCTGTGCCATGCTGCGGAAGTCAGTCTCCGTGCGGCGAGACCTCTGCATCGCGCCTGTTTAGCGCGGGGACTGACCGAGCGGGCGGCAGGGTCTGCCAGGTTCGCGGGCCGGATTAATGAGCCCGGTGGGCCGTATCCGGCCTGTGGGCCTTAGTTTGACGACCTCTGCATTAGGAATCGTCCATCATTTAATATGGTATTGTTTGGAATTACTGTATTTTTCCATGTATAAGACTAGGTTTTTTAAACAAAAAATTAGGTTTGAAATTGGGGCTCGTCTTATACACAGGTAGTGCTGAGGGGGTGTTTTCTTAATTTGGAGTCCCTCAAAATAGGGGGCGTCTTATACATGCTGGAGTCTTATACACTGAAAAATACGGTATATACAGTGTGTTGTTTATCCGCAGGCACCTCCATCAATTGAAACAAGCAGGCAACCTGGGAAGAACCGGGGAGGGGGGGATTGCTCTGGAGCAACCAGTGTGGGTCGCTAGATTGGGGAAAGAGATGGCTGAGAAATTGGGTGGCCGGAAATTGGGTGGCCGGATGGCTGAGAAATTCATAGCCGCAAATCAATCAATTAATCAATTTCTACTCCACCCTTCCACCACAGCAGCAAATGCATCAATAATATATATATATATATGCATTTGCTGCTGTGGAGGAAGGGTGGAGTAGAAATTGATTAACTGATTGATTTGCTGCTATGAATATTTTATATATTTTATATATACCGTATTTTTCACCCTATAGGACGCACTTTTCCCCCTCCAAAAATGAAGGGGAAATGTGTGTGCGTCCTATGGGGTGAATGCAGGCTTTCGCTGAAGCCTGGAGAGCGAGAGCGGTCGGTGCACACCGACCCCTCTCGCTCTCCAGGCTTCGCGGACCTCTCCGCAAGCAACGGGAACGCTCCCGCTGCTTGGGGAGAGTTGCCAGCATCCCGAAGCCTGCGGGCGCTGATCTCAGCGCGTCCAGGCTTCGCGGACCTCTCCGCAAGCAGCGGGAGCCAGCGCTGGGCTCCCACGGCTTGCAGAGAGCTGCCTGCTTGGGGGCTGGGGTCGGGGGAAGCTCAGGCAGTCCCAGCCCCACGCCTGGGGGAAAAATAATTTTTCACCCTTCATTTCCCCCCAAAAAAACTAGGTGCACCTTATGGGACGGTGCGTCCTATAGGGCGAAAAATACGGTATATCAAATATTTTATATATATATCAAATTTTATATATATATATCAAATATTTTATATATATATCAAAAATTAAAAGTCATTCTAAAAGCAGTTAAAAACATTCCAAAAACACTTTAAAATATTCTCCCCACCAGTGATCTCAGAGTTGCCTGGAACAGTGTGTTTGAGCCACCAAATGCCTGGGTGAAACATATTTTTTAAAAAAACAAAAGAAAGTCAATATTGGGGGAGACAGATACACATCTTGGGGGTGGGCATTCCAGAAATGTGGAACCCCCACTGAAAATGCCCCATCGGGATGGTCCCACAGCAACTGGTCAGCCCCCAGTGGCAGCACCCCAAACAAGGTCAAGGTGACCGATAGTGGGGAAGGTGCTCTTGTAGGTCTATAGCAGGCTACATGAACTTTGGCCCCCCAGATGTTTTGAGACTACAATTCCCATCATCCCTGACCACTGGTCCTGCTAGCTAGGGATCATGGGAGTTGTAGGCCAAAAACATCTGGAGGGCCGAGGTTGAGGAAGCCTGGTCTATAGACTTGCTGTCCCTTAATGGTAATTCAGACTCTGCCAGCAGGGCAGGTGAGAACCTTTGCTCTCACTAATGGTGGGGCAGGGGAATATTTTAAGGATTAGCTGAATCTTTTGAGGACCAGACTTTCTGAAAAGCTACAGCACAGCACACGGGATTGTTCGAAATCAATGCAAGGAGCGCCAAGCCACATCAATCCCTGGTAATTGCTTCAGTGCATAAATTTGCAGAAAAAGTGATGTGTAGGGCGAGAAGAGAAAACATATTGATTTTATCATATCTTTCCTCAGCGTGCAATATATAAAAAAAATCCAATGCTTCCATGGATTCCCCCCTCCCCCCCCAAAAAAATGCACACCTTATGAACAATTTGGTACAGAAGGGAATGATGGATTAACATTTATAATTGGTGTTACACTAGCACTGTTAAGAGATCCACAAACCATGCATAGAATCTACTTTTCACAGGGATGCAGTCAAATATTACTGTGGGAGGACTCAATTCCAGAGTTTACTGACAGTGTTTTTCTTACATATATAAATCCCCTAGCAACCCAGGCGCTAGCAGACAGTGGAAGCTGGGATTTTTTAAGGTTTCTAACAAGGTCAGATACTCTAATCCCATGGAAATAACACACGGAATGCAGTCTCAGTAAGGAGGACGAAAATCAGTCTGCAGCTTGCCCATTTATTCTTCTGCAAAGTACGAGGCACAGGAAGTGGTTAGAGTGCTGGACTAGGAGCTGAGAGACCAAGGTTCAAATCTTCCACTTGGCCGTGAAGCTCCCTGGGTGGCCTTGCTCTCTCTCAGCCTAGCCCACCTTGCAAGGTGATTGCAAGGATAAAATGGGAAGAGGGGAGAACCATGCATGACACATTGAGCTGCTTGGAGGAAAGGTGAGATTTATTTATTTTTATTTATTTTTATTAAATTTTTCAAGAAATAGAAATTAAACACAGAGAAACAAAGAACAGTACATAACACTGTAAACACATATTTTCCAAAATGAAAACTAATAAAAAAGGAGAAATAAAAGATATTACCAAATTCTTGCTTCAAATACTGCAATATAAAAATCTTAGTTAAAATATTATAAAAGACCGATCGCATTCGCCACATGTCTCTTAGTTGTCTTGCTCGCATTTAAATCTGTTCTTCAATCATTTCCTTTAGATTCTTTCATAATCAATCAAATCTTTATGTTCTCTGTATTCTTCACAAGGTTAGACTAGACACAACCAAACTTTCGTATTTGAGCCCTGCTTGTATAAATAATCATTTAAACATTTCCATTGTTTCTGAATTAAATTTTTTGACTTATGCCTTATTAAATCCGTCAGTTTTGCTAACTCCAGGTGAGTTTTAAATGTAACAATAAATACATAAAACTCTCACTATCTTCTTGTATCTGAGCAACTGAAATCAGGCATCCCAAGAACACATCTTTGAAACCTACATCCACTGTGTTCCACCTAAAATAAAATAAACAGAATCAAACTACTACTTTCTATCTGTATTCAGGATCCCAGTCTTTGGACCCCTCTTTTGATGTGTGGGGTTGTATTTTCAGGGTCCTGGGGGCAACTGGAGTCAGCAAAGATCACTCTGCTAAAGACCCCCAACAGGGGAGCCTCATGAGACAGTGATACCTCCATTCGCTACTCCCAAGAAGTAGCTTTGCCACCATTTCCTGACTCCCAAAGTCTCCTAGCCCAGGGGCATCCAACTCCCAAGAGACTGTGATCTACTCCCAGAAGAAGAAACTGGCAATGATCTATCCTTTGGGGGGGGGGACACACACCAGGTTGTTGAGCATTTTTTAGGGGGGAGGTCAAAGTTGTGGAGCTTTTTTTGGAGGGGGAGGCAAAAGTCACTCACCAAACGATCACTCAGCAAACAAATAAATAAATATAGTTTTTTTTATACCCCACCCTTCCCGGTTCAGAAAACTGGGCTCAGAGCGGCTAACAACAAATTTAAAACACTTAATTGATGCAACAACAAAACAGCATAAAATACAGTATAAAACATGAATAACAATAAATTCAGAATTCAGAAATCAATTTAGGGGGAAATCCATCCAATAAACATTAGATGATCACCAGGGATAGCTGGCTAAATTAGTCCTATTTGGGCCAGCGAAGAAACCAGGGGAGAATTAGCTGTGGGATCCCAGAGCGGGTAATCTTCATAAAAAGGGGAGAGGGAGGGAAGGAAGGGGAATAAAAGATCAGGCTAAGTTCAAATTGAAAGCCAGGTGGAATAGCTCTGTTTTACAGGTCCTGCAGAAGGAAGTTAAATCCTGCAGGGCCCTCCGTCTTCCATTTTTGCAATCGTGCACCAATGAAGGAGGTGGGGCCGGGTGTTCTTTTTCCCCCACGGAGAAAAAAGAGACCGTGATCGGCCGCTAGCACCTGGGGATCGACCTGTCGATCGTGGACGACCGGTTAGACATCCCTGTCCTAGCCAATTCCTCCCATAGGCTTCAGGAGGCATTCTGGCTTTGCCAGAGTGCTCACCTGCATAATGGGATATGGACACTCCACCATAGGTTCCATGATGAAAGGAAAGCACTATATCAATGTAATAAAACATAGCTTACAAATTTAAGTCTTGGTTACAGCTTGAGCAATATCATACAAGTCCCTGCTCCTCGTGGAGCCTAACATCTGGCCTAATTTTGCAGCCCCATTTGTCCTGGCTCTCACTCGTAGACTCAGCATTGAAACTTTCAGCTCAGTTGTTCTGTTCTTGTGGGAAGATCTGCAGCCAAATCACAAAAGCATGATTGGTATAGAGTCATAAACAGAACACTATGATGTCATATTCTTCAATTTTTTCTGGTGGGAGGAGGAATAATAGAAATTCACTCCTCTTCTTCCTGTCACAGCACACTCTTCTTCTGACCTACAATGGGGTAGGGTGTCTGTAAGCTCTCCTCCAGAGAACACACTCCATTCTGGACTGTGGACTTTTTAACTTTTAAGAATTATTGCCTGACTGATTTTCATCACTGTATTTGTTGAATCCTGGCAAGATTTTGATGTGAGTTAACCTTATATTTTCTTGTTTACTTAAACAGCCTGAGAGTGATTTGTTTGTTAAAAGTGAAACATTAAAAATGAGATGATACAAGTCAGACTAAGCAACCATGGATATCATAATTGTTCTAGAAGGTTATGCAACTTTGTCCTAAAAGCGTCTAAAGATAGGTTGTGCATGGAGGGTGATTTTTTTACCTCTGCTGAAATAGTATTTGCATACTTACACAAGTGAGGAAAAAAGAATAATTAATAAATAAAACATCCTCTCCTACTCATCTAAATCTATCCAACAGTTGTGAAAGGCTTTGTTCCAGAATCCACCATAGGGCCCCATAGTCTACAATTCATAGCACAGGTCTGGGATATGTGATTAATCGTAAGCTAAGACATGGTCCCAATGCTTGCTCCCCTGACCTCCCCTTTCAAAGAGTGGGGCAGGCACGATCATTTTCACTGTTGTCTTCCCAAGCCACAGAGCTGGACTTGCAAGTGGGCACTTCTGCAAATAAGTTGGGTCTGCTTGCACCCATCAGACTGTCACCAAGTCCTTGGTGTGGGAGATGGATTGAGGATTAAATCTGCAGATTTAGATCTAAACCTCCTTTCTGGTATGTGTGGGGAAAATATATAAGTATTCTGGTTGTGAAGCCTTTTTAGCAAAAATAAAACTTGTAAGTTTTGCAGCTTAGGAATTAGGCAATTACATCTTTCTATCCCTTTCGTGGTCTGCTGAACTTCCCCTTCTTCGTCTCCATTGCAGAGAATAAGCCACATGTTTTTAGTAAAACAAATGAAAAAAGGTTTTACTTACATTTCAATGCAGACAGCATATACAGCAAAAGTAATATGCAGAAAAATACTAAGCTACGGTAAAATAAAAACTGGTAGACTTAGCTAACATGGTAGAAAGCACATCTGGTCAGCTTGGAGGCATGGTGGAAAGAGAGTGTCTCCTCACAGACAGAAGGAAGTATAAAGTATTTTTCCCCTTTGTTACAGAGTTCTTGCCCAGAGGAGGAAAAAGAAGTGACAGTACACAAAAGGTCCTCTCTAGGAAATTCAAGAAGTCTCTGTGTACTCAGCCTGTGCTTATCTAGCAAAACATGCATTTCTGATTTGGCTGCAACTCCCACACTTGGTGATTGCAGCAGAGTCAACGCAGTCAATTCACTGTCCATCCTAGCACTTAGGCACCTCCCTGGCAGTGAGAAGCACTTCAGTGACAGGGATTCAATGGATTTAAATGGGGCTCACTCTTTAGAAAGCACTCCAACAGGCATGAGGAGCCTTCTTCAGCCTGAGGGCCACATTCCCTAATAATAATAATAATAATAAATATTTTTTATTTATACCCCACCCTCCCCAGCCAAGGCCGGGCTCAGGGCGGCTAACAAGCAATAATAAAAACAAGTTGAATGATTAACAACTTAAAAACAAAATTAAAATACAACATTAAAATATTGAAACATTAAAATATTAAAATGTAGCCTCATCGCAGGAGGAGAAAGGAAAAGAAAAAAGAGAGAGAGGGAGGGAGGGAATCAAATTGGCTCCAAGCCAAAGGCCAGGCGGAACAACTCTGTCTTACAGGCCCTGCGGAAAGAAATCAGATCCTGCAGGGCCCTGGTCTCATGTGGCAGAGCGTTCCACCAGGCAATAATAAAAGTGTTGAAAAGGCCCTGGCTCTGGTTGAAGCTAATCTGACTTCTTTAGGGCCCGGGACCTCTAGGGTGTTGCTATTTATGGTCCTTAAGGTCCTCCGTGGGGCATACCGGGAAAGGCGGTAATAGGTAACCGCACAAGGGGTGCATGCCAGTGGTGGGCGGGGCCAGGGGCAAAAGTGGGTGCAAGTCACCTTTGTGCAGTAGTCTGTAATCCACCCAAGCAAACATTTCTGACATCCACCCACATTTTTCCAACCAGTGAAACAAGCAGCATCGTCACCGTTCCAAGGATACATTCCAGCCAGGCAAGGGCACTTGAAGACCGTAGGGCAAGGAAGGCTGTCACCCAGGGAGAGTCTCAAGGGCCATATACAGAGGACTGAGAGGCCACGCATGGTTTCTCCACCCTCAGGTGTGTGGGGCTGTAACTATGCGAAAGGGCCTGCCACGTTCCAACAGCTCGCGCTTCCTGCCAAGCCGATGCCCTCAGCCCACCCTTGGTTACAGAAAGCAGCTTCTTCTCTGTGGAATACATGGCTGTCAGAATTTCTATCTGACTGAGGTCAAAGCAGCCAAAGGTCTTCAAGCTTTTCACACCTCACTGCATCTGGACCACCCTTCTTCTGCCATCTGTTCATTTTTAGATTTCTTTAAAAGAGTCCCCACCCCCACCCTCTGGTTTGGCAAGAAGAAACCCTGTCTTGTTAGGGTCACTGAACAGAAAACAGCATATCTGAACTTGCTACTCTCATACGCTCTTTTTCCCCTTTGACACATGTTGCATTTCCCAAACGGAAGCTCCTTGGGGGAAAGGGCTGTCTTTTTCATGCATATATGATCTATGTATATATAAACATATATACTTTCGTAGATTTTCACGGGTACAGGAATGCAGGTTTTGGTGTCTTCGGGTGTCTTCCCGTGTAAGAGTTGGGGTGTCTAGGCGACGTTTCGACGAGGTCTCACTCGTCATCTTCAGGCTGGTGCTTTCCTCAGAAACCCCAAAGATAAAATCCAGTTGGAAAACCAAGGGGTCTATGAAATACCCTGCAAAGTCTGCCCAGCCACGTACATTGGACAAACCAACAGACGAATAAATGCACGTATCGCAGAACACAAGAATGCCGTCAAAAAAGAAGAAAAAACTTCCTCTCTTTTCCAACACATGAAAGAAACAGGACACGAAATTAATTTTGCAGATTCCAAATTGCTCTTTAACATGGAACATCACCACAAGAGAATAATCATGGAAGCCATCGAGATAGAGAAACACCCTCACAACATGAACAAGCGTGACGACACGTCCCGCCTGCCAGACATCTGGAAATTAGCCCTCCCCACAAAAACCGACACCAGAACCAGAGGCACACAGAACGCCATCACCAATCAACCACACCAGACCCAAACCCAGACCCTCTCCACAGATAAATTACAGACACCATCCAGTAGCCAAACCATAGTGGCACCTCCGGATGCTGCACCCCCCCGCAATCCCTACACAGATCTGGCTGGCACAGGGCACAAAACCACAGCTCGCCCCTATACACGAAGCCAAGCCAGAGCACAACTAAGTGCAGTACAGCCATCTTCTCAGAAAAACTCTTCACAAGCTCAAGAGGTCAAGACACGAAAGCTTTAGCAACTAATCCACACTTAATGACCCACCTAAGTGGTACTCAGAATATCACTCAAGAAATCACTCAAGATATCCCTCAAGTAATCAAGGAACAAAAGAAGAAAAGGCACATTAACCTGGGAACTTCCTCTTGCCCAGAACGTTGGAGGCTATACACCACACCCCCTCAACAGTATTTATAGGAACTCAAACACTGAGACCCTGCTCTGTTCCAGTAACAAGAAGCCGAAAGCACCAGCCTGAAGATGACGAGTGAGACCTCGTCGAAACGTCGCCTAGACACCCCAACTCTTACACGGGAAGACACCCGAAGACACCAAAACCTGCAAACATATATACATATACATATGTGTGTGTGTGTGCATAAATCATGCATACATACACACACAGAGAGGGAGAGAGTCAGGGATGGGAACTGGAGTCCAGAAACATCTGGGGAGTCACATATTCCACAGTCTGCTTTATGTAATTCTATGGAGCAGCTGCATTTAGAAGACTGGGCACTGTTCTGGTCACGAAACAAGACATTTGCAGGAAAAGTATGAAAGGAGAAACCAAAAGGATTGAGGGATTGGGGGCACCTTCTTGTGAAAAGAAAGGCAAAAGGATGTAGGGGTTTTTAGATGGGGGAAGAGATGACTTAAGTCAGGAGTGTGGAACCTTTGGCCCTCCAGGTGTTGCTACTACAACTCCCATCATCTCTGATCATTGGTCATGCTTTATGGAGCTCCGGGGAGTTGTAACTAAATGGGATATCCATGTGCAATGGCAGTCTACCCAAGTACCAGAGGAATGGAGGTAGAGCATAGCCTTATACAGTGGTACCAGGGGTTAAGAACTTAATTCGTTCCGGAGGTCCATTCTTAACCTCAAATTGTTCTTAACCTGAAGCACCACTTTAGCTAATGGGGCCTCCTGCTGCCTCTGCGCCACTGCCACACAATTTCTGTTCTGATCCTGAGGTAAAGTTCTTAACCTGAGGTACTACTTCCAGGTTAGCAGAGTCTGTAACTTGAAGTGTTTGTAACCTAAAGCGTTTCTAACCTGAGGTACCATTGTACTATATGAGCTTGTCTAATCCTCTTCTAAAGTCAGCTAAGCTGGTGACTATCACTGCCTCTTATGGGAACAAGTTTAACTATAAAGGTAAAGGGTAAAGGGACCCCTGACCATTAGGTCCAGTCGTGGCCGACTCTGGGGTTGTGGCGCTCATCTCGCTTTATTGGCCAAGGGAGCCGGCGTACAGCTTCCAGGTCATGTGGCCAGCATGACTGAGCCGCTTCTGGCGAACCAGAGCAGCGCACAGAAACACCGTTTACCTTCCCACCAGAGCGGTATCTATTTATCTACTTGCACTTTGACGTGCTTTCGAACTGCTGGGTTGACTGGAGCAGGGACCGAGCAACGGGAGCTCACCCGTGGGGATTCGAAACGCCGACCTTCTGATTGGCAAGCCCTAGGCTCTGTGGTTTAACCCACAGCACCACCCGCATCCCTAAGTTTAACTATACACTGTGCAAATGAGTACTTCTTTCATTTTTGTTCTGCTTTAAGTCATGATCTATGTATGATCCAAATCAGTTCAGTTCCCTTTCAATTCCCCCCACACACAATCCCCCACTCCAAATCATCTCTAGATAGTCATTTTTAATTACCCCCAGGAAATTAGCCAAAATCTCATGTCCTTCCCCAATTCAGTTTCCCTCAAATTCACTGCTCAACAAGAAACATCACCATGCCTTAAATACCCACGCTGGTGGCCATTGATACGTCTAGTGGGAGCAAATGCCATAGTTTTACTATTTGCTGTGTGGAGGAAGAGGACCTTCTAGCTACCAGTTTGGAAACGTTCAGAGGCCTGTTCTCACTTCTAAAAGAATAAGAAGAAAGGCATGTGTGTCCATGCATGCGCATACACATTGGTGGTGGTAGAAAAGAAGAAAGAGATGACTGCATCCATTGAAAATGCATTTTCCACACCATCTCCAGGGAATTTTAGACAAACACCCAGGAGCAAATATTTATCTGCACAAGTGTACAAATGAATCCTCTTTCTCTCTTCCAAAAAGGGAAGAAGAAGAAGAAAACCCTCTTTCTCCAAACACAGCCTTCAGCGACAGATGTGCGAGACAGGGGCTCATACACAGAAGGGCAAACGAAACAAAGGACTGGAAACCTGTCAATCAAAACTGCTAAAGCAAGACCACAGGTGTGCTGCTTTGACCTTGGCAGTGACCCCCAGTCATAACACGGGACTTGATTGGCTGTCATCAAGCCACTTTGAAGGACAAGGACATGGCCACCAAGATCCTCGCAGCTCAGGCAGAAGAGACAAGCCTGTCGACTAAGGTCTGGCCATTCGCTCCCAAGTTCATGGAGAAAATCCAGACTAGGAACATCTGATGCAGAAGCTGAAGGCAAAGAAAAAAATGACTTCTCAAAGCTAAGTTGTAAGATCCATGTTTTTCTCCTTTGCTGAAAATGCCTCCTTAGGACAATGTAAAAGTAGCTCTCCAATTTATTAAATCTAATACATCCAAACAGCCAACATTTTTTTTAAAAAAGTGGTTTCTAATGTTCACAATGGGACGCGGGTGGCGCTGTGGGTTAAACCACAGAGCCTAGGACTTGCCGATCAGAAGGTCAGCGGTTCAAATCCCTGTGACGGGGTGAGCTCCCGCTGCCCGGTCCCAGCTCCTGCTCACCTAGCAGTTCGAAAGCACGTCAAAGTGCAAGTAGAGAAATAGGTACCACTCCGGCGGGAAGGTAAACAGTGTTTCCATGTGCTGCTCTGGTTTGCCAGAAGCGGCTTAGTCATGCTGGCCACATGACCTGGAAGCTGTACACCGGCTCCCTAGGCCAATAAAGCGAGATGAGCGCCGCAACCCCAAAGTCAGCCACGACTGGACCTAATGGTCAGGGGTCCCCCTAACATTTGCAATGTAATCATTTTCTTTTCTGATCTTTCTATTTGCCAGAGCTGAAACAATCTGTTGTGGAGAACTGCAGAAGAAAAAGACAATGCTATTGACTAGCCATATTCTGGAAAATTAAAATAAAAAAATAAAAATTGGTACCATACTATACTATACTGAAATGTTTAAATGTTTCTTTGATTGTCCTTGAATCTTCCTGCCACACTTGCCATCCATTCCTGCCACACCCTTTCAGAACCACTGCTTTAGAATAAGGAAGACATCTTCACTGAGGCAGAAAAGAGATACGGGACTCAGCAACAGGTGATGGGTCCCCGGCAGCTGCTACGCTCAGGCTAGATGATGGGAAAGGCGAGGGCAGCCAGGCGAGAAGCAGGGCTCCAAGCTGAACGAGTCCAAAATCAGGGCAATATGTTCAGCAAAGCATGGAAGCAACGGAGTTGCCCCCAACAGGTTGGCAGGCCCACCCTCCAAGCATTTAAAGATGGACAAGGCATGCTTGCTCATGAGACTCCCGTGCCTTGTGACACTGTTGAGTGCACAGGAGCTCACTGAGTCAGGGCTGATGGGTGTTTTCCTAGTGATGGAAGCTCCACTGGGTCCTGGATAACCGGGCTGTGCATTCCCCTTCCATAGCTAGTTCTCCTCAGAAGTTGGTTGATGCCCTCCCCAGATTCCTTTGCTGTACTCTTCTCCCTGGGAGAATAAAGGGGAGCTGAAAGTTTGGCTTCTTCAGCTGGAGCAAGGGAATCCTGAAAGGGGAGGAAGAGCGGTAGACTCGTAATCTGGTGAACCGGGTTCGCGTCTCCGCTCCTCCACATGCAGCTGCTGGGTGACCTTGGACTAGTCACACTTCTTGCCCCACTCACCTCACAGAGTGTTTGTTGTGGGGGAAGAAGGGAAAGGAGAAAGTTAGCCGATTTGAGACTCCTTTGGATAGTGATAAAATGGGATATCAAATCCAAACTCCTCCTCCTCCTCTTCTTCTTCTTCTTCTTCTTCTTCTTCTTCTTCTTCTTCTTCTTCTGTTTCCCCCATGCCATCATCTTCTTCCCCCTTCTCATTCATCTCAGCCTGCCATGGAATGCCTTGGGACTCAAAGGAGTCCCTGTATAGTCTTGCAAAAATCACTTAGCTCATCTGGGGGAACTTTACTCAAGGTACCACACCATACAAAATATCACAGGGCATTACAGAGTTGTGTGTGTCTGTGTGTTTTGCATTTGTACTGTAATACAAACAGCACCTTTAAAAAATGGAAGATCCCTGCCTCAAGGAGCTTGCAATCTACATTTTGATGATGTCTGAAAACAAGAGAGTAGGGCGTGGGAGGGATAACATTCAATACAATGGTACCTGTGGATGTGAACAGGATCCGTTCTGGAGCCCCGTTCACATCCTGAGTAGAACGTAAGACGCGACGGCATGTCTACGCGTGCACAGGTCGCGTTTCGCCGCTTCCGTGCATGTGCGTGACGTCATTTTGATTGTCTGTGCATGCATGAGTGGTGAAACCCGGAAGTAACGCATTCCTGTACAACTCGGTCGCCGCAGAGCGTAACCTGAAAACGCTCAACCTGAAGCATATTCAACCCGAGGTATGACTGTACACATGAGCAAAAGATAACCAGCCTTCCCCCCTCTTTTTGTTGTTTTGTCGTTTAGTTGTGTCCGACTCTTCATGGACCAGAGCACGCCAGGCACTCCTCCTCTTTTACCATCAGATTATTCCAGCTTTCCTCAAGTTGGTCTGAAAGGAGGTGAATTGTAATCCGTTACATTTAAAGCTCTCTGGAGCATGGCCCCAAGCTATTCTGCAGCAGCTGCCAACATCCCAAGTGCTTTTAGTTACCCTCAGGGAAACTTCTCTGAGACTTTCTGATGCACTACCAACACAAGATTTTTTTTGCCATTTCTCTGCCAGAGAGCAAGGATGTGCCCTGTGGCACTCAGATTGCATGCAAATAGGCTCCTTTGCAGGTTTAATTGAAGGCATTGTCAATGCGAAGAGGACATGATTATGGGCCAGTTAGGATCCATTTCGAGCACACCTGTCAGCCAATCAAAGCAGTTCCAATCAACTGACAAGCCTGATCCTTAATCTAGTGCAACATCTCACCTCAACCTATGCTCTAAGTGTATTGAAAGGAGGGAAGTCTCAACTAGCAGGAAAAGAGTGAGAGATTTAAAGGTGCCTTGAACTTTTGTTGGAAACTATTTTCACTACACACAAAAAGGGGGCTCTCAATATCTCTCAAGATCCTCACTATTTTATGCTGGTCGTACCACTTCACTTCTGTTTGGCACCCATTTTTATTTTTCTTGTGTAACCCATCTTGGTTACATAATGGCATCATGATGCCAAACCCAAGTGAGGGCAAGAAGTGCTGCCCTCACTCCAAACTGACTTCCCGGTGCCACACTTCCACACAAGCATATGGCTTTTAATGTACCCCATTGCATATGTCAGTCCATTCAAGGATTCCAGTCAAAGGGCAGGATACATGATGTGCAATTTCACATCCATTAAATTGGCCAATGTGCATTGCCTCTTCCTGTATCACCCTGCGGCACTCACAGGCACTTTACACAGTTTAGGTCAGGGGTCTGCAACCTTTAAGACAAAAAGAGCCACTTGGACCCGTTTCCAAAGGAAAAAAAACTGGGAGCCGCAAAACCATTGCATGCGCGCCGCTGCCCTCCGATCTGACAGCGGGCGGGAAGGTGACGTCGGGACGGTGCGTGACTAACGCACGCACCACCCCATGTGACGTCACAGCCAGTACAGCGCCCGCCACAGTGGGGAGTGTCGGGGCGCACAATGCGCCTCCTCCCCTCGCTAGTATCCGCCCCGGAGCCGCGGCAAAGGTGTAAAAGAGCCACATGCGGCTCCGGAGCCGCGGGTTGCAGACCCCTGGTTTAGGTCTTATCAAACTTGCTACTTTGTAGTCACATACACCTTGCTTTACATTTTAAGCCAAAGGATGTCTTTAATAATACAGTACGATTCAGGGTCGCGTGCTGGATGATCGTATAGCCCATCTCTGAATTCATTTTTCTAACTCCACTGTCAGAGGAGCTGGATGGTTTTAAGATGAGTAAGAGGGGATATTTTATTTATCAATTAGCCGTCCTCGTCTTACATTTGTAAGAATGCAAATACCTATTCCAGCAGAGTTAAAAAATCACTATCCATGCGCAGCTTATCTTTATAATCTTTTAGAGACAATGTTTTATAACAATTATGATATCCAAGGATGCGTAGATAGATTTGGATCGCTTTTCACCCTTCTGTGATTCCCTCTTAGCAAAGAAATCACTCTTATACTGTTTAACAAGAAAAATATATGGTTTACTCGCATCAAAAGACTTGCCAGGATTCAACAAAGGCAGCGATGCAAATCAGGCAGGCAATAATCCTTAAAAGTTACAAAGGTCCATAGTCCAGTTCAAAATGGAGTGCGCTCTCTGAAAGAGAGCTTACAAACAACCTACTCCATTGTGTGTAAGAAGCAGAGTTTGCTGTGACAGGAAGAAGATTAAGTTTCCTATTGTTCCCCCTCCTACCTCAAAAGTTTAGAGGATATGACATCATACAGTCCCCGGCTTGTGATTTTGGCAATCATGCATTTGTGATTTGGCTGCAGGTTTTCGCACAAGAGGCATTATGCTTCTGAAGGACAGCTGTTGGAAATGGCAGGAAGGAAGGCTGCTGTGGCGCTCAAGTCCTGATTGGGGGAGTCTAGTGGGCATCCGGTTGGCCACTGTGTGAACGAGATGCTGGCCTGATCCATCAGGGCTCTTCTTGTGCAAACTGAAACTGACAAATTCACCCATCCCTAGAGGAGAGGGTAAGGAAGGGTAGGAGAGGGTGCATGTTGTCCCCATCCCTAATGTTGCATCTGATCTCCCACCTGGAGATCAGGGCACTTTCTCAAAAGCTCAAATGTGCCCACTGGCCCCCAAAGACTGGCGACCCCCTACTCCGCACACTGTTAGCCTCACATATCGGGGCTCAGCACCGTACGAGGACTTGGGTGATGTAATAATAAATTTTAAGGTCTTATATATATAATAAATGTACCAACCAAGCACATACATAGATCAGCACAGGAAGACCGACCTGAAACCATTTTGACTCCCAAACTGACCAAATGTTTTCTCTGCAAGGAGGGAGGGAGGGAGGTAACCGTCCCATTGTCTCAGGAATTGGGTAACCACCATCTCAAAGGAATGGCCAGACTACCAGGAAAGGCAATCAGATAAGGCATTATCAGATAACCTAGCAGACAGGAAAAACAATTTCTGTTGTAGACCGCCTTTTCTGCGATGTAGGTATGGTGTTTGTGGGGGGTGGTCTTGGGTTACACCCCTTCTGTGATGTATGTATGGAGGGGTGGTCTTGAGCTCCAGGGCAGGGAATTTAAAATGTCTATATGAGGGCAGGCACACCTTGGTTCTGGGTCCTCCTCCGTCCTCCTGTGCGTGAGGGGAGCACCCTGTTGCAACAGCTTTAATAAAGATCAGGCTTACGAGCTGCTTTGCTTCTCAATATTCTCTGGTTGGCCTCTGTTATTTTCTCCTACCGATAGGGAACCTATGCAAGGACTCTATACGGGCTCTTGGATACCCCATAAGGGAAAAGGGGCAGATTTTGTTTACAACAGTGGCAGAAGAAAGAGTTATACAGCCTCTAAACATCGCCATCCTCGTTCCTCTACACAAACTGGCAGCCTTTCCCAGCTGCCTTTCTTCCTTCTTTTAACGCCCATGTAACAACTTATTTGGCCTTAAATCTGTGGATGTGGGTTTGAAAAAGCTGGCAGGTACAGGGAGGGGAGGCAGAAACGCTAGGTTCCCATTATCTCCATAGCAACAACACAACAACAACAACAAGAGCTAACCTTCTCCAAACAAAGCTGAAGTGAACCTCTTCAGATCAAATCCTGATTTGACTCTGTGTCCTGCCAAGAGGATTTGAAATCTATCTCCTTCACTAGGTTGATTATTGCCAGTTTCTGCTCTGCAGCTGTCTCCATCCTTTACGGGCAGCATTAAATCGGACTCATTACCTGAGTGCTGTGCGACGCACCAGCAGCACTTTACCTGCGTGAGAGAGAGCAGGCCTGGCAGGATTAGCCCTCCATGGGCTTTCTGTTGAGCCCCATTATTACCTTCAAAATGGTTCCTGGGTAATTTGAGGCTTTTAACAATAGCAAAAGAAAAGCAAACAACTGGAAGCAAACTGCTAGAATCCAACTGCAGCACTTAGCAAAAGTAAGTTCCTATTTTAAAAAGAAGTGGCTGCTTCTCTGAATATTACCCTCAACAACTTCCTTACGCTCCCTTAGAAACATTACACTTAACTGGGCCATGAAGTCATCTCCTCTATGGCTTCTTCTGCATTACAGTGGTGCCTCGCAAGACGAAAAGAATCCGTTCTGTGATTCTCTTCGTCTAGCGGTTTTTTTCGTCTTGCGAAGCAAGCCCATTGAAGGATTAGCGGATTAGCGCTATTAGCGCTATTAGCGGCTTTTAGAGGCTTTTAGAGGTTTATCTGCTGATCGGATCAGCTAATAAGCAGCTTAGCGGCTTAGAAAAAGGGGGGGAAAGGGGAAAAAACCAGCAGGAACTCGCAAGGCATTGTCGTCTTGCGAAGCAAGCCCATAGGAGATTTGTTTTGCAAAGCACCTCCAAAACGGAAAACTCTTTTCGTCTAGCGAGTTTTCCGTCTTGCGAGGCATTCGTCTTGCGGGGCACCACTGTATACATTTAAAGCACTGTTATACCACTTTAAAGAGCCCTGGCTTTCATAAAAAAAAAATCCTGGGGAGTTTAGTTTGTGATGTGTACCAAGCTTTGTTAGGAGATCCCCTGTTCCTCTCACAGAACTACAATTCTCAGAGTAGCTTAACAGTCAATCCATAGCTGTCAACTTACAGATTTGAAAATAAGGGACCAGCAGCCTCGAAAATAAGGGATCAGCAGCCAAAATAAGGGATTTTGCTTAGCTTATACATAAATCTGCCACTGATGGAGCCAGGCTGCATTTGCTGCCCCTGACTGTGTTTTGCAGGGGTTGGACTGGGTGATCCTAAGGGTCTACAACTCCGACCAAAGAAGAGTGGCAGACAAAACTGATGAACGACGTCGAGATGGCAAAGCTTACAGGCAGAATTAGAAACCAGGAAGAGGACCTCTTTAATAAAGAATGGGGAAAGTTTATGATACGGAAGGGGGGGGCATGTCTTCTTCACCTCCTTCTTCGCTACAATATATCCATTTATTTCCAATTGTCGATGTCAAAAGGGACTAAAATCTATAAAATTCATAGAAAATCAACGTGCCAATTTGCTCAATTTCTCTAGGACCCCATGACACCTCCCCTGTCCTCCATAATCCCTCAAGCAAGGTGTCAAGACCCTAATCCGGTCAAATCGCTCTGCCAAGCCCTTCCTCCGGGCAATGCCAGGTGGCAGACCATGCATACATGGACCATTGTCTTCTCAGGATGTGCTTATCTGCGCATATCTCCAGCTCTGCATATTCCCCCCTCCCTCCTCCATATATTAATCCGGTGTAACCCAACCTCTTCCTAATGTATTCGTGATGTAATCTGTGTAACCCAACCTCTTCTTAATGTATTCATGATGTAACTGGGATGTATTTTGCACTGTATTCTGGGACATGGAGGGAAATTTCAAAAGTTCATGTCACCCCTTTCTCGCTGTTCAATCTCGCCTTGAACCTGTTACGCAATAAACTTGGATCTTCTGCAGTTTGCTCCTGTCCGGCTGAGCTCATTTTCTTCCGCAGGGACCCGCAGACCTAGTCCGACGAGCTGGGTGGCAGAGTAGCCCTGCACCCAGATTTTTCCGTAACAGTTTATAATTTAATTGAAAACCTATTGTAAAGAGTTACATACATTGGTAGGATTGACAGAAAACTTGTAGTAAAAATTTGAGCTATGGATGGACCAATGATTTATAAAAATAGAGTTATGAAAGGGATGCAGAGGGGGAAATCACTACATTAAGATGCTGCACTGGTTGGAGGGGATGCTAAGCAGCACATCGGGGCTGCTGTCGTCCTGGCGCAAAGAGTTCCATCGGCCCTTCCCTGCCTGAGAGAGGGAGGGAAGGAGAGAGACTCTCACCCACGCCACCGGCAAGCCCGGCATGAGGCGGTTGCGGCGCCACGGCGGCCGCTGAAGCGCCGCCCTTCTGTGTCCCTCCCCATCCCCTCCTCTTCCTCCTCCCTCAGGCCACCTCCTCAGCTGCTGCCGCCGCTGCCGCCTCCGGCTTCCCCTGGCAGCGTGGTGGAAGTCTCACAAGAGAGGGGCTGCCTGCCTGCCTGCCTGCCGCCACCAATCTCCTCATGACACACCCCTGAGGGGGAAAAGGGAGAGACGGAGACGTGGCAGCTCGTGCACATGCTCTCTCTCACTCTCTTGAGGTGGAGGACCCTGAGCCACTGCTTCCCTCCCGAGCCGGGCAAGCATGAAACCCGGGAAATTTAAGGGACATCATCAATCCAGGACAGCTGCAGGAAACGGCGCTGGGATAAGGGAGTTTCCCGCCAAACAAGGGACAGTTGACAGTTATGAGTCAATCCCTCTTCCCAGGGAACTCTGGGAACTGTAGCTCAATGGGCAAACTAGCAGCCACCCACCAACTCTCAGCACCCTTAGGAAACTACGTTTCCCATACAGTGGTACCTCGGGTCACAAACGCTTCAGGTTACAGACGCTTCAGTTTACAGGCTCCGCTAACCCAGAAATAGTACCTCAGGTTAAGAACTTCGCTTCAGGATGAGAAGAAAAATTGTGCGGTGGCAGCGGGAGGCCCCATTAGCTAAAGTGGTACCTCAGGTTAAGAACAGTTTCATGTTAAGAACAGAACTCCAGAACGAATTATGTTCTTAACCAGAGGTACCACTGTAATTCTTTAGAAGAAGTCATGACTCTTTGAAGAGGTATGATAATGCAGATAAGGCCTGATAAGAGATCACCTCATCTATTGGAACACAGAAGTGTCAAGCCAGATAAAAAGATAATACAAAACTTCATAAAACCATTGCTCTATGGATCTCCATTCTTTGGATAAATAGTTGATTTATCCTTTCTGCAATAGAGCCAACAGATACAGTATAAATATAGAATCATAGAATAGTAAAGTTGGAAGGTAGCCCAAAGGTCATTTGGTCCAAGCCCCTGCAATGCAGGAATCTCAACTAAAGCAACCATGACAGATGGCCACCCAACCTCTGCTTTAAAATCTCCAAGGAAGGAGAGTCTACCACCTCCCAAAGGAGACTGTTCCACTGTCAAACAGCACTTACTAGAAAGTTCTTCCTGATGTTTAGGTGGGATCTCCTTTCTTGTAACTTGAATCCATTGGTTTTTCCCTTGGTTGTTCTAATAATTATGTAAATTTCCTCCAATTGATTGCAGCTATGCGGCCTAGGACCCACGTACCTACGGGACCGCCTTTCCTGGTATGTCCCACGGAGGACCTTAAAGTCCACAAATGACAACACTTTGAAGGTCCCAGGTCGCAAGGTGCTTAGATTGGTCTCAACTAGGGCCAGGGCCTTTTCAGTACTGGCCCTGACTTGGTGGAATGCTCTGTCACAAGAGACTAGGGCCCTGAGGGACTTGACATCTTTCCACAGGACCTGCAAGACAGAGCTGTTCTGCCTGGCCTTTGGTTTGGACTCAGTCTGACCCTTATGTTTCCCTCCCCTTATGGTCTTGATTTATCGGCTACTTTTAAAATGAGGCTGCATTTTAAATTCCATTTTAACCTGTATTTTAAATTGGTTTAAATTGGTTTTCTTTCCCCCTTATCATGTTTTGTTTTGTACTGTGATTTTATTGGTGTTAGCTGCCCCGAACCCGGCTCTGGCCAGGGAGGGCAGGGTATAAATAAAAAAAATTATTATTATTATTATTATTATTATTATTATTATTATTTAAACAATTCATTGTCATTGGTGGGGGCAACTTTGCTTTATTGTCCTGTTCTGAGCTGATATTTTGTCAACTGGTACCACTATATACAAAAGGGGTTCTTCAATTTTGTTAATTGTTCATTTTAAAGTTTTTAACTTTCAGTTGTCATAGGGAAGAGGGATTTATCATTAAGCCAATCCGGGAATTCCTAGGGGAGTTTGGGTATTCTAGCAAGTCTCAGCGCCCTTAGCAAACTACAGTTCCCGGGGTTCTTGCAGGTGGAGCCATGGCTGTTTAAAGTAGTATGATATTGCTTTAAATGTATGGTACAGATGGAGCCAAAGGAAGCATAAATCTGACTGTTGTTATCAAGAAGCGGCAGAGCTCACGACTGGCGTTTCTTCTTGAGTGTCTTTCTTCCTGCAGAAAGGTGAGGGGATTTCCATGACAACTATTCAATTAAATGTGGAAAATGAAGGTTATTCACACAGCCTACCCAAAGAGAAGGCGTCACACACAGAGATATGAACCAAAAAGGGGAGGAGTGAGAGGCTAAACGGAGCCAGTTAATAATAAATGTAAAAGCTAAATTATTACACATGAACTGTCCGCTTTGGAGGCAAGTTTCAAACAGTGGGAAGAGCAGGCTGAAGTAAGACAAAGCGTACACAGCAAAGAGTGAGAAATTAATAAAAATGTTGCGTCCTTTGGGCTTCTGAGCTTTTCAAATGTAGGGCCCACTGCTGGTCTAAACGTGCATTTAGGAAGACTCCATTACAGTGGTACCTCGGGTTAAGAACTTAATTCGTTCTGGAGTTCCATTCTTAACCTGAAACTATTCTTAACCTGAGGTACCACTTTAGCTAATGGGGCCTCCTGCTGCCGCTGCCAGAGCACCAACATGGGCCCCCAAACACCGCAAGGGGAGCACCAAATCACACTTACAATGTCCAGCTTTGTAATTGGGACTCTGTACAGTGGTACCTCAAAGGGACCCGGGTGGCGCTGTGGGTTAAACCACAGAGCCAAGGACTTGCCGGTCAGAAGGTCGGCAGTTCAAATCCCCGCGACGGGATGAGCTCCCATTACAGGTTAGGCTAAGCAGACTGAGGGGAAAATCTGGTCTGCCAGATGTTAGAATCATAGAATTATAGAGTTGGAAGAGACCACAAGGGCCATCAAGTTCAACCCCCTGCCAAGCAGGAAACACCATCTAGGTGGACTAGAACACGTTCTACGGACAAGATGCCTGTTTTATAAATTTCCACAAGTGCTTCAATGTGGCCGGAGAAAGGCAAGAGACATTTTCCAGTAAGAGACAGAGTTCCTGGCCAACCACACGCTCGTGCCTTGCTTCTGCTAGAATGCAGGACTGGTTTTTGTTTAGTAGTAATGCTGAGGTAACAACAACACTATGCATATTGCTCTTTGAATTTCCATTTTAGGATTAATTAATGTGTGATTCCCACATTGCAGCTTGGGAGTTATGTGTTGGGTCTCGGAGCTGGACCAGCTGAAGACCGCTGTACACCACCTCAAGCTCCTTGGAGGAAATGTGATATATAAATAAATGTTAAAATTATTTTTTTAAAAAAGGTTATTCATGAGCATTTGCCTTCTCCACTCCATCCACAGTGTTATAAAATTGTGTCATGCCATTGCCCTCCCCCTTAGTAGCTTTTTCTCAAAACAAAAAGTTTGGACTCCAACTCCCATGAACCCCAGCTAGCATGGCCAATGGTCAAGGATCATGGAAGTTGTAGTCCAGCTGTATCATGCTCTGAATCCTGAGCCAGTCCTAGAGACATATGTGACACAGACTATTTCTGAGCCCACTCCACTCACCCCAGTCATTCTTGTTGCCCCCTTCTACACCTTTTTCCAGCTCTGCCATAAGCACTTCAGGTTTAAATGCTTTCATTAATTTTTTGAATATAAAGTGCCTTTGCCAACAAAAACAAAACAAAACCTGCCTGCAAAGTTTCAGCCTGCCTCACATCAACAAGATAAAGATATTAGCAAATTGCATTTGAAGTAAGGGAAAATAACTAACGAATCCTTAACACTATTGCAAATAGCTTGGCGGGCAGCTCTCGCGCTGTTAAATTAATCCTTCTTGTCCTTGTTCTCTTTCTTTCTCTCTTTTCTCCTTACTGGAGTCATTTAATAAGGCAAGAACTCATTTCTTTCCTCCGCCTTCGTGTGCCCCATTGCCATGGCGACATTTGTGAATCAGATATCAATAAAAATACCCTTCCAGTGTGGCACCACATGCCTCACTGTTCCGTCGCCAACACAGCTTTAAAAAAATTACAGGAATCCACAAGAGCTCAGCAATTAGCAATTCCTTTGCTATAAAAGTTTCTTCTCCTTTATCTGATAAAAAGGTGATGGATCTCAGGAAGTTTCCACCATGCGGTCCCAAACTTTAACACAATAATGGCACCACTATTCCCCTGCCCCCACCCTGCACATCTGGCTTAGAGGAGACAACTGGCAAGAGAATCAAGACCTGGGAGACCTCAGCCTTCCTCTCCCCTGGCATCCATAATGTAAGTGTCACAGGCAGGTTCCCTGGGAAATACCATTCCTCCCATGGCACCGAAGTAGGATTCCAACATCTCCAGGGAGCAGTGGCCAAACTGCTAGGGAAAGGTTCTTCTCCAGCTCAGATGACAATCTGAGCCTTCCAAAGAAAAGCTTCATTGCCAGCTATTGAATGCCTCCAAAACGCCTGTAATTCTTTGTTTTCACTCTTCATCCTCCTCCAAAAGATGCAATGCAAGATGGGCTAATGAGTCTTCTTCAGCAAATAACTCCATGCATAAGGTGCCACAGTAGATGAGACCTTGCGCCACCTAGACATCCACATCTAACCACAGATGGAATTAGTCAGGATGATGTAGGGTCAATCTACCATTGCGGATACCACCCCCTGGTTAAAATCCCCCACTGAGCCTTAAAGCGCAATGAGTGACCTTGGTCCAGTCACTTTATCTCACATTGGCCTACCCTGGAGGACTGCTGTTTCTGTGAGGACAACAGGTAGTAGGGTGGTTGGAGAACCATGCACATCACTCTGACCTCCTTGGAAGAACGGTGGGATGCAAAATGCAATTTACAACAAAAGTCTTCACATAGTTCATTGCATGCCTTAGCTTCTCTTGGTGTCAGTTGTCCAGCAGCCGTGAATCAAAGAACTGGAGGGTTGGAAGGGATCCAAAGGGTCATCTAGTCCAACCCCCTGCAATACAGGAATCACAGCTAAATAATCTCTGGGAAAGGAAGCAAGAAGAGACTGCTGGCAGCTAATTAAGAGCTCCTGCTTGGGTGCTCTCTCCCTAGGCCTCAAACTTACCTGCTGATGCTTTTAATTATTGGAGGGGTGGGAAACCTTTTGGGCCCTGCAAGCCAGATCTTTCTCAGACATAGTTTGGCAGGTGTGCAAGGCCACCCAGCTGTCCATTCTGTCAGGTGACTGGGTACTGAAGTCCCAAAGTCAGGACTTCAAAGCATCGCACAGGTTTCGTGAAGAGCCCATCACCATGCTTTAAAGTGCCAGAGGCTCCAGGGAACTTGCTAGCACAGCTGATCCAGCAGGCGTTGGCTCTACTGGAGGGCTAGAGCTGCTTTCTGTGTGAGTGAGTTCCCCACAGATGGTGGTAGAGTCAAGTCTGCTTTCTCTTTCCAACAAGCAATCAAGAGCACTCTTTAAGGCTCCCATTTCAACACTGGAAGCCACATCTCTACCTGCCCCACCCATGACATCAGATGTAGGGAAGGTGAGCATAATGTAGAGACATGGCCTTCTCAATCATGGCACCAGCAATGTAGGACAGCCTCCCAAGGGAGGCCCGCCAGAGTCCACGTTTGCTCAATGACAGATGGCCATCCAACCTCCATTGAAAAACTTCCAATGAAGGAGAATCTGCCACACTCTGTGGTAGCTTTCTCCATTGATGAAAAAGTGTTACCACACACAAGTTATTGCTAATGTCTAGTCCAGAATCCCCTTTTTTGTCATTTGGATCCATTGCTTTGGGTCCTGCCCTCTGAAGCAGCAGATAACAAGCTTGTTCCAACTTCCATGTGAAGATATTTGAAGATGTCTATCTTCTCACCTCTCAGTTTTCTCTTCTCCAGGCTCTAAGATATAACAGTCCCTTTGGCTTCCTTCCTCCATATAAAGAAGAAAGATTTATGCATTCCTGGGGTTATTATTGAGACCACTTTGTCTTTATTTCCATTTGTTCAGTACTAGAGGTGCCACTAAGGCCAGTGACTCTCTCAGGATTAATAAATTAAGCAATTACAGATGGAAGGTGGGGAGAGACATAGAAGCACAACAAACTCTGCTTCTATTGAATGGAAATGAGCATTTTTTAAAAAAAAAACAACCTCAAGGTAAAGCTCCCCCAAGGGAACCAATGGCCCATATGATCACCATGATTAGCAGGCATGCAACTGAGGCACAAATTATATACTCCTCAAAGGTTGACAGTTCACTTAGAGTAGGAGTTGTTGTTTAACGGTAAGTGACTTCACTGCACATTAATGGGCCTGGCTCCTCTTGTGAAGGTTGGGCTTGTTGTGGACAACAGCTGGGAAATGGGAGTTGGGTGCAAAGCATAGCATCAGTGCTATGCTATGCTATGCTATGCTATGCTATGCTATGCTATGCTAGCACTGACATCATCCGAGTTCAGATGCTGCATCAGCAACAGCCAGACAGCTCTGTCTTGGCTGAAAGCTATGCCTTTACGGACTTCCGGAGGCGGCGCCATCGGTAATGGCGGATTCCCTCTAGTTTAGAGGGAGAAGCTCCGCGGAAATCGGGTCTTACCGCTGCGGCGAAGCGGGGACCCTATCGAAAATCACAGGCGGACGAAGCCTGTGACCGTGGGACTCGGCGGGCACATAAAGCGCCCCCCCAAACAGCAAGGGAATCCCGCGAGGGGCTCCGGAGCGGAACGGGGGATGGTGCGGTGCTGAGAGTCGATCGCTACTTCCGTGGAGTGAAGCCGCGCAGCTGTTGCCGGAGAGCGCTGACCTTTTTTCCTGTGATAACTCGGTTACTAAACAACAATCCGTGAGTAGGTCAAGATTAAAGACTGGAAACTAAAGAGAAAATAAGGCTAAATTTGGCACTGAAACGGAAAGGTGTAAACAGGAAGTCCACCTTCCGTTCTGTATAAAGATCAAAGCAAAGGCTGTTTAAGCTAAGACCGGGTGAGGTGTGTTTAAAAGACTCAAAATCCAAACGTCAAGCTAAAGGCATTCCCTCCCTGAACTGAAGGAGAGGGAGGGAAGTAGGGAAAAGTATTTTCTGCTTATTTAAAAATTGAAGGGAGAAAGAAGAGAAGGGTAAAGAGATATAAGATCACCACATTAAGGAATGTTAAAGGGATGTTGGATTGAAAAGAAGCGGTATTGGTAAAAAGATTAACAAGAATATGTAAATATGGATTGATAATGGTGGAAAATATATATTTATAATAGGTTAAGATGCTGAGCAAGGACAAATGATAGAGGGTAAGGACTTGCTGAATTAAATATCTGAAGTGGAATACAAAAAGGGAGGTGTGAGGAGATCAGGAAACTAGTAAATGAAGTATAAGATATGAAAATATTGATTTCTTTTTTTTCTTCTTGTTAACTATTTTCTATTTTGCATTTTTCATGTTTTGTTTTTGTATTTTTGTAGTTCTTTTTTCTTTTATTAGGGTTATTCTTTGTTCTTATTTTTTATGTTTAAACTTTGAAACTTTTTATTGTTTGTAAAATTTCAATAAATATTACTTTTTTAAAAAAAAATGAAAGCTATGCCTTTATGGAAAGGTGTGTGGAAAGGCTCAAATAGAGTGCAGGACAGGGTCGGGGTCGGGGTCAGGATGGTCACAAGGCAAGGAGATGCAAGGCAGTGCTTAGGTTGTGCTTTGGGGAACATAGCTCTGCTCCAGCAAGGAACAGGCTTAAACTTTCATAGCAGTTGCACCAAGAGGAACCTAATTGCCAGCACCACCCATGCTGCAAGATGCTGCTTCACTTAAAGGGGCCTCTAGAGTGGTCCTTTCAGGGTCTTCTACAGTGGAGTCCTTGGAGTCAGAGAATGGCCATGCCACATCCTTTACTCAGAGGTAGGGAGCAGGCACTGGCCCCACAGGTTCACCTGGAAGCAGAACCTCTGGGGCTGGTCCCACACACCCTTCCCCTTCAGGTTCAGAGTACACACCCCCACCCTCTGATGAAGACAAATATGACTCCTTCTGGTGCTTCTTCAGTTCAAGGGACACAGCCTGTGTGGCACAGAGGATCAGTGTGTCTGGCTACTAACCAGAAGGTTGAAGCCCACCCAGGGATGTCAGGGAGTAGGATTTCAGCATTGCAGAGGGGTGAACTAGATGACTCCTTTCCAACTCAACAATTCTCTGATTCTATACTCTGCCAGAGCAGGGGAGACTCTGGCTGTACTGGGACAACGGTCATGAAGTCCACTAAGTCAGAGAGTGGCAATGCAACATCCTTGGTCCAGAAAGACACTGGTAGCACAAACTCAGGTTGAAGGCCACTTCTGGGTGTGATCCTGCATGGAATCCCCCCCCGGGAGGTCCTGGGCTGCCCAGACACCAAGACCCCCCTCTCACTGGTGTGGTCCAAAGAGCAATATGCTTGGCACCAGCTTGGCTGCAGGAGTTGCCAGAAGGAGGCGTACAATGAGCCATGCAACCATCTTAGGGACTCCACTCCTTAACCTTTTCTTCTCCCAAAGATGGAGGCAGCAGAGGTTTAGGATCAGAGTCTTCCTTCTAGATGGGCTACGTTCCCAGGTTGATGAGCCCCATTTGTCCCTCATTTCACTCTACAGCACGTGTAGAAACCACCTTCTTAACTGCTGGACCCACTATGGGTCTCCATCCGCTGGAGCCTGTCTTTGCATGCAGGGCAAGTCCCTAATTCACTGAGGGCTTGAGACCCATAGGCTACCCTCATCTGGTTTTTGCCAGCCAGTTGAAGCCACTTCCCAGGTTGTGGCTGCTGTTGCATGCTCACAGCTTCTACGAGCCACAGGTGAGCATGACCTAATCCTACTATTGTGGTGTCTGCATTTACTTTAGAGCAGGGAAGAGGAGGCCCATTCCCTTCTGGGCAACCTTCCAGAGGCCACATGGCAGCGTTGGGTGGGGCCAGAGGCAAAAGTGAGTAGGGTAATGAAGGTGAATTTCACATATGCACAGAAGCCTCGTTCCTGCACACGCTCTCCTCCGTCCAGAGGCCCAGGTTGCCCCAAGCCTGAGATACCCCCCCCCCACCTCCATCCCTGCTTGAGAGCAAACAAACACTGCAAATGTTATTATGAGAGAGGGTGGATATTTTTTTCTCTCTTTGCCCGAGGGATTAAGAAACCACGGGCCCGTGCCAAGACCCTTCCAAACGAATGGGGTGAAATAAAGATCGGGAAGACAAAACGTGGGGAATATGCTGGTTTTGAAACCAGCTGCATGAAAAGAAAAGAACCTTTTAGAATCACATGGCTGATCCTAAGGGGGACAATTACTAGGAGATAAAAAGGAACGGCTGCTGAGCCCGGGGAAGATAGCTTTACAAGCTTTTTACAATTCATTAAGAAAAGCCTTCTGTGGCTTTGACAGTCACCTTGAATAGTGTTTGCGAAAGACAAGGGGAGGAAAAGTCCGTTAAGAGAGGAGGAGGGACATCAGCAAGTACTGAGGAACCGCTTTACAAACTGCCCTCTGGTAACTCTTTTTTTTCTTGTTAAGGCTGCTGAGATAACTCTGATCTAATAAGAAGGCCTCCCGGCATGTGCGACATGAAAACCACCCAATAATCAATGAAGCTGAGGAAAAGAGGATTACAAGACCTTCTGTTGCCACTATCAGCCACCAAGCCTAGTTTCCTGTGATCAGATTGATCATTGCTCAAACATGCGGTTGTGCGCCAGCAAGCAAGTACAAGCTCTTGACAACTTAAGAAGAGACCTAGGCTATATCAGGCCAAGGGCCACTTCCACCGCCTTCTCCACCCAGGTTCCCACTGTGGGCAGTCAGAAGACACCAGGAAGCCCACCACCGCCTCAAAGGCTTTCCCTGTCTTTTCTCCAACCTACCCCAACCGGGCAAATGGTATTCGGTGGCACACTTTGCTTCAAGAGCTGAAGGCTCCAATTTTGGACTCACAGCTGTCCATGGAGGCGCAGGTTAATTCTGTGTCCAGGGCAGCTGTTTACCAGCTCCATCTGGTACGCAGGCTGAGACCCCACCTGCCTGCAGACTGTCTTGTCAGAGTGGTGCATGCTCTAGTTATCTCCCGCTTGGACAACTGTAATGCGCTCTATGTGGGGCTACCTTTGAAGGTGACTCGGAAACTGCAATTAATCCAGAATGCGGCAGCCAGACTCGTGACTGGGAACGGCCGCCAAAACCATATAACACCGGTCCTGGAAGATCTTCATTGGCTCCTAGTACATTTCCGAGCACAATTCAAAGTGTTGGTGCTGACCTTTAAAGCTCTAAACAGCCTCGGTCCTGAAGGAGCATCTCCACCCCCATCATCCAGCCTGGACACTGAGGTCCAGCGCGGAGGGCCTTCTGGCGGTTACCTCATTGTGAGAAGTGAGGTTACAGGGAACCACGCAGAGGGCCTTCTCAGTAGTGGTGCCTGCCCTGTGGAATGCCCTTCCAGCAGATGTCAAGGCAATAAACAACTATTTTACTTTTAAAAGACAATTGAAGGCAGCCCTCTTTAGGGAAGTTTTCAATGTCTGATGCTGTATTGTTTTTAATATTCAGTTGGAAGCCGCCCAGAGTGGCTGGGGAAACCCAGCCAGATGGGCGGGGTATAAATAATAAATTATTATTATCATATCTAAAAGACACCAATATGCCAGTTCCCCATGGAAGGATCCACCGGTTTAGTATCTCAGCCAAAAGGACCAGAACAGTTGGGTGTACAAGAAGGAACTGAGTAGTAAATGTGCGGCACCTGAGAAGTTCATTCACAAAGTCCTACAAAATGACAAGGAGGATGAGCTTATGAGGGGATGTGGAGATGGAGGTACGGCAAGGGACTCATTCTCTGTGGCAGGGTTGCATTCTCCAGTTTGGACCCTGAATAAAGTACTCATAGCTGTCAAGTGTCCCTTATTTGAAGGGATAGTCCCTTATTCCAGCGCCATGTCCCGCTGTTGTCCCTTATTGATGGATGTCCCTTAGATGTCCCTTAAATGATGTCCCTTAAATTTCAAAGGAAGCAGCTCCTCTCCCTCCCTCCCTGCCAGCCAGGAAGGAGGGAGGCTCCAACTGTGTTGCTTGGCTGTGTTGCTCACCCAATAAGAAGTCTAAGAACGACTGGGAGCTTGCATGCCTTGTGCCGATCAAATTGGCCGCGTTCCCTGGGGACTCGCCTTTGCTCAGCGCTTCCCAGTGGAGAGGTGACAGTGGTTTTCCCTGAGGCTTCGTTTGGCTGCTGGCTGGGCTTTCTGCCTTTGGCTCAGAGGGGCTCAGAAGTTGAAGATACCTGTACTGAGTGCTCGGGTCAGAATCGGATGGATACGTCATCGACCGCCCACTCACCCTTGCCGGCGAAAAGGTCTGTCTGGAGCGGGGGCACATGGTGGGGGAAAAGGAAAGGAGATCTCATGGGAGGGAGGGCTTTTGAATTTGTTTTGGAGGCTCCTTTGATTGACTTATGGGGGAAAGAAAGGAGCTGGTTGACTAAAATGGTGGGTGATTGGCGATCTCGTGGCGAGGGGGGTAGGTTCTGTGTGTGTGGCTAGTTAAGGCAAGCTGAGGGGGTTTGTGAATGCTGGACACCATTTTGTTGCATGTGCTGCTGCAAACTTTGCAGTGCAAAGCCAGGCCGGGAAGCCATCTTAAGTTGAGGCTGCATAGGCCTTGTGGTGCATGTGATTCAGATTCTATTCAGTTGAACCTCTGGTTACAAAGTTGGTTGGACAGTGTTCTCGAAGTTACCAGCATGAGTTTGACCAGACTGCAGGAGGACAGGAAGACTGGAGTGCCTGGAACAGGTGAGGTTGCAGGTCCCTTATTTTGGCTGCTGATCCCTTATTTTCAAGGCTGCTGGTCCCTTATTTTCAAATCTGTAAGTTGACAGCTATGAAAGTACTACTGGCTGCCCTCCCTTCAAGGAAGTAGCCTGGACCTCATCCTCAGAGTCCCACCACCACCAACCACTGAACGGTCCCTGCACCATGGCACAACGGGAACCCTGCAGAGCAGCTGCTCCCCCACTGAGCATGGGCTCTTCCCTTATTTACATGAACGCAGACCCCACAGGTGAGCGTTGGCTGTTTCCTTAGCTTTGTTTCTCATCCAGACCATCGAATGCCGTTCCCCCTCCCTGCAGCTCTTGCATTCAAACAAAGGGCTAAGAGAACTTTAAAGTGTTGTATCCCGCACCCAAACTGAGCATTAAGCTACTCCATGCTAAACAGCCATGGGGAGTTACACAGCATCCACAGCAGAGACGTTTTCCCAACAGAACCAATAATAAAGCCAAAAGGCTTTTAGGATATATCAATATGAAAAGACGACTCTTTGTGAAAGGCTGAAATCACACAGAAAAGGAAACACTAAAGGGTGTCTTTCAAATGCCGCTCATCCTCAAATGCAGAAAGAATTGTACCACTGCGGGAGATGACGCTTCAGATCTGTGTATGTTTACATCAGTTTTTACAGAGTTCTTCTTTTACTAAAGTACAATGAAGGATATATATATATATATATATATATATAGCTGGATCATGTATAATGCTTGAGTAAAAGAGACAGCAATACAATGAGGCAGGAATCTGACTCGCAGGCTCACACACTTGGAAGCGTGACTTGAATGTTTCCGAGTCTTCTCTCATACGAGGGGAAATTATATAAAGATGCTTTTATTGTATGAACATATGCAGCTGCTTTGCACTGAGTCGGGCTGTTGTTCTGCCTTATCCAGGACAGTGTAATCTGAGCAGCAGTGGCAGCAGTGAGCTGTTTGAATCTGTGAGCCTTAATTTTAAGAGCCTTTTAACTGGAGGTGCTGAGGGGGCAAAACCAGGGACCCTCTGGGTGCAAAGTGTGTGGTCCACCGCTAAGCTACAGCCCTTGTTCTCGTAAAGAAAAAGCAAAGACCAGCTGGCCAAGACATTGCCACAACCTGGACTTTCAGCAGCAACTTTGATGCCAACAGCGGAAGAGGGATCTGCAGAATCAAGAAATACCAGTAGCACAACCTATAGGGGTGCTGGATCTTGACCCGAAGCCACTGAGCTCAACTCTAGCAAGCAGTCAGGAGGGACTGTGCCTCAGTAGAACAGCACCTCCTTCGCAAGCTGCGCCCCATATTCAATCTGCATCTCCTGGTAGGGCTCGGAGTGTCCCCTGGAGAGCTGGTGTCAGTCAGCATATAGACAATATGAATGGATGTTTTAGTTGAGATTCCTGCATTGCAAGGAGTTGGGCTAGATGACCCTCAGGGTCCCTTTCAACTGTATAGTTCTATGATTCTATGAATTTAGGTGGACTCTTAGCCTGACTTGGGATGAGGCAGCTTCCTGTGTAGGAATCCTCAAGTCAACCAAGTTCAAACCCATTGATATACATACACATCTATGCTTTCATGCTGCAATGTTTGGTTCTTTCAGAATCCACATGATCCATTCTGGAGAGAGGATCAGAAATGGGATAGGGTAGATTCCAAGTCCCACCTGACCAGCAGCTCAGTAATGGATCGCAGATCCCTTCGCAGCTTAGAAAAGGAAAGCTAAGATGCTTCACCCAGTGCCGTATAACAGGAGCCATGCCAAGCATTAAATCTTATCGTTCCAGATTAATATTATTAGAGAGCAGTGTATGTTACATTTGTATGTTACAAGCTAAAATATTACAGATGCCATGACTTTCCAAATATGGCTAAGCACAAAAAGGTTAACAGTGCAAACCCAGAGACGGAGCTATCTACTCTGGCACCCAGAGCAGCGCACATGCTGTGCACCCGGGGGCGGGGCTAGCTGCCCACGGCAAGCAGCAAGTGTCCCGAGGGGGCGGAGCAGCGATGTCACCCCATCTCAGGGATGACACCCAGGGTGGACCGCACCCACCGCACCCCCCTTCTTCCAACTTATGCATGTCTACTCAGAAGTAAGACTCATCATGTTCAGTGGAACTCCCTGGAAGGCGTTTCAGATGCAGCCTAAAACCCTTGCATCAAGGACAGTTGTGTGTGTTGCAGGAGGAGATATTTGTCTATATCTAGATTTACAGAACCCTAACCCAGACTAGCAGTAGGAAGGCTGTCCCCCCCCTCCTTTTGACAGCCCCAGATTTCTCCTGGTGGTCCCACCCTTGGGTGATCCAAGACTGCCTGGACCCAGTCTGTTCAAATCTCAGTACAGCCCAGAACAGAAAGGAGGAAGAGAAAGCAAGTCTTATGTGGATGCTCACCCAGAAGTTCCACTGAGTTCAGTGAGACTAACTGCTAGGGATGTGGGAGAGATACAATTCAGTTTGCATTTAAAGGCAATATGCAAACAATATGCCCAGTAACGTGTACAAAAATAGATATGCTAAGCTAACCCTCAGGTATAAATGCACATGTTAGTGGGTGGAAAACTTCCCAAGATAAATCATATTAAGAGGAAATAGTTTGCTTTAAGAAATGTCTATCTTAAGGAATATGGCATTCAAAAGTGTGCATGTGGAATTCCATGAGGACCTTTGCTTAAGTATGTATCACAAACAGATGTGGAAATATGGGGAACTGAATTTAAGATTGGAAAAATGATAAACTGAGAGAAAGCAAAGCTGGCAGATTCCCTCAACCTCTGTCTTGCCACTGAGCTATGAGCCGTCAGCTTGGAAATTCCACACCAAATCAGGCAATTTGGGGGGCAGACAAAAAGTTGTTTTCTCCCTTGCCATAGCCAATACAGCTTAAAGCCAATCGGATTGCCATGGAAGAAGGAGCGAAGGCAAGTGAGCTTCACTCTGCCCTGTGTATTAGCTCTCTAATTGCTATCTACCTTTTGACTGCAAACTGCAAAATCTTTATTACTGATGTTGGTGGCAAACTCAGAGCAGTCAGCTGGAAATCTGGTTCCCAGAGGGAGACCGAGGAACTGCCAGTTAAAGGGAGGGAGGGAGTGGGGGGACCTTTTTCCTCTTTTCTCGTTCTTTTTTTCCCTTCTTCACTTGTAACAAATCTGATCTGAACATCTCTGAGAGACAAACAAACAGTGACCTCCATCGCGCTATTTTTAGACAGGCTCAGGGAACAGCTACACTTCTTTGAATCGTTTTGTTTGGCTCAAGCAAGTTCTTTGTGAAGTGCTTTTCAATGCCAAAACCAAGAAGAGATGACCTGTGAAAGGCGAGAGAGTGAGAATTTCTACGTCTCCGATGCCATGGGAAGAGGATGGGGGAAACGTGGACCGGGCACATGGCGGAATTGGGACTGGAGGGCAGGAATCAAAGCATAAGAAATAGGACAAAGCACAGCCGCCACCTGTATGGACTGAGTCAATTATCCTGTTGAAGCTTTGTAGCATTTTGCACCCTCCAACCACCCACAGGCTCAATTTGAACCAAGAAAGAAGGTTGTTCACACCTGTGTGATTCACCTGTTGACTGCTGCATCAAGCCTCAGCAGAAGCACATAAGAAGAGTCTGCTGGATCAAGTCAGTGACCCACGTAGTCCAGCATCCGGCTCTCACAGTGACCAACTAGATAGATGTAGGAAACAGTCAAGTGGGACCTGAACACACCCGCGCTCTCCCAATTGCAATTCGCAGCAACTGGCATTCAGAACCATTTCTGCCTCCATCCATCCAACTGCAGAGGCAGTGCATAGCCATCCTGGCTAACAGCCATTGGCAGCCCTCTCCTCCTCCATGAATTTGCCTAATCCTCTTTCAAAGCCACCCAGGTTGGTGGCCATCACTGCCACATGGGTGCTGTAGTCCAAATTGCATGCCTGAGCAAGGCCAAAGGGCGTCAAATTTGTTAATGAAATTCAATACAGTGGTACCTCTGGTTAAGAACTTAATTCATTCTGGAGGTCCGTTCTTAACCTGAAACTGTTCTTAACCTGAGGTACCACTTTAGCTAATGGGGCCTCCCACTGCCGCCGTGCAGCTGCCATGCAATTTCTGTTCTCATCCTGAAGCAAAGTTCTTAAATTGAGGTACTATTTCTGGGTTAGCAGAGTCTGTAACCTGAAGCATCTGTAACCTGAAGCGTCTGTAACCCGAGGTACACAGGAACACAAGACACGGATGCACTCAGTCAGGCGACTCAGCATTGTCTACACTGACTGGTTTTATCAACTGAATAAAGATTACCTTTGCATATGAGCAAACAATAGTCCAGAAAACAAAACAAAAAAGCATTTTTCTTTTATTATTTTTTGAGTCACCCATGTGGATTGTGGCAGGCATTTAGAACATACTGGGTCATACCACTAGCCCACGTAGCTCAGTGTGGCCTACACTGACGGGCAGCAGCTCTTCAAAGTTTCAGCAGCAATCAGGCACTCACTAACTTGGTTAAGCAAACAGACATGGGTGGTGGGTGAAAGACACGCAGAGCAGGCGAGAGCACCCCATTCCTTGTGGGATGAAGCACCTTGGTGACTGCAGCAGGGAAGCCTCACGGACTTGTGGAGATCCACATGTCCATGAGGTTTTCTTGAAGCAGTCACCAGGGCGCTCCATCGCACAAGGAGCTCCACAAGTACGCGAGGCTTCCCTGTCGCACAGTCCTCAAGGTCCTCCATCATGCAAGGAGATCCACAAGTATGTGAGATTTCACTGCTACAGAGTACCAGGGTGCATCTATCCCACGAAGAGCTCCACGAGCACATGAGGCTTCCAAGCTGCAGAGTCACCCTTGAACTCACAGAGGGGGACAGGGGCAGAGCTAGCACACTCAAGTCAGTTCTTCACCAAAACCACCCTACCTGTTTGCTGAGTCAAGGGAGCGAGCATCTGAACAGAGCCCGTGTACACCAAATTCCATGCCGATATCGCTCTTTTCATCTGAGTTAGCATTCTCCAAACAAGCTTAATGCAAAGCCAAACAGAGCAGCTGACCCAGACCCTCATTTCACTCAGCCAAAAGAGACTGACAGCCTCACGTCAGTCAAAAGAAGTCTTTTACCTGCTTCTGCCTGCCTGGAACAAGATTGATGGTGGGTGCCCTTAGCCACAGTCCGAGTCTCCAGCTGGGAAAAAAGAATATTTTTGCAGACAGTAATAAAAAAGAACGAGAGAGAGCCTGAAGAGTTTGTGATGGGGTTACTCACCCCCAGAGCCCCCTAATGTGTTAATTGCTATGCCATTCGCCACAGCAGCTGCTGCAATGCCAAATTGAAACATCCACCCACGAAAGGGAACAATTTGACAAACAGGAGCTGTCCTGGGGAAGGAAGGAAAGAGACCGCCTGAGGAAAGCTGAACACAAGACTAGGCCTCCTAGCGGGTAAATGCAGAGAGAAAGTCTCAGAAACAAGTGAAGTTGAGATTCAGGTAGGTAGCTGTATTGGTCTGACGCAGTCAAAATATATATAAAAAATTGTCCAGTAGCACCTTAGAGACCAACTAAGTTTGTTCTTGGTATGAGCTTTCGTGTGCATGCATAGTTGGTCTCTAAGGTGCTACTGGACAATTTTTTTATTTTTACATATATTTCGAAGTGAAGTTTGGTCAATGATTTGAGACAGGCCTCATGTGCTTTTGTTGTTCTTTAGTCATTTAGTCATGTCCGACTCTTTGTGACCCCCTGGACCAGAGCACGCCAGGCACTCCTGTCTTCCACTGCCTCCCGCAGTTTCGTCAAATTCATGTTGGTAGCTTCGAGAACACTGTCCAACCATCTCGTCCTCTGTCATCCCCTTCTCCTTGTGCCCTCAATCTTTCCCAACATCAGGGTCTTTTCCAGGGAATCTTCTCTTCTCATGAGGTGGCCAAAGTATTGGAGCCTCAGCTTCAGGATCTGTCCTTCCAGTGAGCTCTCAGGGCTGATTTCCTTAAGGATGGATAGGCTTGATCTTCTTGCAGTCCATGGGATCTCAAGAGTCTCCTCCAGCACCATAATTCAAAAGCATCAATTCTTCAGCGATCAGCCTTCTTTATGGTCCAGCTCTCACTTCCATACATCACTGCTGGGAAAACTATAGCTTTAACTATACGGACTTTTTTGGCAAGGTGATGTCTCTGCTTTTTAAGGTGCTGTCTAGATTTCTCATTGCTTTTCTCCCAAGAAGCAGGCGTCTTTTAATTTCGTTACTGCTGTCACCATCTGTAGTGATCATGGAGCCCAAGAAAGTAAAATCTCTCACTGCCTCCATTTCTTCCCCTTCTATTTGCTAGGAGGCCTCATCTGCACTGTGCATCAAAAACAGTATCCTGCCACTTTGAACAGTCATGGCTTCCCCCAAAGACTCCTGGGAAGGCTAGTTTGTTAAGGGTGCCAAGAGCTGTTAGGAGGCCCCTATTCCCATGGGAGTGCTACAACTCCCAGAGGGGCTTGACAATCAATTCCTCTTCCCAGGGAACTATGGAAATTGTTGCTCCATGAGGGGAATAGGATCCCAATAACAACTCTTAGAAAAGTGCCTTGAGCCCTGTGGAGAAATCTTGGCAGGACTGGTGGGAGGGGGGATGGGAAGAGAGCAGATATCTGGAGAGTCTGGGTCCTGGGGAGGGGCCCAGCAGGTTGGGGGAGCCCAGTCGAAACCCTGGGGAAGACACAAGACCTACCCACTCTGGAAGAATGGCAGATGAAGGTGATGGACTATATGGAATTGGCAGAAATGACTGGCAAAATCCAAGACCAGGGAGAAGAAATGGTGGAGGAAGATTGGAAGAAATTTAAAGACTATCTGCAGAAATACTGTAAAATTAATGAATGCTAAAATGATGTTGGACTGAAAAGAAGTGGTTTTGGTAATAAGGTTAATAAGAATAGGTAAATATAGATAGTTATATGGATGAAAATATATAGTTATAATAGGTTAAGTTATAGAGCTAAGATAAATGAAAGAGGGTAAGGATTTGCTGAAAAGACTTGGAAAACGGGAATACAAAAGGGGAGGTGTGAGGAGGTCGATGAAACAAGGGAATGAAAGAGAGGATATTGAGATGGTATGATGTGCGTTTTTTGAATTGTTTTTGCTTTTGTTTGGTTTAATGTGTTAATGTTGTGTTGTGTATTGTTTATATATTGTACTGTATTGTTTTTTCTTTTGCTTTTTCTTCTTTTTTCTTCTTTTTTCTTTTCTTTTTTGTAAGGTTTAAAAGCAATAAATATTATTTTTTTAAAAAAAGAAACCCTGGGGAAGAAAGCAGCTCACCTCAGTGCTGCCCTGGGTGACAGGTTTTCTCCAGAGCTGCCTGCCTCCAACCAAGAGCCATCCCTCCCCAGGGGGGTGTCTGGGGCTAGAGGAGACTTGAATCTGGCTCCATCAATGCCACCTCCATTGCCAAAGAATAGGGGTGAGTCGACTGCATCTGCATGAACAGGCTTAGCATACCTGACTTCCTTGGAGGAGAAGGAGGAGAATCAGGTATGCTGCTTTCAGCTCCTTGGAGGATAGAAAGACAGAAACAGCGGCAACATTAGAGGGACACAAAAGTGTCTCCATTTTCATCCATGGAATTTTACTGGAAATTTTCCATTTGAAATACCTCATGCACACCCCTCACATAACTACAGACCTACAATTCCCAGAATCCCTTGGGGAAAGGGACTGGGCTATATTTAAACCAGTCTATTTCTGTACTGTAGATGTGCTTGGAAACAAAACAAAACAAAAACCATATTCCTGTTGAATGCAGGCAAGCAGTGATCAGGCACTTATCCAGTTCCACATACCAGCAAACTGTCTCGATCAGAGCAGTCGAGCACGCGGCACAAGGGACTGCATGCGGCCCTCCATACCTTTTGTGCGGCCCTCAGCAACATTTGACACACACCCCAGTCCTCATGCTGCCTTTCCAAAGCCAGGTAAGCAAGGTGCCAGTCTTTGGTAAGGTGGTGCAAGGCTCTGGCAGGGTCCTAGAGCCCTTCTCCCTCCTTTCCAAAGCCTAGCTAGTGCTTCCCCAACTCTGGAAAGGAGGTGGGAGGCTCAAGGACCCTGCCAGAGCTTTGCACCTCCTTCCCAAAATCTGGATTTGCTGGCTTGGGGAAGACAGTATGAGAGCTGGAGTATGGGTCTCGCTCTCCCCACCCCACGCCCACACACATGAAGACGGTGTGTGACCCACGGGTCCTATGTTGAAGTACTCTCGCGACCCACTTGGTATGAAAGGTTGGGCGACCCTGGTCTAGATCAGAGGCAATCAACAGAGGCACAACCTTCAGAGATTTTGGGACTCCAGCTCCCATCAGTCCCTGTCAACCTGGTCAGGGGCCAAAGGTGATGGGTTTCTGGGCCCCACATCAGCCACCTTTTGGTAGATCTGCTCTGCTGAAGGCACAGGGGAAAGAGCAGGATTCAGACAGTGAAGGTGTAGAGCAAAAATTTAAAAATTGCCCAGAAGGTCTGAGCAGATGGGAGAGACGTCCAGCTCTTGAGCATGGGGCGGGTTTGGGGGAGGAGGGTTTCACAAGTCACGGACAATCCTGTCACAAGGAGAAATGAGTTAAGATACATCAGAGGGAATAAATAAAACCCAAATGACACATCATCATGTCTTTTCATTTTCATTGAGGCTTGCAAAAGCAACAATAGAAATATTTAACAAAATTCCTCCATACGTATCATGGACTGAAGACAGCCTTCAAAATAATAACAATAATAATAATAATAATAAAATAATAACAAGTGGAAAATGTTTAAAAATCATTATTTTGAGATGCCTTTGAAGTGCATAGCTTGGTGTCACAGCAGAAAAGGGTAAGAGGCGATCGCCTCACATAATAATGGGACCTCTGTGTTAATTATCCAGCTTAACTAGAGAGCCGCTATATATCTTCATAGCAGAGTGGTACATGACAGAAGAGATTTTTAAATTAAGAAAATTTTATGAGATCTTTCAGGAAAACTTCAGAGCTCTCTTTGTCCTCTACGGTGGTCCGCAATCACCTGTGCAACTACCTTGTAAAGTAGACAGGAACATATCGCAGAGAGCAGTCCTAACCCCTGTTCCACTGCATTGAAAGGTGTTAGGATGTGGCAAGAGTCTCCATTTGCCAGGCTCCGTTGGTCTGTGCCAGCGCAGACCCCATCTCTGCTCTTGCCAAAAGGCGGTCCGTTTAGTTGGTAGGCAAATATCCCCAGGCATGATTCTCCCACTTAAGGCCTGAACGGGAACAAGGGTAGGAAAACATTTGTGCGCCAAATGCCACTGAACTACAACTCCCATCCTCTCTAGCCATTGGCTGTGCTTGCTGGGACTGATGGGGGGGGTGTAGCTCAACAACCTTTGGATGATGGCCATAGCTCAATGGTAGATAGATGGATGGATGGATGGATGGATGGATGGATGGATGATAGATGATAGATAGATGATAGATGACAGATGATAGATAGATAGATAGATAGATAGATAGATAGATAGATGATAGATAGATAGATAGATAGATAGATAGATAGATAGATGATAGATAGAGATGATAGATAGATAGATAGATAGATAGATAGATAGATAGATAGATATAGATAGATAGATGATAGATGATAGATAGATGATAGATGATAGATAGATGATAGATAGATAGATATAGATGATTGATATAGATAGATGATAGAGATAGATAGATAGATAGATGATAGATAGATAGATAGATAGATAGATAGATAGATAGATAGATAGATATAGAGTATACAGTGGTGCCCCACAAGACGAATGCCTCGCAAGACGGAAAACTCACTAGACGAAAGAGTTTTCCGTTTTGGAGGTGCTTTGCAAAATGAATTTCCTATGGGCTTGCTTCGCAAGACGACAATGTCTTGCGAGTTCCTGCTGGGTTTTTTTTTCTTCCCCCCCTTTTTCTAAGCCGCTAAGCCGCTTATCAGCTGATCCGATCAGCAGATAAGTCGCTAAAAGCCGCTAAAAGCCGCTAATAGTGCTACTCCGCTAATCCTTCAATGGGCTTGCTTCGCAAGACGAAAAAACCGCTAGACGAAGAGAATCACAGAACGGATTCTTTTCGTCTTGCAAGGCACCACTGTATATATAACAACTTGGGACCAGTCTACCTCAGAGGTCACCTTACTCTGTATGTGCCCACTTGACCACTTCAATCAGCAGAATGGGCACTTTTTACATAATACCCACTCCACATTTGATCATTTAGTGTAGCATCACCAACACTTTGGAACTCCCTGCCTATTTATATTAGCCAGACACCTTTACTGTATTCTTTACAGCAGCAGCAGCAGCTGAAGACATTCTTATCTAGACAAGCCTACCCAAATGTTTAGAAAGTTTGCAACTTGTCCTAATTTGTTTTGGTCTATTCTATTGTGGTTTCAAACTTCTGTATGTTTTAAATTATGGTTGTAAATTTTTAGTGATAATTTTATTGTTTTACCTTTTTTGTAAAACCACTATGATTTCTTTTTCTACAATCAAGTGGTATAGAAATTTCATTAACTAACTAAATAAATAATGCACTTGAAACAAATTAAAATGGAATGGAATTAAAAATTGCCCAAAGTTCCATCATAAAAAGTACCTGGATATTAAAGGAACAGCTTGCAGATATGATTTAGTGATTTTTGAATTAATTCAGTGAATTTGCTAAGCTGTCATTTCAAACACGCTTTCTGTGTGTGTGTGTGTGTGTGTGTGTGTGTGTGTCTGTGTCTGTGTCTGTGTGTGTAGTTCCAGCATGAAGTAAGACAGTCCAGGAACGGTTCTACCTCCCCATCATCTGCTCTGCAGACAAGCTGCCTTCGTCTCACAGCCTGTCATTTTGTCATAGGAAAGACAGCACAAGGGTCTCTGAGCAGTACAACATGCCATATCGGAGTGCGTGCCGATAGCTGGAAGCACACAGAGAAAAAACGCCTTGTGTGCCCATCGAACAGGTACAAGCTGGAAGGAAGGGAGACAAGGGAGAGGCCAAAAGGAAATCAATGCAGTAAACCTAGAATCTAGGCTTCCCACTGGCTCCAAAAGGAGACATTTTTCAAGCCTGATTGTGGCAGCAGGATGCCTAAAGAGGGAGAGGGGGAAAGAGAGAGAGAGAGAATGAAAGAGTGTATGTACTCACAGTGCATGAGCGCATACATACAGGTGTGTTTGACTGTGCATGTGTGTTCACAATCGTGTGTGTGTGTGTGTGTGTGGATCAGGTATCTAGAACCTTTGCTCCTCCAGATGTTGCTGGATTCAGCAACCCCAGCAAGCAAGGTTAATGGTCAAGGGTGATGGGAGTTGTCACCCAGTAACATCTGGAGGGCCGAAGCAGAGGCGGTTTTAGGGCAATGTGGCCAGTTCCCCCACACTGGGCTCCAAGCCTGGCTTCAAGAAGATGGCATGAGGGCTCTGACAGGGTCCTGGAGTCCTCCCATCTCCTCCCCAGTGCCTCCCCAGTGCTTGTCCAGCTTTGGGAAGGTGGTGGGAGGGCTCTAGGACCCTGCCAGGGCCCTCTTACCTCCTTCCCAAAGCCTGGCATGGCATGAGGGCTGGGGAAAGGGGTACCAAATCTTGGCCTAGCTCAGGGCATCATAGTACCAAAGTCCTCCCCTCACCTGGTATAGATATACATGCATACACATATACATGTGGACATGGGGGTGTGAACTATTTGTATTTGTGATGTGGGGTAGTACATGAGGGAGGGATGCTAGAATAGCCCCACCTACCACTGAAGCTGGGACATGGGTGGCGCTGTGGGTTAAACCACTGAGCCTAGGGCTTGCCAATCAGAAGGTCTGCGGTTCGAATCCCCACGATGGGGTGAGCTCCCGTTGCTCAGTCCCAGCTCCTGCCAACCTAGCAGTTCGAAAGCACATCAAAGTGCAAGTAGATAAATGGGTACTACTCCGGCAGGAAGGTAAACGGCGTTTCCATGCGCTGCTCTGGTTCGCCAGAAGCGGCTTAGTCATGCTGGCCACATGACCCGGAAGCTGTCTGCGGACAAACACCGGCTCCCTTGGCCAGTAAAGTGAGATGAGCGCTACAACTCCAGAGTGGTCCATGACTGGACCTAATGGTCAGGGGTCCCTTTACCACTGAAGCCCACTTAGGTCCCACCCACTTTCATTTCGGCCCCGCCCACTGCCAGCAGTGGAGAATTAGCCCTAAGGGAATGCAAGCTTCAGGTTTCAAAGCAAGTTCCCCCCTCCCTGACCTAGATCTATTGACAGATAAAAGCACAGCTGGAACCTGCATCCAAATGAAGGGACTTGAGCGTTGTACAAACTATTGCCTCTTGCCTGTTGTTTTCCACAGGTAAAAACCAGGGCACAGCTGAGAGAGAGAGTCGCCCAGTTGTAATAACCTTCCCTGCATTTCAAACTGCGCATTGACCTCTGCTCCTGATTAGCTTCAGGTGTGTCAAGTCACTCTTGCTAAACTACCGGAAGTTTTCATGCTATTTTTGACTATGCAACTGCAAAGGTGCACGCAGAGAAGAGCATAAAACTATTTGTGTTCATTATGAAAAGGACCCTTTTCGATAAGGACAGCGAGCACTGATCTAAGCCGTTCCATGTTTATTAGCACGATGACTCAGAACAATGCTTTAAAAAAGAAGATTTGAGGCAGCCGGGGGGGGGGGGAGCGAGCAGGGAAGCTGGCAAACAAGTTCCGCTTTGCATTTGCCAACCTCTTGGATTTCAGCTAGCAGATTATTACTCATTTTGATTTAACAAAAATTTATATACTGCATAATTATAAAGGGGAAAAAAGAAAAACCTTTCTAAGCAATTTTTACAAAAACTAAAGCATTATCCATTCAAAAAAACAGTTAAAGATGGGTACTTTAAAATATTCAAAACACAATCAATGGCAGCTAAAAAGAAATAAAACACATGTAACTAGCTCCATGTGTCTGGATAGCCTGACCTAAACAAAGGCATGTTTTATGCAGGCATTGAAAAGAATAGAGAAGGAGTCTGTCTGGTGTCAATAGGCAGGGACTTCCAAAGTGTAAGTGAAGCCCATTCCACAGGCATGGCCAAACTTGGCCCTCCAGATGTTTGGGGACTACAATTCCCATCATCCCTGACCACTGGTCCTGTTAGCTAATGATGATGGGAGTTGTAGTCCCAAAACTTCTAGAGGGCCAAGTTTGGCCATGCCTGCAAGCAAAAGCAGCACCGAAACAGCAGATTCCCACCAAATGCTGATCTCCCTAATACACAATATGAAAAAATGCTAAACACTCCCAAGGTTTAGCTAGTGTTTTAAAATATGTTGCTGAACTCCACCTCTCTTAATCCCTGGCCATTGTCACACTGGCTGGGTGTAATGGGAGATGCAGTTCAGAAGCAGCTGGGAGGCCATCGATACCCTAACACTGCTTCAGTCTTTCCTTGTGGCACTCAATCCTTGTGGTTGCACTTTTCTGCACAATACCCTTCTTAAGACTGGACCAGGAGTGGGGAACCTCAGAACCGAGCGAGGGCAATGCAGCCCTCCACACGCTTCTATCTGGGCCTTTGGGACTCGGCACAGGCCACACCCCTTTCTCCACAGGCCACATCCCTTCTCCACAGGGCACACCCCCTTCTCCACAGGGCACACCTTCTCCACAGGCCACACCCCTTTCTCCACAGGCCACACACCCCTTCTCCACAGGCCACACCCCCTTCTCCACAGGCCACACCCTCCCAACTGGAATGCAACCTTGAGCTCTCATAACATCTCCTGCTTGCCCTGAGGGAGGAGAGAGGAGGATCTTGTAACGCGCAGAAACTATTGTCCAAAGGTAAAATTGGCAGCCATTGATCTGCCCAATCCTGCCCCACCAGTGCCATGTGGACCCTGGAAGGTTGCCCAGCAGGGAGAACAGCCCTCCGTCTGAATACAGCTCTCCATTCGTGCTGCACACTGTGTTTCCAAATGAGACCGCAGCACAGAGTTGCCTGCGGAGGAAACCAAGGTGTTACTGGACTCAAAAACCCAGCCAGCATGGCCAGTGGTCAGGAATCACAGAACTGTAGAATGATGGAAGTTGTGGTCCAGCAACCTCTGGAGGGCAGCACACAGGCTGCCGGTGGTACTAAGGCCTTATTATCCCACCTCTTAGAATAGCAGAGTTTGAAAGGAACCCTGAGGCTCACCTACAGTAGTCCAAACCCCTGAGATGCAGGAATCCTGCCCACAGCTGTCCCTGGGTGGGCTTGAACCACCAACCTTCTGGTTAACAGGCAGATGCACTGAGCTATTGTACCACCTGACTCTATACTACTTTCAGACCCCTGCTTGATCTATCTCCCTGAACATGAAATCGGCTTTTTCTCAGGTACCCAGTTCTTGGCCATGCCAGATCCCAGCAAAATCAGCAAGGCTGGGTTTTATATATATCATCTTCCGGGGGGGGGGGCATGGAAGAGAACAGGAGCAAGATTTTGAGCAAGTCCTCCCACCTGATGAGTCTCATGGGGGGAGAGGGTGATAGAGAGAGTGGGTAGAGAAAGGGATTGTGCCATGTCTCACAGACTGAATAACCAGAGGAGGCCGAGGACTCCATGGAGATGAATATGATGCGTGCACACACACACACACACACACACACACACACACACACACACCAGGCCACAGTGCTCTCCAAATGATAACGTGTAATAGAAGCTCACACGAGGCCCTGTCAGCTGTTCTGAGGGTGCTAAACTATGTGGGTGGTACACACTGAATGTTCCAGAGAAAGAGAGAGAAACATTTCCAGGGGGAGATAAATTTAATATGGATCATTATGATGGCTTTGTATTGTCTGTGACATTCAAGAGGAACTAAACTGCCCAAGTGGAATTATCCCAAATAGCTGACTGAAAAAACACTAAAAAAAAAACCCAAACTCATCCCTTTGTAATTCTGTCTCTTCAGGCGAAGGGGAGGGAGGAAGTAAAGATGGTATTGACCTTCTCCCCATTTCACTCTCACACATCCATGTCCACACACACACACACACACCAGTCATGTTAAGAAAGTGTGGTCGGAATACAGGTACCCACCTATTTTCCCCTTTCACAGCTGGCGGCTGGGTAGGGAAGGTAGCAATGTAAGCTGAGGAGGACGGGAACAGCGTTGAGGGAAAGGGTTAAATAAGCTTCCCTCAGCACCAGCACCAAGGTCCAAATCATGCCTGCACACACATGCGCACACACACACCATGGCAACCACTTTTGTCTGATACGGCCAACAGAAGCTGCCTGCAGAACAGGTATGGATTCACTGACAAATAAGAACACCTGTGTGGAATGGGAAGAGGAGCCTACATCATGCTAATTGGGCTCCTCTTCCTCTTCTCTGCCTCCCACTTTCTGCAGCTCCACTTCAACAGACCCTCATCTGCAAGCAGGGAAGACAGTCAGCTGCACAACAAGGACCCAACACCTACCACCAAGAGGGACGTGGCCCCAGCAGAGGCACCCAGGCCAGTGAGTGTGCTAAGCAGCTGCCCACCACACCCCACCCAGCAGGGGCAGGGGCACAGCAGCTCCACCAGAAGTGCCAGCTCAGCCTGCCCACATTTTGGTGCAACCAGAAGTAGGGCCCGTCAAGCCTGCTCAGTGGGGAAGCCTCATGGAGCCCCAAAGGTGGCTGCTTTCTATCCCAGGAGTGCCCACAGACTCGTCAGCTGTGTCGTCTGATATGTTCACCCACAACTTAACAATTATGATATTGGAAGGTGGTGGACTCTCCTTCCTTGAAGGCTTTTAAGCAGAAGCTGGATGGCCATCTGTCATGGCATCTCAAACAGGCAGCTTTTAAAATGCCTCCCTGTCCAGGAACATCACTTCAGACCACAGGGCAGGGCGGGATGCGTGTATGGAGAGACCCATTGTTAGATAATGGCAATGATGGTCTCACCACTTTCCTCTTCCCCACCTCCTCACTGTTGCCACTGCCTGTTTGCTCACCTCTCCCCTGGGCCCCAATCAATCCATGCAATCTCAGAGAGAAAGAGACAGAGGGAGAAAACAAGGCACATGGGGAATCCTGCCCCATCTTGCTCCTCTGCCTGTGTCAAGCCCAAATTGCAGGAGGCTTGTGAATACTACAAGTGGAGAAGAAGGGGAGACAAGAAGGAGATCAGTGCCATGCTGTCCACATGGAACCAGAGAAATGCCCCTTGGGCGCCCAATCACATCCACACCATCTGCTGATGAGTCTGTGTGCAGTCTTGGGATTGCCGATTGGAAGGTCGGCGGTTCGAATCCCCACAACAGGGTGAGCTCCTGGTGTTTGGTCCCAGCTCCTGCCAACCTAGCAGTTCAAAAGCACGTCAAAGTGCAAGTAGATAAATAGGTTCCACTCCGGCAGGAAGGTAAACACCGTTTCTGTGCGCTGCTCTGGTTTTGCCAGAAGCAGCTTAGTCATGCTGGCAACATGACCCAGAAAAACTGTCTGTGGACAAACACCGGCTCCCTCGGCCAGTAAAGCAAGATGAGCACCACAACCCCAGAGTCGTTCCCGACTGGACCTAACGATCAGGGGTCCTTTACCTTTACCTTTTGTTCCACACTGAGAGAAAAGACGAGAGAAAGAAAACAGAGATCTAGTCAAAAGAGCTAAAGGCTTCCTGTAGGAAAAGCCAAAAGAAACAGAAGGATTTGCTCAAAAGGAAATCACAATTCATGAAAGGCGGCAGACAGTTCAGGAGACATCTAATCTCTAGCCTGAAGAGGCCACCTCCTGGTGTAAGAAGATAATCCAGTTCAGACCCTTAACTTCCCTGATTAGAGCTACCAGACTGTTAGAGGGATTTAGGTAGCAAAAAGATACCTGTGCATTAATACCACCAACTCATTTCTAATAGGCGTCCAAGGAGGCAGTTGGACCATCTTGCCCATGGTGGATTTCTAAAACAAAGCAGCCTTTCCTTTTGCAGAAGTGAGCGGAGAATTATAGCACGCAAGGCTTCCGGCAAGCCAGCAGCAATCCTCAAGCAACAGAAACCTTGCTGCAGAAGCCTGGTGCTCCGGTCGAAACTGGTAAGCAATTAAACAAATACACAAAAATAATAATCCAGTTGTTTTCATCAACCTCTTATTTAAAAAAGCAAAACAGATTGCTTAAGGAAGGCCATTATTAATGGTGTCACCTATCAAGAGAGCCGAGAATATGACCTGGATCCCACAGCTATGTAGCAGGGACAGATGGGAAAGAGGTGCTGCTGCCACTTCCCAAAAAATCTAAGCTTTCATTTTTTAAAAAGAAGCAAATTTCTGGACCTCATGGCAATGTATGAGCAATGTCCAGCAAAATCTTAGAAGCCAAAGGGGATGAATAAATGGTGTTCAGTTTATATGAGCACATAAAGCCCTAAACAAAAACTAAATATCTGAAGGAGTGCCTCCTTCCTTAGCTGCCAATCTGAGTATGGAGATGGGAGGATGAAGTCCTGCTGGCAGTATGGCTGTCCTCAAAGGTTTGGGGGACATTGGCTCATGCAATAACTTTCTCTGTGGCACCCCCCAAAACACGGAATTCCCTCCCTATAGAGGTGCATCTGACACCAACACTTTTAAACCTTTCACCTGTTGACTTGAGATAAAGCCATGTACCTTGGCCTTTGGAAAGAAGTATGGGTTGTCTTCTCTGCAAATGTAATTGCTAGTTGCTATATCTCCCTATATAAAGAACACTGTAAGAATGTCATCATGCTGCAGTTTACATGGCTGCCAATAAGCAGCCACACGAACTGTAGCTGGGTGGTGGAAGAGCAGGCAGACAGGTGAGTGGGCAGGCAACCCAGGTGGACAGTGTGGGTTGTGGGTGGCTGAGGTGACAGACTGAGCCAGCTCCCTAGCAGCTGTCCTGGTTTGCTGCTGCTGAACATCTCACACCCACACCTCCCCACTGGCCTAAGTAGCACTACAATTTCACATCCAAGAGTCATTTTGTACCGTACTTTTCCGTGTATAAGACCAATTTGTTTCAAGTGGGGCTCATCTTATACATGGATAGTGCATGGGGTGGACATTTGATTGGTTGCTGCTGCGGCTGTCAGTGGCTATTGGGCGTGTTATTGGTAGCTGCGTCAAGGGTTGGTGTTGATTGGCTGTCGCTGTGGCAATTGGGTGGGTGATTGGTAGCTCATGCCGGCGAGGGGGACAGACGAGTGGCAGATTTCGCGATGCGTGTCTGCAATCTTCCCTAAAAAAAGCTCAACAACCCTGTGCAACCCCCCCCAAAAAAACCCTCAATCCTCCCCCCCAAAAGCTCAACAACTCTGTGCCATCTCCCTCTATTTTCTTAAATTAGAGTCACCAAAAATAGCGGGCGTCTCATACACAGAGGCGTCTTATACACGAAAAAATACGGTACATGATTTTCTCCAGAAGCCTGGAGAGAGACCTGTGCTTGACCCCCACCAAGACCAATCTCGCTTAAATGCCCCTTCCCAAGATTTGTTTTAAAAAACAGAGCAAAAGATCAGCTTGAGCCAGATGTGTATCTTTACGTTCTCCCCTCATTGGCTCAGTGCCCAGGTCAAATTAATTTACAATAAGCCTTAATTAAATCTGCACTTGTTTAAGAAAATTACTAAAGCAAAAAAAAAGTGCCAATTGCATTGTCTCCTAATGCTGTTCATCTTTTGAGGGCAGGAGGAAGAGAGTAACCACTACCTTCTCCGGGGGTCCATTCCACCCTTGAACATCTCTTACCATCAGAAAGTTCCTCCTGATGTTTAGTTGGAATCCTCCTCTATTGCAACTTGGTTTGAGTCCTGCCCTCCAGAGCAGGAGAAAGGCTCGCCAGGTACAGTGGTACCTCGGGTTAAGAACTTAATTCATTCTGGAGGTCCATTCTTAACCTGAAACCAATCTTAACCTGAGGTACCACTTTAGCTAATGGGGCCTCCCGCTGCTGCTGCACCGCCGCCATGCGATTTCTGTTCTCATCCTGAAGCAAAGTTCTTAACCCAAGGTACTATTTCTGGGTTAGCAGAGTTCTCATCCTGAAGCAAAGTTCTTAACCCAAGGTACTATTTCTGGGTTAGCAGAGTCTGTAACCTGAAGCCTCTGTAACCTGAAGTGTCTGTAACCCGAGATACCACTGTACACCTCACTAGATCAAATGTTAAATCTCATCCTAGGCTACCTCACAGGGTTGATGTGAAGGTGAAATCCGGGGGGAGGGGACAAAGGCATGCTGCCCTGTCCTTGGAGGAGGGGGGAAGGATAAATACTGAAATGACAGAGAATTGTTCCTGAAGCAGCATTTATGCATTGGGCTGGGAATGATTGGGAAACCTCTGTTATTAAAAGGAAGAAAAACTCTGGGCATCCAGAATGCCTGGATATCCTGCAGGCCTCTTCCACTTATGCAAGCTTTTTCTTCATTTTGCATATAGAGTTCAGAGCCATCAAACAAAGCAATTATCTGGTCCAAGCTGACACATGATGAGAGACAGAGGGAGGGACGTATATTCCACGTCTTGAGTCTCACAACATTGCAAGCCAGAAAGTGAAGGATACTTGTAAAAATATGAGCAAGCCAGGGCTGAACTGATACTACCCTTGCTGGTACCTTTTCCAGGAAAATCAGAGGCTCACTATATCAGGTTCCTATTGGAAGACCGGACAAATGCTAGAACACTAGCAGTGGCAAAGTTTTTATCAGTGGTTGCAAGAACAAATGATCCTTATATTCCGAACCAAATGCTTGTTTAACCTGGAGGTAGGCTGTATGAATTCTGTATTGCTTTGTAATGATTTGGTGGGTCTCTGGACCGTAATAAATATTGATGATGGTGGTGATGATGATGATGCAAAGCTGAACTCAAGAATGGCTGAGGAAAGAGCAGCAAAGGGGGAAAGCAGACCAGGAGGACATTCCTGAAGTTGAAGTAAAGGGGAGGCCGGAAAACAGAGGGCCAAGAGAAGCACGTGTCACTAGAACAGGTGGCATCTCCCAGGGCGCTGGATCAAAAATCCCTCAAGGAAGGACCACAGTTCAGTGGTGGAGCATCTGATTTGCATGCAGAAGGTCCCAGGTTCAACCCCAAATGGCATCTCCAGGTAGGGCTGGGAAAAACTCCCCACCAGAAACCCCAGAAAGCTGCTGCCAGCCAGTGCAAGCAGTGCTGAGCTTGATGAAGCGATGACTCAGCGTAAGGCAGCTTCCTAAGTCCCTAAAACTCAAAGCAGCAGGAACAGCAAACTTGGTAAATCTATGCTAAATCTATGGTGGGACTCCAGTTCCCATCTGCCCCTGCCAGCATGGTCAGTGGTCAGGGATGATGAGAGTTGTAGTCCAAAAAGAAATGGAGGGCACCAGCTGCCCCAGCAAATCATAAATGCCACTGGCAACAAAACTTCCAACCGGGGGAAATTAAATATTAAATATTTTAATATTAAATATTTTCAAGCAGTTTGGATGGATTTCAGGGATGTTGTTAACAGCAGGTTTCCAGCATCACCTGGATGACCTTTGAAGTACCTCCCCACTCTATGTTTTTAAATTTAAAAAAGTCTGAATATCTTTGTCAGCCCTGTCAGCGTAAGAGTGTGTGTGTGTAAGACAGGCAGACAGACAGACAGACACCTTCACAACCAGCCATCAAGTCACAAACACCCACGCTGCGTTTAGCATCAAGTGCACAAGAAACACGGTTAAGAAACACCAGCGCACCCTTTCCAGAATTCCACTCACAAGCAGCTAACAGATATTTAAGGAAAGGGGGGAGACACAGGAAATGAACATTTATGGCTATGCAGAAACTGCAGTTCCACAGAAGCTGCAGCTAGAACTCACCTAGCAACGAAGGACAGTCACCTGGGCAGCTATAAATGGGCAGTACGTTTCCGAGCACAATTCAGACTGGTGGTGCTGACCTTTAAAGCCCTAAACGGCCTCGGCCCAGTATACCTGAAGTAGCGTCTCCACCCCCATCGTTCTGCCCGGACACTGAGGTCTAGCGCCAAGGGCCTTCTGGCAGTTCCCTCACTGAGACGAGCCAAGTTACAGGGAACCAGGCAGAGGGCCTTCTTGGTAGTGGCACCCACCCTGTGGGACACCCTCCCACCAGATGTCAAAGAGAACAACAACGACCAGACTTTTAGAAGACATCTGAAAGCAGCCCTGTTTAGGGAAGCTTTTAATGTTTAACAGACCACTGTATTTTAATACTTTGTTGGAAGCTGCCCAGAGTGTCTGGGGAAACCCAGCCAGGTGGGTGGGGTACAAATAACAACAACAACAACAACAACAACAACAACAGACCTGGGTGCCCAATCTATTGCAGGGATGAGGAAGCTGCAAGGTGTCACCAGACTACAATTCCCATCATCCTGGACTACTGGCCATACTGGCAGGGTGGGGAGCAAATCTGACCATTTCAGTGCCTTCTCTTTTCAACCATTAAGTTCAGCTCTTCACATTCCCATGAGTTTCTGGATTGATTGATTGATTGATTGATTGATTGATTGATTGACTGATTGACTGATTGGTTGGTTTGTCTCCCATGAAAGTTGTGCCCATTTCTATACAGGCTGGGTTAAATACCTCCACTTAAAAGGCTTGTTGAGAAAAAAGAAACGTCTTCAATAGGTGTCCTAAGGACAATAGAGATGGCCCCTGTCTGATAAATAACGGGGGATCCACAGAGGAAGTGCCACCACCCTAAAGGCCCCGTTCCTAAATCACATGGAACAAGACCTCCTGATGAAATGGCACATGGAGGAGGCCCATTCTTGCAGAGCACAGCAATTGGTTGGGTATATAAAAGGTGAGCAGGTGTTTTGGGTGTCCTGATCCCAAGTTGTATACATCTTTCTATACCTGTACGAGCATCTTGAACTTAGCCCGGTAGCTAATTGGAAGCCAGTGAATGATGGGAGTTGTAGTCCCACAACATCTGAAGGACACGAAGCAAGCAAGTGGTTTAGTGGTTAAGAGTGTTGGACTAGGATCTGAGAGGTCTGGGTTCAAATCCCCACTCAGCCATGAAGCTCACCTTGGGCCAGTCGCTGCCTCTTAGCCTACCTCATAAGGTTGCTGTGGGGATTAAATGAGGGGGGAGAACTGTATACGCAACCTTGAGCTGCGAAAAAGGTGGGGTGTTCTTGTTATTGGCACCCATCTACCACAAAAGACAATGGGCAGAGGAGGAGGAAGAAAACCAGCAGAGGGGGCCCTCCACAGAGACTGGATTTGCTGGCCCTCCCAAATTTGGGGGGCCTCTGAGGCAACTGCCTTGCCTCAGCTGAGTTGTAGGCTGTCCAGGATTCTGGTTCATAGCACTGGCAATTGCATGATTGTACTGCCTCACAGTACATGTGAGGAGTTTGCGTTATTACACACACACACACACACACACACACACCAACACTCAGATGATCCTGACCTGGTTTCACTACACTTTTTTCTATATTTTATCCATTTCACTTCAGCACAGCATTGCACAGCTATTTTCTTCGGTACTGATATATACTCAGAGTCGCAAAGTGATTTCATGCTCTTTATTCAGCTCATAGTGGTGAGGAGAAATGAATGAAAGTCCCCTCAAAGTATCTGCTTTATATACATTATTTACACAATGGGCTGCACATGATTGGTTAATTCTGGAATTCTACTGTAAGCCAATCAGGTTGTGGATTCACTTATATCTAGAGCATGATTGGGTGGTTCCTGCCAACCAATCATACTGCTGCATTGTTCTTGGACCAATCCGACTGCTGCATTCTGAATCCTATTGTTCTAGGACCAATCAGACTGCTGCAATTTGGATCCTATTCAACTCAGTACATAACAGGTACGTTCAGAGACAACGTGTGCATGCAAGTTCCCCCAGGCGTGGAAAGTTAACCATCAGTTTCAAAGGTCTCTTAGCTGACCACATCTGCTAAAAAGTTCTGTCCTTGAGATGACCCTCAGCACAGGGCCAGCACCCTAGCAAAGCAGTCAGGCTACATTAAGGTAGTTCTGTAAGTGGAACATCTGGCATCTTTTTCTTCACAAAATACTGTATATAGGAGAGGGGGCAATCTGGATCGCGCTTTGGGAGAGGCAGGCTTAACCACACGCCCACAACATCTTTTCCAAGGCCATCACTCTGCCCTGCCAGGTGCAATCTGTTCCCATTAGTGACCCCTAAGGGCATTGGCTGGTGCACCAAGTCACTGTCTACTTTGACCCTTAGCTGAGCAGAAGGATGGGGGGGTGGAAATGTTGTTGGTGGCACAGCGGTACACCCTGGGAGCGAGTCCCCCCTCCCCTCGTTACCAGTTAACAGCAGATGCTCCGCTATTGTAAACAATCATTTGTAATTAAAGCAACTTGCCAGCAACCTGATTAGATTAACTAGTTTGAAATTAGTTTGCAATACCTTTCTTTCTTCCTTCCCCGTGCAACCCACACCCGGGGGGGGGGGGGCTCCTGTACCGTAAGCATTATAAGCATACGATGCTTACATTGGCATGGCTTCTTCAAAAAAAAAGTTTATAAGGATTAATTTGCATTCAAAGAGGGTTTCAATGAATCGACGGCTACAGCAAGCTGGAACTGGTTCAATTCCATTATAACACTTAGTGAGCAGCCCACACAGAATCAGTTTGGTGGGGGAAATGTACATGGAATAGGGAACATTCAGCTCCAGAGAGGACGGGGCCTGTGCATCTTCACTAGGAAGGCGCTTGGCATTTCACGCTGGAGCAGGGCGGGTGAGCGCTCAGAGCTGATGATGGCACAGAGTCCAGCTGCCACACCTTGTGGACTCCCAGAGTGGGGCGCCTCACACCCAGGATCCAAATACAGTCCTCCAAGGCTCTCTGCCTGGCCTTTGGGAGCCTCCGCAGGGCTCACCCTTCTTCATCAGCTCAGCTTCACACCTTCCTTGAGCATTTCCACCTGGATGCAGAACCGCCTTTTTAAACTCAGACCAGGCCTTTTACTTCATGGGATGGAGAGGGCTGTAGGAACGGGCTTCCTGTGCAAGAATTGGCATCTATTGCTCCGCTCACTTTTGGTTTTGGCCCCACTGGCCAAAGGACTGGACACCATATAGTCTGGGCCCGAAGAACTTTCCACATTTTGTATCACCTCTCTTCTCCAAAGGTATGACCAGCAGACGGGTGGGGAACCTCTCTCCTCACTGACCCTGCTTAAAACTCCAAGTGTTTTTGCCTGTTGGAAAAAAACGTATTTTTCGCTCTATAAGACACACCAGACCACAAGACACACCTAGTTTTTGGAGGAGGAAAACAAGAAAAAAAATATTCTGAATCTCAGAAGCCAGAACAGCAAGAGGAATCGCTGCGCAGTGAAAGCAGCAATCCCTCTTGCTATTCTGGCTTCTAGGATAGCTGCGCAGCCTGCATTCACTCCATAAAACGCACACACATTTCCCCTTACTTTTTAGGGGGGGGAAGTAAGTCTTATAGAGCAAAAAATATGGTATGTCCTTGATAATGTCCCTTTCCTTCCTAGCTAGTGAATAGAGAAGGGTGTATGAGTGTGTATAAAAAACTAGCCTCCTGTAGAAAGGGTGAAAATTGTGTTAACTGTTCCGTATACCTTTGCCTCTGGCATGTGGCCCTTGGAAGGTTACTTAGAAGAGAGTGCGGCCCTCAAGCTGAAAGAATTTCCCCACTCCTGGCCTACAGCCTCTGGGAGACTCTGCCCCTGTTTCCCAGTTATGCAGTTCAATAAAGGTTCTTGCTGTATCGCTGTGTCTTGCCTTGTGGGAACCCAACTACACTTCAGCATCCGTCTGTATTGGGAGACAATGGAGTGTGCTTCTGCAGGTGAAATCAACTCCAAACCACTACGCTAACAGCACTGAAGTGACCTCTCCAGGTTGCAAGCCTGGGCAGTGTGCCTGGAGGGCCTGGGCTGCCCAGACAACAAGACCCCCCTCTTGCCCTCACTGATGTGGTCCAAAGGAAAGCAGAGCAATATGTTTGGCAGCAACTTGGCTGCAGGAATTGGTGGAAGGAGGCATACAAGGTGCCACCCAACCACCTTAGGGACTCCACCCCAGATCTGTGTAGGGCTTACTCCTTATCCTTTTCTTTTTCTGAATATATCCGGCAAGGCAGCGGAGGTTTAGGATCAGAGTTTTCTTTCTCCTAGATGGGCTCTCTTTCTGGGTTGATGAGGCCCATCTACCCCTCACTTCCACAGAGTGTGCAGAAACCACATTCTTGACCATTGGGCCCACTCTTGGCCTTGTCTGCTCAATCCACTGGAGCCTGCCTTCACAAGCAGGGGAAGTCTCAAACTCACTGAGGGTTTGAGACCCATCAGCTTCCCACACCTGGTTTAGCCAGCCAGTCAAAGCTGTTCCTATGGTGCAGCCGCTGTCACAGGGTGAGGGCTTCTAGGAGCCTGTGAGGTGAGAACTGAGTTCAGGGTGGGGACCAAAGGTGGACAAACTACCCCAGAAGGGGCACGACGTGTCCCCCCCAGAGGTACTAGCCCTCCCCTAAGACCCCTTTGTGATGGCCTGAGACTTGGGCTCAGAACCAGAGGAGTCTCAGTCCGCACCGGACCCTTTGCCTCAGGCGACGTCTGAACCTAGCCTGGGGCCTGATTCTGAAGAGCCCCAGTCTGCACAGGTCCCCTGCAACAAGCACCAGCTGGGCCGAGTCAGGTGCCTAAGCCTGCCCTGGTTCCATATGTGAGGATTACCTCGTTGCCTTCAGCTGGGCCATCACTTACAGCTGCTCCACTACCAGTTGGGTCAGGAGAGGCTGAGGTGGCCTCTGGGTCTAGTAACCCACTGAAATCTCCCGAGCTGCAGAGACTAAGGTCTGAGAGATGGAGGGACCTGAGTACTCGGAGGAGGAGTGCTCGCCTTCGAGCGAGACAGGGAGGTGAGTCACCAGGGGATCAGGACCGGCCATTACCCCGACAAAGATAAAAGGCTGCCAGACCCCACCCCAGGTTGCAGGAGCAACATTGCTGTTTGCTGGAACCTGACTGACCTTGCCTGGTTTCCTGCCTTGGCCCTGTAGAACTGACTCCTCGTAGAACCCTTGGATTCGGGACCGGACCTGGACCGCATTGCTTGGATTAACCTCTGGGCCCAGCACACCCATACATTCCCAGGAGACTCTTGTTGTTGTTGTTGTTTAGTCGTTTAGTTGTGTCCGACTCTTCGTGACCCCATGGACCAGAGCACGCCAGGCACTCCTGTCTTCCACTGCCCCCCGCAGTTTGGTCAAACTCATGCTGGTAGCTTCGAGAACACTGTCCAACCATCTCGTCCTCTGTCGTCCCCTTCTCCTTGGGTTCTCCATCTTTCCCAACGTCAGGGTCTTTTCCAGGGAGTCTTCTCTTCTCATGAGGTGGCCAAAGTATTGGAGCCTCAGCTTCAGGATCTGTCCTTCCAGTGAGCACTCAGGGCTGATTTCCTTCAGAATGGATACATTTGATCTTCTTGCAGTCCATGGGACTCTCAAGAGTCTCCTCCAGCACCATAATTCAAAAGCATCAATTCTTCGGCAAAGCCTTCTTTATGGTCCAGCTCTCACTTCCATACATCACTACTGGGAAAACCATAGCTTTTACTATACGGGCCTTTGTTGGCAAGGTGATATCTCTACTTTTTAAGACTCTACTCAACTACATATGTAACTAATAAAATTCCTTCCTGGGTTATTGTCATCTCTACCACATTTTAAATCTGGTGGCAGCAACTGTTAAGAGCTTTTTAAAAAGTGGGCCAGACAGACTCACACACACACAGCACCAGGGCTGAATTCTGAGGCTGCCAACAAAGGAACAATCTCCACTCCGCCCACCAAATGGACAGATGGATCAGTAGGTGTGTGAGCTCTTTTTTTACAAGCTTCTTTACGGCATGGCATTTTGGCAGCCAGGCGGGGTCGTGGGGTTGGCAAGTTTCTCCTGCTTTGCATCTTTCTTTCAAGTCGCCACCTGGCTCCCTCCCTCTCTGTCTGTCTCAGGGGGAGCCAGTCCCTGATACACTCAAACGGAAGAGGCTCTGGCAAGCCAGACGGTCCCAGGTACTGCAGCTGAGACACTGAGGCAGGTGAACATGCAATTACTAGGAGGGGGGGAGAGAGAAAAGGACCAACTTTAGCTAAGGAGAACTGGGGGGGGGGGGACCCAACTCTGTACCATTCAAATCCTTCTCAACAGCATTTATCCTCCTGAGCCAACCAATCATTTTTAGTCGATCTAAGAAGCAAGCCAGAAATTCTGACTGCTCTAGAGAATAACTATGAGAAGTATGTCAGTCCAATAATTGGGCAGAGAGGAACCATTTTTCCCATCTAATTGTTCAGTTCTGCATATCCATTTGCAATTTCATTGTATTTTTTTTAAGTCTTCGTGAAAATCCATCAGCATTTTAGTGCTAATTTCTCCTAAGCTGCAAAACTGTGCATGCAATTTCCCCTATTGAATACATTTGTGCATCCAATTTCCCCTGATGAAAACGTTTTGGCAAGCTCTAATACAATGTGTTTTTTGCATGCTGATTTCATTGATACATGCATCTGTATGCATGCTTTACCCTAGCATATGCATTTTGCGCACACTGGAGAACTGCAGAGCAAAAGCTCAGAGAAGTTCAGATTTCAAAGGGTGATGCATTTCAATTCATATATTGTTTCAGGAAGTGCAGCTGGAATAAAATTTCTTACCCACCCACTAAGTCGAGGTAATGAGATCTATGGTGCCGTGGTCCTGAATAAGAAACCTCAGAAACCTGAATAAGGTTTTCCAGACAGGTAACTGTGTTAGCCTCTTGCAGCAAAAATGACACAATCACGTGGCATATTAAAAGACTTACTATGCTATATTATGACATTTATTATGACATTATAGCATTAGCTTTCACCCTGCAGCTGCTGTTGAACTACAACTCTGGTGAATCCTAGCAAGCATAACCAGGGTTGATGGGAGTTGTAGTTCAGCAGCAACTGAGGGTCATAAATCCCCCCACACCTGAGTTAGATCAACATCAGCCCAGGTTTCCCACCAATTTATTTAACAGATGTAGCAAATACACAAAAGTGAGCTTCTCTTGGCACAGCATTGGCGTTCTTTTTTATAAGACTAAAGAGCTCATAATGCAGATTAGCTTTCTGGTCAAAAAAACAGTTGCACTAACATTTTTTAAAAACACACACGACCTAGGGACAGTAACTGAAAAAACACAGAGCATTCTTTTCAAAAGGGAGGGTTCTTTATATTAAATCCCAGTGACTATTCAAATGGGAGAATTTAAATACAGCTGGGAACTATGCACTCTGTTAATGCAAACACATTACAGCTGGGGAAAGACTTCACACACACACACACACAAACACACACACATAGTGATACCTCTGGTTATGTACTTAATTCATTCCGGAGGTCTGTTCTTAACCTGAAACTGTTCTTAACCTGTAGCCTTTAGCTAATGGGGCCTCCCGCTGCTGCCGCACTGCCGGAGCACGATTTCTGTTCTCATCCTGAAGCAAAGTTCTTAACCCGACGTACTATTTCTGGGTTAGCGGAGTCTGTAACCTGGAGCAAATGTAACCTGAAGCGTATGTAACCCGAGGTACCACTCTCTCTCTGTGTGTGTGTGTGTGTGTGTGTGTGTGTGTGTGTGTGTGTACACACACACACACACACACACACACACACACACACACATACATTTTTATATAGTACAGATTAGGAGAATACAGCTTGGTGCTCTCCAACTGCTTTGGGACTGCAACTCCCATCATCACTGCTCACTGGTCATGTAGGCTGGGCTGATAGAGGCTGAATTTCAACACCCCCTGAAGGTATCACATTGGCCACCCCGGTAAGGCAACCCAATGGGTTTAGAAAAACAACTCAGCAGCTGAAAGTGCACTCATTTTACAGTTTTCTCTTGAATAGATACAAACATTTGACACTTCCTTATACCTAGGAATGAAGATCACTTACGGAGCATCGCTGTTCCAATTCCTCATTATTTTTTCCAACTTAAAATTCACTTCTCTACATTTCCCACATCAGTTTACAATTTTTCACAAAAAAGTCCTCACGAAAATTCACCTGCATTTCAGTGCAACGTTCTCCCCATGTACACATTTATGTGCAATTCTGTCTATAATGTTTTCCTTTTCTTTATGTTCTTAACTCCAAAACACATTTTTTAAATGCACACTTGACCCTAGTATATGCAGTTTTGTACACATAACTTGAGAATTGCACATTTTGGAACATGGCCATGTTTAGGTCCTCATGCTGTTTTGGAAACTGCAAATTAGGGAGATCCACTTTTAAATGTGAATTTAATTTCTGCCCCATCCCTATTTCTGGGTTCTCTCTTCATGTGCTTCTTTCACCCTCTGCTCCCCAATGTTGGATCTTTCTGAGGTAGAGAGCAAAAGAGCCCTTTCCAATCCTCAACCTTCCATTCTGGCTAATAACCTTTCTCTCTTCCTGAAGCTTGTGGGGGGGAGGTAAGCAAGGGGTTCCAGCCCCTAAACCTCGGTTGCCTAAATTGACAGCAGTTCTCAAGATGAATGACGGATGCCAAGCTCCGCAAAAAGCAAACTGCCGGCTACAAATCCCCCCTTGCTTATGTTGTCCTTTTTGCAACTCTGGGAGATAATCTCTTTGGGAAAGATGTCACCGCAGACTCAACTCCCCCCCCCAAAAAAAGTGGCGCCTTAACATCTTAGCATCGCTGTACATTCCTATCATAAATAACATCAACTCCCTTCTTTCCAATCAGGGGGAAAGGAAGCTTAAATCACCCACTGATGGGTTTATTACCAAACCCGCAAGGCGATAAGGACCTGAGACCAGCCCCTTGCACTTAAAATGGGGCATAAATCTCAGCTCCGCAGTCTGTTTTGAAACTAGCAGGGGGCTGGGAGGTGGGGAGGTGCTTTTGTTGACAGAGCTTCCCTCCCCCACCCCACCCAAAAAGGGGGAAGGGAGCCAAATGGCAGCACTGCCTGATCCCAATCCAGTGCTTTAGCCTCTGTCTGCCTTTCTCAGCCTGCCCTCAGCTGGTCCTCATCTACCTACCTTCTTAAGAACATAAGAAGAGCCCTGTAGGATCAAGTCAATAGCCCACCTAGTCTAGCATCCTGTGCTCCCAGTGGGAAACCTGCAAGCGTGACCCAAACACAAGAGCGCTCTGCAGTTTCCAGCACCAGAGTCCAGTCCAGTGCAGTCCAGGTGGCTGTCAGGTTCCTCCTTCTTGGTCTCAGGGTTGTCCTTGTAGAACTCAACAGGGAGGAGGAGAACGGGGACCAAACTAGCATTAGTTGGCTCTGTCTGTCATTGGCTCCGGTGCCAGTTACTGTTAGGTCTCCCTGCCTTGCCCCCTACCAGTCTCAGCGGACAGCAGCCCCCACTGTTCAGAACCTTCCTAGAAATTCAGGAGATATCATTCTGCCAACCCCATAGAAAGGTAATGTGCCAAGTTCTAGTCCAGGCATGGGTGATTAGGGGGCTCTCTAAGCCGGAAAAGGATGTGCAAAAAGTACCGCCCTATTCTGCCTTGTTCAGACCACACCCAGTATACTGTGTCTAGTTTTGGGCACCACAATTTAAGAATGATATTGCAAGCTGGAACATGGGCAGAGGAGGGCAACCAAGATGATCACTGTCTGGAAACCATGCCTTATGCTTGAGAGAGCTGGGTATGTTTAGCCTGGGAAAGAGGAGACTGAGAGGAGATATGATAGTTATCTTCAAATATCTAAAGGGCTGTCCCATGGAAAAGCAAGCAAGCTTCTGCTCTGGAGGGAAGGACCCAAACAAATAGCTTCAGGTTACAAGAAAGAAGATTCCGACTAAGCATCAGGAAGAACTTTCTGACAAGAAAGGCAATGTTTACAGTCATTACTCCACCTACTTTTGCTTCTGGCCCCTCCCATCGGTGGCATATGGCCCCTGGAAAGCTGGCCAGAACAGAATGTGGCCCTCTGCTGCACAGCAACAGAAAACAAACAAATCTTCTCTGCCATCTTTGCCAAAGCTGCTACTATTTCTCCTCTTAAGCTTTCCTTTTCCAGGCTGGATATAAACTTCATGAAGCCCTTTAGACACTTGAGAAACACTAGATATAAAACAAGCAGAAAGTGCCCAACTTTGCTTGGAAACTCAGAGAGAGAGAGAGAAAGGTTTTTAATTTCATTTTTTAAAAATGCTGTTGGGTAAACAATAATATACAACCCTGCCCAATCTGGTAATAGCAGGGCAGTTTTTAAAAGCAAGCCTGCCATTTGGATCCACAGTGGTGCTTGATTGTATACAAACAGAGGCAAAAGCCTGCTCTCTCCAGCTCTAGGAACCGCTAGGCCAAATTCGGTCACTGTACCTTTAAGAGGCATTTGAATGCAGAGCAAACAGGCAAACAAACAACTTTCCAAAATATATAGTAGCAGTCTAGATAGAAGGTGGATAGATAATGATATGGTATCATCATCATCAGGTTGCTGACCACAGAGGGCTGATGGGGACCAGGTGCAAGAAGCAAAATGGGGGAAAAAGACCTTGAGCAAAACCAGCCAAGCCAAGAATATTTTGAGAGTTGGAAGCAAAGAGAAAACAGAGCAAAAACCGGACAGCTTTGTGACACTCTTCTCTTCACCTGAGGTGGTGAGAGACGTAGGATTAATCAACACTTTTTAAGTGACAGGCAAACTGAAGGTGCAGTGAGTAATCTGGGTTGATGCTGGATTTAACATTGTGCTTTTAATATAAAAAAATCATAATATTCTGCAACGCACGCAGTATAATTATATTATGCTTGAAACAGCCCAGCCACTGAAACAAGAATAGCTCCCAATATTTTTCCATCAGTCAGATTTGGAAGAGAAGCCTTTAAAAAGGGAATATGAGATCTGCAGCAGAACTGCAAACAAATCATCTCTTGCAGGAAAAAGCTCTCTTCTCCCTCTGCAGAAATAGAGGAGGAAATATATTTAGCTAAACGTGACGTGCACTAGGATCAGATCCAACAACAAGCAGGTGATCTCCTGAATGTACAAAACAGCAACACGCTTCCATGGGTGTTTAGAGAGACTTATTCAGTCCAAGAGCATCAAATGTATCTCAAAGTTCTTTCTCCAGGGAAAAAGGTCAACACAGCGAAAGAAAAGTCATGGGATGTATAGCTTCTGTCTGAAGATGCAAGAACCCTGTTCAAAATGCATTGGAAGCCTTTTTTGACTGAATAAACCTGAATATATAGTTTTGCCTCAACCAGAGAGATCAGTGATACCCTGCTAGAGACCAAGGAAGCTGTTTATCCTATTGTCCATCTAGCTCAGTGTCGTCTGCTTGACTGGTAGCATCTCTTCCCCATCACCAGCTATCTAGACAAGACCATTAAAAAAACACAGAGAGACTGAACCTGGGACCTGCATGCAAAGCAGCTGCTCTACCACCGAGCTATTTCACTTCCTGTGGTCCCCAATTGCACTTCTCATGGTCTCCAATTACAGGCATGCACTTCCCATGGTCTCAGATTACAGCCACTCATTAAACAAGGGCTATGAAGTTGGGAACGTATCGTTTCAAGTTGGCTTGAGCCCCAGAGTCCCCAGAGGGATCACTGTGCAGTGAAAGCAGCAATCCCTCGTGCTGTTCTGGCTTCTGGGATAGCTGCGCAGCCTGCATTCGCTCCATAAGACGCACACACATTTCCCCTTACTTTTTAGGAGGGGAAAAGTGAGTCTTATAGAGCAAAAAATACAGTATCCCCTTCCTGACCTACCTCTCTCCACCTGGTTCCATCACTTTACAAGGGGGGGGGGCAGATTTGCATGCCTGTCGATACAATAATACGTCATTGGTTTTTTAAAAAACATGCTAAATAGCAGAGCTAGAGATATGAAACACAGGCAATTAGCCCCTTCATCCATTATTATCCTATAATTAATTCTGCAAAGTCCCCAGCAGAAGATGCAGTAAAGGCCACATGCTTACATGTTCTTGACTATCACTGGGCTGCACCTTGGAGTGACATCATGTCCAGATGTTGGGAATTAGGGCCAATTCAGAAGGGGACCAGGGTGCTTTGATGGAGAGCAGGGTGAGGCGTTGCCGGGGTAAGTATCCAGTCCACAAAGGCACCACCCTCATTGCATAAGCAGCAGGATTCTCAGAGAGAACGAGAGAAAGGTCTCTTCAAAGCCGTATCATCCCCAATCATAAAATGCACCAAATCCAATTTGGAGACCATCGATTTTTTTATGTAACTATTTCAGAGCCCCAAGACCTGGAGAAGGGAATATTGATCAGCTAAAGAGTCAGATCTTGGCAAACAGCACTCCAAGACCAAGCCTGACAAATTGAAGATGATAATTAAAAATTGAAACACCATGGCAATGTGGACTTTTTCTACTATTTCTAGAGACCTTCAGCCAAAGACCTATCAGCTCAGCTTAAAAAAAAGGGGGGTAGGCAAAAGTCTCCCCCAGTTCTACCACCTCTCCTGGCTCTCTGTCCCCCTGGGTTGCAGACTCCAAAGTGGAGTTAAAGAAATGCAGGCCTGGGGGCTGAATGCTAGGGCTATGCATCCCCCAACCCCTGATCAGGTTTGGGGCCTGATCCAACCCAGGACTCTCCAGTGCCTACCAACCCGGGTCCAGGTTCTGAACCAAAGGAGATGCCTTGCCCAGTATTTAACTGTGCAATAAACATGAAATCAGAAGGAGAGGGGCAAGATGCACAGAGGCTACAGGTCGGAGCCAAACAGTACAAATTGAAAGCTTTTGCAGATGATTTAGTATTGACGTTACAAGAGCCAGAATCTAGTAGTAAAAGAGTATTAGAATTGATTCAGGAATTTGGTCATGTGGCAGGATTTAAGTTGAACAAGTTAAAAACTAAGGTGCTTGAGAAAAATTTAACACCGATTGAGAAAGAGAGGTTTCAGAAGGAGACAGGTTTAACATTGGTTAAGAAAGTAAAATACCTGGGGGTTAATATGACCGCTAAGAACTTAAACCTATTTAAAGACAATTATGAGAAATGTTGGTCAGAAGTGAAAAAGGACCTAGAGATACGGTCAAACTTGAAGCTTTCCTTGTTAGGTCGAATTGCTGTTATAAAGATGAATGTATGGCCAAGAATGTTATTTTTGTTTCAATCATTGCAAATCTTGGACAAAATGGACTGTTTCAAGAAGTGGCAGAGAGACATTTCTAGATTTGTCTGGCAGGGCAAGAAGCCCAGAATAAAATTTAAAATATTAACTTATGCAAAGGACAGAGGTGGATTTGCCCTGCCAGACCTTAAACTTTATTATGAATCAGCAGCATTCTGCTGGCTGAAAGAATGGCTGCTTCTTGAGAACACAGACATTTTGGATTTTTTGGGTGGCATGCATATTTGTGGTATGACAAGGTTAAAGCACATAAAGCATTTAAAAACCATATTGTTAGGAAAGAATTGTTAAATGTCTGGATAAGATATAAGGACTTACTTGAAAATAAAACCCCAAGGTGGTTGTCACCGATGGAAGCAAAGGCTCAGAAAAAGCTCAATATGGAGGCCAAATGGCCGAAATATCGGGAAATTTTGGAACAAGAAGGAGACAAATTGAAACTGCAGAGTTTTGAGAAATTAAAAGATAAAGTGCGAGACTGGCTTCATTATTATCAGATAATGGAGGCATACAATCTGGACAAGAAAATTACTTCCAGCTAGAAAAATCAAAATTAGAAACAGAACTGTTAGAACCTAAAACTAAGATTTTGTCAGAGATGTATAACTTGCTGTTGAAATGGAATACTCATGATGAAACGGTGAAATCTGCTATGATTTAATGGGCACAAGATGTTGGACATAACATTATGTTTGCTGACTGGGAACAGTTGTGGACTACAGGTATGAAATTTACGACATGTAATGCCCTAAGAGTGAATATTATGAAAATGATATACAGGTGGTACATGACACCAGTCAAGCTTGCAAAAATCTATCATTTGCCCGATAATAAATGTTGGAAATGTAAAGAAAACGAAGGTACATTCTTTCACCTTTGGTGGACATGCCCAAAGATTAAGGCTTTCTGGGAAATGATATCTAATGAACTGAAAAAGGTATTTAAATATACCTTTCTAAAGAAACCAGAGGCCTTCCTGCTGGGCATAGTCGGCCAATTGGTGCCAAAGAAGGATTGAACTTTCTTTATGTATGCCACAATAGCAGCAAGAATACTTATCGCAAAGTACTGGAAGACACAAGATCTACCCACCTTGGAAGAATGGCAGATGAAGTTGATGGACTATATGGAACTGGCAGAAATGACTGGCAGAATCCGAGACCAGGGAGAAGAGTTGGTGGAAGAAGATTGGAAAAAGTTTAAAGACTATTTACAGAAATATTGTAAAATTAATGAATGTTAGAATGATGTTGGATAGAAACTAAGTGGTTTCTAGCTGTAATGTTATAAGGGAATACGAAAAAATGGACTATTAATAGGTAAAACTCTAATGTTACAATACTTTAAGATTGAAGATTAGGATAAACAAAGAGGGGAGGGATTTGCTGAACTAACAAACTGAATTGGAATACAGAAAAGGGAGGCGTGAGGAGGTCCGGGAAATAAGCAAATGAAAGATAAGTGATTGAAAGACTGAATTGTTTTTAACTATTTTTATTTTGTATTTTGTATTTTTCTTTTTTTTGTAATATTTTGAAAACCTTAATAAATATCTTTTTTAAAAAAAAAAAAAGATGCACAGAGGCTACCTGCAAGCATTATCTTCTTGTCCTTGCCTCTCCTTGCTGCCTGGGTCACCCTGTGTGGACCCAATTTGTGCTGCAGCGATCTGGGGCTGCCTCCTGGATGGAGCACAGTGTGTGTGTATATACAAATATAAAGGAACACAGGAAGCCGATTTATACCAAGTCAGAGCATTGGTCCCTCGATCTCAGTATCGTTTGACTGGCAGTGGCTCTCCAGGATTTCAGACAGGTTCTTGCCCAGTCCTAGCTGTGTGTGGCGAGGGCAGAACCTGGGACCTTCCACATGCAAGGCAGATGTTCCACCACTGAGCTACAGCCCTTTCCCTTAGAACCCTCCTAATTTTGTGTGCTAAAATATCGCTGATGGAAGTTAGCATTCAGTGCTTCACCCACTTTTCCCTCTGGCTAAGCATAACTTAGACTACAGGTAAAGGTAAAGGGACTCCTGACTGTTAAGTCTAGTCATGGCCGACTCTGGGGCTGCGGCGCTCATCTCGCTTTATTGGCTGAGGGAGCCGGCGTACAGCTTCCGGGTCATGTGGCCAGCATGACTAAGCTGCTTCTGGCAAACCAGAGCAGCGCATGGAAACGCCGTTTACCTTCCCGCCGGAGCAGTACCTATTTATCTACTTGCACTTTGACGTGCTTTCGAACTGCTAGGTTGGCAGGAGCAGGGACCGAGCAACGGGAGCTCACCCCGTCGCGGGGATTCGAACCGCCGACCTTCTCATCGGCAAGTCCTAGGCTCTGTGGTTTAACCCACAGCGCCACCCGCGTCCCTCAGACTACAGGTATAAGGGACAAAAAGTGGCCTTGCAGGCTTCTCTACATGGCTCTCAGAGCTCTCCCCAGGCCACAAGCTACCTGAACTACCCCTCTCACAGGCCTAAGGCATAAGGAAGAGCAGTGCATAAGTCAGGTTGCAGGGCACAGGTTCAACAGGTATGTCAGAGCTAGGAGAGAATGTGATACCCTCCAACATTTCTCCAATGAAAATAGAGATGTCCCACTCCATCATCATCATCATCATCATCATTATTATTATTATTATTATTATTATTATTATTATTATCATCACCATCATCATCCCACCCATCTGACTGAGTTGCCCCAGACTGGATCCAAACACATCTACAAAGCGTTTCAGGAAAACGAGTTGTAAATCTCAAAATGGGAAATCACGTTGTCGAAAGATGGAACTACACAGCGCCATCTGGTGTCACAGTATTATAATGTGTATAAAACATGGCTTCCATCCTATCCAAAAACATAACAAAACATTAAAAACTTCCCCATACAGGGCTGCCTTTGGGTATCTTCTAAAGGTTGTATAGTTACTTATCTCCTTGACATCTGGTGGGAGGGTGTTCCACAGGATGTGTGCAACTACTCAGAAGGTCCTCTGCCTGTGTGAGTGAAGATGTTGATCCAACAAGCAACACCCATCCTGAATATTCATTTTGAAGTGCAAGGGGCAGGCAGCTCTTTTCACAAGCCAGCGGCCTCTCCTTTGAATCATCTGTCTTTGAAAGGCTTGTTCACACTGCCACTGATGTCATGCGTCCTCAGATCAGGATCAGACTTATTCTTGCTCAGGATCAGACTTATTCAAAGTCACCTCCCTAGGAGGGAGGGATTGCTCCCTGGTAGGAGGCGGAGCAGGAGTCAGCTTCACTGCATGTGGTTTTAGGTTTGGGACACCCAAGGGTGGGGTGCTCTTCTGACAGCCTGATCAGCCCCTTCCCGGGATCTGAACCTCCACCCCCAAGCCTCAGGGTCCAGGGGTCCTGATCTGCCCTCCAGCGACATGCCAGGACCTGACCCCAGGGTCAGCCAGCTCCAACTCTCTGATCGCCTCCCAGCCCCCTTCCAAATCCAGCCAACTTCTCCAAGACATCTCCACAGGACTCATGGCTCCCAAAAGGAAATGCAGCCCTCTGGCTGAAAAGCAGTCCCCACCCCTGGTGTCGGTAAAAGAACAGTCACACAACCCATCCAGCTTAGGTTTAGGGAATAGTCCTGTAAAGTCTGATAGAACAGTCATGTGCCCGTGTGTAAATGGTCTGTGAGATTAACCAGCAATGCCTTAAACAGCACAGGATCGCAATACTGCCTCTCCTCATTTGAACCTACCCAGACCCTGTGATCATCAATTGAGGGCCATCTTCATGAGCTTTCTCCACAAGAGGTCTGGAGAGTGGTAACATGAGAACGGGACTTTTCTGCAGTGGCTCCCAGTTTGTGGAATGCACTCCCCAGGGAGGCTCGCCTGGTGCCTTCATTGTACACCTTTAGGCAAAAAAAAAATTCTCTTCAACCAGGCCTTTGGCTGATAAAACAATCTATGACTATTTAAACGTATTTGTGGGAGGGGGTTTATTGGGATTTTTTTTGTTTTGTTATTACGTTGTGTATTTTGTGTTTTCATTTTGCATTTTTATGTTGCAAACCGCCCTGTGATCTTCGGATGAAGGGCAGTAAGTAAATTTATAAATAAAATAAACAAACAAACAAACCTCATTGTCAATGTGCAACACACACTCCATTTTTCTGGCACTCCCTAGCAACAGTTTCCACTAGAGCAGAATTCCTGGTCCATATATGCTCATCCATGGGGCACTGCTACAAACCGTTTTGCCCCTCTGCAGGCTCGGGAATCTCCCACCAGGTCTACCCCACTGCTGCAACAAGCCTCTTCCGAAACCAGTTGGAAAGCTAGTGAGCAAACAGACTCCATTAAAACATCACCACCACCTGGCATGGCAACCAGAGTGCTGGTTTTCCAGAGCCCCAAGGGAATAGCCAAACAGAAAAGCAGCAGGAAAATGTCCTTTTTGTTGAGCTAAATCTGCAGCACAAAACCATTTTGAAAGTACATTTCCATAAGCATAGCTGCTCAGAGATGTACACCCACAAGCTATCTTCACCATGGTAGCTACCCACACCAGAGAAGACGGGGATGTCAGAGAAAAGATTGCTATAATGAGCTGGCAGGTGGTATGCGTGTGTGTAGTATAGCTTGAAATGAAGTGGATCTGTTTGCTTTCAAACTGGGGAACTCAGCAAAGGTATGGAAGTGAACTGGGTTTGCCCATTCATTGACAGCTTAGCCTACCTCACAGGGTGGCTGTGAGGACAAAGAGGCATGGTCCTTGTTTGTAGCTCTGTTCTCCTTGGAAAAAAGTCTCTCTGTCTCAGATACTGTTTTATTTTATTTGTTTATTACATTGCTAGCTCACCTTTCCTCCAAGGTGTCATATTAGTTTCTCTCTCTCTCTCTCTCTCTCTCTCTCTCTCTCTCACACACACACACACACACACACACACACTTTATCCTCACAACAACCCTGAGAGGTAGGTCAGGCTGAGGGTGAGTCACTGGCCCAAGGTCACCCAGTGAGCTTCATGGCAGAGTGGGGATTTGAACCCTGGTGTCCTAGGTCCTACTCTGACCACCACACCACACTGTTAGAGGGAGAACACAGAGTCCCTTTCTTCAAGGACAACAGAGATGCACCCAGGGGCTGCCCTTCTCCATCCTCACAACCACCTTGTGAGGTCTGCTAGCTCAGACCCAAAGCTCCTTCTGGCCAGGTATCCTGCTTTTCACAACAGCCAAATCAAAGCCCGCTTGGGGCTATCCTTGGCAGTCTCCTCTCTGAGACCCCCTGGTAGCAACAAGCAGTCACCATGCATTGGTCGGCACGTATCATGGCCACAAACTGAGAACTTTCAGTGTCATTGTTCTCTAGAAGCAGCACCTCAGAGGAGGAGTCTGCCCACTCCCAAGTAGGGCAACCCACCTCAGATTATGTACTAGAATTCAGGGACAAGCAGCTGCCCTTAAGTCTCCATGCACCTTGATTTCCATCCCTCAACCAGGCCAACACTGCTCCAACATTCACCCCTGGGAAGAAGCCAGCAACTGAAGCTCAAGATCCCAGGCCCTTTATAATACAGCACTTGAAGCATGACGGAGACATTTCCAGGAAGTTCTCCTGGACAACGCTAAACTCCTGACAATCTCTCCAAACGGATTTTGAGGCGTTAGGTCTCTTCTCATTGCTTATGATCACTAGCCATGGTCCAAAACTCACACCAAGAACCTCTGGGCCAAAACCTTCAGGGTCCTGAACCAGCACTCCTCCAAATCAGGACCTCCTAACTGCCTTACTTGGTGTCCTCTCAGCTGAGCAGCCAACTACCTAGGACAGCAACATCCCTGATGGGTCAGGACCCTAGAACAGCCTCTCAAACTTGGGTTCCCTAGATGCTGTTGGACTACAACTCCCATCATTCCTAGCCACCACAGCCAGTGGTCAGGGATTATGGGAGCTGTAGTTCAAGAACATCTGGGGACCCAAGGTTGAGAAAGGCTGGTCTAGAGCAATGCTATTTTTGAGGAACTGTGGGGGGTTAAAATTGTACTAGCTCACAGACGAAGACATTCAGCGTTCATGTGGGAAGAGGCAGACTCAGAAGGGTCACCCATTTACAGTAGATGATGCCAGGGCACTGAACTTTGGCAACATGCCAACTCCTGGCCTGAACCAACTAGATGCCTCCTGGGAATAATACCTTTGTCATTTGCTCACAGCCTCAGTAAAGACCAACAATGGGGACCTCGGGACCTCCAGACCAGCTCCCTTCGTCTCTGAAATCTGGAAGGCTTCCCCAACCCAGAGGCTGACCTCCACTTCATACATTTGCCTCGTTTTCCTTTCAACTCTTGGGACAAAATAGTTTGATGCCCCCTAAGACTTTGTGGGGAAATTGAGTCCTTGTGTGTGTTTCCCTGCTTCAGTCTTCTTGCAATCCCCTCCCTTCTCCCATCATCCCCAGTCACATCTATTTGGTTGGCCTGTGTCTCAACAAGGACCAGGCTACTATGGGTTTTGTTTCACTACGTTTCCCAGCAAGAGCTGATAAAACACCAGCCCAAGCACTCCACTGGGAGGAAGAAAAATGTAATTTGCGACTCGGGACCTGTGAATTTGCCAGGAGGATTTGTGATTAGAAAAAGTTTCCCCATGTGACGCTCTCATTCTCACTCATTCACTCTTTTCACACACAGGGAGATACATGGTTGGTTTTGTCAGATAAGCAGAAATTGATATTTTTTATAAGCTGGGGGATGAAAATGGGAAGAAATTGCTGAAAGTTCCTTTTCCCAGAAGTAGGAAATCTGACCTCTTCCTTTGAGGAAGGGCCATAGCTCAGGGGTAAGAGCTTCTGTCCTGCATGCAGAACATCCCAGGTTCAATCCCAGTTTGGGCTGGGAAAGACTCACTGGCTGAATTCCTGAAGAGCTACTGCCAGTTAGTATTTCCTTGTGGATCAAAACTGGGTCACTGTCTTATCACACAATTATGGTTAACCCAGTAAATTTTGCTAGGTAAGTTCATCTAAAATTGTTGGCAGAGGGGAGGAACATGCTGAACTAGTTTCAAGCACATACTAAGCCATAGATGAAAAAATGGATTACCAGCAAATGGTGTAAATCTATATCCCCATCTGCCCATAAAGAGAGTGCAACTGACAAGGCTGTTGAAAGTGCTAGACTTTATTGCCTTTGTACAGATCTGGCAAGGCTGACAGGATACAGAGGTTTTCCTGGTCACCATTTGCAGATTTCTTTAACATCATGCAGTATCATCATAGCTTTCTTCTACAATACCAACAAGCACTTGTCAACAAGAGGCTTCGTATCTCTAAAAGTTAGCTGCAGTCAAGTCCCATTGATTTCAAATGTTAGTTCACACGTGATTCTTCTGATGACCTGCATGTGTGAAGGAATGGTCACAGTTAGCATGTTCACCGACACATTGCGTTGGATCCAAGTTAAGTCAGGCCCCATCTGCACTATACACATTAAAGCAGTAATGTACTGCTTTAAACAGTCGTGGGGAAGAATCCTGTGAACTGCAGCTCGTCAAGGGTCCTGACAGTAGTTAAAGAAGGTAAAGGGACACCTGACCATTAGGTCCAGTCGTGACCGACTCGGGGTTGCGGCGCTCACCTCGCTTTATTGGCCGAGGGAGCCGGCGTACAGCTTCCGGGTCATGTGGCCAGCATGACTAAGCCTCTTCTGGCGAACCAGAGCAGTGCACGGAAATGCCATTTACCTTCCCGCCGGAGCGGTACCTATTTATCTACTTGCACTTTTGATGTACTTTCAAACTGCTAGGTTGGCAGGAGCAGGGACCAAGCAATGGGAGCTCACCACATCGTGGGGATTTGAACCACCAACCTTCTAGCAAGTCCTAGGCTCTGTGATTTAACCCACAGCGCCACCGGCGCCCTCTGACAGTAGTTAGGAGACCCCTATTCACCTCACAGAGTTGCAATTCCCAGTCATTGACAGTGGCAGACTTTGGCAATCTTCGGTAATATGGCGCCCTGAGCAAAGCCAAAATTTGGCACCCCAAAAGTGGATCTTCTCCATTATGGATCTTCTCAATTTTGTGCCCCCTCAACTCGGTGCCCTGTACTGAGGAACCACCTGCACTGCCCTAAATCCAGCAACAGTCCTTGGGAAGAGGGATTGATCACTGAGCACTGTAGCTCTTTGAAGGCAACCAGGGCTTCCTAACTACACTCCAAACCCTTAACAAACCACAGATCTCAGCATTCTTTGGGGGAAGCCATGATTAACATTTCCTGTTGGTTCCACTGCATCCTAACTAAGCTGAACTTAGTATTTACGTGAGAAGAGGTTTAGTGCACATATTTAGATGTCAGTCAGGAAGTGTGCAGTAAGCAATGTGTGTACACGTGTGAGCACTCTGCACGTACATCCTGTGAACATATGTAAACCAATCATTGCTGTGACTCATGTGGGCTGGATTGTGCTCTCAGCCACTCTGCTTTAGCAATACATAGCTTCTGGAACCGCAAACAGGTACCACTTGCTTCTTAAAGAAAGAAAAATCTTCAGTGACCACGATGGCTAGATGCTTCCTTCAATTCAACAATGTTTGATCCATTCCAAAACAGAAGGAAACCACTGAAGAGGGGAAGAGATTACTTAGGTTTGTCCAGGAGGCATGTGCACAAAAACTGGTGCAACACTTTCAGAACAAGCAAGCATGGATCTGTGCCTTTACTGAGGAGTCTGACAGGAGGCATGCAGCTTGCTAATAGAAAGCCTGCAGGTTTCTTTAAAAAGAGGGGCAGAGAGTCCCAAACTCAGTGTGAAGCAACACAGAAATAAATCACAGTCGCACCAAGATCCGAAGGGGAGGAAAAAGATGAGGCAAGACTCAGTCTCCTCAAAAGGCTGCCAGCTAAGTTCGGCTCTCCCATCTTTTCTTTAGTGTCAGCTGTGTGTTTTTTTAACAATGCTGTTTAGGAAGCCGAGAAGCCCATTAGGCCTCAAACAACTTGATTGTGTTCAAGGAAGGCAGAAGGATGGCTCTCTCGCCACCCAACTTGGCTTCCGAGATTTTCGTCACGTTAAAGAGATGGGGGGGGGGGACTGTCAACATAGATCAGCAAACGTTTCGCCTCAGTAATTCTTTACAGGGAAAAAAGCAGCAACAACCACCTCCCGGCCAGCGCACTCTGCTCAGGAAGGCGACGCAATTCCACAGAGATATTAGGAAAGCAGGCTGAAAAGGCAAGGAATTGGGTGGGGGAAGATATACCCAGTATCAGGCACAAAACACAGCCTCTTGATCAACTTTGTCCTTTGCCACAGAAAAAGGAGAGGAGGAGAGAGAAGAGGGGAAGCAGCATTCATTAACTTTTTCTTACAAATGCTTCGATCCAGAGTTACTGCACTGGAGAGAGAGAGTACAAAACTGAAGTAACAGGAAGGGGGGGTGCAATACTATAATATCCCCTAAATCCCTTAATTTAATAAGGGGGGTTCCAGTCTGAGGAGGTTTCCCACTGCATCTCTGATTGAGTTACCAGCTCTGTTTTCTTTTCCTTGATCACACGTATACAGTGATGCCTCGCAAGACGAAATTAATTCGTTCCGCGAATTTTTTCGTCTAGCGAATTTTTTCGTCTAGCGAAGCATGGTTTCCCATAGGAATGCATTGAAAATCAATTAATGTGTTCCTATGGTCAAAAAAAGTCCAAACAAAGCCAAATTTGGTACAACAAGAGTTTATTAAGTGCTCTTTAAAGTCACACATACTGTAAAGAGCATTTCAAAATTCAAACCCAGAATTTTTTTAAAAAAACAGCAGAGTGGCCCAATGGTCACAGAAAATCATAAAAATGCAGAAAAAAACCCACAAGCTTCCAGATTCTTGCAAACCCCTCCCCAACTGTTCCCCCAGCCACCCAGCACACAGAAATTCAAATCCAGAATTTTTTAAAAAAAACAGCAGAGTGGCCCAATGGTCACAGAAAATCATAAAAATGCAGAAAAAAACACACAAGCTTCCAGATTCTTGCAAACCCCTTCCCAACACCAAGTCCTTGAATTCCAAACACCCCAACCCAAAATCCAAAACCCCCCAAAAAAAGTTTTAATAGCTTAACTTACCAAATGGCTGCAAAAGAAGTTTTGGAAAAGCTTCAAAAATCACCAAAGTCTTTAAAAACCTCAAAAAAAGGTTACTATGTACACTGCGTTCTATGAGTTGCTCCTCAAAGTCAAGTCGCAACTGTATTAACGGTGTTAAGAAAAAGGAAACAAACTTGCAAGACGTTTTCGTCTTGCAAAGCAAGCCCATAGGGAAATTCGTCTTGCGAAGCAGCTCAAAAACGGAAAACCCTTTCGTCTAGCGAGTTTTCCGTCTTGCGAGGCATTCGTCTTGCGGGGCACCACTGTATTTTATTTATTGTAATTAAAAGAATTCACATGCATCTCAAAGTGACTTGCAAACCTTTGAAGTATAGTGGTACCTTGGGTTACTTACGCTTCAGGTTACATACACTTCAGGTTAACCCAGAAATAGTACCTCCAGTTAAGAACTTTGCTTCAGGATGAGAACAGAAATCGTGCTCCGGTGGCGCGGCGGCAGCTGGAGGCCCCATTAGCTAAAGTGGTCTTCAGGTTAAGAACAGTTTCAGATTAAGAACGGACCTCCAGAACGAATTACCGTATTTTTTGCACCATAACACTCACTTTTTTCCTCCTAAAAAGTAAGGGGAAATGTCTGTGCGTGTTATGGAGGGAATGCCTATGGGTGGCATGCCTACGGATTTTCCTCCTCTAAAAACTATGTGCGTGTTATGGTCGGGTGCGTGTTATAGAGCGAAAAATACGGTAAATACTTAACCTGAGGTACCACTGTACACATTTTATTTTCAAACACAGATGGAAACGCTGGGAAACAAAAACCTTGGAGCAGTGGTTCTCACACTTTTTTCCTTGGGCCACACTTTCAGAATAAATATTTGCTCGCGCCACACTGAATATTTTATTGATAAGAAATACATTGGGACACAAAAAGAAGCAACTCCTAGGAGTGCTTGATTTATAACATAGAACATAACTACTTTGTAATATGATCACAGGACATCCAGAAAGTTTTTTTTAAAAAAATGAAGCTACATAAGACCAAGAATCATTCCAAAAATATAATTATGAATGAGCCCCTTACCTATGTACCTTAAGTCTGTATACAAACTCAATGAGAGGCATGAGCTTGCTTTTGCCAGGTAATCTCCTTTATTTTAGGTCTAATTTGAGACAAACTCTCATCTCCTCATCAACACAAAGAATCCTTTCCCTTTTCTGACCTTTTGTATTTGTCAGAGTTTAAAATCCCTGTTCACAACAATATGTGGTGGAGAACTGTAGATGACCAGGCAATGCTCTTGAAGAAAAGCACGGATACTGGTTCTGTCTGTATACCCAAAAGAAATTGTTTTGATCCTATACTACACTACCTTGAAATGTTTACATGTTTCCTTGGTGGTCCTTGAATCTTCCTGCCACACTTGCCCTGCCCTCCTGCCACGCCAGTGTAGCGCACCGCACCCTTTGAGAACCACTGCCTTAGAGCCATGCTCACAGGGCAAAGGCCTCACAACCATCTTCCCCCCAAAAGCTCAGGGTGACATCCATGGTTCTCCCACACTTACTCACATTGGCCCTGCAAGGTGAGCTTCGAAGAGAGAGTGGCCCAGCGCCAGGCAATGAGCTTCACACCTGTGTCCAGGTGGGAGCCTGGCTCTCCCTCCCGCATTCTTAACTGCTACCCCAAGTCAGAAGCACACCTGGAAGCAGCACACCTACAGGAGCCTCCTTTGAAGACCAGCTTCCTTATGTTTGTTTATTCAACAAAATCTATATATGCTTGATTGGTCTGACTCACTCTAAGGCAGCTTCCTATGTTCTCTGCCCAGGTGCTGATTACACAAAGATGTGCAAGGCATCACTACTTTTTTTGAGAGAGGAAAGGGCCGTAGCTCAGCTGCAGGGGCTTTCTGCATGCTAGGCAATCTCCAAGTTAGGAAGGAATCGTGTCTGCTGCCAGTCAGTGTGGACAGTACTGAACTAGATGAACCAAATGGCCTAACTCAAAAAAAGGCAGAGTCCAATGTTCCTATAGAGCAGGGTCCGGGGGCAGGCTTTCTCTCTGGTAGCTTCCCGCCAACAGAACTACCTCCCCTCTGAGGTGTGCCTCACGACAACTTTGCTTTTCTTCCACCAACCGGTGGAGATGGGCCTCTTTGTCCAGGATTTCATGGCGAATTGACACAGACACTCTCATTTTCCTACTCATATTGAAATACAGGCATACCTCGGGTTGAAGTAGCTTCAAGTTAAGCATTTTCGGGTTGTGCCCCACGGCAACCCGGAAGTAACGGAACGCATTACTTCCAGGTTTCACCACTCGTGCATGCACAGATGGTTAAAACGACATCACACGCAGGCGCAGAAGTGGAGAATCACGACCCACGCAGATGCAGGTTGCGTTCGCTTCAAGATGCGAACGGGGCTCTGGAATAGATCTCGTTCACATCCAGAGGTACCACTGTACTGCCCCTCAATGAGGCCAAACTTAGATTCACAAAATGTTTAGGGGTATGCGTACCCCTGCATCCCCCCAGAAAAAAGCACTGATATTTTGATCAAAATAAATGATAATAATAAAATGTCCAGTAGCACCTTAGAGACCAACTAAGGGAGATATTTTGATGTGTGTTTTGGGGTTGTTTGCTTTCCGTCCAGGAACCTTTGGGTAAAGAGTAGATTATGCAGAGAGGGAGAGAGGGAAAGAGAAGGGAGATGAACTTATCTGGAAGATGTTTCAGACACAGAGTGCCTTGTGGTTCCCAGAGATTTTGTGAACCTTTACAATAAATGCAATGGAAGTCCTCCTTCCATTGCCACAGGCTCGCTATCATCTTTGCCCTCAATGCATACACACACAAAATACTCACACGGCATCAAAGTCACAGGCATGCACACACATCCCCTCCCAAGGACCAAAACCACAATGATCAAAGCCTGCACACAAGCAACACTAAAAGCCATTCATCTCTCTTGGACCCCAGGATGAAAAGATACAAACAGGTGCAGCCCTGAAGCTACAGAAGAGCAAAACAAGGTTTCGCCTCCCTGGTGGGCAAGATCAATGGTCTATCAAGCTGAGAGTTTTCCAGGCTTCTGATAGTGGCTCAGTGTGGGCTGGGGGGTTCCTAAATTCTTTTTTTTAAAAAAGGATGTGCAATGCTTTTACACTCTCTCAGAATTTGGCTGCAAGAGGCAATAAGTCATTGCTCTCAGAGGTACCCGTTGCCCTATTTTTTGTTAACGACAAAGGTGTGCTTCTGTTGTAAGAACACTTCTCCAGAAGATAAAAGTGCCTTATACTAACTACTCTGACTAGCAGAAGCTCTCCATGGTGCCAGGCAGATGGCCTTCCCCGTCACCTGATATTCAAGCCTTTATTTTTTTAAAAAAAAATATTACATGACAGGGATTGAACCCGTGACCTTCTGCATGCAAAGCACATGCTCAGCCGTTGAGCTATCTGCCTGCTGCATCATGTAATGTTGTGGCAAAGCAGGGAGACAAGGACACACTAATCCCCAATTAAATCAAACCAATAATCCCAGATCCCTTGCAGACAACCAGCTTATTGAGCAATTGTTTGCATGTTTGCAGGGAGGTTAGGCAATGTCGCCTATTTATTGAACATTCATTTTGATTTGTTAGCAGGGAGGTTAGCTCGGTGTTGCATCAAGCTAAAGTTATCCCACACTGTTCCTTCACCGCTTCGTTTATTGCTAAAAAAGCTGTTGGGGAGCAGGTTCCAAACCAACTATGATTCTGGTTTCTGGAGCCTGATTTTGCCACACTGTGGCTGAATCCCACCAAAAGATAGCTGTAGTCTTCAAGCGCCCCTTGCGTAGACAAAGCCAGCGCAATTTCTATATCAAAATCCATGCAGCTCCAATCCTCTCTTTTAGAAATATCCTTCACTAATCAAATCAGGGTGTAAAAACTGTTGGTATCTGTTTGACTATACAAAGTAAAGGAAAAGCAATAATGATATGTCAATATCAGATTCCCTGAATTTCTTTTATTTTCTAATTTTCAGTTCAGTTCTTCACATTTTCTATGTCAGTTTGCAATCTCTTTTTCTTTCAAGTCCTCATTAAAAACTTGATTGATTAGTGCAAATTCATCCTAATATATGCATTTTTGTATGCAGATTTGTATACACATTTTTGCAAAGAAATTACCCCTAATAAATCCACATTTCCATTATTTTCAATAATATACACATTTATAGGCACACTTTTATGGATTTTGTACACATTACTTAGCTGGAGAAGTGTGCTGAAAAAGTCAGAGAAGGGTGAGTTTTTATTGTTTCAGAAAGTGCAAATTAAATTTTTCTTCTTCTAGACACAAACTAAATCAGATTTCTCCTCTATTCTTGCTTGAAAAGACCAAAACAAAACCCAAAAATAGCCTCCCTGCTCTGTAAAGAAACTCAGCAAAACGCAAAAACTCTCGGATGCCAAACTCAAATAACAGTCATTGCGTTGAAAGATCTCATTGTAAACTCCAGTCCTCTGGGAATCATCACCAACAACCTACTGAACACAGTGGTGAAACTGTGCATTACAACTGAGAGGGACTTAGAGACGCGTATACACAAGCAAACCTGAACCATCACTTTGTGGATGGAGGGGTTTGCAGAGAAAGAGTTGTGAACAGGGAATGCACACTTGTGCCCTGCCATTCCTGTTGGAAATTTGCAAGCCTAGAGAGGGCCCAGTTCAGAGAAAGCAGCAGCAGAGGTGGCCCACCATGCTGCCTTGGGGTAAAGAGAAAGGAGACAGTATATTTTCCTTGCTGGGAAGTCTTCATATTTCTTTACCCCGACCCCAGAGAAGTTCCCAGACAGCAGCGCATTCTAGCCATTCTGCAGCACAGTTCAGAGACCTTACACTTAGGATTGTGGGTTACTAATCTGAGCCTTTGGCTTAACCCATCCCCACACCAAGCAGACATCTGAGTCCAGTTGCAGCTTGGATGTGCATTTACTAAGAAGCCATCTCTGCTCCGATCCACAGGACACACAGCCAAGGAAATGGGCACAGGATTCCCGCTGTAACGGAACAGAAGCATTGAAAGAATAAACCTGCAGCTGCACTGTGGGCTGCAGCTCAGTGGTACAGCATCTAGGTCCCACATAGGGGTGGGAATGGCCCCTGCCTGAAACCCCAGAGTATTGTCCAGAACAAGACTGGACTGGATGGCCAATGGTCTGACTCCATATAAGGTAACTTCCTGTCATCAGAAAAAAACTTTTGGGCAGTAAGAACTGTTCAACCTTGGAAGGTGGTGGACCTTCATTGGAGGTCTTTAAGCAGAGGTTGGGTGGATCTCTCATAGATGCTTTAGTTGAGATTCCAGCATAGCAAGGGGTTGGACTAGAGGACCCTATGATTCTATGATTATTTCATATTCACCTCTGGTTGCTTCTCACTTCCTTCCTTTAAATTTGGATTGCAAAGCCAAGAGACTGTCATCGGCCTTTGGTTATGTCACCCCGAGTGGCTGGGGCAATCCAGCCAGATGGTTGGGGTACAAATAATAAAATTGTTGCTGCTGTTACTTTGTGAACATTCATGTTCATAATATCAGAGAATCACAGAACTGGAGAGTTGGGTATATCTACATGCACACATGCACAAATAAAGATGGATGGACGTGTGCCTCTGCAGACATTCTTCATGGGTAAGAAAAGGTAACACGTCTCCAAGACCTGCCAATAAGACTGCACTCCTGACTAGGAAACGAGTCCTACTGAACTCAACGGAGTTTACTTCTGAGTAAACATGTTTGGGATAAGGCTGTCAATCAGGCATGTAGACCCTTAAGGCCAGAGTCAGCTTGCATAGTTCAGGATATTGTCTCCCAGGGTCAGCTGTCCCCAGCTGCAAAATGGGAACAGGCATTGCAAATCAAGACCTGCAAGGGTTACTCCACTGAAACCAGGAGAGGTTTGCTTCTGAGCAAACAGGGTTACCAAGCGCCTTATAAAAAAATGTCACTGGAAAAGATGGTGAGCATCAAAAGAGTCTGACTATTCCTTCTTTGCCCTCACTCTATTCTCGGTGTGGTTTTTTCTTCTTCTTCTTTAATCAAATCAATGTGATTTCAAGGGGGAAATTTATAACAAGGTTGCCACCTTACACAGGAAGTCACCTAATGCCAAGTCAGAATCCTGGTCCATCTAGTTTAGCCTCGTCTACACTAGCTGGCAGCAGCTCTCCCCGGGGTTTTGGACAGGGTCTCTCACAGCCCTGTCTGGAGACTCCATTGACTGAACCTGGGACCTTCCATCATGCAAAGCCACAAACCCTAGACCAGAGCATTTCTCGAAACCCAGGCTCGAACCAGGAACCTTTAGATCTTCAGTCTAATCCTCTCCCAGCTGAGCTATTTTGGCGGATGACACCTTATCCCCTGCACTTTTAAGAGCAGCCTGTCAGGGAGGACAAAACTCTAGTCTGAAGCAGAAATCAGTGCACCTAGGCTAGCTTTATTTCCAAGAACAGTAGCCAGATGGGGAGAGCTTCACCTGTTGAATTTCGGCTTCGCCATGTACGGGGGAGGTGGGAGTGGCACCATTAATTGCCGGAGATATGAGATGATGCTAAGGCAGCAATTTTCACACGTGTGGGTGGGAAGGAAGAGACAGACAGACATGACAACTGGGGAGCTAGCTAAGCAGTGGCATAGCGTGGGGGGCAGGGGGGGCCGGCCGCACCGGGCGCAACATCTGGGGGTTAGGGTTAGGGGGCGCAAATCCACGGGTTAGGGGGCACAAATTACTTGCCTTGCCCTGGGTGCTGACAACCCACGCTACGCCACTGTAGCTAAGCATGGAAGCGATGGAGGTTCTACATTCACCTTTCCGCTCTGCCCACTGCAGAGCTTCTCATGGCCTCAGTCCACCATGTGTGATAGGGGGATAATAAAATTGACCCAACTTACAGGGGTTGTAAGCAAGATAAGCATCAACAACTAAGGCTCTTGCAATCTAGCTGAGATTTCTGCATCACTGGGGGCTGGACTAGATGACACCCAGGATCCCTTCCAACTCTACAATCCTAGCATTCTATTATAGTGGCATCGCATTCTGTAGAGAGCGGGGTGTATCCAAGGCTAGTCATACTAAATCCATAGAAATTAATGGACATGACTAACTTGGGTCCATTCATTTCACTGGGTCTACTGTGAGCAGAACTTAATTGGCTGGGGCCCCACTGTCTATTTCTGTATCACAAGGCTCTGACCTAGTCGCGACATTCAGACCTATCCTACGTGAGAGAAAAAGAGCGTCTTTAGCATGTGCAGAGTGCATGCCCTCCTCTCACCAAAGGCAGCCTATTATATACCCAAGGACTTAGTTTGCTGGTTTGTGGGGAGTTTTTGGCACGCATCTCGCCTTTAAAAAGAAAAACGCATACACATCGTCCAGTTCACTCCAAGGCATCATAAAATAGAACTTTGAAAGCCACACACAATTACTCCGGAAGGCAAAAAAAATACACTCCATATTTGCAAAAGTGCATTTTGCAGGTGGGGAGAAGATGAGTAATGACTCCAAAAGGCAGGCAGACACACAGGCACACACGCGCGCGCGCGCGCCCATCAACACACCCCTTTCTCTTGCGTTCAGCTTTGCCCGCAAATGGAAAAAAGACTTCTGGGAAAAAGGAATTTAAAAAGAACTTTCAGGTTAAGAGTCAAACTTTTTGCGTCTTACCTGCGCCGAGAAGTGCCCCGAGCGCCAACAGCAGGAAAAGGCCTTTGGAAAGCGTCGCTCCATGCCCAGGAGAAGTCATGGTGAGGGCTTCGAAAAGGCAGGCAAGCAGTTGAGAGAAAAAGCTGCGCGAAGGCAAAACTCCTCCCAAAAAAACCCCACCGCCACACACCGGCAGGTCTTCCTGGTTGCGGGGCGGGGTGGGGACCAATAAATATTTTATTTTATTTAAACCGCATTTCAGATTTGGGCTCTTTTTCAACCGGCAGGCATTTCTGGAGTCCGCCTTCCAACCTGCTTGCAGTCCATATAGTAATCCAAAAACTACCTGTGCTTTTTTTAAAAGGGGGGGGGGGAATGAGGGATTTGCTCAGCGGCTCCGAATCGAAGCCAAGAAAGCGATTCGAGAGAGCGCTTTCCCCCCTTCACTCCTCGCTAGAAGAAGAAAAGTGGGGGGGGGAGGAGACGTGGAAGGTGAAATTAAATCCCAAATGAAGCTTTCCCTTTAAAGAAATAAATAAAACCGTGAAAGCAGCAGCAGCAGCAAAAAGAGAGAGATAAAAATAGACTTCGATCTTTTGCTTCGAAGAATCGGGGTCCCGGTCAGGTGCGCTCCTCCGCTTGCACCCCTAAAATTCAAGCTGTGCCCCCTCCAGATCGCCTCCAAACATCTGGGGTTTCTTCTGCTGCCGCCGCCGCCGCCTCCTCTTCCTCCGCCCTCCCCACCCCTCCAAAAAAACACAACACCACCCGGGCAGAGCTTCTCCTTACGACTCCGGAGCAGCTCCTTCTCGGCTGCAGCAGCGGCGGCGGCGGCGATCCGGATTGCCAGGCGCGCCGGGTCTTTAGCGCAGCTCGGCGCCGGCTGCCTTGAGGGGACTTTGCCCGATGCAACTGGTCGGCTGGCTCCTCCATGCCTCTCCCATTTTCCACGCACAGGCGCCCCCACTCCACCCCCAATTCCTCACCCCCTTTAAAAATGCAATTAAATTAGATTTAGGGGGGTGGGAATAAATGCCGGGGAGAGGCGCTCACAGCTTGGCTGCTGACTGATTCAAACTCCTCTCTCTCTCTCTCTCTTTTTCTCTCTCTCCTAAAAAGCCAGAGATGAGTGGGATGGCATGGAAAGGGGGTGGAGGGAGGGGAAAGAGCTGCGATTGACAAACTATCTTAGCCAATCTCCTTGCCTGGGGGAGGACAGCCTGGAGGGATGGGGGGGGAGAGAGAGAGAGAGAGATGAAGGTTTCCCCTCCCCCCCCTTCCCTAAACCGGTCTCACATTTATTTTATTTTGTTTCGGGGGGGGCGCCTTTCTGGATGACAGAGATGAAAACAAAACGGAGTCGGAGAGGAAATCGCAGGCAGAGAAGGGCTGCCGCTCCGGGTTTGCTCTGCGTCGTGTGAACGCGTGACGCGGTTCGTTCGTTGGCAAGTAGAGCGAGCGCCGGCTGCTTGACTTCCAGAGAACGAAACAGGCGGCCGCGGCTGATCGGCGCTGCAGGAGGCGGCAGGGTCAGGCCTGCTCCGCTGGAATCGGTAGGAGAAAGTCTGGCTGAGCTCCATTCGCTTCAGCGGGTCTACTCTGAGTAGAATTTGGGTGCAAACTTGAAAGAAAAGAGCGGGAGCTTTGCAAAGGACAGCTCTGAGCCCTTGCGCTGTTTTGCTCAGGAGTGAGCTTGCAGTGGGCGCAGTGAGACAAAGTAAAGCCTTCAGATGGGAGCAGCATGGGTGTGGGGTTGTGTGTATGGGAAGCTGGAGAGCAGGCCATAAAGGAGGCAGGCTGGAGATGGAGGGAAAGCGCTGAGCCTGAGTATCAGAGTCTGCAAAAGCCCTCTGTTGGATCCCCACCATCTCCCATCTCCCTTGAGGCCCAGGTCCCTGGCTCAGTCCCAGTGTGTTGCAGGCTTATTCCCAGGGAAGGGTGCAGCTTCAGATCAGAGTCAAAGCTCCTTCTCTATGCACACTTTGGGAATAAATAAAAAAAATTCCTTCCAGTAGCACCTTAAAGACCAACTAAGTTAGTTCTTGGTATGAGCTTTCGTGTGCATGCACACATGCACACTTGGTATGAGCTTTCGTGTGCATGCACACATGCACACTGAAGAAGTGTGCATGCACACGAAAGCTCATACCAAGAACTAACTTAGTTGGTCTTTAAGGTGCTACTGGAAGGAATTTTTTAATTTTGACTATGGCAGACCAACACGGCTACCTATCTGTAACTACACTTTGGGAATGTAAGTCTCATTGAACACAGTGGGATTTACTCCCAAGTAAGCAGGCATGGAAGTGTAACAGCAATTCTGCATCTTTAGATTGTGCCGCACAGGTGTCATCCCCTACAAAAAGCCTTGCAAGCTGAGCAGTTTGCAGCTCCTGACCCAAGCGGCTCTACCATTAGACAGAGTGAGGCAACTGCTTCAGGTAAAAGATGATTGGGACCAGCCACCCCAGCTATTTGCCTCTGCTGGACGGCACAGCTGTGCGTCCCCCAGGAGGCCTCATTCCCATGAGAGTTCCTGTTCATTTCCTATTTATTTTGCATGCATTTTGTACCCTTTATCCACTGCCTAGGGCTTGCTGATCAGAAGGTCGGCGGTTCAAATCCCTGCGACGGGGTGAGCTCCCATTACTCTGTCCCAGCTCCTGCCAACCTAGCAGTTTGAAAGCACGTCAAAGTGCAAGTAGATAAATAGGTACCCCTCTGGCGGGAAGGTAAACGGCGTTTCCATGCGCTGCTCTGGTTCGCCAGAAGCGGCTTAGTCATGCTGGCCACATGACCCAGAAGCTGTCTGCAGACAAACGCCGGCTCCCTTGGCCAGTAAAGCGAGATGAGCGCCACAACCCCAGAGTTGTCCGTGACTGGACCTAATGGTCAGGGGTCCCTTTACCTTTACCTTTTTACTCACCATGAAGTTGTTACAGTAAGTGCCACATTTTAAACCAGTACTTTTCTTCTAGAAAAAAATGGTGCCGGTACTGCGTACCCTTGTGTACCTCCAGAAAAAAAGTACTACTCTTAGCTAAGTGATTTGGACCACCTCAAGGACCACCTCTCCCCACAGGAACCTACCAAGACCCTGAAATCATCCTCCAAGGCCTTTTCTGCAGTGGCCCCGCGTTTGTGGAACATCAGGCAAAAACCTCCCTGTAGAACCAGGCGTTTGGCTATTAAACAAACAATGGAAACCAGTTTGTAGGAGGGGGCTATTGGCTTTTTTTGTTTGTTAGTTGGTTGTTGTTTTATTTCATTGTGTATTTTGTGTTTCCATTTTGTATTTCTATGCTGTAAACAGGGCGGCATATAAATTTAATAAATAAATAAATGTGTATGTGTTACACTCCCAACTACATGTGTATGAGATCACAGCCTTAGTCACGTTTTGGAGTGGAGGGGGTGGAATTTAGGGTGGGGGCTAAGGCATCTATCAGCAATGGGCCCTGCTATGTCCCTAGCAGCTGCCCTGGCCCTGAGCAAAGGTCCCAGGCAGGGATGTTATATAGAGAGATGCGGTGCAAGGCCCTAGCAGAGAGGCTTGGAAGTACAGCTTTTGTCCAGGGTCCAGGAGTCGACAGGAAGCCAGTGTCAGGATTTAAGTTGGGGCATTGCATGACTGGAATTGCACGAGAGGTGAATGATCTTGGCTGCATAATGCTGGAGAGAGGGTAGGCAGGCAGGTGTAATTATTGCATCCGCCGTGCTGCTTTTAAAGAGAGATGGCCAAGCAACAGCCGTGGTTTTCCTTTTCTTTCTTTCCCTGATACTGCTATTCCCGGAAATGCACAAAGCGTCTTTGTGTACGAACCCTGTTAGGTAAAACCCATCTGTTTCAAAGCCTGTTTCTTGGGGCTACCTGAGTGAGAGCTCCATCCACCAGCCACTCTCCCCTTCATGTATCTTTAATATGATCAGCAGCCTGTCGCTTTGCTGTGCCCCCCACCCACCCCACCCCCCAGGTCTCAAAGGCCTGGGTAGCGCACAGGACATTGGATGCAGTTCAGAACCCCAAGACTGTTTGACACAGGATGCGCAGTGAAGTCGTATCCCATGGCAGATGGTTATCTCTACATTTTTAAATAAATAACATGTCTACTTCTCCTGTCACAATTACATTTCCAGACCATAAAAGACAATGCAGTACAAAATGAAAATGTGCAGTAGTTGTTCTTGTTTTTTAATTTGCAAATATAACAAGCAAAAATGTTTTATAAAACATTTGCAGATGACATTAATAAGAATATTGAATCAATCCCATTAATACAGGCACTCTGGTGGCCCAAATAGGTACCTAAACGAGATCAACAATTATAAGTCATTAGCGGCGAGTGCCCAGGAATTTGTGGAAACCAAAAAATATTGTGAGTTTTAAGTGGATAACGTAATTCGCGTTTTTGGACCTGTCAACGCCAAAAGTCGGGTGAAGTCACAACAAAATCACACTTTGGTCCAACAAGTTGAGTTTATATAAACAGAAATACAGCTAAAAATCCAAACACACCCGAAGTAATGAGTAGTCAAAATAAACTTTCAGAAACCTTTAAAATGTGCATCACACCACAGCATACGCCAAGGTGAATGGAAAGATTTTTGAAAGGGTAATTTAGTGGCAAATTCAGAAGTGCTGGACCTCAGCGTGTCAGCTTTCATCAATACAGACAGGTATTATATACCCAGAAAGAGTAGCAGCCCCTACCACAATCCCAATTTATTAGGTTCAACAGACAGTATGTTGAATACTGAGATGGCGAAGGGCTGTGCAGCAGTCGGCGTGTTGGAGTTTGGCTTCACATTCCTGATCATCCATGTGGCAGGACGACTGCTGCAGCTGCTGCCATTGGTGTAGAACTTTTTTAGGTCCAGCAGCCACATTTCCTTCTGGGGGGACCACATGCCAATGTGGGGTGGGGGCCTGTGGCAAAAGTGGGTGGGTCAACAAATATACCGGTAAATGTTACCTTTGCACGCAGAGTCCCAAAGAAAGACGTGCTCTCCCACACTCTCCTTCCCAGCATGTTTGCACTCATGTCTCAGTGACGTCTATTCTGGCTTGGTCATGTCCACAGAATTGAAGGCAGCAGGATCCCCAAGGACGTGGTCTATGGGGAAGTGGCTTCAGGCACCAAGCTTGTTGGTAGACCAACTCTGTGTTACAAAGATGACTGCAAATGTGACATGAAGGCTGACAGCATCAACGCTGCCGTGTGGGAATCCCTTGAAACGACTGCAGTGCCTGGAGACAGACGTTCTGGTTGTGTATCCACAGCAGTGACCAGAGGAGGAATGACCACCGGGAGGAGCACAGAGAGAAGAAACATCTGCAGCAGCACAACTTTCATCTGCTCCAGCTCCAATGAAACATGTCTCTCCCATATCGGTCTCTACAGCCACATCAGGCTCTACAACCTTCTAACAGTTTGACTTCACCCGCAAAGGCACACTCCTCCACTGTCTCTCAAGACAGAGGGATGCCAAGCAGACAAGGTGTGAACAGGGAACCAGGGAAGTATGGTTAGTATGGGAGGCAGGCAGTTCCTTGGCACTAGGATGAGATGCCCACAAGGGCCCTGGCTCAGGTTGCACCGGTGCTGTGGTATCTAACAGCGGTCCAGCATTGGGGTTGCTAGTCCCCTAGTCACCAGCACCAGGCTTAGAACCGGGGAACTGGCTCAGTCTGTGACACTGTAGCCTCCAGCTCGGTGGGCTGCTGCTTGCTGGACTTCAAGCTCAGACCAGCTCTGTTGAACTCAGTGGGTTCAGCTTGGGAAACATACAGTGGTACCTTGGTTTACAGATGCTTCAGGTTACAGACTCCGTTAACCCAGAAATAGTACCTCGGGTTAAGAACTTTGCTTCAGGATGAGAACAGAAATCACGCGGCGACAGCGGGAGGCCCCATTAGCTAAAGTGGTACCACAGGTTAAGAACAGTTTCAGGTTAAGAACAGACCTACAGAACAAATTAAGTTATTAACCTGAGGTACCACTGTATTGCACTTTAACGAAGCATTTTCAGCCCGCTGAAATGTAACCACTCCTTACAAATTCAAATGATTTTGTCAAAAAAAAAATCCCAACAATTTACTATTCAAAGTGCTGCATAAAGTATGAAGCCCATCAAAGAAGAAAGAGGTATCCAATCTCTCTGATTGTTTTCCTGATTCTCTGACTTCTTCTGTGCTAATCTGTCATAATCCGTGGTTAAACCTGAGAGCCTTGTTATCACCTCATACTATTGGTAACCGAGCAAGGAAGGTCCATCAGTTACTCTGGTGCTCCAGCAGAAGACATCATTGTTCCTGCTAAAAAAAAAACTCCTCCTCCACAATACCATTGGTGGTAGCAGCCTATGGGATTGTGTCCCTTCAGTTTACAAAGGCTCATTGGAGGCTCATATTCTTTTGGTGCTCCTCCATGTAAAACATGGAACTAAACTAAGACAACAGGGAAAGGGCTTTCTTCCTTTCTCCACTATGTGAGACTTTTCTTTATGCAGGTGGCTTTTATTGTGGATTCAAAAACTACAACGGGTGGATATATATAGGCACACATACACTCCTGCTTCCAAAGTAAATACCATTTTGAAATTCCAGTTTCAGGAAAACAAGACACAGCAGCAGCAAGTATAAAATCAAAACAAATCACTTCAAAGCAGAGACCAATAGATTGAAACGCTATTATAATGACCCAGTTAGGGAAGGGGGGTCTTTTACAGAGCTAAATGACTTCAAGAAAACCACTGCATAGTACAAAGTTTAAAGGACCTGGGAAAATAGGAAGGGTCTTGAAAAGGGGTTAAGGAAGGTGCCAGGTGAACTGATGTGGCGAGAACCTCTCTTTCCTAGCTCAGTTGGGCCACTTCACCATCTTTGTCTTAAGAGACATAAAGGCCCCAATCGCTCCCTGGCCCACTTTGGATCACAAATGTTTTTTCTGGCCCTGTTTGGATCACAAACGTTTTTTCAGTGACTCGAAGATGTCGCTGAACTCTGAAAACGCCTCTTGAATGTCTGGAGAGAGGATATTAGGTGGGGGAATGTGTGTGTACGGGTAAAATCTGCAGCCATTGCTCCACCCGATTTTGCCTCTGGCACAACCCACCACTGGTTATGTGGCCCCCACAAAGTGACCCAAAGGGGAATGTGGCCCTCAAACAGAAAAAGGCTTCCCCCTTCTCCCCATGGCCTAAGTTCATATATCACGACAGTCACAGTTTTCTGTATCATTGTCATCCTAGCAAAAGTGCCCCCAGCAGGCCTAATGGGACCAAGCCTTCTGTGTGAGCCCTCTGCTGCCACTCCCAACCTCCCATTTCTACAACCCATCTCTGCCTCTTCCCAGGATTGCCCTCATGCCAATCTAGGCTGCAGGCACCGGGTGTGGTCCTGACTCAGTCCCACATATCTCCTTCCTTTCTCAGTTGCCCTTGGCAACAGGACCTGGGCAGTCCTGCTGTCCGGATGAAGGCCTGGCCCACACCTTCAGCAGGATAAGGCAGCTGCTGCATCCTGAGGGGAATTAAACTTCATCAGAGAGGAGGGTGGGGTGTTTTGTAGTGCTCCCCTCATTTAAACAAAACACAGTCTCCATGCAAGTAAGAAAAATGGCTGCAATGTCAGGAAGGAGTGTCCTGAAGCAGTCTGCTCCATGATGTACTACTTTCTATTTGCAAGGGGATGCGGGTGGTGCTGTGGTCTAAACCACTGAGCCTCTTGGACTTGCTGATCGGAAGGTTGGCAGTTCAAATCCCCAAGATGGAGTGAGCTCCCGCTGCTCTGTCCCAGCTCCTGCCAACCTAGCAGTTCGAAAGCAGGCCAGTGCAAGTAGATAAATAGGTACCACTGTGGCGGGAAGGTAAACAGTGTTTCCATGCGCTCTGGTTTCCATCACGGTGTTCCGTTGTGCCAGAAGCGGTTTAGTCATGCTGGCCACATGACCCGGAAAGCTGTCTGTGGACAAACGCCGGTTCCCTTGGTCTGAAAGCGAGATGAGCACCGTAACCCCATAGTCACCTTTGACTGGACTTAACTGTCCTGGGGTCCTTTACCTTTATACTTTCTATTTGCAGGGGGCTTGGTTGTTTTCATAGAACTGGGCTGCATACACACCATGCACATGGAAAGCACAAAGGGTTTCCCTCTCCTTCTACATTTTAGCAGGTAATACCCTTGCTGCTGCTGTTGCTGTTGCTGCTGCTGCTGCTGCTGCTGCTGCGTAAAGGAAGGTATTTTTTTTTTACTTTGTCTGGAATTTCCTGTCCTATTATTGCTAACAAGAATGCTTCTGGTTTCTTGGGAAAGGTGCATTTGAGCATCTTCTTTAATCCTTCATAAATCATTCCCCATAATTTTTTTGAGATTGCCACCACACATGGATTAACGAGCCCTCATTGTCTAAACATTTTCAGCATAAGTAGGATCCTCTTTTGTACATTTTAACCAGTTTACTGGGCGTTAAATACCGTCTGAAAATCATCTTTGGATGCTTTCTCTAATTGTACAACATGCTGAAAAATTTATTGTGTTGTTCCAGTTTTTCCCATGCTGATAGTTCTATACTGTATCTGAAATCAGACACCCAGCGAATAATTGCCTCCTTCACCAACTCATCCTTTGTCTCCCATTCCAATAAAATGCTGTAGATTTTAGATAACAATTTGTTGTTCTTCCCACAAATTAGTTTCCCAAATTCTGATTATTCTTCCACAAACCCTTTCTCTTTGTCTTTCCTGAATCACTCATTTATTTGAAAATGCTGGAACCAATTTGTCACAAATTCTGTAGTTTCTTCCCTTTTTTTAGCCTTATCAAATCGCCTTGGAATTCCAGAAGACCTTTGTAGGTTCCCCACTTGGGAACGGCAAACTTTTTACCACATCTAAACTTTTGTTTGATGGTCTCAGGGGAGGGGAACAAATCTGCCATCTTCACCTCTCAGTCAACAGCCTTCAAAATGCCAGCAGGGTCTACTGTTCCTGATTCCCAGTCTAATCTCTTCATTCATAAAACCCCCAATTATGTCCAACTGGGACAAATGGGAGGGGTGGCAAAACAGACAAAATAATGGTTAGATTTAGAGATTATGCAGAGAGAGACCACCGCTTACAGCCCAGTTGGGATACAGCTCCAGACGTCGGGCATTAAAAGATTTTATTTTTATTTCTGTATGTGTGCGCTGTTAGGCCTCTCAGGCCTCCAGACCACCTGCTCACCCAAGAAATTAAAAATTGGGACAGACCCTGTATTTGGAGACACAATGGATTAGATCCTTGGTCTAATCTCCAGCAAGGCTGGGACCCAGAAGTAGAAAACTCAGCTGTAATCAGACATCCTTCGAAGAAAGCAAATGACCTCTTTGGCATGTCTCTGATCGCTTGGTAAACAATTCCTCATGCCCCCATTTTACAAAAGAGAAGGAAGGAAGGAACTTTGTTAATTAAAGATGTCAGGGATCTTTTGCTGGAGTGGTAATGCCTGCAAAATACTAGATATATTATTCATTCATCCATTTGTTATTTGATTCCATTTAAGAATTGCTTCCCATGATATCTCTCAAAACGATTTCACAGCAAAAACACTGACAATAAGAACAATTTCAAAACAACTCCATATGCAAAACAGCTCCAAATGTAAAAACAATTAAAATTGTGTATGTCAAAAAGATTGCAAACCATTTCACATGTCAAAATGATTACAAATCCAGTAGAGATATAGGCTGGGATAATGAACTCTACTTAAAAGCTTGTTGAAAAAGGAGCGTCCTGAGCAGGCTGCAAAAAAAGAGAAAAGAAATAGAGACAGTTACCTTACATTATGGGAGGGAATTCCAAAGTTGTGTGTTGTGAATGTGTTTCTTTGCAACCCAGTGGTAGTTGCCTATGAGAAACTGGAAACAGAGGATGAGGTGGGTGTGTTTCAGTTCATCTATAAAGAAGGCTGATCGCCGAAGAATTGGTGCTTTTGAATTCTGGTGCTGGAGGAGACTCTTGAGAGTCCCATGGACTGCAAGAAGATCCAACCTCTCCATTCTGAAGGAAATCAGCCCTGAGTGCTCACTGGAAGGACAAATCCTGAAGCTGAGACTCCAATACTTTGGCCACCTCATGAGAAGAGAAGACTCCCTGGAAAAGACCCTGATGTTGGGAAAGATGGAGGCCACAAGGAGAAGGGGACGACAGAGGACAAGATGGTTGGATAGTGTTCTCGAAGCTACCAGCATGAGTTTGACCAAACTGGGGAGGCAGTGGAAGACAGGAGTGCCTGGCGTGCTCTGGTCCATGGAGTCACAAAGAGTCGGACACAACTAAATGACTAAACAACAACATTCTGTTCATTGCACAACAGAGAGGAGCTTTTGAAACATGTTCTTGCCTACAGGAGACAAGAGCCAAGCTGTGTCCCCTATGGAGGCAAAATCCAGCACCTTTGTGTTTTGTCTCATGGGTCAAAGACTGAATAAATCCTGGTGAGGAAGAGGGAGAGAAATCACTTGCAGCAATTGGAGAAGGGAGATGGCATGTTTATGACCGGGTAAAATGACTCCCACACCTACCCTTTCGATCTGCCCCAGGCCTCTCAGCAGCCTGCACAATGGCACTAATGCTAGGGGCATGGGCAGGAGTGCCATCTCACCCTCAGGATTGTGGGTACCCACCACCACAACACAGACGTGCAACGTCACACGCACATACCTGCACATGGTACGTGTTACATCACACCCACTACATGCAGGCATGTGCGTGTGACATCGCTTGTCCGTGTTGCAGTGGCCACTGGCAGCTCCTCTTCCTCCTCTCAGCAGCCAGCGAGGGCCCCTTTTCCGTGGGGAGGGGCTTGCACTTGGAGGCAGAGAAACTCTGCCTCAATGCCCGAGCCCCCCTGGAGAAGGTTGCCTCACTTGCTGGCTGCAGAGGGCGGAGCTGAACTGCTTCTGTCTCGGAGGCACCACCACTGCCGCCGGCCGGCTTTTCTCATTGACTTTGTGGGTGCCCAGGCTGTCTCCTGTGGGCCTGGGTGGGCACTCCTGGAGCAAAGAGGTTCTGTGGAGGATGTGAGCACCTGTGGTCAAATAATGAAGGTCAGCAAGACTCAGTGGTTTGTAGTAGCTTCCTTCTGAGAAATCACCATGATGGGTAAAGTTGGGCTTGTACAGGATTATCCTGCTAGCTTTCCCATCGTCACAGGTGAGCCCCACCTTCCATCATGCTTTGGATGTTTTGGACCAAACTTCATTTTTTTTATATTATTTTATTTTATTAGGTTTTATCAATAAAAAAGTTTAGAAAGATACAAAGCAAAAAAGATACAAAATTACAAAATACAAAAATACAGACATTAAACACAAAGAAAAAAGAAAAAGAAAAAAACACATATAAAAGAAAAACAAAATCTCCCTCTTTCTTAATTTCTCATCTTTGGTTAACTTATTTTCTTGACTTCCTCACGTCTCCTATTTTTGTATCCCTTTTTAAAAAATTGGTTCAGCAAGTTCATGTCCTATTAGTTTATCTATTATTAATCCCCTCTTACATTTTACCTTGTTGCTAGAACCCCTTCAATTCATTTCAATGTCATCAGCATTTAAATTTTTTTACAATATTTCTGCAAATAAATTTTAAATTTCCTCCAATCTTCTTCCACCGACTCTTCTCCCTGGTCTCGGATTCTGCCAGTGTTTTGGACCACAACTTCAGCCACCTTGGACCACTGGCCATACCGACAAAGGCTGATAGGAGCTTGTAATCCAAATCCTCTTTTCTGTTGGGAAAGGCAGGCTCAGCGTGTCAGGCTAGGATTCTGGAGGCCAAGAATTGCTGTGTCATCTGATATCTTCACCCACAACTTAGCACACAGGAAGCTGCCTTATACCAGGGTTTCAGGCAGGGGCACTCCCAGCCCTACCCGAAGGGGTCAGAGTTTGAACCTGGGATCAAATGCTTTGCCATTGAGTGACAACCCCTTTCCACTCAGGCCATGCAGCACTGTGGGTGAAATTGGGACAGTGGTTATTCTTCAGCTGAACTCTATCTCACAGGGTTCCTGTGAGGAGAAAATAAGTGTGAAGCAATCAAAGGTGGCACCTTACAAGGGCGCCAACTTCAGCCCCAGTTTATGGGTGCCCAATGGCGCCTGTGATGTAACGTGATGTTAGTGCGCCATAGCAGCACTTCCAAGGCCTTGTGGGGCCTCGGAGGTCACGCCAGAGGTGTAGTGGGAGAGCCAATGTGGTGTAGTGGTTAAGAGCAGTAGTCTCGTAATCTGGGGAACCGGGTTCGCGTCTCCGCTCCTCCACATGCAGCTGCTGGCTGACCTTGGGCCAGTCACGCTTCTTTGAAGTCTCTCAGCCTCACTCACCTCACAGAGTGTTTGTTGTGGGGGAGGAAGGGAAAGGAGAATGTTAGCCGCTTTGAGACTCCCTAGGGTAGTGATAAAGCGGATATCAAATCCAAACTCCTCCTCCTCTTCTTCATCTTGTGAGGCCTCTAACGCAACTTCCGGTTTCTACCGGAACTCATGTTGGACGTCTGGCAGGGCCTTGGGCATCGCTTCCAAGGCAGTGCAGGGCCTCGGAGGTCACGTCCAAGCAGTGGCGGAGCTTCATGCTCCGGCACCAGGAGGCAGAGAGCGCATCCCGGGGGCATGGCACCCCACCACCACAGCGGCACCCCACCGGGATCGTGCTGCCGGGGACAGTGCACTCCCCCCGCACTCCTCTTCCTCCACCACTGCTTCCAAGGCCCCGCAAGATCTCTGACGTGACTTCTGGTAGAAACTGGAAGTTGTGTTGGAGGCTTTGCAGGGCCTTGGACATCGCCTGGGAGGTCGTGTCAGAGCCCCACAGTGTGTGTGCTAAGCCCCCACCCCAAAAAATGGGGGGGCTGGGTGTCTGGGGTTGGCACCAGTGGTGCCTTAAGATCCCTGGAGGAAAGGAAGGAAGGAATGAGAACAGTGTGTCCCAAGAACATTCCATTTAGTTTCAAGATGAGCAGGTGACAGCAAAGGCTGCAAGGTTTTTAGCTGGAGCAATTAGAATAAGATCCACTATTTGACTATTGATTCAAAACCCAAAGTGTATTCTATATAATTGACTTTTTATTTTTATTTTTGTATATCATATTGTTGTTTTATTGCTATGGCCAATGGCTGATGCAAATAATGATTCATTCATTCATTCTCCATTTAGTTCAGCGGGACTTATGCTGCTAGAGATGCAGGATAAATTCAATTCAGTTCTCGTTTAAAGCAGAATAGATCAAATTTTCACTTTCCAAGACAACTGGAAAACTGAAAATCCATACTTATCCAATGCATCTCTCTAGCCAAGCAATGTTTACAAGAAATGCATGTATTAGTTGAAAGTGTGCATAAAGATGCATATATTTGTGAAAGTAGCATACAAAAAATAAATTATATTAGGAAAGGTTGCATGCAAAAAGGTGTACTTTAGTCAAAACCTCATGCAAAAATGTGCTTATTAGGGGGAATTCACACTAAAATGCTTAAGAGTTTTCACAAAGTATTTTAAAATAAAAAAAAATCACAAATGTGGAGAACTTTGTTTGGGACCGAAAAAATGAGAACATAATGTAGGTCCCTAAAAAGAGCCTGATGGACCAGGCCAATTGCCAATCTAGTCCAGCATCCCCTTCTCACCTGAGGGCAACAGCACTGTGCCAACCTGCGATTCCTAGCAAGTGGCACTCATAGAATCATAGAATCATAGAGTTGGAAGAGACCACAAGGGCCATCGAGTCCAACCCCCTGCCAAGCAGGAAACACCATCAGAGCACTCCTGACATATGGTTGTCAAGCCTCTGCTTAAAGACCTCCCAAGAAGGAGACTCCACCACACTCCTTGGCAGCAAATTCCACTGTCAAACAGCTCTTACTGTCAGGAAGTTCTTCCTAATGTTTAGGTGGAATCTTCTTTCTTGTAGTTTGGATCCATTGCTCCGTGTCCGCTTCTCTGGAGCAGCAGAAAACAACCTTTCTCCCTCCTCTATGTGACATCCTTTTATATATTTGAACATGGCTATCATATCACCCCTTAACCTCCTCTTCTCCAGGCTAAACATGCCCACTCAGAGGCCTCCTGCCCTTGCCAGAGCACTGAGAAATGGAGAGAACAGAAAAGGATGGGTCTTAGCATCTCTGCTAACGGCCTGGTAAGTGGGTTTAGGAGTTCAGCCAGGCAGCCTGTTCCAAGGCTTCATAAGGCAGATGACATTCAACATACCCTGGTTTGCATTCAAGTGTTTATGCCATTCACACATTACGTTTTTAAATCTTACGTGCACATTAAGAAGTAAAAATCATGTGTGAATAAGCCTGCAGCAAACGTCAGCGAATGTGATCACTGAAGCCCATTTCTTCATTGACAATATTTCCCATGTCACAAGAGTGGGGAAATCATCCTTGCCAACTGCCAAAAGGTAAACCAATATATGTGCTTTTTCTGCACGTATTGTTACGATCATTTTATCAAATTAGTTAGACTTTTCTTTATAAGGTTCTCTGCATGAGAAAAAAGGCAATTCTTCTTTTTTGCAAAATCCATCACCTGCATTTCCGTTATATTGGCATTTGTTTTAGCCGTCTCCCCAAAAAGTGCAACTTGTTGACAAAACAATAACAAGACTGCCCCCTAGTGTCCATTATTTCAACTACGCCAGGAAAAACAAATCCCCACTGAGGCAAGAAAACTGGTCAGAAGAAACACATAATTTATGGGTGAACCAATGTTGAACGACAGCCGCTTGTCAGAACGCTGACATGGGTGAGGTGAATAACGTCCCCTGTCTTGACCGCTCACTTAAATGAATTTTAATTTCAATGAAAAACAACAACAAATCATAGCGTTCGAGGGAATGAGGATTTAACAGGCCAGCTGACAACAAGGACACGCAAGAAGAACAGATACTCCGAGGGTGCTCTGTTATCATGGCTAAGCAAAACAACTCGCCATTTTTCATCAGAGCTGTTGGCAGTGCTGGAGAAGAGAAACCTCTCCCATTTTCAGCACTCCTTCCCAAAAACGCTTGCCTGCTGCCCTCACTTGCCTTCAGCGGCCGAATCATGGAGACACCTCCAGCTCATAGTTTTACCATTGCCCTCACTGACCGTGTTGCAGCCCAGCAATAGGGAATTTGTGGCTTGCAGGTCTAATGAGGCTTCCCAGGCCTCTGTTATCAGAGATGAATTTAGGGGGATGCAGCCAGTTCAGTCTCATTGGACAGAGTACCTCCGGGATGCTGCAAATGATGATGATGATGATGATTTTTTAATTATTTATACCCCACCATCTGTCTGTGTCTATAGCTGGACCATAAAGAAGGCTGATCGCTGAAGAATTGATGCTTTTGAATTATGGGGCTGGAGGAGACTCTTGAGAGTCCCATGGACTGCAAGAAGATCAAACCTCTCCATTCTTAAGGAAATCAGCCCTGAGTGCTCACTGGAAGGACAGATCCTGAAGCTGAGGCTCCAAGACTTTGGCCATGTCATGAGAAGAGAAGACTCCCTGGAAAAGACCCTGATGTTGGGAAAGATTGAGGGCACAAGGAGAAGGGGATGACAGAGGACGAGATGGTTGGACAGTGTTCTCGAAGCTACCAACATGAGTTTGACCAAACTGCGGGAGGCAGTGGAAGACAGGAGTGCTTGGTGTGCTCTGGTCCAGGGGGTCACAAAGAGTCGGACACGACTAAACAACAACAACAACATCTCTGTGTGTTTCCCTAGCCACTCTGGGCTGCTTACAGCACATATAAAACATAGTGAAAGCACAAACAGAGTTCAGGGTACGTGGGCCAGGCAAGAGGTTCATAACCGAATGCAAGCTCCAAGATGTCCAGACAGCTGACACGCTGCCTCCTCCCAACCTTTTGAAGACTCTCTGCTTTATACCAAGTCAGACCATTGGTTCAAGACTGTCAACAGAATCCCACCCCAGCAAGGGCAAGGAGAGCACTGGAAGGTGTGCTGGCATCATTGGCACTCCTGGATGTTGTCAATGACACCATTGCCTGACTTGCTTCAAACGTCTGAAAGGCTGTTGTATGGAAGATGGAACAAACCTCTCTCCCTGCTGGTCCTGAGAGCAGGACTAGAACCAATGGGATAAAACTGCCAAGAGCCAGATTTCAACTAAAGCTTAGGAAGAACTTCCAAAGAAGGGTAAGAAGCATTCCACAGTAGAACAGGCTGCCTCAGGAGGTGGCTGGCTCTCCTTCACTGGCAGGGTTTAAGCAGAGGCTGGCATATTCTCAGGGATGCTGTCGATTCCTGCATTGAGTAGAGGCGTTGGGCTCAATGACCTCTACAGATCTCCCAACTCTTAAATACTATGGTTTGACAGAGCCAGCCGTCACAAATGGCGCAGTTTAGCATAAAATAAAGGCACAGAGAGCCAGCAATATTTTCAGGATGGTATGAGCAGCTCCTTTCGAACTTCTCTTCTCTCCCGTAACTTTTATTATCCTTTGTTCTCTCCTGTCGCATGGCCGTTTGCCAATGCCTCAAATCACCTACATCCGGTCATGGCTTAAACCCACCCATCGCCATATAGGGTCATGCTGCCCAGAGGGGGAACATAACTCCATATAAGGCTATGCACTTAATACACTGCAAGGCACGGACATGCAGGTCACCGAGGTCAGTGAGGCACCAGGTGGCGCTACAAGCCTTTTTCCATGACTTCCTGGCTCCCACAATGGTTCCTTTTTTCAAGGGCCATGTCAGGGATGCCCAACATGGCCCACACACACCCCAAGTGTCATGGATTATGCAGTCTCAGCCAACCTGGCTAATGGTCATGGGAGCTGTGGTCCAACACATCTGGAAGGCACTGCATTGGCTACCGCTGTGTATGACTGGAGTCAGGGGGGAGAATCCCACATTTTTTGTGCACAGTTTCCTGTCCATCTACATACGTCCATGCACCTAAATTTGCTTCTTTGTGTGCGTAGACCCTGCATCTCGTTGCAACGCTCTCTGCAATATCCTAAATCCACAGCTTCAACTGTTCTGATTGTCACTTGATTCGTTATTAGCCTCAACCCTTTTTATTTTATTTTACTTTGCAAAAGAAATGGGCTGTTGAACGATGTGTATCATAGCTAATTAAACTTACTTTTTGCTCATTAAAGCTGAGTTAGCTGCTAAATGCGCCGTGACGTTATTCTAGTACAGTGAGTACAAAAGATGAAAAAGCACAAGGTGATTTTGATTATTATCGCAGCGAGTTCTCTTTAATTAATCTTACGTTTCCTTACGGAAATGTAAAAACCTCGGAGTCTGCCCCCCCCCCCACGTTTCCTATCATTCGTCTCATTCCCCCTGAACAAGTTTCACTTGAAATACATCACCCGCAATTGGATAACATTACATCTTCCCCCTTAAGAAAAGTGAAATCAGCATTCGTGTGTCTCAAAAGCAGTGGTGGGATGTAAAGGCTTAAAAAATTTATGGCAATCGCAGGAGCAGTTAACCAGGCAAAAGTGATTACCCCCACAGCTACACACACACACAAAAATTGACTTAGAAGAATGGGATGGCAGCAGTGGCAAGCGTGTATACAGGAGGGAGAAATTTGAGAAACACATTCACAATAAGCCATGTAGAGATCCCATGAGGACTGGGGTACAATCAAGCTTTTCTCTCTCTTTTCCTTTTCTACTCCAGCAGTTTTCTCATAATCACATTAGCAGCCAAGCAAAAAAAAAATACTTTTAAAAACCTGGTTTTATTTTTAGATGAGTCCTGAAGAGTCTTGCAACAGTATGTATGTATGTATGTATGTATGTATGTATGTATGTATGTATAAAATCGTTTTGGTTCATGTTTCTGGATTTCATACCTACAGGACTGCCTCTCCTGGTATGTCCCACGGAGAACCTTACAGTCTTCAAATAAAAACATCTTGGAGATCCCGGGCCACAGGGAGGTTAGGCTGGCCTCAACCAGAGCCAGGGCTTTTTCGGCCGTGGCTCCGATCTGGTGGAACACTCTGTCACAAGAGACTAGGGCCTTGCAGGACTTGACATCTTTCTGCAGGGCCTGCAAGACGGAGCTGTTCCACCAGGCCTTTGATGATGATGATGATGATGACGACAACAACAACAATTTATTATTTCTACCCCGCCTATCTGGCTGGGATTCCCCAGCCTCTCTGGGTCTTCCAACAGAAGGTTAAAAATACATTAAAACATCAGTCATTAAAAACTTCCCTAAACACTCGGATTAAGAGTGGCTCTCTAGATCTCAGGCAGAATCCTTTCAATACCTGATATCAGACATCCTTTTTAATTGGAGGTGTTGGAAACTGACTGTATCAGAGGCAATGAGAAAAGGGTTCTCCAGTATCAATGAGGGTGAGGCAGGTGGAGAAGCTGGAAACCCTAAAGCAGGGGTCAGCAAACTTTTTCAGCAGGGGTCCAGTCCACTGTCCCTCAGACCTTGTCGGGGGCCGGACTATATTGGGGGGGGTTAACGAATTCTTATGCCCCACAAATAACCCAGAGATGCACTTTAAATAAAAGGACACATTCTACTCATGTAAAAACATGCTGATTCCTGGACCGTCCGCAGGCCGGATTGAGAAGGCAATTGGGTCGGATCCAGCCCCCGGGCCTTAGTTTGCCAACCCATGCCCTAAAGCAACTGCAGCCTCACAGTGAAAGGCAGGAGGGATCTAACTTAACAGGCAGCCGACAAGTTGTGTTGATGTCACATACGATGTGAAGAGGGAGGCAAGTGGAAGTGGTTTAGAGAAACCAGCCTGCTAGGCTGAACGGTGAGGTGTGACAGGCCAGGGCTGGTGGTTCCTCACCCCCGACCCCTAGCTTCGCTGCCCCATTTGCTCTGTGGGCGATTTGATGCCTTGCCAGAGCATTTGCTGTGTGTATATACTGAGAGCGCCTATAACTTTATATTGATTGCATTTGCCTCCCATGTCATTTAACGCCCACAACAACCTTGTGAGGTAAGAGAGGCTGAGAGGAAGGGACTGGTGCAAAGTCACCCAGTGAGTCTCATGACCAAGTGGGGATTTGAACCCTGATCTCTCAGGTCCTAGTCCTGCACTCTAACCACTAGACCACACTGGCCAAAAAAGCACCATCCATTCCGCCGTCACCCCAACAGTCACTCAGTGTTCCCTGCCTGTTGAGTATGCACTGTCCTTTACTGAGGTGTTTGGGGTTTCCTCCCTACCTTAGGATCCCACCCCCCAAGTTTCCCGTACTTCTCCAACTCTTGAAGTTCCTTCAAACCTCCTGTTGCCTTTTGGACCCTCTCCTTTGCTTCTTTTGAAAATGGCAGCCATTTTGTGTTATGCTGCATTCATTTTGTGACTGGAGGTCCCCAGAAGTTGGCGATTTGTGCACAATACCCTACTGGCATCTCCATCAAGAAGACAAATGACCCAGTTCATTGGGCTGGATGCACCTTGAAGGTGAGCAGGTATGGACTGCAGTTCTAATGGCACTTACCTGTAAGTAAGTCCTATTGCCCTTACTCTTTGGTTCCCTTTGGTCTAGTTTGCTGTGCACTCCTGATGGGACAACCTGGAGTCAACTGTACCATGTAGAGAACCAGCAAAACTGGCAGTCCTTATCACTTCCGTATGTTTTTACCCATAATTCTGTTCCTGCATTATTTGGCTGGGACGCGGGTGGCGCTGTGGGTTAAACGACAGAGCCTAGGGCTTGCCGATCAGAAGGTCAGTGGTTCGAATCCCTGCGATGGGATGAGCTCCTGTTGCTCAGTCCCAGCTCCTGCCAACCTAGCAGTTCGAAAGCACGTCAAAGTGCAAGTAGATAAATAGGTACCGCTCCGGCGGGAAGGTAAACGGCATTTCCGTGCGCTGCTCTGGTTTGCCAGAAGCGGCTTAGTCATGCTGGTCACATGACCCGGAAGCTGTACGCCAGCTCCCTTGGCCAGTAAAGCAAGATGAGCGCCGCAACCCCAGAGTTGGCCACGACTGGACCTAATAGTCAGGGGTCCCTTTACCTTTATTATTCAGCTACTCCTTTAAAAAACTTCTCACAATGCTATCTAAATCCATATTTTAATGTGTATTTAAATGTGCACCTATTCTTAAGATACATAATGAGTGTTGCCTCTCAAAACGTGGATTAAAATGCATGTTTTTTATTATTTAGCTTGGAGTGCAGAGAACGGCGTTCCAACATTTGGAGAAAGTGCAAAACCTGCTAAATTCAGTCTACACATTACTCTGAGGTGTGCATCAGATCATCTCCTGTAGTGACTTGCAAAGATTTCATTCCTCAAGCATCACTAGTCATATAACATATATTTGCACCACAGATGATACTGCTATATATATGGAGGGGGGAGCAGAAAACATGACTAGAGAGAGCTACAAGAAATCTCAAGGAGATCTAATGACCAGTCTGGGTGGACAGCAGCAGCCCAGAAGGTACTTCGCTAAGAAGCTGCCATCCGCAGTTCAGTGGTTCACCACACAGTGTACTGTGCACAAATCCCAGCACCTCCAGACAGCACCAAGCTTTCCTCCCACACCGCCTGGCGACCAGAATCCATAAAGCGACAGCGTTAACCAGGAGAGCCGCAGGTGGAATCAAACTCACAGAATTTTGTTGCAACTACTTGGTGAGGAAGAAGTTTCGCATACAACGCCTCATTGAGCAGCAGCAGCCTGGAAGAAGGAAGCTGGCAACGCTTCATTTGTGCGATGAGAGATCTCAGCAGGTGGACAGGAAAGTGCGGGTGGATGGAGAACTTCTTCCAGGAAGCTGAACAAAGGGCCGGTCCTTTGGGCATCACAAATCACGGCAGGGCTGGAGGACCTGTCCATGTCCCTTCAATCCTGAGTGGCAGAATTTAGAAGAGTCAAGACAGAGAAAAGCTCCTGTCACACAGCAGCAGGCAAGTGAGAGGAAGCACCAACACTGGTCAAAAGCAGCCAAGGTGAACCTTCTTCAAGAATAAACTCATGGGTAACACATCTGTGGCTGTCCCAGCCTTGCCCAACCTGATGGTTTTCAGATCTTGGAGCCTAGTAGTGGAGAAGCACAGGTCTGGTGGCTGAATGGAGTCCTCCTAGCCTTTCTCTCTGGCCCCTCAGCACTCTCCCCTGGCCACCCCACACACTCCACCCACCCTCCCCACTGGTCTTGCTTTGCACCCTCCATTATTGATTTTGCCTGGCTGGAAAAACACTCTTCAACTCTGACAACGCCTCTTTGCCTTGGGTGAAGGAAGGAGAGAGGTGTGTGAAGGCTTGGGCTGTAAAACGTTCCTGCTCCTGTTGTGGTCCAGCATCTGGGGGCACCAGATTGGGGGCCTCAGAAATTGCCAAGGGCCACCAAAAAAAGGCCTCAAGGGCCACATGCAGCCCTCAGGCCAGGAATTGGAACACCCTGCCATAGATATAATTCAGTAATATTGCATCTGGCTACAGGTCTTTGAAATTTCTAGGCTTCTCGAACTGCTAGAAGTGGCATAGGTCTGGAGAAAAACACAGCTCATTATTTCCACATGGTATTTCTTGCCAACGGAAGGAACTCGACTTGCCCTAACCAAAATTGCCCTCTGAGAGCAGGGAAGCCCCGCCTTGTGCTGTGCAATTAATTCTAATATTCCCGTTGTCAGAGCATAATTGCAGTTTCTCTGCTCAGGTAAAGGGGACTCTAACAAGGCACCCAGATCCATTCCAGATGTTCTCTCGCTCATTATTAAGAATTAGCTGGGAGCCATTAGCACGCAGAGCCATCCGTGAGGAAGCTCAGATGCCATCTGGAAGAGTTCATTGCCACAGCATGTGAGGCAGATGGGAGGTTGTTTGGGAAGCTTGAACTGTAGGATTTTCTTCGTTTAAAAGAAACAAAAAAAGAATGAAAGCGGGAAAGTGTATTAATTATGATTTCATGAGCCTCTACTGCTGTGCTGAGGGAATGAAAATTTATCACAGTTTGAAAGAGGTCAATGACAACTACCAGAGGGTGTGATGTCCTGGTAGAAATTAGAAGAGGAATTCGATTCAGTTCTCACTGACAGCCAAAGTTATCTAAATCCGCACTTTCTTCAGCAACTAGCCACCCTTTGAAATCTGCACTTCCCTGAATTTTGCAATGCAATTCTCCAGCTCAAGTAGTGTGTAAAAATGCATCTACTCATGTAAAGTGTGCATTCAATGCACATACAGTGGTACCTCAGGTGCAGACGCTTCAGGTTACAGACTCCGCTAACCCAGAAATAGTACCTCAGGTTAAGAACTTTGCTTCAGGATGAGAACAGAAATCACGCGGCAGCAGTGGGAGGCCCCTTTAGCTAAAGTGGTACCTCAGGTTAAGAACAGTTTCAGGTTAAGAACGGACCTCCAGAATGAATAAAGTTCTTAACCCAAGGTACCACTGTATTAGTGAAAATGACACTGCAAAAATGCATTACATTGTGGGGAAATGCTTTGCAAAGATGTTTATATTAGGCAAAACAGCATGCACAGATGGGTATATTAGGAGAACTTTTCACTAAAATGCAAAAGAATGAACTGGTGTGGAAATGTGGAGCGCCAAGCTTAAGACTGGGCAAAATGAGACACTGAGAGGAACCAGAATTGGCATATTCCTCCATTCCTCCATCCCAGACTGTATCCTCAACAACCCAAATGAAACTTGGTCTGCAAGTCAAACTGAAGGAACGAGGAAAGAGGAAGGGCTGCGGAGAGGTTGCCCTGCTTTAGATGTCTTCACAGTGAGTTGTGGAGGGGCAGAGGGAGGGGACACTAGTGGCACAGTTCATGAAGAATTGGCAGCTGCTCTGGGGTCAAGTAGAAGTGGAGGGGCAGGCATCGAGAATAATGGGGCTTTTGAATTCGTGACAAAGGAATGGGATCGGGCTAATAGCTGTTCTCCAAATGACCTGCTGTTCCTTTTTTTTCTTTTGCCCCATCTCCATCTAAAGCCTGCATAGTTCTCAGCCTCTCCCATTATTCTCTCCTTTCCACCCAAAGAAAGAGGCCAGTTTAGTTTTTCTTCACAAAAAGGTCACAACCAAGCTGGCTGGGCACCGGTCCAGGTTAACCGTCTCAAGCCAGAATCTAGGAATTGGTTCACATTTATTACATTTTTATCCCTCTCTTCTTTCAAAGAGGTTTTGTGACATGCCTGCACAGTTTTACTCTCACGACGATCCTGTAAAGTCAGGTCCAACTGAAAGACTGTTGTCCAAAGGAACCCAGCAAGCTCTGTGGCTGAGGAGGGATTTGAACTTCGATCTGTCAGAGATCAGGAGTTGGATTCTTCATCAGGTGACAGAGTCAAGAGTTCTGAAGGGCACCCTGTGCCAGCCCCAGAGACATGGCTATAGCAGTGAACCTGTGGGTCCACCACCTGCACCCAGAATGAAGGTGTGGCACTGTCTGACTCTGAGGTCCCCACTGTGAAAGACCCTGGAAGACCTGAGTTGCTCCTGCTCTGTCACAGCTGGAAGTTACCGGAGAAGTCTGGAACCCTTTAAGCATCTTGCAACACAACTGGTGTTAATAGTTAGGCTGCACCTGGTGTTATCTCTTATGAAAGGGTTCAGTTTAAGCTTGTTCCTTCTGGAGCAATTTCAGACCTCTGCATTCCCCAAAGATGAGCCTGGCCTTGTCAGACTGCAGGACAGGACAGGACCACTCCCAGTTTATTTCCAACACCTTAACTGCTGCTCCATGTAATGGCGACCTAGAAATCCACTTGCTGGCCATGGAATGTTCTGTTGGAGAACCCAGCGCAAAGAAGTTCCACGTTCTGCCATCCATGACCTTCAGGATTTGCTTGGCTCCACTCATAAGCCACCAGTCCGTTACTGACCCAATTTCTGCTGGTTGTGTCTCTCCACTTCCTGGTGGTACCAGCCTAGGACTGGAATGGACCAGAGAGGAAGAAAAGCTCCTTACCAAGTTCAAGAGGACATGAGAAGACACCAATGATGACCCTGAGACCACCATACTGGGAAATACTCTGCTTGTCAGGAGCAGGTGCCGGGAGCAGGTCAGCAATAACTCACATGGCATCAGTGAACTCTTTATTCAAAGAAGCAAGAAAGCTCAGGAGGCCAGGCCTAGTGAGCACAGCAACTCTTCCCGGCAGATCTTGCCCCAATGAGACAGTTGTGAGGACTGAAGGTCTCCACCTTCCCACAACTTCCTAAGGCTCCTCCTCCCCCAGGTCCTTCCCAAGCAGTCTGGGACTTTGTCACCTTGTCTGGCTGTGCTGCACCCCCTTCATATCTCTTCTGGTTCTGGGAGACCAGCAGGGAGGGAAGCTGGTTGCAGCAGGAGGGGGAGCCCCCTGACTACTACATCAGCCTGATTCATCTCTGCCTTTTGGCCGCCCTCCTCAACAGCCTCTGCTTCTTCCTCTAATCCTGAACTGCTCTCTGCCACAGACTCTCCCATCTCACTAAACCCTGTTACTAGAATCATAGAGTTGGAAGCGACCAAGGGCCATCGAGTCCAACCCCCTGCCAAGCAGGAAACACCATCAGAGCACTCCTGACATATGGTTGTCAAGCCTCTGCTTAAAGACCTCCAAAGCAGGAGACTCCACCACACTCCTTGGCAGCAAATTCCACTGTCGAACAGCTCTTACTGTCAGGAAGTTCTTCCTAATGTTTAGGTGGAATCTTCTTTCTTGTAGTTTGGATCCATTGCTCCGTGTCCGCTTCTCTGGAGCAGCAGAAAACAACCTTTCTCCCTCCTCTATGTGACATCCTTTTATATATTTGAACATGGCTATCATATCACCCCTTAACCTCCTCTTCTCCAGGCTAAACATGCCCAGCTCCCTTAGCCGTTCCTCATAAGGCATTGTTTCCAGGCCTTTGACCATTTTGGTTGCCCTCCTCTGGACACATTCCAGTTTGTCAGTGTCCTTCTTGAACTGTGGTGCCCAGAACTGGACACAGTACTCCAGGTGAGGTCTGACCAGAGCAGAATACAGTGGCACTATTACTTCCCTTGATCTAGATGATATACTCCTATTGATGCAGCCCAGAATTGCATTGGCTTTTTTAGCTGCCGCGTCACACTGTTGGCTCATGTCAAGTTTGTGGTCAACCAAGACTCCTAGATCCTTTTCACATGTACTGCTCTCAAGCCAGGTGTCACCCATCTTGTATTTGTGCCTCTCATTTTTTTTGCCCAAGTGCAATACTTTATATTTCTCCCTGTTAAAATTCATCTTCTTTGTTTTGGCCCAGTTCTCTAATCTGTCAAGGTCGTTTTGAAGTGTGATCCTGTCCTCTGGGGTGTTAGACACCCCTCCCAGTTTGGTGTCATCTGCAAATTTGATCAGGATGCCCTTCAGTCCATCATCCAAGTCGTTGATAAAGATGTTGAATAAGACAGAACCCTGTGGCACCCCACTAGTCACTCTTCTACTTCAGCTTCCGACACCTCCTCCTCCCAGCCTGCTCCCTCTTCTCCCTCTGACCACTCATTGTCATCCCACCAGCAGTCCCCTGGCTCTGAGCCTTCTTCCCTTGGGGGGTTCCCAAGCTGGTGCCCCCCCACTCCTCTGCATCCAGCCAGCCCATGACACAGGTTCATGAGACCACCAGCACTTTAGTCCAGCCAAGATCAGACCCAGGAGCAAAGGCAGCAGCAGGCCTGAGTGAAAGTGCAGAGCCAGATTTTTGGTTTTTCAAGTTAAGAAGGGAGCTGAGAAAAGTCATTCTGTTGAGAATTTTGACGGGACATTGTGCTCTTTGGAGTAAAGGTAAAGAAACCCTGGACAGTGAAGCCCAGTTGACCATGGGCTGCTACTGCTGCACAGAGGACCAGAATACAGAGAAATGTCGTTCACCATCCCGCTGCAGCGGTACCTATTTATCTATTTGCGCTGGTATGCTTTTGAACTGCTAGTTTGGCAGAAGCTGGGTCAGAGAGACAGACAGACCCACGTTACTTCGGAGTAATTTATGTATGGTTGGAAAGAGGCGGGTGGCGCTGTGGTCTAAACCACTGAGCCTCTTAGGCTTGCTGATCAGAAGGTTGGTGGTTCGAATCCCCGCAACGGGGTGAGCTTCCGTTGTTCATCCCAGTTCCTGCCAACCTAGCAGTTCGAAAACATGCCAAAAAGTTCAAGTAGATAAATAGGTACCACTCCGGCGGGAAGCTAAACGGCGTTTCCGTGTGCTGCTCTGGTTTCGCCAGAAGCGGCTTAGTCATGCTGGTCACATGTCCCGGAAAAACTGTCTACGGACAAACGCCGGATCCCTCGGCCTGTAAAGCGAGATGAGCGCCGCAACCCCAGAGTCATCTGCGACTGGACTTAACTGTCAGGGGTCCTTTGCCTTTACCTTTTTTGGTGGGAAGATTTACACTGATCTTGGTGAAGTTTCTAAGGTAGAGGAAACATCTGACTGTAATATGGGGTTGTTTGCCACACATGGATGAAAGAGAGCCTCTCTTTCAAAAGAAATTAATGAGCTGGGCATTGCGCATTTGTCTCTGGGGCTGCCCTTCAAGATAAAAATCTTTCAGGTTCTGTTTTAGAGACTATAGGTGTCTTGGAGAGATATGGGCCTTTATGCTCGATTGCACGTGAGGTGTAATAATGTTACAATCAGTAGATGGTGGCAACAGAGACTGATCTTGTAACCGTTATTAAACAAGGAGGAAGAAAAGGAAATATGTAGCGATCCGCCATACATTTGAAGCACATGATTTCTCCCAAAGAATCCTGGGAGATGTAGTTCTTTAAGAGTGCTGGGAATTGTGGCTCTGTGAGGGGTAAACTATAGTGCTCAGGCATTGTTCCAATTCAGCAGGAAAAAGCGGGTTTTCCCAGGGAAAGTGGCAGGATAAACAAAAACCTCTCGGATCTGTGCATAGGACAACCAGAAAACTCTCACATATTTGCTTTATGGTCACATAAAAAGTGGAAATATGGACAAGCCCTAAGTTGAAGAAAAATGCACAAACTGGGGTAAAGTGTCCACAGAAACGGAGGAAGGATAGCGGCTAACAGATTGAGGTTGAATCCTGACAAGACAGAAGTACTGCTTTGGCGGGACAGAAGGCAGGCAGGTGTGGAGGACTCCTTGGTCCTGAATGGGGTAACTGTGCCCCTGAAGGACCAGGTGTGCAGCCTGGGAGTCATTTTGGACTCACAGCTGTCCATGGAGGCGCAGGTCCATTCTGTGTCCAGGGCAGCCGTCTACCAGCTCCATCTGGTATGCAGGCTGAGACCCTACCTGCCCATGGACTGTTTTGCCAGAGTGGTGCATGCTCTGGTAATCTCCCACTTGGACTACTGCAATGTTCTCTATGTGGGGCTACCTTTGAAGGTGACCCGGAAACTACAACTAATCCAGAATGCGGCAGCTAGACTGTTCACTAGGAGCGGCCGCTGAGACCAGGTAACACCGATCTCAAAAAATCTACATTGGCTCCCAGTACGTTTCCGAGCACAATTCAAAGTGTTGGTGCTGACCTTTAAAGCCCTAAACGGCCTCGGTCCAGTATACCTGAAGGAGCGTCTCCACCCCCATCATTCTACCCGGACACTGAGGTCCAGCACCGAGGGCCTTCTGGCGGTTCCCTCGCTGCGAGAAGCCAAGTTACAAGGAACCAGGCAGAGGGCCTTTTCGGTAGTGACACCCGCCCTGTGGAACACCCTCCCACCAGATGTCAAAGAGAACAACAACTACCAGACTTTTAGAAGACATCTGAAGGCAGCCCTGTTTAGGGAAGCTTTTAATGTTTGATGTATTGTAGTATTTTAATATTTTTTTGGAAGCCCCCCCAGAGTGGCTGGGGAAACCTAGCCAGATGGGCAGGGTATAAATAATAAATATTTATTTATTTAGTAAAAAATGCATTAATTAATGAAAATTGGTTGGAAAAATGTGTGCGGTAGGACAAATCCACACGAAAATGCTGATGAATTTAGCAAGCCAAAAAAATTAAAAATAAATCCAAAACCCATGTGAGAATGTGGAGAGCTGAGTTTAAGATTGGCAAAATGAGAAACTGACGAAAAGCCGAGTGCGATCTGTCATTAGATTAGCTGAGATTCCCTGCATTGCAGGGGGCTGGACTAGATGACCCCCAGGGTCCCTTCCTGCTCTGCAGTTCTATGATTCTACCAGGACAGGGCACTTCCATCAACAAAACTGGCTTTTTCTTGCCTCTTCTGCTCACTTGACAGTTTGGGAGAAATAGTCTTGTCAGAGCATCCTGGCAACAGATAGATGCACACAAACGCTAACCCTCCAGCACGGAAGTGTCCTCATTAGGCGGAACGGTTCTCTCCGCTGAGACCTGAATTACTGATGAGGCAGTTGCTGGATTTTGGAGAGTTGCAGATGTGGATTCCTCCCTCTGTGATCTCCCCGTGGGCTCTCCAGCTCCTCAGCGCCCTTCGCCTTGGGTGGCAGGAATCATCTTTAATCTCCAGCCTGTTATGGGAACAGACTTGTTGACATCCGTCCCCCTCACAACTGGAAAGGAGAGACTAATTAGAGCTCGTGAGGAGATATGACACCACATTACGAGGATTTTGCTGAGGGGGGAAGAAAGGAAGAGAGAGAGAGATGGGAGGAATAGAAAAAGGAGCATATGAACCGTCCTGGGTGTGGTTATTCATCTCTCCAACGCGACAAGCCATTTATCTCTCTCTTTCTGCTTAGGAACAAGAATCCCTGAGAGGAAATTTTGTAAGAGCACCGAGGGAGCACATTAAGGGGAGGATAGCACAAAGCTCATCCATCTGTCAAAGCGAGGGGGTTTGTCAGACGGTGACGCTCGCGACTGAAGGGAATCAAAGTGGCGCTGAATTGGAAAACGGCACACAGGTGGCATTCAGTTGGATTTCCCAGGTTTAAATTTAAAATTGTTGAGGTAGAAAGAGAAACGCTTGGGGACCAGCCCCTGACTGGGAGTGTTCAGTCCCAGGCCTCAGATATTCATAATATGGAAGGAAATTATGACCTGGCATTTTTCTTCTTTGTGGTTAAACCAGAGAAGCTGTGGGTGGCTGGGGTTAGGATCTGTGCCCATTCCCAAAATCATTTAGTGATTCCTTTATCTACTATATTTCTTTGTCACTTTTCACACAGAGAAGAGTGTCTCAAGGTGTCTTCCAGCATAAAAGGCATTGTTGTTGTTTAGTCCTGTCCGACTCTTCATGACCCCATGGACCAGAGCATGCCAGGCACTCCTGTCTTCCACTGCCTCCTGCAGTTTGGTCAAACTCATGTTGGTAGCTTCGACCAACCATCTCGTCCTCTGTCATCCCCTTCTCCTTGTGCCCTCCATCTTTCCCAACATCAGGGTCTTTTCCAGGGAGTCTTCTCTTCTCATGAGGTGGCCAAAGTATTGGAGCCTCAGCTTCAGGATCTGTCATTCCAGTGAGCACTCAGGGCTGATTTCCTTCAGAATGGATCGTTTTGATCTTCTTGCAGTCCATGGGACTCTCAAGAGTCTCCTCCAGCACCATAAATCAAAAGCATCAATTCTTCGGCCTTCTTTATGGTCCAGCTCTCACTTCCATACATCATTACTGGGAAAACCATAGCTTTAACTATACGGGCCTTTGTCACCAAGGTGATGTCTCTGCTTTTTAAGATGCTGTCTAGGTTTGTCATTGCATCTCTCCCAAGAAGCAGGCTTCTTTAAAAGGCATTAAAACACTTTAAAACAACAACAACAACAAATTTAAGACACAATACCTGGACATGCTCATCCCAGATAAATAATCCAATTCTTCCCACCCCACTAAGCGATGGCCAGGAGGCCTGAGGAAACAGAAATGTTTTAACCTGGCACCTAAAGGAAACAATGAAGGCATCGGGTGCACTTCCCTGGAGAGAGCATTCCACAGACAGGGAGTCACCACTGGGAAGGCCTGTTTGTATCTTGACACCACCTGCATGGGAGTTGCTGACCCAAAAATCTGGAGGGCACGAGGTTGGCAAAGACTGCTCTACATCATTATTTCTGCAGCTGCTGCTCTTGCGATGAGCTGTCTGTTTTACCACAAAGAAGGTCCATTGTGTGAAGTCCCCTGCTGGGTGTGACAATATACTGGCTATTAACAGTCTTATTCTTAAGAATGTTCAAACTTCTCACACTGGATCTGTGTACATAGCTATGCCTCAAAACAGAATCATGCCCGGCTTGTGGACTTCCCAGAGTCATTTCAAGAGTCACTGTGAGAACAGGATGCTGGACAAACTGGGCCTTTGGCCTGATGCGGAAGGACTCTTCTTAAGTTCTTAAATTCTAAAATCTGCCTAGATGAACAATAATGCTGAATTCCCCACTCTTTATTATCACAGTTTTGCCACTGTGCCATAAGCAAGCCACCATAATCTTTGACTCAGATACACACACCTGTCTCAATTGAGGGATAAATCCCAGCTGGTGTCAAGAGCGGAGAGCTTGTCAGACTCAAACCCATCAACTGTCCTGATTTAATCGAGACACCCCAGATTTTAGCCCTGCGGCTCTCGCCCTTGACCGTGGCAGCTGCATTAGGTACCTCCAAATTCCACAGGCACCTGAGCGAGAAGAGAGGAGTGTGCAGCCGTGCAAAAGGTGCGCGGCTGTGACATGTGCCCCATCCTGGCTGGGAGGCAGGTGGCTATGCGGGGGCCCATAGTCCCTGAGTGGCAGCACTGGCATTGGCTAGACAGCTGCTACCTCTGTCCAGTGTTGGAGCAGAAGGCAGCGGACTCCAGCTCTGGCTCCTGCCACACCTCCTCTCTGTCTCCCGACTGGCTACGTTCCTCACAGGCAGCCGGCTTTAAAGAGCGTGCACTCTCAGCCTCCAGTAAACCTGTTCTGCTGGGGCGAGATCCTGGCCTTTTAGTGGGTGTCAGGAGTTCAGCCTACACTCAAGTAGGACCCTGGGAAAGACACATGCCCGACTGGCATGTTCTCTCCCTTCTGGTCGATCATTCAGGAGCTTCATAAGCTTTCTTCAGCCCGAACATCACAGCGACCGATGCCAACCGACACTGGCACACTTTGCGCATCTTGCGTGACAGACCTCAGCAACTCAGCATTTTGGCTAATCTACTTTATTTACATATAAACACACACGGAACACTGCAACATGGCTCCCTCTCTTTCAAGCATCAGACAGCAAAGAGAAAAAGAACAAAGGACAACAGTCCCACTTCACAGAACACAGCAGCACAAATATCCTGTCTCCGTCACTTCCCACTCTGTGGAGTCAAAACATATACCGTCATGTCAGGAGTGCTCTGATGGTGTTTCCTGCTTGGCAGGGGGTTGGACTCGATGGCCCTTGTGGTCTCTTCCAACTCTATGATTCTATGATTCTATGTGATAGACAAAAATCCCATGACTGCAATCATGGAGCAGGAATTCTAACAGTGACTCTCAGGAACCCTTCCAACTCTGCTGTTCTATGAGTCTGTGATTCTCTTAGCAAAGGATATGCATCACGTGACTCAGCCCAGAAAGACTAGCATCCCAATTTCCCTTTGTGGCATGCTGAGGGGTACGTGCACTTTTCGTCCTTGTTGGAAACAGATGTCAAGAAGTTCTGGTTCAAGTCAGGAGCTAATAATGCCTGAGCCTGAACTTAATTCCATGGTGATTCTATCGACTGCCGTGTCATTAACTCCTTCCGTGATCAATGCCATCGCTGCAGGGAGGTATTGGATAAAGAGGGAGAAGTGTCAGATCTTCCTGTGCCACGTTAGGAATCCTGTGGATTGTTACTGGGGTGGATTTTAAAAGAGGCATTCACACAGGCGAGCAGAATGATCAAGGGAGAGCTACCATATGAGCAAGGGTTACAGCATCTGAGGCTTTTGAGTTTAGGAAAAAAGACAAGAAAGGGAGGAGATGCTAAGGGTGTACAACGTTACGCACAATGGAAAGAAAGCGAATAGTTTCTACCACTCATGTTAGGTCTCTGGGCTAGATATTGAAGATGAATGTCAGGAGTTTCAGGACAGATCATAAGAAGTACTCCACGCAGCATGCAGTTAAAACTGTGGAATTTCTTCCCGTAAGAACTAGTAAGATGGCTGCCAACTTAGACAGCTTAAAACAGGGATTGGGAAAATTCATGGAGGAGAAGGCTATTAATGGCTGGCTACTAGCCATGATGCCCATGACCTGGTTCCACTGTTGCAGGCCATACTACAAGGGAGGTGACTGCCGTTGTGCTCATGTCCTGCCTCCTGTGGGCTTGCCATAGCACTCCACTTGGCCACAGTGAAAACAGGATGCTGGAGAAGATGGGCATTTGGTCTGATCCAGCTGCAGATCCCTTCCTATGTTCTTATCTCTGTCCAAACTTCTTGTTTGGCTTGCGCTCTCTCTCTCTCCCTCTCTCTCTCTCTCTTTTTCATGCCTTTGCTCTGAACACATACATAAACGCACTCCATTTAAAAGCTCACAAATACTTGATCAGATCAAAATGATCATGTTCTTGCCCAATCAGTGCATCGAACATGTTAAAGCTTAAATAAAAAGCAAAGACAGGGATGACGACGTACCCACAGTGTTTTATGAGGAAAGGGAGAAGAAAGTTTGTGGTGGTAGAATTTTAATGTTCTCCTTCACTATCACACTGCCGTTTAATAAAAGCAAAGAAGAGCAATTCCACCCATGGATAAATTTCTGGACACACTGTTTTTTTTGGTCCCCTTTTCTTTCTTTTTTCTATTATTCACTGATTGGTAAAATTTGCAAGAAGAGCTCTATAAAGGATATTTTTGGTAACCCACATTCAGGAGTTCATTGCCATTAGATCAAGCTAATTGCCTGCCTTGTATTCCATTTGGCAACTTGTTAAACTAATTGAACAATAGAAGAATATAATGAACTATTATAATGAAGTTTATAATTAGCTGCCTGGAAAGGAACCCAGCATGAAAATATTTAAGATGCAAAAATATTACAGCATATTTAAGAGAGGGGGGAATGGGAAGGGGGGGACACAGATAATTGTTTCAACTTGAATTGGAACCAGATCCTTACTTGGGCTCGTCAAGGAGATCAGTAATGGTGAGCATATCTCTGCATCCCTGATCAGGGATTCATTTTGGGTATTGATAGAGCAGGAGGCGGCTGGTCAGCTGAGTTGAATTCCTGGTAAGGATGAAAGGAGAGAGGGGCATTATGGGGGAAGTTATGTGTGTATATTTATGCAATTTTAAAAAGTTCAAGTGTGTAAGAAGAGTACTGCTGGATCAGACCAAAGGCTTGTCTAATCCAGAATTCTGTACTCACAGTGACCTACCCCAGAGCTGGCCTTAGGGGTGGGTGAGCTGGACAGTCACTTGGGGCAAAGAGCTAAGGGGGCACCAAGCTGAGCTCAGCGACTCTGTTTTTTTAATGTACTGTCTGCAGTGAGCAAGCGTAGCAAAAGTCAAGTGTCTGCAACCATTCATTCACATTCAAACACACACACACACTGCCTCAAGGTTCTACAGGTTATTTGGCTATTAACTGCAAAGATGACCCTCCTTCTTAAAGTATTTTCTTTTTTGATTCCCACTTCGATGTCATTTGTGCTGGGTAAACTGTGGAACACAGCTTTACTTTGAGGAAACATTGCCAAACACTTAGCACTTCAAATACTATTGTTGCTGTTGCTGGCATCTGTCTGTCTCAAGAGACAATACAGTGTGACTCTGAAGGTAAAGTCACACCACTGGAGAATTACAGCGCTTGCTGCGGCTGCAGAAACTGGTAACTCGTAACTGCTGTGTTTTACGTTGTTTCTGCTGTGTTAAAATGGTAAAGTTAAGCCTAGTTAAGCCCAGTTGCAGACGACTCTGGGTGGCAGCAACTGTTAAGAGCTTTTTAAAAAGTGGGCTAGACAGACTCTCTCACACACAGCACCAGGGCTGAATTCTGAGGCTGCCAACAAAGGAACAATCTCCACTCCGCCCACCAAATGGACAGATGGATCAGTAGGTGTGTGAGCTCTTTTTTTACAAGCTTCTTTACGGCATGACATTTTGGCAGCCAGGCGGGGTCGTGGGGTTGGCAAGTTTCTCCTGCTTTGCATCTTTCTTTCAAGTCGCCACCTGGCTCCCTCTCTCTCTCTCTCTGTCTCAAGGGGGAGCCAGTCCCTGATACACTCAAACGGAAGAGGCTCTGGCAAGCCAGACGGTCCCAGGTACTGCAGCTGAGACACTGAGGCAGGTGAACATGCAATTACTAGGAGGGGGGGGGGAGAGAAAAGGACCAACTTTAGCTAAGGAGAAATGAAGAAGAAAAACCCAACCCTGTACCATTCAAACCCTTCGCAACAGCATTTATCCTCCTGAGCCAACCAATCATTTTTAGTCGATCTAAGCAGCAAGCCAGAAATTCTGACTGCTCTAGAATGTCACAAGAGAATAACTATGCGAAGTAAAGGTAAAGGAACCCCAATCGTTAGGTCCAGTCGCGGACAACTCTGGGGTAGCGGTGCTCATCTCGCTTTATTGGCTGAGGGAGCCGGTGTACAGCTTCCGGTTCATGTGGCCAGCATGACTAAGCTGCTTCTGGAGAACTAGAGCAGCGCACGGAAACCCCGTTTACCTTCCTGCCAGAGCGGTACCTATTTATCTACTTGCATTTTTTGGCGTGCTTTTGAACTGATAGGTTGGCAGAAGCTGGGACCGAGCAACGGGAGCTCACCCCGTCACAGGGATTTGAACCGCCGACCTTCTGACTGGCAAGCCCAAGAGGCTCCGTAGTTTAGACCACAGCGCCACCCGCGTCCTGCTGCATTAACACCTGCCGTGTTAGCAGCACCCAAGTGACCTTCCAGGCAGTGTGTATGGAAGTCCTGGGCTGCCCAGATGACAAGACCCCCATCCAGGCCTTGCTGATATGATCCAAAGGAAAGCAGAGCAATACGTTTGGCACCAGCTTGGCTGTAGGAGTTGCTGGAAGGTGGCGCACAAGGCAACCATCCAACTGTTGTTAGGAGTCCAGATTTGTGTAGGGTTTATTCCTTAGCCTTTTCTTCTCCTGAAGATGTCCCTCAAAGCGGCGGGTAATACAATAAACTACACTATATTCTATAAACACTATGTATACACTATAAACACTATAATAACAACAAAATAAAATGAAGCTGTAAGAGGTCAGCTGGATACCTTCATATTTATGACTTATCTTTATTATTTTTAAGCATAGAAATAATGGATACTCTAAAATAAAGAATGCTCACCAAAAAAACCCCCATCAAACCAGGAACTGCTATGAAACTACAAATATTAGAAGTCAAACCTGCGATAGTTCTGAAGTGTTATATGGCGCACAGCCACACTGTGGCTTTTTCGAGGTGTAGTTTGTGCAAACTGCAGAACACTGGCTGAGAGATCAAGGTTTTGAGCAATGCCATTCTCAGCAGATAGGACAAGTAGTGATGTGAGCCTCTTCTCCATCATGGTAGATCACAAGGACATTTTGATGAACTTCAGTTTTTCAGAAGCTACACTCACCACAGGCAACTTGTAAGTGGATGTGTCAGGAGAATTCGTAGTGTTACACAAACATGAGAGAAGACACTTGGGTACCGTGGGTGTACTTCTGGGCATCTCATGGGGAGCCTTTCACGGGAGGCAGGATGCGACGGAGACATCCCGGTGCAACACAACAATCTGCACCATCCATGTCAGTGATTACCATCAGACGGGCCCCTAAGCAGGTCCAAACAGTGGGTGGCCTGTGTCTCTTCTAGTAACTTTTCAAGGTTGTACAAGAATCCCTATGTATTCCTGTGAGAATCAAGCAGTTCAAATCACTCTTCTCTTGAAACACAAGCTGTGTTTACAAGAATTCCTGCCTGAATACCGTATTTTTCGCCCTATAGGACGCACTTTTTCCCCTCCAAAAATGAAGGGGAAATCTGGGTGCGTCCTATGGGGCGAATGCAGGCTTTCGCTGAAGCCTGGAGAGCGAGAGGGGTCGGTGCGCACCGACCCCTCTCGCTCTCCAGGCTTCAGGAAGCTCTGCGCAACCCTCGGGAGACCGGCTCCGAGGGTTGCGCAGAGCTGTCTGCAGTCCCCGGCTCAGCGCAGCTCTGCGGGACCATCGGGAGCGGGGCGCTAAGTCCCGCCCCGCTCGGGATGGCGGCGCAGAGCTGTCTGCCGTCCCAGGATCAGCGCAGCTCTGCGAGGCCACCGGGAGCTGGGGGCGAAGCCCGCCCCGCTCCAGATGGCCGCGCAAAGCTGCCTGCAGTCCCAGGACTGCAGGCAGATCTGCGCCACCATCCCGAGCGGGGCGCTAAGTCCCGCCCCGCTCAGGATGGCGACACAGAGCTGCCTGCCGTGCTGGGACTGAAGGAAGATCTGCGCCGCCATCCCGAGCGGGGCGCTAAGTCCCGCCCCGCTCTGGATGGCGGCGCAGAGCTGCCTGCTGTGCCGGGACTGCAGGCAGATCTGCGCCGCCATCCCGAGCGGGGCGCTAAGTCCCGCCCCGCTCCGGATGGTGGTGCAGAGCTGCCTGCAGTCGCGGGATCAGCGCACTTCTCCCCTTCGCCAGCCCCACAAGCTCGGGGGACAGCGGGGAGGCAGAGCGTTCCTTCCCACTGTTCCCCGAGCTGGTTCTTCCAGCCCCGCACCTGGGGGGGAAATATTTTTTTTTCCCTTTATTTCCCCCCAAAAAACCTAGGTGCATCCTATGGGCTGGAGCGTCTTATGGGGCACAAAATACGGTATTTATTCTGTACTACTGCACTACTCATCGTGAGTCTGACCCTCACATTCAAACTGCCTCTTCTTGCAGCGCTTACATGGGGAGTCCTTGAAAGTGGCTTCAACATCAAGGGCTTCCATGAGTCCTTTGGCTGCGATAACTGCCTCTGGGCAGATGCTTTCCTGGCACAATGTGATGAACTCCACACATTTCTTCACGAGGGAGATAACAGTTACAATGCCTGTTGTAAGGCACTGCATAGCCTTCTTTGCAATATTCGGGTGGAACAGGCACTGCGCTTCATGGAGAAGACCTGCATCTGCTTCAGGAGGCGCTGCTACTTCCATCAGAGCATCATAAACTATCCATGGCTACTAGCTAGGATGGCTATATTGGGAATCCCAAGAGGAGAGAATGCTGCTGCTCTCAGGTCGGTCTTCCCACAGACATCCGTTGGCCACTGTGAGAACAGACTGCTGCATGAGATGGGCTTTGGCTTGATGCAGAAGGCTCTTCTTCTGTTCGCTTTCCATGTGCAAAGGCGTTTGTTTTGTTTTTCCTCAACCACAACTGGCTTCTAAACAGGTAAAGGTAAAGGGACCCCTGACCATTAGGTCCAGTCATGACCGACTCTGGGGTTGTGGCACTCATCTCGCTTTATTGGCCGAGGGAGCCGGCGTACAGCTTCCGGGTCATGTGGCCAGCATGACTAAGCCGCTTCTGGCGAACCAGAGCAGCACACGGAAACGCCGTTTACCTTCCCACCGGAGTGGTACCTATTTATCTACTTGCACTTTGACGTGCTTTTGAACTGCTAGGTTGGCAGGAGCAGGGACTGAGCAACGGGAGCTCACCCCGTCACGGGAATTTGAACTGCTGACCTTCTGATCGGCAAGTCCTAGGCTCTGTGGTTTAACCCACAGCGCCACCCACATCCCTAGCACCACATCTAGGATCAAAACGTAGGGTCCCGAATCAGAGACTATGATGCCTACTAAGCATTCATGAGTCTCAACACCTTCCTTACCAGAACTGTTAGCACAAGGGTGGCCAGCATGGTGCCTTCAAGGACTACAATTCCCATCATCCCTGGCCACTGGGCAGGCTGACTGAGACTGACGGAATTTGGAGTCCAGCAGTCGGGGGAGGGGGCACCACATTGCCTATCCTTGTCTTTGTGCTTTAGGTATAATTCAAGGTGTACTTTTAAATCAGTTCTTTGATCCTAAGGGATGATAAACAGCGTTGCCACACTGATGGAACAGCTCACAAAATCTTGACAAACCAATCTATCAATCCCATGCCAAATATGATCTCCCCCTTTTTTTCTTTCTACCTTCAGGGGCTAGAAATGAGAGGCATAAATGTTTTGCTCCAAAAGCACGAATGCGTAATGGAATTTGGATTGCTACAAGAACAGGAAGGGAAAGCGGAGAGGGAAGAAAAAATGTCCAATAAAATAAAAATTAAACCTACTGCTCTGCCTCCCTAGTCAGATTTAAATGACACTTGGTTCTGGCATTACGTCTCTCTGCCCTACAAAGCTGAGAGAAGTAAATTGAAAACTGGGAGAAGAGATAGAAGCAGTGGCCTTTGAGGTGTTTAATTTACAGGGTCAAGCAGGTAACCTAATAGAATTGTCACATTGGATTCAGAAATGTTACCAAAACTCAGAATCCTTGCATTTCTATGCTGGAGTAATAAGGCATTACAGCAACCTTGCCCAACCTGGGGCCCACAAGATGTTTTAGACTGCAACTCCCATACAGTCATACCTCATGTTACATCCGCTTCATGTTACGTTCCTTCAGGTTACGTCCCGCCGCGACCCAGAAGTACCGGAAAGGGTTATTTCCGGGTTTTGTCACTCGCACATGCGCAGACGTGCAAAATGACGTCACGCACATGCACAGAAGTGGCGAATTGCAACCCGCACGTGCTGAAGGTTGCGTTCTCTTCATGTTGCGAACGGGCCTCCGGAACAGATCCCATTCGCAACCAGAGGTACCACTGTATTTTCCTGAGCTTTGACCCTGGTTGCCTGGGCTGATGGGAGTTGGAGTCTGACGAAATCTGGAAAGGTATCCCTTGGTTTATCATCTATTTCAGGGCCAGGGAAGCCATTGCCCTTCGGATGTTGTTAGACTCCAGCTCCTATCAGCCCAAGCAACCCGGGTCAAAGGTCACACAAAAAACGTCTTGTCTCTTATTCCTTTCGATCTGGGCACTGCTAAACTACAATTCCCATCAGCTCTAAGAGGCTTTGGAGACCCCCTACTCCACTCACAGAGCTGCAGATTGATTTAAGCATCAATCCCTCAATCCCTGGGACCTCTTAGAATTGTAGTCCTGTGAGGGGCATAGGGAATCTCCTCTCAACTCTCAGCACCCTTTACAAACTATAGTTCCCATGATTCTTTGGGGGAAACCATAACTGTTTAAAGTGGTGCCATAGTGCTTTAAATGTATGGTGTGAACATGGCCAGAATACAACGTGGAACATAGAATACAAGAGGAATATAAAGTTAGGTGGCAAACGGAGGGAAGAGCCCCCCTTTCATATGCTCTCCCCCATTTCACCACCGCTGTTCTGAAAGAAGCGCGAGCCCCCCAGCCATTGCGGAAGCCTCTGTCTTACGGGTTTATAAATAATGCCTTAACCCGTCTCCCTGGAAATTCAATCAGACCCACAAGCCTTGAAAGCTCCAGACTCACGACGAAAGCCTTTTAATATTTGGATGGCATGGGAATCGACTAGTCTCCCCTTAAATCTAATCACAGGTTACAGCAGGCAGAGCTGAGAATACGGCAGCCATCAATACAGATTTTGAAACTGTATGTGGCAATCAATACATTTCATCATCTAGCAGACGGTGGAATTTGATTTGTCTTCTCCCCCTTCCCCTTTTTTTTCTTAACTCAGTTTTTAAATCAAACTGTCATCTTACAGTTGCTAAAGGGTAGAGACAGGGATGCCATTTTATTTATTTAGTTAGCTAGTTAGTTAGTTAGCTGGTTAGTTAGTGAATAAACCCAGCAAGTTGAGACACTTGTTGACTCGCTAAAATACCTGCCTAGGTATGCCAACAGAAATTGTTTTTGAATTAAATGGGGTAGCATCAGGCCTGTTTACCCAACTAAAAGAAATTCTAAGTTTAATAAAATACCTTTAGCCCCTAGCAAAGACTTAGGCCCCATCCACACTATACATTTAAAGCACTATGATACCACTTTAAACTGCCATGCCTTCCCTCAAAGAATCCTGGGAATTGGCGCTATGGATGCAGTTAGGAGACTCCCTATTCCCCTCACAAAGCTACACTGCTCAGGGAACTCTGAGGGGAAAGTCTCTTTTAAGGAGATACCTGCTGTCTACTGTTTTGATAAATCATTAAGTTAGACAAGCGGCATCACCCTATCGCTTGCTAACGTCCTTTTAACTAGAGATGTCAGGATTCGAACCTGAGGCCCTCAGCACACAAAGCCACTTGAGCTATGGCCCCTTCCCTTTTCTCTCGGAATGGAGGGTGCCACGTATAACAAAGCTGGGTCTTGTCACACCTTTCCTTATGCAAAAATATATTTTAATTTTTTTAAATCTCTCCATACTTGCTGTTTCCCCAGGAGCTGGAATGTATGAACAGGAACTATCAAAACAGTTTCCCCACTGAAGCTCAGTGGGAGAGTGCAAGATTTCCATGCAAAGGGTCCCGGGTTCAGTTTCCATGCATCTCCACGTGGGGTTGCTATTAGGTAAAGGTAAAGGGACCCCTGACCATTAGGTCCAGTCGCGGCCGACTCTGGGGTTGCGGCGCTCATCTCGCTTTATTGGCCGAGGGAGCCGACGTACAGCTTCTGGGTCATGTGGCCAGCATGACTAAGCCGCTTCTGGTGAACCAGAGCAGCACACAGAAACGCCGTTTACCTTCCCGCCGGAGCAGTACCTATTTATCTACTTGCACTTTGATGTGCTTTCGAACTGCTAGGTTGGCAGGAGCCGGGACCGAGCAATGGGAGCTCAACCCGTCACGGGGATTCAAACCGCCGACCTTCTGATCAGCAAGTCCTAGGCTCTGTGGTTTAACCCACAGCGCCACTTATTTATTAAACTTCTATACTGCCCTTCATCCGAGGATCACAATATAAAAACACAAAAATACATGCCGTAGTAGCAAATGAAAACAACAACCCCACCAAACGCCACCAGCCTTGGGGTCCCTTCCAACTCTATGATTCTCTGAATTAATTAAATTTCTCTATCACCCTCCATCCAAAGATCCCAGGATAGTTCACAATAGAAAAATACAAAATGAGAATGCAAAACACTTAATAATGTATTTATGTCTCCAGCCCTGGAGAGACCCTGCCAAACAGTGTAGACAATACTGATCTAGATAAAGACCTGACTTGGTAGAAAGCAGCTTCCTGTGTCCCTCTTTAATTGCCCTTTATTGAGAACCGTGAGGACTAGAATCTTACTTTATTTTTTAGGCAACAGACCATGCCTCAGCAGGAGAGCCCCTGCTTTGCACACAAATGGTTTCAGGTTAAATCCTAGACGTGCCCAGCTAAGCCCCTGCTTAAAACCATGAGAGTTGCTACAGGTCAGTATAGCTAGGTGAGCCAGTGGTCTGACTCAGTATAAGACAGCTTCCAATGTGCCAACCCACCCATTTCTCTCTAGTGGAACTAAATAATGCCTTTCATCAACACTTTGGAAGACGATATCCATCTAACACGTTTACGGTCTTTCTGAGCTGCCTTCCAACATTCTCTCTGCTAGATGATAATTCCCCCACGTCCCGGATGCATTTAAAGTTTGCTTGCAGGCCTCCTCATCTTCCGTGTCCCTGCTACACCCCAGCAGAGCCGTGAAATCGTTCCATGACAGAGACAGAACCTTCAGAGCCAACGAAGCACAAAATAGATTTGGAGTTCTCAAACAGTCAGGTCACTTAAGCAGTCTCTCTGTCTGTTTGTGCTGGGCAGATTAAACTGGCCCCAGAAGCTCACTTTGGGCTCACTGCAGCCTTCTATTAATTCACAAAATGTCATATATCAAACTATATCTTGCAGTAAACGCAGAGCACAGGAATCTTGTGCCTGCCTGTTGCTTTATACATGGCCAGAAGGCAGAACTTCCTTACAAACAAGGTTGGAGTCAAACCCGCCGCCAGGCGAAAACATTCCTCTTTACCCAGGGCTTCGGCAATTAAATAATCTATGGCCCATTATTATGATTATTTTATTGTTATGCTGTGTGTTGTGCTTTTATTATTATGCTGCATAAATTACGTTCTTAATGTTGTATGCTACCCTGGGATCTTTGGATAAGCAGAGGTATATCAATTGAATAAATAAATGAAATAATAAAATAATAAATGTGTATCGCCCTAGGGCTAGTAGGAAGCAGGGGGAGGCACTCCCTATTGGCAAAACCTATTTGGTGTTTCGCAACTTTCTGACTAGTTGCAGGACCTTAGCCAGACCTAGCAGAGTACACACAGAATCCATGGAAGCAATTGGCAACTTGGCTGCAGACAGGATAGACGAAGCAGGAATCAGGAACTTGTAGTTGGGTGTTTATTATATACAGTGGACTATTTACCGGAACAAAACACGGATCTTATGCTAGCTCTCTCTGACATGACTCTCAACTCCCACACTGAACTACTGAACTCCAAAACACTGAACTACCAGTTAGTAGGCCATTAATTATCACTCCCTTGAGAGAGCTTGACCAGTCAGGGAGCTGTCTCCATGCCTCTGTTATCTCCAGGCAGACTTACTCCTTCAGATTGCCTTCTGGCTGTCTGCCAAACCTTAACTGACTCTGTGTGAGTAGCTGCACGTACACAGTTTCCCAACACTCCACACCTCAGGGCTCCAAGGCGAGTATTTTTAATTGAAAGATGTAGGCAAGCTTATTTATTGCCAGAAAAGTAAACTGTATTGGTCTGCTGCAACCAAAGGCTGGCAGCACCTTTATCAAAATGTTGATACGGTTTTAAAACAAATGCACATAAGATTATGTGGCTTGTTAGGCTTGCCTAAGAAGCAGGAGGGCGGGGAATTACAGGTGCTGAAAACAGTAGACTGGAAGGTCTAACATCAACAGACAAGGCGTTCCAGAGAATAGGAAGTAATAACGCCTCATCTACACTTGTACACCTAAAGTGGGACTACATCACTTTAAACAGTCATGGCTCCCCCTCTGCAAAGAATCCTGGGAGCTGTAGTTTGTTAAAGTGGATGAGAGTCATTAGGAGACCCCACCCTCCACATTCCCCTCAAAGAACTACAATTCCCAGAGTTCCCTGAGAAGATAGGTTGGCTGTTAAAGCACTCCTAACAACTCTCAGCAACGTTAACATACTACAGTGGTACCTCGCAAGACGAATGCCGCGCAAGACGAAAAACGCGCAAGACGAAAGAGTTTTCCGCTTTTTGAGTTGTTCCGCAAGACAAATTTCCCTATGGGCTTGCTTCGCAAGACGAAACGTCTTGCGAGTTCGTTTCCTTTTTCTTAAAGCCGCTAAGCCGTTAATAGCCGTGCTTCGCAAGATGAAAAAACCGCAAGACGAAGAGACTCGCGGAACGGATTAATTTTGTCTTGCGAGGCACCACTGTATAGTCCCTAGGATTTTTTGGTGGGTAGGGGAAGTATTCCGTCCTGAGACTTCTCTCTCAATCTGGATAACATTCAACAAAACTCCACAAAGCTCTCATGCGTGGATTCATTGAAGATCACAAGGCACATGCAAGAACCTGTGTGTATTGCTCTTCTAGAACTAAGCAGCGAGAAGGTGTCTCTGTCCTGTTGTTGCTCTGGCTCCCCCTACTGTTTGCCTCCCAGCCTTCCTCCCTACCAGTCACCAGCGCTACCTTTCAGCCTCTTCCCTCTCCTGCCAGATAATTCCTTCTCTTCTTCCCTCCCCCTAAATTCTCACCACCTCCCACCATTCCGTTCTTCCTTCAGCTCCTCCTCTCACCTTGACCTTCAGCAACCACAAGCAATCTCCTCCTCTCTCCCCTCCAAACGCAACTCCCAATCATGGTTTTTTACAGCTCCACCCCGCGATTAAAAATAAAGATAAAATGAAGCACTAATATGCTATGTGTACAATGAAAAGGTGGGGAATTCTGCCTTCTCTAAAGGCCAAACTTTAGAAATGCCTCCGACTGGCCGTTCTCTGTGAGTCGGAGAGGGAGACTTTGTCTGAGCATCAGGAGTAATGATGAGAAATTGCACAGACATCTGTTGCTTAACGACATTCGTATGTGGATAGGCAAAAAATATTCCATCAGAGGTTCACCACTGGGCTGGCTAACATAATTCCTAGAGGCTGCATTGCGTATCCAGCTTCTTCCATCTGCACACAGAGTGTGCCTAGTGAGTTGCTTCTACTGCTGTTGATGGTCTCATGACTGGAATCTAAACGAGGCCCCCAAGTCCCAGAAAGGCAGAAATCTGAAGGCTTCCAAATCTCAGTAGCCACTGTGTCGTGCCAGAGCACGACTCCAGCGCTGTGCAAATCTGCATACAATTTCGTTTCCTTTTTCTTTCTTTTTAGCTGCAATAAATCTAAGTTTCTATAGCTTCCTCGTTGTTCTATCTTAAAAAGGTAGGAGAGTGGAGCCCCCTATCACACTGAAATCACTATTCAGAAGCCCCCACATCTTTGCAACAAAGGAAAGTAAACAGGCCGGCAAACAGGTTACTGTAAGGGGGCCCTTGCTGCTGTCAAAGGGTGCTTGGCCGACTTAGGTTAGGGGTGGGGAAACTGTGGCCCTCAATAAGTGTTTGGACTACAGCTCCCATCAGCTCCAACCAGCATGGCCAATGGTTAGGGAGGATGGGAAGCGCAGGTCAACATCTGAATGGCCAGAGATTCCCCTTTCCTGGCTTACAATCTTACTGCAACTAACAGGTCCCATCCCATTCACACAACACACAGTTATGATCAATGGTACGTATATTCCATTATTCCAAACGAGCAAAGAATGTGGAGCTGGACACAGGAGTTAGCTTTAGAATAGTGTGTGTGTGTGTGTGTGTGTGTGTGTGTGTGTGTGTTAAACAAGCTCTAATCCCTAATGTTGAAAACCTATACTTGGAAGTGCAGTGGTTAGGATAGCTACACCACAAACTTTCCATCTGCCTTATGCCAGTTTAAGTATCCCGGCTTCAAAAAATGCTGGGAATTGTAGTGTGGCAAGTGAGCTGGCAATCTAGTAAGACTACTATGGAACTACAGTTCCCAAGGTTGACTGGGAAAAGAAAATCACTATTAACTTTGAAGCATGGAGATAGTCATGGCGGGACCAGTGGAGGGTGGTGGCACCTAGATCTGGTGGGGTGCCTGGTTGCAGCCAAGGGGGTCGCATGGGTAACCCTGCCCTCCCTGTGGAGGGAGGATGCCCCGAGGAGGGTCCTGCAAGCATCAAGGTGTCCGAGAATATGAACAGAAGAATGTTGGGCAGCAGAGAGAGGAACACGGTAGAAACTTGCTTGGAGCCAGATTGTCACACTTGCTTCTCTTCAATCACTTATGTGGGAACTCGAGTTAGAGGAGAAGCAGTTGAGGAAATCTCAGCACCATCTTTCCTCTCACTGCTTTCCCCTTGAAAATTACCCCCCTCCTTCCACAACTTTGCCACTGCATAACAGAGGTCCAAAATTCTTCCATACATATAATTCCAGCCTCAAATTTCAATCTTGTGCCACTTGTGTAAGCACAACCTGCTGTAGAGCCAGCGTGGTGTAGCGGTTAAGAGCGGTAGACTCGTAATCTGGTGAACTGGGTTCGCGTCTCCACTCCTCCACATGCAGCTGCTGGGTGACCTTGGGCCAGTCACACTTCTCTGAAGTCTCTCAGCTCCACTCACCTCACAGAGTGTTTGTTGTGGGGGAGGAAGGGAAAGGAGATTGTTAGCTGCTTTGAGACTCCTTAAGGGGAGTGAAAGGCAGGATATCAAGTCCAGACTCCTCTTCTTCTTCTATATCGAAAGTAAGGCTGCTTAGGGTGAGAACTAATGGTAATGGTTCTGTAGTAGTACAGTAGTATGCCTAAACAGTAGTATGCCTAAAAGCAAATTTTAGATCCCACGTCTAAAGGAATACACCTGCTGGAGAGAGTTGTATATTAGCACTCCAAGGTTGTTGCTCCAATCATTTTGAACAAAATCACAGTTCTGGCCCCCATTGCAGTAGTCAGTGTTGGCCGGTGCCTACTGAGATGGTAGTGCCGAAGGCAGGGAGCCCAAGATGAAGAAGAAGAAGAGTTTGGATTTGATATCCCGCTTTATCACTACCCGAAGGAGTCTCAAAGCGGCTAACATTCTCCTTTCCCTTCCTCCCCCACAACAAACCCTCTGTGAGGTGAGTGAAGCTGAGAGACTTCAGAGAAGTGTGACTGGCCCAAGGTCACCCAGCAGCTGCACGTGGAGGAGCGGGGAAGCGAACCCGGTTCACCAGATTACGAGTCTATCGCTCTTAACCACTACACCACACTGGCTCTCAGTAGATGCCAGAGCCAATGACAATCAGAGCCCACTAATTCTTATTTTGTCCCCATCCTCCTTCCTGCAGAGCCCTACCAGTTACAACTTGAGACTAAGGAGGAGGAAGATGATAGGCAGTACCACCACCTGGACTGGTTGTTAGAAGGCAGGCAGGTAAGGACTAGCTGAGAGTAGACTAAGGTTGGTGGGGCAGTACCACCTTTGCCCTAATGCACCATCCTCCAATGCCTCAGGGACCACCCAGAGACAGGCCTTGCAGGTGACCCCCAAGAACATCACAACTGGGTGATAAGAGGATGTCTTACAACAAAATACCAGGGTCAAAAGTGACTTCAGCTATGACCCTAGACTCCATAGAGTTTTGGAGGACAGAGGAGAGGATGGGAATGGCCTTTCTGGAAGCAGAGCAGAAAGAAATATCATAATGGACCAGCCTCCACAGACAGTACTCTAACCTGGAAGTCACTAAGGCAGTGGCTAAATCTCTATGCTCACCAGAACCCTCTGCACCAGGCCAACACTAGATCCTCCAAGTGTCCCTGTTTTCCAGGAACAGTCCCAGATTTACAGAAGCCGTCCTAGTTTCTGATGTGATCCTGCAATGTCCCACTTTTCCTGAGGACGTCCTTATTTTCATCGGAGAAATGTTGAAGGGTATGGAGTTGTGCAACCCCTTGAGCCAAGGAGATAAGTAACTTTAGAAGACATCTAAAGGCAGCCTTGTATGGAGAAGATTTTTTAATGTTTAATGTTTTAGTATGTTTTTATATGTGCTGGAAGCAGCCCAGAGGGGCAACCCAGTCAGATGGGTGGGTATAAAGATGATGATGATGATGGAATAAAGGTAAAGGTAAAGGGACCCCTGACCATTAGGTCCAGTCGTGGCCAACTCTGGGGTTGCGACGCTCATCTCACTTTATTGTCCGAGGGAGCCGGCGTACAGCTTCCGGGTCATGTGGCTAGCATGACTAAGCCGCTTCTGGCGAAACCAGAGCAGTGCACGGAAGCGCTGTTTACCTTCTCGCCAGAGCGGTACCTATTTATCTACTTGTACTTTGATGTGCTTTCGAACTGCTAGGTTGGCAGGAGCAGGGACTGAGCAACGGGAGCTCACCCCGTCTTGGGGATTTGAACCGCCGACCTTCTGATCAGCAAGCCCTAAGCTCTGTGGTTTAACCCACAGCACCACCCGCATCACAATGATGGAGTAGGTCATCCCTATTTTCAATGGAGAAATGTTGCAGGGTATGCGACACTGAAGATTAAATTCTTCCACAGCTGTGTGCACACGATATGGCAGGTGTGCTCATACACTAATGTTTTACAGAAAATGTGGATGATGGCAAGGAGGAGAGAGTATGGGGTGGAAGCCCTGCCCCCTCAGCTGCCATGGCTCACAGGGATGGGGGCTAGGGTTGGGGAGATAAAAACTGCAGGTTCGAGATTGAATACAAATACTGGACTGGATCTGCAGCTTCTTCCTGCCTCTGTCTCGTGGCTCTGCCTCTGTGAGCTCCACTCACCAACTTTTGCTCACACCTGCTAAGCGATCTCTCATTCTCCAGGAAGGAAAGATGTGCACTAACTCTTTATCTGGTAAAGATAATGAAAATTGACTGTATCTTTGTATACACCTGGTTATTGCTACAGAAAAAAGACTGTAACATTTTAAAGTAAAGTTTAGTTGTTAATTTAAAAATTTAAGTTCAGTTAAGTGGTAGTTTATTTAATGAATAAAAATAATGCACTTTATGACCATGAGTTTGTATTCAAAAATCGTTTGCCTTTAAAAAACCTCTCTGGGTGCATATCCGATTTAAATGTGCTACACATGTCTATGTATTCTTCCGCAATTCTCAGTTCACCTGTGGGTATTTGAAGCACCATCATCTATCATTTTTGTATTTGTGCATTAAAAGACTAGGCTGCCACACTATGCAGGAAACACGAACAAGAGATTAAATCCCATCTGCTACCACCGATTCTTTTTAAAAAGGGGGAGACGATCTGCCATGCATTTGTTAGAAAACAAGACTTTAAAAAGAAACCCACTTTGGATAAGTCTTAGTATACTTCCTCAGTTAACTGGCGTCTCTCTGAACCAGCTGGCATGAATTAATGTACTATTCCGTATTTGCTTATTAATAAAGATTACAGTGGTACCTCGGGTTAAGAACTTAATTCGTTCTGGAGTTAGCTGGGTTAGCTTTTTCTGGGTTAGCTGAGTCTGTAACCTGAAGCGTCAGTAACCTGAAGCGTCTGTAACCTGAGGTACCACTTTACAGTGCTTTGTGAACACCAGCAATTTTGCACGAATTAATGAATATATGATGAGGTTTTAATGAATACATGTACAGTGGTACCTCGGGTTACAGACGCTTCAGGTTACAAACTCCACTAACCCAGAAATAGTGCCTCGGGTTAAGAACTTTACTTCAGGATGAGAACAGAAATCACATGACGGGGGCGCAGCGGCAGCAGAAGGCCCCATTAGCTAAAGTGGTACCTCAGGTTAAGAACAGTTTCAAGTTAAGAACAGACCTCCAGAACGAATTAAGTTATTAACCCGAGGTACCACTGTACACAGTTACGTTTAAGAATGCTGGAGAAGGGATTGGCGGTGCAAGGCTTTGGAGGAACTTTAACCATGGGCAGGTTTGTGGAGGGGTGCAGGTGAGATTTCACCAGTACCCTTGATGCCCCAGGCAGGAATACCATTTGCATGGACCAGTGGTGTAATCAGCACCTCTCTCTTTTTAGAATATTTTATTGATTTTATAATAAAATGGCATTGATCAACTTCTAACAAAACCTGCTGAGCATTACATGCATAAATTAGAAAGAAAATATAGAAGAGACATTGTCAAAACTGAATCTACCCCTCTTTCTCTGAGCAGTAGAACTGCCCACAGCTGCCATCACATGCAAAGTTATCTCACCTCATCTAGACCACAACCCTACATGGACTTATGGTGTCTTTATTTGCAATATGAGGGCTTTTCCAGACTGGTGATTTTTGTGGGTGTGCTGTGCAGCAAAAATAATGCACGGGTGCTAGATTTATGCAGGAGCCTCTGCAAATCATTCCATTTTATTAGTTGTTCTGTGATACTGCTGCAGTGTTACTGGGGTCTGGAGAAGCAACAACAGCAGGGGTGGGGGGAAGCAACCCCAGAATATCTATACTCTGAAAAGTTACAGGATTTCAGGAGGAAATTATAGGGCACGCACTGATTGGAAATAAAGCCACACGCCTGCCCCAAGACTTTTGCAGGTGCCAGCGTTATTGAAAGCGGAATAACCACCCTGACAAATCATCCTGAATCCACAATGAAAAGCACCTTGCTCGGTTGGTTGCAGTGTGGTGCTGATAATGTCAAGGTTGCAGATTTGATCTCTGTAAGGGACAGCAGCCCAGTTTATTGTGCCCCCTCACTTTTCCCCCTGTTCTCGAGGCTCTGTGATGAAACCTCTTTTCCTTCTGCAAGGGTGATACATTGCCTGCTTCCAGGGGCCTCTGAACGTGAGGTGGGCCTGGAATGGAGAGAATCGCCTGCGTGGAGGACAGGGAAGGGTGCTTTGAGTGTGGAGAAACTGGCCTACTGTACAGGGGCAACATTTGCTCGTTTGTTGCTCCACCCACTTTTGTCTCTGGCCCCACCCACCACCGGCACATGGCCCTCAGAAGGCTATCCAGAAGGGAATGTGGCCCCCAGACTACAAAAAACACCCCCTGCCTGGACTAGGAGAAGAAGCAGCGTGGAGAAGCTGAAGAAAAGGGAAGAAGGAAAGACATTGTAGAGCAGAAAGGAGAGTGGAGGCCCTGAGAGACCGAAAAGTCCTGTGACAGAAACTGTTATTAAACGGGCAACAGTTAACCGACATTATTCATTTAGTCATCAAACCTCCAGTTGCCAGGGAACTAGAAGGAGTTTCAAGTTGGGTCATTGCAAAGTGTTGTTTAATTTTCCCATTAATTGTTATATAACTGTTCCTGAACTGGCTTGCAGCTTTTAACTTTTACAAGGTAAAGAAGTACTGTTTTATTAGACTCCCGAGCGACTGGAGGGGTAGATTGCTAATTTATCCTTTCAGGGATTCCCCTACACACCTGTTTGTTGTAGCCCTGAATCCCCAAAGGTCCAATTCTCCCCTCAGAATAACGTCAATTTCCCACGGGGTCGCTTAACTCTTACAACCATACCTCAACAATATATCCAACATGGCAGGTCGTAGGTCAGCATCCTCGGCCCCAAATTTCTAGTGCCTGATTTTGACTAATGAGGAATGTAATTACCCTGCTTTTTCAGCTCTGAACTTTAACCTTTGCTTGGACAGTTGGTTATTCTGTACCTGCGGCCATTTCTGTGCCGACAAAATAGTCAAGATGCCAACTTTTGTTCTGATGGAAAGAGTAGTCCAAAAGTAATCTTAAAAAGAGGTTTGGGTTTTTTGGAATGCTGCTACTGTCACCACTGAGAAAGCACTCTTTCTATCACACTCAACATCTACCTATTTCTATTGCTTTTGAATGGTGTTTCATATGTTGTACACCAGTATCTTTAATGATATGGCAGTATATGAAATGCTTCTATAAATGAACAAACTTACTCCACGGGCCAATGGGAAGGCAAGTTGCAGTCCAACAACTTCCCAAATGCAACAGGTTGGGAAAGGCAGGGAGATTCAGCCATGTGTGAAATCTCTGCCTCTCTTACACACATTAAATATATATATGAGAGAAGTCATGAGTGACTTACTCAACATCATTTTTAAAGTCTGTCCAATACTGCTCTTCTCCCTCTTTCATTACACTGGGCCTTACGCTGCTGCTTTTCAGGGAGGCAGGTATACACACTATACCATTAAAACACATTTGCCCCATCAAAGAATTCTGGACCCCGTAATTAAGGATTGGTGAGAATTTTAACTCTCTGCCGATAATTCTTTGGGGGGGGGGGAAGTGTTTTGAATCTGGTTTAAAAGATGTAGCGCGTACACAGCTTCTGGGCCATCCAATGAAGCTGAATTTTAGGAGATTTAGGTCCGACAAGAGAAGTACTTTGTCATACAGTGCATAATTTTCCACGGGAGGCAGTGATAGCTTGAAAAGGAAATTGGACAAAGTCATGGAGAACAAGGGATGCAGGTGGCGTTGTGGGTTAAACCATAGAGCCTAGGACTTGCCAATCAGAAGGTCGGTGGTTCGAATCCCCGCAAGGGGTGAGCTCCCGTTGCTCGGTCCCTGCTCCTGCCAACCTAGCAGTTCGAAAGCACGTCAAAGTGCAAATAGATAAATAGGTACCGCTCCGGCAGGAAGGTAAATGGTGTTTCCGTGCGCTGCTCTGGTTCACCAGAAGCGGCTTAGTCCTGCTGGCCACATGACCCGGAAGCTGTACGCCAGCTCCCTTGGCCAATAAAGTGAGATGAGCACCGCAACCCCAGAGTCGTCCGCGACTGGACCTAACGGTCAGGGGTCCCTTTCCCTTTACTATGGAGAACAAGGCTATCACTGGAAGGGTCGTAGCTCAAGGGTACGGCATCCACCTTACATGCAGAAGGTCCCGGGTTCAATTCTCAGCTTCTCTAGGTAGAGCTGGGAGAGACTCCCTGCCTGAAACCCTGGAGAGAACCTGCCAGTCTGTGTGGAGAACACTGAGCTTGATGGACTAGTGATCTGACAGCTTCCTATGTTCCTGCGCATGAATGTCAGAAGCAAATCAAAACTTTCTTCACGGGCCTTACTTGTCTCTGTGCTCCTTCAGTTTTGAAAAACATTTGGTCACAAGCTTTGCAAGATATTTCGGGTTTTGTTTTTTGTTTTTTTGAGAGAGACTTCTTGCAAAACAAATCAAAAACCTATCTTTTTAGAGAACAGAACTATCCAAAATGCTTTTTGTGGGGAGCAGCTTTTTGGCACACCAGAAAGGCAATCATCTCATTTTATAATTATCAACAACGCCCAAGAGTTCTCAGCATATCAACAGGACACATGTATATTTATAAACCGAATAGAGGTGTTTATTAGGGGACTCTCTTTTTTGGTGTTTAAAAAAAAGGGAGGAAAAAGAGGAGAAGGTTTATTCAGGAAGAAAAGCACACACAAGTTGCCAAGCAACATGGACAAACTATTTATAAAACCCCACTCTACTTTTTTTAATTAAAAAAAGATGAGGCTAAAATTTCCAGGCATGTGTGGGCTTTGAAGAGAGATGACAAGTGCTCCTTAATTACTATTCCAAGGTGAAAATGGAAAAAAAACATATAGCAGCAGTAAGAAGTAAGAAAAAAGGATTGTGCTGACATACCGGAATGCCTTCAGTTTCCAGAATGAGGCTGGGAACATGTCGGGCAGAGAGTGCGACACGGATCGCTTCCCTGATGCGTTTCACCAAATCTGGGCTGAACTCCTGGTTGGTGGCCATCTTTAGGAAAAGGATCACCCTTTCTTCGTCGTCTTTGTTGTACTGAGGGACGCAGAGGCTGTCCGAAACCTCCTCAAAAGCTTCCACTGAAGAGACAAAGGAAATGTTGGCTTAGACTTATTCATGCCCCCACACCCAAGGCAGGGAACAGTAAACATGTGCCCATTATCAAGCCAGGCCATGGTGGCTTGCAGGGGCAGCTGGCACTCCATAAGCCTGGTAGGGCAGAAGGCAGGGAGCCCAATGGCACCAGAGTCAATGGCAGGCACAGCCAGCTTGGTCTAGTTTTGTCCCCATTTTCCTCCGTACAGAGGAAACGGATGGTCTCAGCACTCTTAACTAACTGCAGTTCCCAGGATTCTTTGGGGGAAGAAGCCCTGACTGTTTTAAGCAGGATAGTGTAGCCTTTTAGGCCTTTCTCATGGGTGGAAGAGCATTGCGCCTGAGGAGGGAAGAAGGAGTCAACAGACACCAAAGGGTTAAACCAGAGAAAGAGCTATTTATTCTGCCTTCCGGGTAGCAGAAGGAGCTAGTGTGATAACTCACAAGCAAGCACAAGTTTTACAGCCATTGCACCCAGCATATATTCCCTCCAGTTCCCTTTGCCACCCCCCCTTCTCCCCCTCCTCAGGAGGAGAAGAGAAGACTCCCTGGAAAATACCCTGATGTTGGGAAAGATGGAGGACACAAGGAGAAGAGGGCGACAGAGGACGAGGTGGTTGGACAGTGTTCTCGAAGCTACCAGCATGAGTTTGACCAAACTGCGGGAGGCAGTGGGAGACAAGAGGGCCTGGCGTGCTCTGGTCCATGGGGTCACGAAGAGTCGGACACGACTAAACGACTAAACAAGAAGGGCAGAAGCAGGGAGACTAACAGCAGGTGGCGCCAGAGGCAATGGCAGGCAGAGGCAACTAGTTCTAGATTTGTCCCCACCTTCCTTCTCCTCCCTGCTGAGTTCTCCAAAGACAACACTGAGCCCAAGGAGGAGGCAGCTGTCAGGCACTGCCAGCCCTCTGAACTGAATGTAGCTAAGAAAGCAGGCAGTTGGGGGCGCTGAGAGCAGACTAGCCTAGTGGGTAGCAGTGCCCCATTCACTGTAATGGAGCAAGCCTCCTTTGATGTTCTTAAGAGCCTCTTTTGGAAGTGTCAAATAAAGGGACAACACAAGGCTATTTAATTTTGGACCTTAAAACCACGAGCATTTGGACCAGATTTTTCCTATTCCTGTCCGCCAGTCTCTTTGAGCAACCGTCAGGTTGGTTCCCCGAAGTGGAACAAATGAAGAACTAGTTTTATCGAACGGTAATTTGTTGTGGTGTTTAATCCTCATTTTATCTTTCAATGTGACCTCAGCGTATTTGTATGTTGTCGCTGTGACCTGCCCTGGGATCATTTTATAAAGAAGGGCAGGGCGTAAACTTCACAATAAATTACTAAGCCTCTCTAGTCTACCAAAAACACGAGTTTTCCTTAAGCAATTTTTCAAATTGTCCTGTGCAGCACAGTGGCTTTCAAACCCAAGTTGCAGGAGGCTTTGGAAACGTATCTCAGGTGTTCCTTCGTGAGATAATCTACAATGGCATCTCCAGGTAAAAGGCTTAAATAGCAAATGATGAGAAAGAATGTCTGTCTAAGTTATTAAAGAGCCTTCCCCCACCTGGCTGGAGCTGATAAGAGTTGGGAGCCTGCAACTTGCTTGGCATTGGATTGGGCACCATGCAACTTGACTTGGGGGAGAAGGAGGTACAGTGGTACCTCGGGTTAAGTACTTAATTCATTCCGGGTTAAGTACTTAATTCATTCCGGAGGTCCGTTCTTAACCTGAAACTGTTCTTAACCTGAAGACCACTTTAGCTAATGGGGCCTCCCGCTGCTGCCACCGCGCTGCCGGAGCACGATTTCTGTTCTCATCCTGAAGCAAAGTTCTTAACCTAAAGCACTATTTCTGGGTTAGCGGAGTCTGTAACCTGAAGCGTATGTAACCCAAGGTACCACTGTATTTGCTGTTTTGCCTCGGGCAGCAGTATGCCATGGACCAGCCCTGCATCAAAGGAAAGCTTGTCCCACCTGACAAAGACCACAGGATGCTGAAACAGAAGAGAGGGGAAGAAAAGAGTGGGGGGAGTTTCTGAAATTTCCTGGTCCAGCCTCAGAAACGTCAGCCAGCCAGAAGAGCCAGACTGACACTGTGCCCCTGTATTCCCAGCCAACAAGTGCACAGCATGCCATTCTGCTATCTGCCACTAAGCATTCCTCACATATGGTCACGCCAAAGTGATGGGCATACCTGCAGCCAAGCATGACAATGCCTCCTGTCTTGGGGTTGATCTTGCAATAGTCACCGTGAGCCCAGACACCTGTCCAGAAAAACCCACATGGAGGGCAACCAGGTCAATTATCAACAATCCAGGCCCGGATGGCACACAAAACTGTTTTCACATTCACAAGAACAGTGGAAATTGATGGAACAGACTTTTCAAAAACCCACAATACAGTACAGTGGGTTAATTCGTTCTGGAGGTCCGTTCTTAACCTGAAACTGTTCTTAACCTGAGGTACCGCTTTAGCTAATGGGGCTTCCTGCTCCTGGCACGATTTCTGTTCTCATCCTGAAACAAAGTTCTTAACCCGAGGGTTAGCGGAGTCTGTAACCTGAAGTGTCTGTAACCTGAGGAACCACTGTACAATGTTTTGGGTATAGGGTAGGTATAGGGCAGTATATAAAATCAATTTTAAAAATGTTTACAAGAACACAGAAAACTAGAAGAGTTGTAGGGGGGTTCAGGGATTCAAGTCACTCTCCTTTTAACTTATTATGTTTACAGAATAACCCAGTGGTTCTCAAACCTTTTTCTCTGAACCACACTTTCAGAATAAATATTTGCTCAGGCCACACTGAATTTTTTATTGATAAGAATACATTGGAACACAAAAAGAAGCAACTCCTAGCAGTGCTTGATTTATAACATAGAACACAACTACTTTGTAATATGATCGTGGAACATCCAGAAAGTAAAAAACAATGAAGCCATAAGAACACAAGTCATTCCCAAAATATAATTATAAACGAGCCTCTTACATATGTACCTTAAGTCTGCATACAACCTCAATGAGAGGTGAGAGCTTGCTTTTGCCAGGTAATCTCCTTAGTTTTAGGTCTAATTTAAGTCAGACAAACTCTCATCTCCTCATCAACACAAATAAGCCTTTGGATTTTCTGATCTTTCACATCTGTCAGGAGCTGAAAATCCCTGGCAGCAAGATTACTCATCGCGAAATATTGGAAGACACAGGAGCTACCCACACTGGAAGAATGGCAGATGAAGGTCATGGACTACATGGAACTGGCAGAGATGACTGGCAGAATCCGTGACCAGGGAGAAGAGTCAGTGGAGGAAGATTGGAAGAAGTTTAAAGATTACCTGCAGAAGCACTGTAAAATTAAGGAATGTTGAAATGACATTTGATTGAAAATAAGTGGTACTGGTAAAGAGATGCTTAAGAAAATGTAAATAGGGATTGATAACTGGAAATGTGTATCTGAAGAAGTGTGCATGCACACGAAAGCTCATACCAAGAACTAACTTAGTTGGTCTTTAAGGTGCTACTGGAAGGAATTTTTTTCTTTTGGAAATGGATAGTTATAATAATAGGTTATTATATGGAGTAAGGATGAATGCTAGAGGGTAAGGATTTGCTGAATTTAATATTTGAACTGGAATACAAAATGGGAGGTGTGAGGAGGTCAAGAAACTAGTGAAGAAAATATAAGATTTGAAAATATTAATTTATTTTTAGTTTTGATTTTTGGCTTTTCTCTTTGTTTATATTCTTTATTCTTTATTTTTTCTTCTTTCTTCTATCAACTGTTTTTCTATTGTGTATCTTTTATCTGTTTTGCTTTTGTAATTTAAATGTTGGAATTTGTTTTTATTGTTTGTGAAACATTAATAAATATCATTTTTTTTAAAAAAAGAAAAGAAAATCCCTGTTCCTGTCACACCCTTTGAGAACCACTGGAATAACCTTCCAGGGGTCAGGAAACTTTGGCCCTCCATACGTTCATGAAATCATAAGAGTTGGGGGAGATAGCAGGCTTGGGGGGAGCCATCTCAAGTGCTCTCCCAGGCCACCCACCATCGAACAGGACCCAGGGGTGTGGTATCGCACCAGGGAGCCCCAAAACCTGACGCCTGAAGGGATAGAAAGTCCACCCTAACTCCTGGAACAAACAAGGAGACAGACAAAGAGGTCTGTCAAACCCAGGTCTAGGGAGGTTGCTGCCACACACTGAACTCCCACCCCACCCCCTGTCCAAATTCAACCGTGCTGCAATTTGTGCTGCCTTGTTTTGTTATGCTCTGGAACGGTTTGGTCCTTCTATTCTATTGTAAAATATATATATATATATTTGGGGGGTTTGTTTTGGTGGGCGAGCGCAGAGGAGTATAAATATGGGGGCGCTCAGAGGAGCCCTGACCCAAGAGGGTTTTCCCCAAGGACCTGTATCTTTATTTAGGGTTGGGGGTTTTTCTCGGGGTGGTTGGGGGCAAACCCCTTCTTCTTCTTCTAACTGTATCTCCCCCGTTTCTTTCTGATCTCCTTTCACTGTCATATTGGGGTGACCTCCCCCTCCCCTTATTTTACCTCTGCCACCACCACCCCCAGTGCCTGAACCCCCCCATTCGCCCACCCCCAGGGCCCCCACCACCCCGGGGAAACAAGAGAAAGCCAGGCTGGTTGTGTTGCGAAAGAAATCAAAACTCCAAGCCAGGGGAAAACACTCCAACTGGCTGAAAAAATACCTTCAAATTATTACAGATAGGTAGCCGTGTTGGTCTGCCATAGTCAAAATAAAAAAATTCCTTCCAGTAGCACCTTAAAGACCAACTAAGTTAGTTCTTGGTATGAGCTTTCGTGTGCATGCACACTTCTTCAGATACACTGAGTGTGCTTGCACACGAAAGCTCATACCAAGAACTAACTTAGTTGGTCTTTAAGGTGCTACTGGAAGGAATTTTTTTATCTTCAAATTATTGTCACTAATATATAATATATACATTATACTAATATATGCGTACTAATATATAATATGTAATATGTAATATATAATAATGACATATTAGACGTGCTCTATATAATATATAGGACAGAGGGCGCTCTGTTCTCGCGGACGCCAATTCCATCTCGCTCATGATTTCCAGCGCCGGGGACTCGGAGGCACGTGGCCTCTGGCGGCGGGCGGGGAGCAAGCTCGCCGTGTGCACAGAGGAGTGCCACTCTTCACTTTCGCGACTCTAGAGTGCGCACCTTCTCCTTCCCACTCCGCCAGAACAGTTCCGTTCCAGAGCGGAAGTGACGATAGAGAGGAGGCGGAAGCTTCCCAATCATGAGGATTTTTGTTGTCGTTCTAGCTGTGTAAATCCCTAATAGACGCAGCCGGGGGGAAATCAATCTCTGAGGAAGGCGACGGCGCGAAACGTCAAGGCCGGGACTCTCGCAGAAGAAAAGGGGCGCGGAAGGCTACATTCCCCCCTCACGAAATCAGCTCTATGGCCTTAGCCGTGGCGCAGGCGATGACGTGTTTCCGCTGCGCCGGGACCGAACCAAGATGGCGGCGGCCCTGAGTGGCCGGTGGATGCGGAGCTGATTCGCCTTCTTCAAGTATCTGTGGGAAGGAACCCGCTTCCCTCACTTCGCTCCGCCGAGCGGCCCCTGCAGTAAATTAGTAAATCCTCAGTAGATACTTTTAGCGAAATTTGATATGGACATCCAGTTAAGTGTAACAGCACCCAGTTTGTATTCACTGTACAAATCTCTCTTTTAACTGTTGCAATTGTGTTTTTTAGCTGCTCGTTCAGTTTGCTCATACCCGGAAGTAGTTTGTCTGTATTGTTTTATTTGGATTATTTTGCTTGTATTGCACCGTGAGGGTGGACTGGATGTATATTAAATAAAGAAATAAATGTCTGCATCTTCAAAGGTACCAGGTATATATATTTCAGAGTCTCAATCTGATAATTTTAATCTATCCTATAGTTTCTGGAATGGCACATAAGAGGTTGTCATGTTTCAGCAACGTCCACACGACCCACAGCTCCGTCGAGTTCAATTTGCGTATAATCATCAGTTCTTTGTAAAGACAGGGATCAAAGGGCCTGGATTTCAAAGGTCTTAAAGCCTGGGTGGTGCATCGAGATGCTCCCCATTTTGGCCAAGCACATTCCAACAAAGACATCATCTGTTGGGGACAGCTCAGTGTCCTGCAGTCACCTGCAGCTGCTGCACTGACAGCCATGACATGACAAAGCCCCCACTACCAGCATTGTGTGGATAGAAGGATGCCGGATACAATGACTGGGATAAAATTCTTAGTGTTGGTGTCCCTGATTGGCCGGGCTTTGCTGATGTCATCCCCAGCAAAAAGATCTTTGTCAAGGTCCAGAGGCTCAAGGAACTCTACAATGTTGCACGTGTTCACAAATATGTCATTGTCACCCTCCTACACAAAGCGGGTGTGGGGGCAGTCCTCTGCCGCCCACTGAAGGAAGTGCAGCTCCTTCTGAGAGCGGAAGCAACCGTCCATCTGGGAAAGGCTGAGAACGGAGGGCAGCCGGGCAGCACCACAAGTAACAAAAGAAAATGGCTAGCAGGCAGAAATCCAACAGGTCCATGTCGGGAAAGACTCTCAGCTTGCCCTGCAACCCCTTTCCCCAGGAAAGTGGGCCCTTCGCGGACCCCCTTGGGGAAACGCAATAGGCACTTTCGGGGATGCCTCCAGGCCAGGGTCGCCACGGCAACAACAGAGTCTGCCCATGCAGCGCTCCAGCTGCAGCAGCCTCAGGGTTGGGGTGGGGGGTCCTTGTCAGTTCAGCTTATTGCCTATAGCCAAGGCCTTCTTCTCAATGGGCACTTCACACAAAGCAAGACATTCTTCTAGAATCACACAACGTAAATATAACATCACACAGCATAAAAATTTGAAAGTACAGTGCATTCCTTCTCCCAAATGCAAAGGTGTCTTAAGGGGAAGGGAGAGGAAGATAATCATATTGCACCCTTCTGCCAATTATCTTGATGTGGGAGGCTGAAAGGGAAATGGTTGAGAGAGATGCGGGTGCAGAGGTAACTCCCTACAGCTGTGGGGATTGATGGGAGTTGTAGTACAAAACATCTGGAGGGCACCAGCTTGACAAAAGCTGCCCTACAGTATAGGGGCTGTGTTTGATTCTGGAAGTGGAGAGCAAAAGCCAAAGAGTACTGGCCAGTCTCTGTAGACCAATATAAATAAAATTCAAGGGAAGCGTAGATTTTCTGTTGCAAAATAAACAATGCGAATCACATAAACATTCCTAGTTAACATTTATTATAAACCCCAGGTAGGCTGTTGAGACTTTTCACAAACTGCAGAATACATGAGAGGCAGGGTGCAGTAGGAGAGGTAAGTCAACAGAAGCTCTATCTCAACTATCACAAGTGCTATTCAGTTTTCTTCTGAGCGTCTCTGAAACCATGAGGTCTAAAAAACTTGCTTTGTGATAAATGGAACTAATAATCCAGGTTGGTGAATAGAACATATTTCACCAAACCAAAGATCCTCTATTAAACTTGCTACCCAGATGGCATGTCCAGAGTAGTCCCAAAAGTCCCAATGATGCAATTTGTGGGTGTGGGAAATGTATAGTCCTAGATTCTGAAGACAAAATTGTTGCGCTGTTGTTGAGTAAAGCTTTTGCAGGCTTTGGAGTGTCAATTATCAGGCACAAATAAAGAACAGAGAGCACACATGCATTTACGTAGGCTTTCGGGTGTCCATATTTGCAGATTTTAAACTTTCCACACAGTAAGACAGGAGCATATATTGGCTGCTGATAGATGGTTGAAGATTTTATTCCCTTGATTCTTACAAAGGTTTAGAGGCTAAACTGAAAATCAAAGACAGACGACATACTGTTGGTACATTCTCTTTAAGCCAATGGTCCCGTCAAATATATTGTCTCTTATTTTGGGGAAAGGGGGTGGGCAGGATTTGTCCACTAATGCTGATCTTGGATTTTGGAAGCAGAAAGGCTTATGGGTGGGGGACTCTTGTCTATTCAGAACCTTTCGGAGGGAGGGGGAACCTGTGCTGACTCTGCCTTTGGACAGTTCTGCATCTGGACCTCAGAACATTTGCAAATAAATCAATTCTGCCGCGCTGCCCCCTGCCCAAAGGCACCAGGTCTTCAGTGTTCCACAGGAAAGTGATGCTCCCTGCATCCAGGATGAGCCGAATGTTCAAACTTCTGAGGTCAGGCCAAAGATGCAGATGTGTGATATAAAGGCATCCCTGCCCCGGCATAACCTTTGCTGCGACTGCCTGCCCTTACAACCTCAGCTTCCCACAGCAGGTAGACATAGCTCTTGAGAATCCACATCCCTCACCCTTGAAGCTTTTTAAAAAGCACGATCTGTGCTCCCCACAAAACAATTACTCTGACATGTTGTAATGTAAAAGGATTTGTGAAGCTGAATTCCATTTCACATGTTGCATTTGGAATTCCACCGTCAGCGGTACTGGCTGGCTCTGAAGGATATCTGCCCCGTCTGGAGAGTCCTTCTTTTTCCCCTTTCCTGGAAAAAGAAGGGAGAAGTATGTGCTGTTGCTTCTTTTAAGCCTCCTACCCATTGGGTGGGTGTACTTATAACTGACCCCCTGAAGGACCTTTTCCTCAACCCATGTAGCCTTTCAGGGTTTGTTGCTTTGTTTTTAACCAACTATTATTCATACCTCTAAGGGGCTGAACTGATGGCGGGGATGGGAAAGGATGTCGGTCAGTGGTAGAGTAAATATTTTGCAACCTGCAGGTCTGAGAGCAACCCTGTCTCCAGTCAGTGTCCTGAGCTAGTAGGGTGTATGGGTATGAGCCAACTTCCTATGTACCCAAGGAGGGACTATCCATTCAGTAATTTTTAAATTCATAACTCCAAGAGGTTTTGAGCTGAAGGAAAAAGCGAAGGTGCAGGTTATCAGATTGTTTGGAATTGACACTGGGAGTCATTAAAGATCCCAGAGACAGGCTTCTTGGAGCTTTATCCCCTGAGCTAAACCACGCCCAGTCGTTAAGGTTTTGATTAATCTATAACTTTCAATGTCATTTCATATGTTTACATTAACATGGTTATTGCCACATACGGCCCCTGATTACTGTTGGAACCAGCCTTCTCCCACTGGGTGTTCTCCAGCTCTTTTGCAGCACAGCTCCCATCTGCTCCAGCCAGCACAGAGGTGCTGGGCAGAGTTGTAGTCCAAAACAGGTAGAAGACACCAGGCTGTCAAAGACTTTGACCACAAAATCACACAGTATTGGTAAAGTGCCTCTGGTGGAGCTGAAGTGAAACACACCTGCAGCTATTTCTTCATCTTCCAGGTTTACTTTTTGCTGCCAAAATATTTCGTTGCTGTTTGGGGTGCATGTAGGCAGAATCCCTCATGCATGAATTGATACCACACTTCCCTGCCACATGACTTTATGAAAACAACATTTTCAAGTTCAGCAGTCATACCCAAACAAATTGTCTGCCTTTCACAAACCATTCAAGGAAATGCCTCTATATGAAAACATATTTCCTCTTCATTTCTCCCACCCAGGCACCTTGACCAACGGGTAAGTCAGACTGTTTATCACAAAGTCAACTCTACTCTGGCTTAACAACTCTCCACATGATGCTGAAAGGAATTACCTGTCTCCCAGGTAAACATCATAATACGCATCATGGAAAACTGGAAGCAACAAGCACCACCTTATATATTATGTTTACTTATATGGGCTAGTAACTCAATATTTGACACCAGTTGGAAGACAATGACAGCCATTTCCTGTAGTTGGAACAAATCGGGTGGTGCGCTCAGCTCCTTACAAGTGTCTAAATGAAGGGCTAAAATGTGCACTTACAGCACAATCCAACACAGAACAAAGTCCCATTGAGTTCCTGGACCTCAAGCCCAGGGAAAGTGCAGACGCCTTTAGTGTGTGATGTAACAGACAGCAGAGTCTGTCCTACCGCAAGGTGGCTGCAACTGATCCTGGGTGCAATTCAAATGGAAAATGGATCTGCCCATGTCTAACCAACAGGGGCACAATCTCCTCATAGATTTTCTCACAATCAGTCTTCCTTGTTATGGCCTGAGATCTCCAGGAAAGGTCAAATCAGTTCCTCCACGTAACAGTGTGTAAGACAGTCATACCAGTCCACTCTGACAAGGAGGGAGGGTCACAGGTCAGTGGCAGAGCACCTGCCTTGTGAGCCAAAGGTCACAGGTTCAGTCCCCACTGGCCTCTCCAGGGAGGGCTGGGAAAGACTCCTTGTCTGAAATCCTGGAGGGCTGCTGCCAGTCAGAGTAGACAATACTGGGGTAGATGGGCAAATGGTTCTGACTTGGCAACTTCCTCTGTTCCGAAATAGTCTAACAGAATGACATAGAATCGTGACCTCTTGGTGATTTTCCATTATCCTTTAAAAAATAACTAGTAGTTCCTGGTCCCCATAAGAGAAGCAGAATGCTTGCAAAAGAGAGAATACCAGAGAATTCCAATGTGAATGGAAATGGGAGAGTAAATTTACTTGCCTAACCCCATCTTGGCTGCTTCGGTCGGTGTGGAAGTGGCACTGTTAAAAGTGCCATAGGCTACTCATTCTATAAGAAAACAGTATTTTGTTGTGGCAACAGCCTCACTTTGGAACTCCCTGCTTATTGGCCTCAGGCCTTTTTGGTGTTGCTTAAAATATTTTGGCTTAGGGATGCCTTTTGAGATATACATATCTGTCACGGGAAATGGGGTTGCTTGTGTGTAAACCTCCAGCCATTCCAAACTGCTTAGGGGTGGTTGTGTCTTTCCCTGACGGAGCAGCCCTTTGCGCTGCTGCTCAGTCGCTAGCAGAATCCGTGAGTGGGCGTCTCCTAAATTTCCTCCGGCATAAGAATTCCTTAACGGACAACCTTCTCCTCGCCTCTCTGCGCGGAAGCCTTCTGCGCAGAGTGGGCGTGCCGAGTGGTGGTCCTCCACCCTCCTCACTGACGTCACTGGAAGAGTCTCGGAGCCTCACCTCCGAGATGCTCTCTGCCTCTCCCTTCTTCCTGGTGTCACCTGGACTTCCTTCCCCAGATGACGTTCTCTCTCTTCCCTTACTCGTTCCCTCTCCTGCAGAATCTGGGAGCCTCGCCTCTCCCCTCTACTCTGATGTCAGTTCCCTGACAATATCTTTTACCTTTTTATTGCTTTTAATTGTCTTTTGAATGTTTTAAATACTGTTCTTTTATTGATGATTTTAATGTTTTGCTGTTATGTTTTCTAAGTGCTTAGAAATTTTATAAGCATTATAGAAATTTTGTTAAACAAAATTAACTTCCAATGTTTGCTTATTCGCCTCATGTCTGGAACACAAATCAATTGTGAAAATAGTCACTATTCTTGTGGCTTCCAGTCCACAAGGAGCACGTTGCTTCCTGCTCCCCATCCGTATTGTGTTTCCTTTGCACTGGAATTAATAGGGTGGAATAGCGTAATGACAATGCAATAATGTAATTTACATAATTAATTACGTGAGCTATACAATTTCACCACAGCAGATGGAGAGACAAGTGGAATAGTTTTGGGCAGGAAACAAACGGTAGTGGACTGGAACCAGTGCTGTATGGGGCAGAATTGAAAACGGTGTTTTCTTACATCCCTAGGCTATGTACCCATTATACCTTTAAAGAATATTCAAAGCACATTCTTTCCCTGAAAGAATTATGGGCAATGAAGTTTACCCCAAGCGGAGCTACAGTTCCTGGTGACCCTTAACAAACTACCGTTCCCAGAAGGAAGGAAATGTCTTTCAAATGTACTTTAAATATATGGTGGGTACACAGCCCTGGTTACAGGCAGTTAGGTATGCAAAACACCACTGTTTTGCATAACTGTCATCTTAGTGAAGATTTTAACTTTGCCCGGGCTTCATGCAGATCTCCAGCACCCAAAGACACCCAAAATAACCATAATATGAAGGGGCTCTCCTGGGATTACCTTTGACAGGTGTGGTGGCCTTCTTTGACGCTGCGCTCTCGGCAGCTGCAGCTTTGGCTTTCTTGTCCTTTTTAGCACCCTTTTTACTATCCTACAGAAAAGAAGTTTGTGCTTTTTAGGAAGGCTAGAAACACACATGTGCAAAAAAAAAAAAAAAAGGCAGTCAGAAATGTCATACCGATTAAATACTTTGGAGCCACACCTTTCAAACCACACTTCTGTACTTTCAGTCTGATCAGCCTAGTTATTTTAAAAAGTGGGTATTTTTTCCCCGTACAAGGTTATGACAGACTAAGAGTTCTTCCAGGAACAGTCTGTACTGCCAGATGGAGGCCTGACCTACACGTTTTGAGACTCCGTGACACAACCTGAGGTCATTATCATTATAACATTTATTAATCATCTTCTAAACCCTGGGAAGGCAAACTAAGGGCCGGATCCGGCCCAATCGCCTTTTCAATCCGGCCCGTGGACGGTCAGGGAATCAACATGTTTTCACATAAGTAGAATGTGCCCTTTTATTTAAAATGCATCTCTGGGTTATTTGTGAGGCCTGCCTGGCGTTTTTACATGAGTAGAATGTGTGCTTTTATTTAAAATGCATCTCTGGGTTATTTGTGGGACATAGCAATTCGTTCATTCCCCCCCCCCCAAAAAAAAATAGTCTGGCCCCCCACAAGGTCTGAGGGACAGTGGACCGGCCCCCTGCTGAAAAAGTTTGCTGACCCCTGTTCTAAACCACCATTCTCAAGGCAATATGCACATAACATTGCCCACAAGAAGCCCAGCTGATGGGCTGCCCCATATTTGTGGGTAGGCGGGATGACATTCCACACAGGTCAGCAGGTAGCCCTTGCTCTATGCAGTAGGCCTCATGCCCCCAGGGGCTACAAAGGGGCCACACAAAAGGCCTCATGACTCCTGAGCTCTCAATCACTACAAGCCTCTTTGGCTGCTTTTATCCTGACTTGGCTGTGGGGAGATTAGATGATGTTGGCTGCTGAACGAGCATTCTTCCTGCTTCGTTTGCAGGGAGGCTAGAGGACGTTGCATCAGGAAAATGTTACCCCTATACTTTCCAGTTTCGCTTTTCACATTGCTTTCCTTATTGCAGGTAGTCTTCCTGGGCGAGGTGACTGAGTGGCAGCTCCCTCCAGGCACATCTGGAGCACGTGGACCATTTGGATCCAGGCCCCATCATGGGACTGAAACCACCTTGGCCATGTTGGTTGATGACAGGGAAAGCTTTTTTCAGGATTTATGTTGGGGTGGGGGCCAACCTAACCTCCCATTCTGACTCTAAGCATAGGCTTAACAGCCATTTATGTCCTATTTCAGGCAGTGTAAGTGAAATAAATAGGAGCACCAAGGCCCAATTCTGCCCACGGGGGGCTTTCTCAGGAAAGCAACCTTTCTGACCTGGTGGCTGCATTTAACACAGATTCAGTTGCCAAATACCTTTTCTTTCGGAGACGGGGGCTTACTAGTTGACTCCGTTATCAGAATGCCAAAGTCGCACACGGTCTCCACGAGAGGCTCTCCCACCAGAAGGCTTTCCAGGTTGACATGGCCTGAGCCCAGGACCTTCACGATGGGAGGGTCACTTCGTAGCTCAGGAGGAGGAGATTTCTTTTTCTTCCCACCCTATGTGGATGTGGCAGCATATCAGATAAATTCATTCTGGGTTATTAATAATCTCATTCAAAGATTTTCAGAATATACAGCTAACAACCACAGTAACAAACACTAACAATAAACACAACCGCAACGCAGCTGTTGCAATAATGTACATTGTAAACTGAAGCAGGTCAATTTAAAGAGTCTACAAAAATTGCTGTGGGTCAGAGGAGGAGTTACAGTCAGCTAACTTTTTATTTATTTAAATATTTATAAATTAATTCCTTGTTTATTTGTGATTCACTGATACTGAATCCTAATTCCAGACCCTCCAGATGTCCATATTTTCCAGGGACAGTCCCAGATTTACAAAAGTTGTCCCGGTTTCTGATTTGATCCCAGAATGTCCTGCTTTCCCTTAGGACATCCTTATTTTCATCAGAGAAATGTTGGAGGGTATGGAATTATGCGATCCCAGAACCAAGGAGGTAAGTAACTATACAACCTTTAGAAGACATCTGAAGTATAGGGAAGTTTCTTTAATGTTTAATGTTTTATTATGTTATTATATATGTTGGAAGATGCCTGGAGTGGCTGGGGAAACCCAGTCAGATGAGTGGGATATTATTATTATTATTATTATTATTATTATTATTATTATTATTATTGAATAGGATGTCCCTATTTTTGTTGGAGAAATGTTAGAGGGCATGCAATTCCAAGACCACCATCTTGGAAATTTTATTATGTTTTAAACACTGCTATCCTGGCAGTTCTATTGCAAATGCAACATAAACTGCTAAATACATTAAAAAAAATAAAAATACGGTAACTTCTTATTGCTTTTGTTGTCGTCAATTGAGAACAGCAGAAAATCCAAAACCAGCACTGGCTCCGCTGTTGAGCAATGTAAGACAGGCACCAAAGGCAGCTAATTATGGCTGTCACGAAAGGCAGAATGTTTTTTAATTTATTACTGTTATTTTTGTTTTACCTGCCAGAGAAGGAAAGAGGCACTTCTGGGGTTTTCTGCCTTGGATGCCAAAATAACTTGGCAAGTTTTGGGAACTCTCTGGGGTGGGGGGGGGAGAGACACCATCTGCTGCCTCACCTAAAGGATCCAAAATGCTTTAGGCTAGCCCTACAAACAAATGCAAAACAGATTTCGCCAATCTAAAGCCTTCCGGATATTTTGGACTACAGCAGTAAAAGCAGAGTCACCTTTTGGAAACATGTCCAAGTGACATTTAAAAATGGGAAGGGAGAGTGTTTATCAAGTCCACACAGGAAGAGAATTTTGAAGGGCAGGCTTTTGCATCCTAAAAATAAAGACTGTGGGCAGCTAATTGTTTTCCTTGTGAGATCTTTTTCTGTTACCTCACAAAGTGGCCAAGCCAGACTTCCTGGCTTACCTTGGCTTATTGTGAGGAGCAGGGAGCTTGGACACACTTTGCATGAGTGCAATAAACAAACAAGGACCATTATTTATATTTAAGGTCATACCCCACCCCTCTTCCTCCCAAAGGAGCCCAGGGGACTGTGCCAGACTCCCTGGCTTTGCACGTTACAGCCAAACCAGGGGCTACGGTTTCATTCTACCAAACAAGTGGCCATGACCACCAGCCAACCTGAAGCCAGAGTATATTGCCAGCTTATGAATCGTGGCCTGTTAAGGAGCAACAAACCACTATCCCTTGTTTTGACATAACGGGAAGGCAAGGCTTCCCGCGTTGCTTAACCCAGTGGTTCTCAAACTTTTTTTTATCTGGGCCATACTTTCAGATTAAAGGTTTGCTCGCACTACACCAATTTTTTTTATTGATAAGAAATGCATCGGAAAATTAAAAAGAAACAACTCCTAGCAGTGCTTGATTGATATAACACAGAACACAACTACTTTGCAATACGATCATGGAACATCCAGAAAGTATTAAACAATGCAGCTACACATTCTACAAATAAAACAAAAATATTTTGATACTGCACCGCACCACGCTGAAATGTTAAAATGTTTCCTGGGTTGTCCTTGAATCTTCCCGCCACCCTTGCCATCCTCTCCTGCCACACCTTTTGAGAATAACCCCATCCCCCCCCCCCAATAATGCTTTACGCATGTTTTGCAAACTGACATTTCTGTTTCAGGCATTGCTTAACTGCCCCCCCCCCCCGGTCTGGCTTCATACACTTTTGACTGGAGCAACAGTCGGGCACAACTCTCACCTCTCATTACCTTTCCAGCATCCTTTGCTTTCCCCTTCTCCTCTTTGCCTTTGTCCTTTTTCCCTTTCTCTGCCTTCTTCTCCTTCTCCTTCTCCTTCTCCTTCTCCTTCCCTTTCCCCTTTCCCTTCCCTTTCTCTGCCTTCCCCTTATCTTTGCCTTTTTTGGTTGGGCTTTCATTTGGGGTGAGAACGACAGGCCAGGAGACAACCTGGTGAAGCAAGAGAGTTTATTAGGGCAACGAAAGGCCAGATTATTAGTGAACTTTCAAAACGCAAAAGCAAAGGGGCGTTTTCATGTCATTGTAGCATTTAATGTAACATTGTAACATTTCATATCATCCGCTAACATTTAAAAAGCCAAAAATCCAGAACAGATGTGTTAACAATGGATTTTTAGTATATTCCCATCTTGGCTATGAGTCCTAAAAGACTTGCTCCCTGCCCTGCAAGCTTTTTTTCCCCTGGCCTGGGAGGGCAGGGTCTGGACTGACTCCAGCTACAAAAGCTGAGGCAGCTGCAGAGGTCAAAATCACTTCCCATGGGGACTTCCGGGTTGGCGCGATCTGGGAATGGCGGATTCCCTCCGAGCTCCGGAGGGAATCGGCTCAGCGGTGGATGGGTCTTTGCCGTGCCGGCGACACGGGGACCCTTAAAAACCGCAGGCGCGGATGCCTGCGGACTGAAGACTCGGCGGGTGCCTTAAGCGCCCCCCCTGATTCGCGAAGAGCCTTTTTAAAGGCTATGGAGGGGATACGGGGGACGGCGCGGCACTGAGAGTCGATCGCTACCGCCGCTGAGCGAAGCCGCGAGCCATAACTGGAGAGCGCTGACTTCCTTCCTTGAAATTTGGACTGGAAAAAAAGAACCCGTGAGTAATCTGGAACTGAACTTTAAAAATTTTTTACCTTCTGAATTTGAGACGACCGGGGGGTGTGCCAAAAGGAAGTCCCCACCCCCCCCCTTGCAGACGATCCAGAGCAACGATAGAAGAGCTAAGCTGGAGTGCCTGCCCTGTAAAGGGTGAGTTTCAAAAAGACAGTAACTTCCAAGATTTGGAAAGGCAAATTTGAGCAGGAGAGCGGAGTGTTGGAAGAGTCTTTGTTTTAAACAACCCCCCCTCCCGGGCTCGGGAACGTCCTGCCTTTGTGCCTGCGTTAGAGCTGCGGAGTTTGACAGCTGTCAAAGCTGCCAAACGGGCGGTTTAAAGTGAGAAATTGCCATTTAAGATTCCTATGGACTAAGACGAGTTATAATTGAGTTGAAACTGTTGGAAACAAAGTAATAATAATCAGTTAAAGGATTGTTGGTGAAAAGGCAAATAAGTAACCAGATTCCCCCTAGGGGGAACTCTGTGAAACTACAATGGATACAATGGCTGTGGAAGGAAAGTTACTAGTGGAAATTGAAAGGATGTTTCAATTGGTGGGAATCTTACAGGAGCAGAGTTTGGCCATGAACAAACAACTTGAGACTATGACCTTGGGAACAGGCAACTCTGCTCTTTGTATTGAGGACCTTAATGAGAAAGAATCCACAGCTGATTGGGAAACAATATCTACAGAGTTGGAAGAGACTAAACAACAAGAAAAAGAAGAAGTAATCCTGGGAAGCAACAACCAAAAGTTGACATCTGTGGAATACAAGCAAGGAGACGCTGGGAACATTTCCACCACAAGTCTGCAAGAGATACAGAAGAAGAAGGAGGAGGCCCCAAGACAAAATGGAGTACAGGAATTTAAAATAAAGAAATATGATTGGGGCCTCCGTTTGGACTTTGACTTGGAAGAGATAGACTTTGTGGAAATACTTCAGCAGCTACCTTTGAATCTTCTTGTCGGAAGAGGACATACTTTGATGGTGAAAGAACTTTTCCCAGATCTGACGACTGCTATAAAGGACTACCAACAGGACAGGCCGAGAGGAATGGAAATAGATTTGAAAGCCTCGGACGTGAGGAACCCAGGCTGAGAACTTCGACTTTGGATTTTTATTGGGAAGGGACAAAAACCGGGGATGGGAGGGAGGGAAGAAGAGACTCTTAAAAACACTCAAGATTTTTAGGTTTGGTTAAGATGACTTTTAATTAAGATAAAATGAAAATCGATGGAAGAGAACTTAAGTCCAACTTATGAAAATTAATTTTTATTATAAAAAAGGAAATAAGATGAATAAGATTGTTAAGAGGAGAAATATCAACTTGCTGACATAATCTTGAAACTGGGATGCATGAGGGGGGGTGGGGGGAAGTCAGGGAACAAGGTTATGAAATGGGGATTTGCTGATTTTATACATGTTTTTGTCTTTTGTTTTTTCTTTGTGTCTGTTTTGTCTTTATAAAAGCAGAAAACCAAATAAAAATTTTATAAAAAAAAAAACAAAATCACTTCCCATGGGGCATCATGAAGTGATTAACAACATAATAACACATGTGAAAACAATTACATATACAAAAACTGTTAAGTTGTGGGCGAACATATCAGACGACACAGCGATTCTTCAAACAGCTCTTCTTTATTCTGAGGCCAGAACTGAACTGAGCTGAAGGGCTCAGTCAGCCTGCTTATATAGAGCTCCAGTACCTTGTTACTGTAACAACTTTCTAAAACTGTCCAATCACTGAACACCACTTCCAATCCTTCATTTGCATACAAACTATCCAATCACTGAACGTCACTTTCGATCCTTCATTTGCATAACTATCTACAGTATCCCCCTGCTGGCCCAGGGTGAGAACTTCAGTACATAACAAAAACCATTTAAACATGTAAATATAAAAGACAGTTTGAATATTTGCATATATATTTGCATCTATATCTGTACAGAATCTGCCTTGGAATACGTAACCTTTTCCTCCACAACTGTCACCGTGGTTCCGGCGAGAAGATAGGCCTTCAGAGAAACCATATCTCTGGTGACATGCTCCTTCGTGTGGTCACAGTCTATGACCTCAGCCCAGGGCTTTCGAGGGGTGGAATAAACATTTCCTAAGGGGGAGAAACGAAGGGCTTTCTTCAGAACAGGACACCTCAAAGGTCGGGCCACATTCCCTCATGCACCACCTTTGAGGGGCCGGGGGGCGGTCAGATACCAGGGGCAAAATACAGGTAGCACAATGGATTCTTCCCTTACTGTTGTATGGAAGCATACAGTCTAGCAATGCAAATTTCTGGTTTTTGCAGACACCCCCTAGCCCTTCATCCAGGCATGCAAAAGGCATTATCACATTTCCAAGAACACATTCCAGCCAGGCAAAAGCATCTGAGAAGAATACAGAGAATCTCTCTGGTTTGCAATGCCCTGGGCTTCGAACCCCAAAGGCCCACCCCTGCCCTGCCCCATTGCTTATAACATGACTGGGGTTTTGCATCAAACCAGGCAGGGAGATTTAAAAGCAACCCCTTCTTGCCTCAACATCTGAGTTGCAATTCGGCATGTTAAACAGGCATGCCAAAACTCTTGTGCTAGATCAGGTGACAGTTCAGGATAAGAATGTCCTTTGTTAATAATCAACTAGCATGCTCTGCTAACAGGTCCCTCACTGTCCCGAGAGATAAAGCAGTAGCAACACTATTTAAGAAGTGGATAGCTGATTTCTTACTAGGCCAATAATCATTCCCAAATTTGGTTGGAGATAATCACCTTCAGGTAACAGAAAATCAAGGACAGCAATGATTCTCTTTAACTGGGCCAAAGATGTGTTCAGTTAAAGAGAACAGCCTGCATACTTTGCAATCACACCAAGTTTTCATTAAGCAGAATTAATATCTCTGTGCTGTTTCCCTGCAAAGAAGGGACCCAAGCAAAGAGAGAAAGGCTTTATTGATTTAAACCAACTTCCAACAACTTGGTGCACTCCAGATGTCCTGGACTACAATGTCCATTATCCATGACTGATTTAAATGCAGTTATTGTAGGTGTAACAATAACAGATTTGACAGAAAAGGAGAGGTGGGGGCATGAAGTGGGATCGCACTTGTGCTTTGTCTTGTCCCTTAGCGCAGGGGTGCAGGAACTTACAGTCCTCCAGGTGTGGTTGGACTCCAGCTCCCATCATCTCCAGTCAGTATGGCAAACCGTCAGGGATAATGGAACATGTAGTCCATCAACATCTATAGGGCCACAGGTTTCTCCCTCTTTTCCATAGCAGGTGAAGAAAACCTGGACTTAATTTGAAGAGACTGGCATATGTGTAGTTGCATTTATGGTGCATTTAAACCTGGTGACATTTTAAAGGCTGCCTGTTACTCATCCACAGACTTTGGGAAAGAGCTTGGAAACAAAGGTGGCTGCATAACAACTTTCTGCCATTGAAGAGTCATGCCCCACTTTGCAGTCATGACTTCTGAAACTAGGAAGCCAAGCAACTTCCTAGTAGAAGCCTAGCAAAGGATTTTAATAGGCATTATTTAGAAACTATAGCTAAATATCAGCAGCTAGATAGCTCAAATCTACTACAGTCTAGCAAAGTGCACTCATAGCACATTAGAGCTGAGCTATTTAATAATTACCCTGGTTAATTTCTGCATGAGTTTTAAAGCTTGCAGAAGCCCTCAGCTGTGCCCAAAGGCTCCGCTAAGCTCAGCTAGAAGCCTGAGCTAAGCACAGGGGGAACTCCCTGCAGCTAGGTTTCTTGGAGTTATCTGTGTGGGGCTGGTAACACATGCAGAATGCAAGTTCACTTGTGTTCCAATTTACTCCGTCAGGCCCTGTAGAGCTACTCACCAGGCTCAGTAGGAGATTTGATTGGAGAGTCCACAGGTGTGGGCTCATTGCTTCCCGCTCCTTCCACTCCTCCTTGTGCGTTTTCAACATTCAATGTAGTTGATACTGCTAAGACACTCTGCCATTATAATATATAAGAAGAATCACGTGAAAATTTCATAGCTGGGAAACATGCAGACACCAAGAACACCAAAAAAGCCAATGCAATTCTGGGCTGCATCAATAGGAGTATAGCATCTAGATCAAGGGAAGTAATAGTGCCACTGTATTCTGCTCTGGTCAGACCTCACCTGGAGTACTGTGTCCAGTTCTGGGCACCACAATTCAAGAAGGACACTGACAAACTGGAACGTGTCCAGAGGAGGGCAACCAAAATGGTCAAAGGCCTGGAAACTCTGCCTTATGAGGAACGGCTAAGGGAGCTGGGCATGTTTAGCCTGGAGAAGAGGAGCTTAAGGGGTGATATGATAGCCATGTTCAAATATATAAAAGGATGTCACATAGAGGAGGGAGAAAGGTTGTTTTCTGCTGTTCCAGAGAAGCGGACACGGAGCAATGGATCCAAACTACAAGAAAGAAGATTCCACCTAAACATTAGGAAGAACTTCCTGACAGTAAGAGCTGTTTGACAGTGGAATTTGCTGCCAAGGAGTGTGGTGGAGTCTCCTACTTTGGAGGTCTTTAAGCAGAGGCTTGATAACCATATGTCAGGAGTGCTCTGATGGTGTTTCCTGCTTGGTAGGGGATTGGACTCGATGGCCCTTGTGGCCTCTTCCAACTCTATGATTCTATGATTCTATGAACAGCTGCATTCCATGGATCAAAATAAGGGGGGGGGGCAAAGGCATAGGTGGCACTGAAGCTGCCTTCCTCAAACTGGTCCCCTACAGATTTTTTTTTTACTACAAATCCCATCAGCCTCATCTGGCACACTTGATGGGAGTTGTAGTCCGAAAGATCTGGACAGCAGAAGGTTGGGGAAGGCTGTCCTAATGTATACTATTGAATAAAACAAGTTATTTACAACCCACCAACCAGTTACAGAATAAAGAATACATAATATTAAAAGGTAGAGATATTCATAAGCACAAAAAAAATTGTCTAAGCAAAATTGCTACATTTAGGAGCTTTGAAACTTCTCTTTAGTTTAAAAATTGGAGTTCTTCCAAAAGATTATCAACCTGATCAACCTGGAAAAGACTGCATAATGGTGTATATCAGAGTTTCTCTGACCCCCTGAAAAACTGCATTTACAAGTGACTCTGCTTCTGTGCTATAAGGGAAGCATCTACTATTGATGGGAAGCTTGTTGTGGGCAACTACTGCAGGGGGAATAGAATGGAATATCCTGAAAAGGGGCTTGTCTGGCTGATGGAATCCTGAACATAAAAAATCAACATTGCAATGTTTATTGCAGCCGACACTTGTATTCTGCTATCTTTGCCATTCAGCTTTAAAGTGTAAAGGTAAAGGACCCTGACAGTTAAGTCCAGTCGCAGACGACTCTGGGGTTGCAGCGCTCATCTCACTTTACAGGCCGAGGGAGCTGGCGTTTGTCCGCAGACAGTTTTTCCAGGTCATGTGGCCAGCAAGACTAAGCCGCTTCTGGCAAAACCAGAGCAGCGCACGGAAACGCCATTTACCTTCCCGCCGGAGTGGTACCTATTAATCTACTTGCACTTTTTTGGCATGCTTTCAAACTGCTAGGTTTACAGGAGCTGGGACTGAGCAACAGGAGCTCACCCCATCGCAGGGATTCAAACCGACAACCTTCTGATTGGCAAGCCCAAGATGCTCAGTGGTTTAGACCACAGCGCCACCGGCATCCCTGCCATTCAGCTTTAAAGAGGGCAAAAAGCACTATTATCATTTTCTGCGGTGTCTCCTCCTGGTACGATGGAATTGCCTCCTCCTTTGCATTATTGAAATGCATCCATCCCAAATTCCACCTCATTTTGCAGTTGATGGTTCTGCACAACAGCTGCAAGGAAGGTTCAGTCCTCACTGGACTGTTGTGCCCTTATGGAAATACTCCCATGTGTAGGACTTAAGCTGCCTCTATAGGGTAAGGCTTGTTCATACTACCAAAGGTATACTATAGTAACTGTCATGGCTTCCTCCACATTGGGAACTGTAGCTTGCGGCTTCATTTCATATCTTTAGGCGCCAGGCCTTTGGCTAATTAAACAATCTATAGCCTTTTAAGCTGTCTTAGGGGGTATTGTTTATGTTTGTTATCATGCTATGCATTTATGTGTTTTTACATTGTAAAGCACCCTATGATCATTGGCTGAAGGGTAATTTTTTTAATTAAGAATTGTTTTAATAATAATAATGAATAGTTCCCTATCTCCCTTTGCAGAACTACAGTTCCCAGGGCTCCCTGGAGAAAGCGCAGAACTGTTGAAACCAGTTTAATCAGTGACATACACACAACCCCATTTCAAGAACGTCTACCTTGTCTGTTTCTTCCTCCTCAATTTTCTCATCTTTGGCAAATTCATACGTCACATAGTAATTGTAGGTGATTATTGGAGCCTCGGGTCCAGTCTCCGGTTCCTCTGGGCCAACAGGATTAGGGACGCCTCTGACTTTGCCAATGACCACAACCATTTTGGTGTAGCACTTTAAGAGCTCTGCGAAAGCAGGAGACGAAACATCGAACGGCAACATCCTTTTGAATGCAGAATCACAGGATAGACAGACACACGCAGGCAGGATGTAACATCTGCCCCCAAACAGCTTAGAAAAGCAGAGCTGGTTAAGCCGTCTGGGCAAAGGAAGGTGCGCTGTTTCAGCTGTGCAAAGGTCTCATGGGGTTGGGGGTAGAGGAGAGCACTAAATTATGGGTGGGTACAAGTGGGAGCTGCAACAAAATGCTGCAGTGTAGAATGCTCCTGCTCAGGGTTCAGCCACACCTTCTCCCAGGACACTCCATTCCATTCCATTTCCTCTGGCTTTCCATGTTTTCACCCAACAACCTGTGTATTCACAGAATGTTTAGCATTCGCACGGGTGTTTGGGGGTTACAACAGAGGCAATCCAGGACAGCACCTCAAAACACAGGATTGCAACCTCGCACGATATCAGAGCCCCAAAACCCACATTTTTGGACTCCACGATATCACGCAGTCCTGAATGCTTTGCACCAAAATGTGCCTTTTGAGACTCTGTGATCTCACGGCAGGGGAGGAAGGGGAGTCTAAGATAAAAATGATGGAGGGTATTGTCCAAGCACAGCATTTTAACTTCCTCTAGCTTTGCTTCAGCATGAATCCTAGTCTATTTCAGAAGAGGCCTAAAAGTCTACGCCACTAGGAGTCACCCAAGAGCCACAATATTACAGGGTCTGGGGAGAAACTGAATATTGAGTGTCAGGAAACTGACATCAGAGCAACAGGAGAAGGAGAGGCTCTCCGATTCTGCAGGGGAAGGCACCAGCACTAGGGGGAGACACAGCTTGATAGAGGGGGAAGGAAATCAGCGTAACACCAAGGATCCAGGAGAGCAAATGGGGGAAGAGGGGAAAGGGCTCCGGGATTCTTCCTTGGAAGTCAGTGAGGAGAGCCCTGGTCCTCCACTACCCACGCCCTCCCTGCGCAGGAGACTCCTGCGCAATGAGAGGCGGAGACGATTGGGTGTCAAACAGCTTTTATGCTGGCAAAGGTTTAAGAAATGCCCACAGACAGATTCTGCTAGCGACTGAGGCAGCCACGCTGAGATGGGCTGTGCAGTCAAGACGGTTTAACCCAGGCAGCCAAGCTCCAAAAAGGGGACAGTTTACGCACGAGTAACTCCAAACCACTACATTGAGGCTCCAGAAAAACATGCACAGGGTTGGGTTCAAGTGTCCAGCTGCACTGCAAAGCTAGGTTTGGCATTCTGAGTATGAGTCAGTTCTTTTACTTGCCCCGACTATCACACATTGGATGTTTTGGCTGCTGGAACTAAGATAGCCCTGCCTGGCCACTTGTCAGGGATGTGGATATTCCATAAATGGACTGCTCTTTGACTAAGGAAGCCTCACCCGGATTGCTAGACAGCTCTAAGAAGTCGTGTCTCTCGTCAGGTGTGATGATCACATCGTCAAGCGTGCAGAGTTTTGGCAGGCTATCGATGACAAACCCCCTGTAGCCAGGCAGCAGGGCGAGTGGGTTTCCCTGAAGCACCAGAACCCGCAGTTTCTTCATCGTCAAAAGCTTCAAGAGGAGGCTCAGCAAGTTGGTGAAATTGTTGTAGCTCAAGTCGAGGGAGACGAGTTTCGGCCTAAAGAAAAATAAGGGAAGGGAATGGGTCTTTGGTGAGAGCTAATGGGAACAGGGGCAGGTGACATGGATGTTGCTGGCTGGGCCTGGTGGGAGCTGGAGTCCTACAGGATCTGGGGAGGACCACATTGGGCACCTCGAGATTAAAGGAAGTGCGCACACATGAACACAGTGCCCCACATTCTCTGTGTGTCCCACCTGGCAACAAGCGAACCCATCAATTTTAGTCTCTCTCCATTTCTCGTTTTTCCAACCTTAAATTCAGTTCTCCCCATTTCAATATCAGTTTGCAATTGGGGGGGGGGGAATCAATAATTTTTTCATAATACAGTATGATTGTATCTTACACATATTTTAACTGGCACAATCTCAACCATATGTGATTGAAGGCAGGCTGGTTGAAAGGGCACAGGTTAAACCCAAGCATGGCAGGGAACTTTTGTGTGCTCATGCAAGATCTTGCAGGGCAATCCAAGTTCCTGCAAGATCTCTCACAAGCACCCCATGGTTTCCAGAGCTGGAAGGTCTGGTTGGGGTTACCCAGCTTGGAAAATGCTTTTATGCTCTCCGCCTTCATCACTGAGCATGGCCTACACTCAGTGCAACAGGCTCTGGGGGTACTAGCCATGGAGTGGTACAAAGAGTTTGGATATACAAAATTTTCATGTGTACTGAACCCCTGCACAAGATGCGATAGAACTGTACATACGTTTGCATGCAATTTTATCTAATACACACATTTATGCAAGGCAATTTCCCCTAAAAACGATGCATGTACAGTCATACCTTGGAAGTCGAACGGAATCCATTCCGGAAGTCCGATTACTTCTAAAACGTTCGAAAACCAAAGCGTGGCTTCTGATTGGCTGCAGGAAGTTCCTGCATCCAAACAGAAGCTGCAGAAGCCCCATCAGATGTTCAGCTTCCAAAAATCATTCAGAAACCAGAACACTTTCTTCTGGGTTTCGATCATTCGGGAGCCGATCTGTTTGGGAGCCAAGGTGTTAGAGATCCAGGGTATGACTGTAAATGCTATTTTCAACTAATGCATGCATGTACACTTTAGGCTGGGACACGAGTGGCGCTGTGGTCTACTGAGCCTAGGACTTGCCGATCAGAAGGTCGGCGGTTCGAATCCCTGCGACAGGATGAGCTCCCGTTGCTCGGTCCCTGCTTCTGCCAACCTAGCAGTTTGAAAGCACATCAAAGTGCAAGTAGATAAATAGATACTGCTCCGGCGGGAAGGTAAACAGTGTTTCTGTGCGCTGCTATGGTTTGCCAGAAGCGGCTTAGTCATGCTGGCCACATGTACACCGGTTCCCTCGGCCTATAGAGTGAGGTGAGCCCCGCAACCCCAGAATTGTCTGTGACTGGACATAACAGTCAGGGGTCCCTTTACCTTTACACTTTAGGCTAGTCTATGCATTTAATAAAAGCAACATTACTTGGTTGGGAAACGGCATCCGAAAAGTGCAAATTTCAAAGAGTAGCTGTGTCTTCCTTGGTGTCTTGTTTCAGAACGTGGGAATTAGGTGAGTTCACTTTTAACTGAGAACTAAATCGAATTCCTCCCTCCTCCTCAGCCACACCTGATTGTGACCAAAAATGTGAAGAAGGTCCTTCCCCATCTGCACCTCAAGGGAGACTGAACTTAGTGGCAGAAGATGGGGTGGGGGATCAATGTGTTTCCCACACTCTTAACGTAGTCCTGCCTAGGGATGGAAAGACCTGTCAATTTCAGTTCTTCCAGTTTCTCATTTCTCCAATCCTAAATTCAGTTTCCCACAAACTGCAGCAATCAGACAAAAAAAAAACAACTTTAAAAAAGATCCTCATAAAATTAACCAGCATTTAGTTTAAATTTAGTTTAAATTTCTCATAATAAACACATCTTTATAAGCAATTTTGACTAATGTACACATTTTTGCAAGCCATTTCCCCCCAAATAATGATTTTGGTATGTATTTTCCTACTAACACCATCATTTTTATGCATTTTCAACCAATATATACATTTTTATAAACATTTGGTCCATCACAACATTTGGATAAGTGCAAATTTCAAAGGATGGCTGTCTTTTAGTTTGCATATTGTTTCAGAAAGTGCAATTTTTTAATATATTTTGCTCAGTGGTTCTCAAAGGGTGTGGGGAGCCACACTAGTGTGACAGGAGAGGATGGCAAGGGTGGTGAGAAGAGTCAAGAAAAATCAAAGAAACATTCAAACATTTCAGTGTAGTATCAAAAAAAATTTTTTTTTATTTGCAGAATATGGATAGATATATTTTCAAAATGAGAACAAGAATATCAAGTGATACAGAGGATAATCCTAGCTGTGATCCAGAATCACTGTTTGAACAGAGTGCTGGAGAAGACACGTTTACAATTATATTTTGGGAATGATTTATGTTCTTATGAAATAGTTATGTTGTGTGTTTTAAATCCAGCTCTGCTAGGAGTTGTTCCTTTTTGTTTTCCAATGTATTTCTTATCTGTGAAAAATTTGGTGTGGAATGAACTCCCCCCACTCCCCCCGAAAACGAGACCCAGAGAAAAAAGTTTGAGAACCACTGTTCTAGCTTCAAATGCGCACTGAACTAAATTTCTCCTCCATTCCTCTTCCTGCCTGCTTAAAAGTTTCCCATTACCAGTAAGTGTCTGTGAGATACTGTTCTTCGGACGAACCGAGCTGGCAGTTGTGGCCGAGGCCCAGATGCTGGAGTTCGGGAGGAGGGTGAGCACACAGGTCCTTCAGACCATCCACTTCATTGCCACAAAGTTCTAGGACCTGCCAGGTGGAGGGCAGAGGGAGAGGAAGGAAATAACCTTCAGGTAACAAAGAGGGCGAGAGTGCTGGGTACACATCCAAATCGTTTAATGGAACTCCTCAGATAGAAGGAGAAAGAATAGGAATTTTACCTCCAGGGAAAGCACAAACCCAAACAACACGGACTTTCTGCTTCTTTCTTTCACACAGAGAAGCTTCCAGAACCATCTTGAATTAATTAGAATAGGAAAGATCTCTACACATCCAATCAATACTTTCTGTACCAAGAAATGCAACCTGACTCTTTCAGACCCAGAAAGAGCCCTGTGGCTGGATAAGACCAAAAGCCTATGTATTCCAGCAGCCTGTTTCTCACAGGGGCCGATCCTGTGTTCCAGTGGGAAGCTCAGCAGCCCACCCCTCAGCCGGTCCTCCCACCGACTAGCTGACATTCTCAGCTCCATGTATCTTCCATTCCACTAACTCCTCCCATGTCTCCCACCCTTATCTACCTTCCCTCCCACCTGCAGGTACCTTTAGGGTTGGAGGGAGGTTGCTGGAGTTGATCTTGCTGATGTGATTCGCACTCAGGATTAGCTCTTCCAGGTTTGGGAACTTTAACAAATCAGCATCAATTTCAGTCACCTAGGAAGAGAGTAAAACACAAACAATGCTCATGCTCAGGGAGTCAAAGGTGGTCACAAGCGGGAAACAAGCGATCCATTGGAAAGCTCTAGCACAGTAAATGAAGCCAGGGGACTTAAGAAAATAAATTAACCCTACCCAGCAAACAACAGTCACACTCAATTTCTTGTTTTAAAATTGTCAGAGCTGCGTAAAACTTGCACTCAAAAACACAGTGCCATGGCAATCCAAATACAGAAGGCAGTTACGTCCCACCTGAGCACTCTGCAGTCAGAAAGGAGCAGTCGATGCACTTAGATCATAGAATCATAGTTGGAAGAGACCCTGGGGAACATCTAGTCCAACCCCTACAATGAAGGCATACATAGCTGTCCCATTCAGGGATCAAACTTGTGACCTCGGTGTTGTGAGCACCACGCTCTAACCAACTGAGCTGTCCACAGAAGGGGAGCACTCAAGCTCTGAGTCAAAGCGGCACAAGCAAGGCATCGGCATCAGAGCGGAATATAAGCACTAGGCTGTTCCCTGGGCTACAGGGCATCCCTCAACATGGCCTGGGTGCTACCCACACAGAACTATGCAAGCCCTGAAAATCAGCTGATCCCTGAGGCTTGTTTAGGGCCACACATTGACCTATGCAAGTGCCAACAATTAGATGTCTGCCAACACCTGTACAGCTCTGCAAACCCCCCCCCCCACTCCCTCCATCATCAGCTGTCTGTTGGCACTTGCAAAGCGACAGACACAAGGCTTTGTTGGCGCTGCCCCCACAGGTAAGAGGGCTTAGCTTGGCCACAATGGCCTTACAGGTCAAATGGGGAGGGCTGGCGGGCCCCACTTGACCTGGGAGGGGAGCTGAGGTTCCCTAATCCTTGCGCTATGGTCTTAACCACCCAAGAGTCTTGGCCACCCACATTTTTGTTCACAATCCTGAGCGATTTGAAGTAGGAGAAGATTAAGCTGTCTTGGATGTCCCTTGGAGCCTGCACAGCCAGCTCCCTCAACTGCTGGTCCTCAGGGCTGCAGTCAGCAGGCAGGGCCCATGGAGAGCCCAGGCTTCTCAGGTAGTCGGTGAGCGATTCCACACTTTCCTCCTCTGGCGGCAGGAACCCATCGCGAGGGGAAGCTCTGGCCTTTGGCAAGGCCCATCTGGGGGAAACTGTGGCCTTCCTCGGTGGGAAACGGGACTTATTCTGCAGAGGACAGAAAGAAGAGATGTATAAGCTTCTGCTGGGGGCACTGCAGAGAAGGAGACAAGACGCCCCCAAGCTGAGTGTCTATGGGAGCCGCTCCCCATCTATTGCTCCCGATGGACGACCTGATAACGGAGGAGGGTCTTGGCAGACCACTTAAAACATCTTCCCACCTGCTGTAGCAATTGTATTGAGCATGATTTTTAATTTTGTGTGTGTGTATATCTATGTCAAGGGATGCGGGTGGCGCTGTGGGTTAAACCACAGAGCCTAGGACTTGCCGATCAGAAGGTTGGTGGTTCGAATCCCCGCAACGGGGTGAGCTCCCGTTGCTCGGTCCCTGCTCCTGCCAACCTAGCAGTTTGAAAGCACGTCAAAGTGCAAGTAGATAAATAGGTACCGCTCCGGCGGGAAGGTAATTTCCGTGCACTCAGTGGCGTAGCGTGGGTTGTCAGCACCCGGGGCAAAGCAAGTAATTTGTGCCCCCTAACCCGTGGATTTGCGCCCCCTAACCCATGGATTTGCGTCCCCTAACCCTAAGCCCCAGATGTTGCGCCCGGTGCGGCCGGCCCCCCCTGCACCCCCCCACGCTACGCCACTGCGTGCACTGCTCTGGTTCGCCAAAAGCGGCTTAGTCATGCTGGCCACATGACCCGGAAGCTGTATGCCGGCTCCCTTGGCCAATAAAGCAAGATGAGCGCCACAACCCCAGAGTCGGTCACGACTGGACATAATGGTCAGGGGTTCTTTACCTTTTATATCTATTTGTGTGTGTGTGTGTGTAGACACACACACACAAACACACAAAATTGTGTGTGTGTATTGCTTAAATTATTTCTTATATTGTATTTCATTGTTCTGAAATTTGCATTCCCTTCCACTCCCTCCGCAATACACTCTGCCCGCCATTGGCGCCCCGCACCTGGGCTAGCCCTACGTGGAAGTGCCATGGGGCAGCTAGCTGTTTGCTGGGCGGGAGGGGCAGAGAGCACGAGGATCCCCTCCCCTTGCTCCCCCTCCCCCAGCCCCCCTATCTCCCGCCGCCCTCCTCGCCTCCCTCCAGCTCACCCAGCTCCCGATCCCGCAGGGAAACTGGTCCAGGCACAGCCGGCGAAGGTGCTCCCAGAAGGCGGCGGAGGCGGCGCCGGGACCCGCCATGGCCGAGCATCCCTCTCCGGCGTCCCCCGTTGCCAGGCGACGGGCTGGGTTGCCGCGCGACGCCGAGGCTCCCGGGGCTTGCTTCCGGGTGGAGGCGCCGAGGGCTGCGCTGCGCGGGATCCTTGCCTGGAATCCCTTCTTTGTAGACGCTGCAAGCAACGGGTGCCTCGCGCACTTCTCCGGGCGCGCAAGATGCGCCGCGCGTTTGGAAGGTTGCTTTATTGGGTGTTTAAATGTTGCAAAGCTGCCCTGGGAATTTTGCTGGCAGGCTGGGTAGGAATCCCTCGGATGTAAATACACGCAACGCCCTCTCGAGAATCTGCTTCGGTTTTGCAAAGCAGTCCGCAGTTTCCAGATTAGTCCGTGCACGCGCTTCCCCCGTTTCCTCCGCGTCCCGCGCGCTCCCACCGCTGGGTTGGGAAGCGGTGCGCGCGCAGGGAAGTTGGCTGGGCATTTCCTTGCACTGCACAGCAAGTTGCCGGTCAAAGCCGAAATAGAGAAAGAGAAAGAAAGAAAGCCAAAGTCTGATAAGAAAATAAAATTAGGCAGGTCATCAATGGGTGGTGTGGGGAGTAAATCACAGGAAGAAGATTAATAGGAGAAAATAAATTATGTTTTTATATTCTGCTGGAAGATGGGCAGCCAGATGAGCAGGATATAAATAAGAAATTTGTTTATTTATTTAGGCAAAAAGAAGAACATGATAAAGGAAAAGGAGGTGTACTGGTAATAGAATGAGAAAAATTCAGTGAGAAAAAGTTAGAAACTCACAGGCAACAGGCAGAGGTGTAATAACATTTGATGGTTGAAATGTAAGTTGGAGGAAGCAGGAACAAAGAGGTGAAAGGCAGCATATCCTGGAGAAAGGTAGCCTTATACAAAATAAAGGGACATACAGTGGAACCTCAGTTTTCGAATGTAATCCGTTTTGGAGGATGATTTGACTTCTGAAACGTTCGAAAACTGAGGGTTGCGAAATGTTCGTCAACAGAGACATTTGACAACCGAGGTTCCACTGTAGATAATCAGGCCCAAGAAATCAGACCAGGCAGAGATCAAGGCATGAATGTAACAGAAGAAAACAATGTCTTGCAGCAGATTAGCAGCACCGGAAAGAAACCAGACTAATCAAAATGTAAACAAGACAGTGTCGGCAAGCCAGCCAGCAATAAATCACACGGAGTGGGTGAAGTTAACTCTTTATTAGAAGAAAGAAGGCCTTCTCAGGGGTGCCAGGCCTAATGAGCACCTTTTCTCTGTGTCTAGCCATTCCATGACACACAGTACGAGGAAAATGATAAGCTGCACTGCCTTTACTTGATTGAGCCTAAGTTTATCTTTTTGGAGAGTTCCTCAACGTGGCCAGGCATGTCTGGCTTCCTTTGGGGGCAGGAATTGGTTTCCAAATTAACCCCAGACAGCAGCAGCTTCTTAAATCTTCATTATCTGACTGTTCATATCCACATTGGCTTGCATGTGTGTATTTAATCGGGGCAATCTTGAGACAAAACTCTTTATCTCTTCCTTTTCCTATTCTTTTTAGAGCAAAAGAAGAAGAAGAAGAAAGCACTCAAAAAGGCCCTCTGAAACAAAAATGCACATTTATGGCAGTGCATTCAAGGCTATCTCATCTTCTTTCTATTGGTCAGACTCTCCTCCACCCCCAAATCTGGCAAACTGAGCAGATTGTTTCCATGTCGTGAAAACAGATTTGCTTCCATGAGGTCTACAGCTTTGCATTCCGCTTCAGTAAAGAATCTTAAGAAGTTGTTTCTCCAATCCAGTGACTCTTATGCTGTGAAATGGGGGCTTTCAGCGATCCCTGGTGTACGCCAAACCACACTGGAAATGCTGGCGGCCAACTGGGTTTGCTCATAAAATAGTCACACACAGAAAAGCAATGAAAAATTCAACAGGTAAAGCCTTTGTAGACAGGAAAATTAAATAACAGAGATAAATTTAAGCTGCTTTTCTACATGGCCATTTCCTGTAAATGGTGAAGCAGACATGATGAGAAGTTTGTAATCCTCAAAGCTACAAGTTTCTTTCACATAATCATCACATGCTGAAAAGAAAAGTCACTGGGGCTAATGGTTTTGCTGTTTAATGGTTTCTTTTGCTTTCCGGGACAGTAGTTCGGTTGCAATTTGGTGTACATCCCCTTGAATGCACAGGTGGAAAAGCAAGAAAGGGATGTCATCAATAAATGGTGATCCACAAGGCTAGCCCTCACAGAGCTACAGTTGTTAGAATGGTTTAGCAATCAGTTCCTCTTCCCCAGGGATCTCTGGGAATTGTAGCTCTGTAAGTGAAACAGGGCCCTCCTAACAACTCTCAGCATTCTTCACAAACTACAGCTCCCGGGATTTTGCTGCTTTGAAGGTGCGGTGTGAATGTGGCCAAAGTCCTGGGTTGCGGAGGATCCTCCATATGCAGCTGCAGCGGCGTGATGGCAGCAGCTCATGCCACCGTGCCTGGGGGCAGTGGGGCAAGCCCCCCGTGGGGTTCCTTCTTGTCACCCCTCCTCAGAGATGCCACCTGGGGCAGCCCGCCCCTCTCGCCCCCCTTCCGCCACTGTCTCTGTCTCACCATTCCCATATCTGCCACCATCTCAGATGGCTGTTTGGGGAGGGGCCTCTGGGCATCAGAACCCTGGACTTACACCCCGAAGTCCAGATTCAGTGCCCCTGTCCTGGAATCAGGGCTTCATGAAGAATAGTTAGGTATTGGTAGTTGCCAGGATGACCTTGGCTGGAGGCTGGAAGACATCCTTTGTTCTTTCTATAGGTAGTTCGTACAGCGGTGTGTGGTGAATACAGCTTCTTTGATGGAAAAGCTGACTCACAATGGCAAAAACACAGGCCGAACCTGATGCAGTTGCAAATGTACGGTTCCCATGTCTTCCACCACCACATAGTTGTTTATTGCCTATTGTTTTCTCCTGCTCGTAATCTGGGGAACCGGGTTCGCTTCCCCGCTCCTCCACATGCTGCTGCTGGGTGACCTTGGGCCAGTCACACTTCTTTGAAGTCTCTTAGCCCCACTCACCTCACAGAGTGTTTGTTGTGGGGGAGGAAGGGAAAGGAGATTGTTAGCCGCTTTGAGACTCCCTAGGGTAGTGATAAAGGGGATATCAAATCCAAACTCTTCTTCTTCTTCTTCTGCTCTGAAGTATAGGACCCGAAGCAATGGCTTCCAGGTACGAAAAAGGAGATTCCAACTAAACGTCAGGAAGAGCTTTCTGGAAGTAACAGCTGTTCAGCAGTGAAACAGTCTCCGCTGGGAGGTTGTGGGCACTTCTTCCTTGGAGGTTTTAAGTACAGTGGTACCTTGGTTTAAAAACAGCTTAGTTTATGGGAGAAGAACGCTGCAAACCCAGAAGTCGGTGTTTGTGAACTTTGCCTTGGAAGCAGAACATGTTCTGCTTCCTGTTGAGTGTGTTCCATTTGTAAATTGAGTCCCCTGCTGCTCTGGGAAAGCACGTCTTGGTTTAGGAACGCTTTGGTTTAAGAATGGACTTCCGGAATGGATTAAGTTTGAAAACCAAGGTACAACTGTATATTGAAATAAGTGTGTTGAATCAAAAGTCTTAACAAAACATCCTTAAACAATGAAAAGGCAACAATCATTTCATTTCCTACACCCTTTATTTTACACCACTGTAAATTGTAAAAAATAAATAATTGGTGTTTGCTGTTTAGATCAATCCGTATAGCTCACTGAGTAGAGCACGAGACCCTTAATCTCAGGGCCGTCCTTTGAGCCCCACGTAGAGCAAAAGATTCCTGCAGGGGCTGGACTTGAAGACCCTCGTGGTCCCGTCTAACTCTTCCATGATTCTGTAATCTAAGGGCATTGCTTTCAAGTGAAATCATTCTCTGCGCACTCAAACACAGTTCAAACACATTCAAAGGTTTTAATAAAAAGTAATCTTTATTCGATAGTTTTCCAGATGAAATACGTTGTTTCCGAAAGATTTGCATGGGGAAATTTTTCGATTCCTCAAGAATAAGGGGCAGTGGGGTGAGGGAGGCCAGGGCCACATCCGCACCATTTCATGTGCTATGAAGCCGCTTTAAACACTCATGGCTTCTTCCCCCAAAGAATCTGGGAGCTGTAGTTTGAAAAGGGGGCAGAGAGTTGTTAGGAGACCCCCTGTTCCCCTCCAAGAGCTACAATTCCCAGAGTTCCCTGGCAAAAAGGGAACTCTACCCCTACCCCTGACGCTAAACCTAACTCTAACCTTAACGCTAACCCTTAACCTTTAACTAGAGCTACAATTCCCAGAGTTCCCTGGCAAGAAGGGAACCCTAACTTGAAAGAGAAGTTGAATTACAACTCATTACCAAACTAAAAACTATGGAGAGACCTGGTCTGAATGGAGATATTGGAAAGCATGCCTTGGTTTAAGAACTCTTTGGTGTAAGAACGGACTTCTGGAATGGATTAAGTTCGTAAACCAAGGTACCACTGTAGATATTTGATGGCCACGTTGTCATTTATGATCTAGTTGAGATTTGATGACACTCAGAGTCCCTTCCAACTCTACAAATCTGTGATTCCATGACTACAGAAATCGAAATTAAGATTAAAAAAGAAGAAGCTAGGATAGCATTTACGAATCAAACTGAAATTTGAATCACGGTTAACAATTTGACGATTATACAGTGGTACCTCGGGTTAAGTACTTAATTCGTTCTGGAGGTCCGTACTTAACCTGAAACTGTTCTTAACCTGAAGCACCACTTTAGCTAATGGGGCCTGCTGCTGCCGCCGTGCCGCCGGAGCACGATTTCTGTTCTTATCCTCAAGCAAAGTTATTAACCTGAAGCACTATTTCTGGGTTAGCGGAGTATGTAACCTGAAGCGTATGTAACCTGAAGCGTATGTAACCTGAAGTACCACTGTACTGAGTTGTGGGAGGATACTAGGATGAAAATGACCTTCGCTTTTCCCTTGTAGGTGCTACTACGTGTGTCTTCTCCAGCGTTCTGATTTAATTTTGCCCAGAGATGGAAATGGTGGTTTCTTCCTCTCAGAATCAGTTCCTTGAAATCGTAGGGCTGGGGTGGGGGTTCGGGGATAAGGGCATTTTAGGCTCTGACGGAAGGGGGCATTTTGGTGCTTATCTGCTGTGGGGAGAGTCCAGGTGCCACCCTCACATTCCAGCTCATTGTGGGGAGGGGGAACCCCTAAGGATGTGGAGTGGGCTGGTACCTTCCTCCTGGCCTCTGAACTTTCTCATATTATCAGGACATCTGGCCTCAAAGCCGTCATGATTCCTCACATTATCAGCACATCAAAGTCTGTCACTTCCTTCAGTGTTACTGATATGCCACTGATTCAAGGTGAGGAATAAGAAGAAAATATTCTCCGAACTTGGTGTGTTGCCAGTTGGAAACTTTTGGTGTGTGGAAAAGCATGAGCTAAATTTGAATTTAGGACACCCCCCCCTCCATAACTCCCAGTGCATGGCATGAACTTAGAATGAATTATTTTGTTTGAATGAAGTACTAGTAGTACTGAATGGGTGTGAAAATCTCTGAACTATACCTGAAAGCAGTCCCCAGCATTGATGGATGACCCAAATGGGAATTGAATTTATTGGGGGGGGGGGAGCACTGCACATATTTACACCTGGAAGTCTTCAGTGGAGAGGGTGCAGAATATCACACTCCAAAAGTGTCTCTCATTAGCTTCAGGAAGTCTGAGTCCAAAGCAGCCGTCAATCCTGGCTCCCCATCTCCCAGTGCCGCCTCAGCCACTGCCAGCCAGAGCCATAGAGTTCTGACCTGCCCAGCAGCTCATGGAGGGCTGCTTTTGCTCTCCTCCTTCTTTCCAGCACACCTTTCTCCAAAAACTCAAGCCTCCTGTAAAACAACACTTTCCCCCCTCTGGGCACAGCCTGCCTGTTCACCTGTTTTCATACTCATGGAAGCTGGAATCCTACACCTTTCTCCACCCTTTGATAACCTTGGGAATCTCTGTTTTGCACTGGTCCCATCACCTCCTGGCAAATAGAAGGGGAAGAAATGGAGGCAGTGAGAGATATTCCTTTCTTGGGCTCCATGATCACTGCAGATGGTGACAGCAGTCACGAAATTAAAAGACGCCTGCTTCTTGGGAGAAAAGCAATGACAAACCTAGACAGCATCTTAAAAAGCAGAGATATCACCTTGCCAACAAAGGCCCATATAGTTAAAGCTACGGTTTTCCCAGTAGTGATGTATGGAAGTGAGAGCTGGACCATAAAGAAAGCTGATCGCCGAAGAATTGATGCTTTCGAATTATGGTGCTGGAGGAGATTCGAGAGAGTCCCATGGACTGCAAGAAGATCAAGCCTATCCATTCATAAGGAAATCAGCCCTGAGTGCTCACTGGAAGGACAGATCCTGAAGCTGAAGCTCCAGTACTTTGGCCACCTCATGAGAAGAGAAGACTCCCTGGAAAAGACCCTGATGTTGGGAAAGATTGAGGGCACAAGGAGAAGAGGACGAGATGGCTGGACAGTGTTCTTGAAGCTACTAACATGAGTTTGACCAAACTGCGGGAGGCAGTGGAAGACAGGATTGCCTGGCGTGCTCTGGTCCAGGGGGTCACAAAGAGTTGGATACGACTAAACAACAACAAAAGGACTTTGATGTGCTCATGACCAACAATCCACACCTTTGTCTGCCAATGACCTTTCCCAGGCTAGCTATGTGAACTGGCTGGGCTTGTGATCCTAAACTTTAATGCAAAAGTGGCTGGTGACATGGATTTCCATTTTAAAACAATCTAAGTCAAGATGCATTGAGGGAAACAGAGTCTGTTTTGGAAGAGCCAGCATGGCCCCAGTTGCGAACAAGCAGGGTCCTCAGGGCTGGCCACAAAGGTCGGCACAACTGGGCCTCTCCCAGCAGGGCAGGGGACACTGCCAAGAGCACCTGGCCCTCCTTCTCTTCACCACTGACTGCATCTGGCTTCAATGGTGTAGTTCCCTTTCGCTCTGGTCTAGATAATGGTGGTGGTGGAGAGGGAGAGCAGTGGTTGCTGCTGCCTGCCTGGTCATTGTCTTCCTGGATGGCAAGCAGGGGTGACAACTTGAATAAAACATTGGGGGGGCAGGTAAGCTCTACCCTGTATCATCATCATCATCATCATCATCATCATCAAATTTTATTTGTATCCTGCCCTCCCTGGCCAAAGCCAGGCTCAGAGCGGCTAACAACAAGTGAAAATAGCACAGTGCACATAAAATCACATAGTCAATTAATTGAAATACATTCTAAAATCAATTCAGAATCAAATTAATGGCAACCATTGGGCTAGAGGTCTATGAGGATTACAGAAGGAGGGAGGGGGTCAGACTGTGCTTTGGTCAAAGGCCTGGCGGAACAGCTCTGTCTTGCAGGCCCTACGGAAAGATGTCAAGTCCTGCAGGGCCCTAGTCTCTTTTGACAGAGCGTTCCACCAGATTGGGGCCATGGCCGAAAAGGCCCTGGCTCTGGTTGAGGCTTGCCTAACCTCCCTGTGGCCCAGGATCTGCAAGATGTTTTTAGTTGAAGACCATAAGGTCCTGTGTGGGACATACCAGGAGAGGCAGTCCCGTAGGTACGAGGGTCCTAGGCCACATAATCGCTCACAAGACTTGGTGCATGCAACCATTTGTATGCCCATTAATTCTGAGGGTGGTGGCCCCTTCAAATATTTGGGGGGGGGGGCTGAAGGGACCTCATCCCCCTGGAGTTGGTTCCTATGATGGCAAGCTGGGTGTGTGTGTTGCAATGTGGAGGAAGTTGGCCACAATGGGAGTGAGAGGCACTGAGAGGGAGGGCATGGTGGGTTCCCTGCCCAAGTTCTCCCCAAAACTTGCAGCTGCCACTGGAGATACTGAGGCCAGATGCCCAGCGAAGCCACAGATTGCCTGGGTAGGGAGGGCCATCCTTTCAACACCCACCTGCTCAAATCAGAAAAGCACCACTCTAAACCAAACAGGAAAGTTAGAAAAAGGAAACTAGCGATTACAAACGCAATAGGAAATGATCCTAATCAGCTTTGACTTCCCTGGTCACTGTAGAAGCAGGTCGCTTGCAGGGAAAGGCCCTGGTCTTCTTTCAAGAGAAAGGAATCCTCTCAGCCCCTACGTAAGATCTTCCACACTTTTGGTGGTGCTGAGTCAAAACCCCCATCTCTTCAACATGTATAAATTGGACACTATGGCTGATCCAGAAAGACACCGAAGCTCAACACTCAACAGCAAAATTGGAGAGGATTGCTCAATCAGTCATGCAAAGTCACAAAGGTGAGCACAGTATATTTTTTATTACTTATATATCATAGATGTATGCATGTATGCCATATTATTATTATTAATAATAATAATAATACAAAAAACAAGATCTGGAGGGGAATGAAAAAGGCAGCATTGCAGTGTAAATGTCCGCATTTGAAATGAAGCAATGGATGGTGACAAAATATTTCAGAAATATTTCATGTGGATGTTTTTATTTTATTTTATTTTATTTTATTTTATTACAATGTAAGGGGTCACGGAAGTTGTTCCATTATATTACATGTCAAGAATGATAACTGTATAAGGGGGAATGAGGAGGCAATTGGCACCAACAGCTCTAAAAGAGCTTCATCAAAGGGGAAAATTATTGGTGACCTGATTTTCTGGCAAATATGGCTTCTTCAGCTGATCACAGGGATAGAGAGCAAAGCTCTCCAAGTGTGCTGCCTTTAAGGAACTCTTCCCGCATCAACTTGCCTTTCCCAGAAGGCCATGCACGCTTTGGAGGATGGTGGGTGCTGGGGGGGGGGGGAGGAACGAAGCCCTGCAGCCCTTAAGCTAGCCAGCTGCCCACAGATGTGTTGGGGGACCCTGTCCTGTGGCCAGGAGCAATCTGTCCAGTCATCTTCTGAGAGTGACGCTTTCACCTCAGGCCGAAACATGTTTTCTCTGGCCCTGCAATGTTGAATTGGGGGTGGGAGAAGGCGATCTTAGCCTCAGGTAGCAAAATGTCTTGGACCAGGCTTATTATTCATTTATTTATTTCATAAAATTTATATACTGCTTGACTGTAAAAAACAAGAACTAAAAACCCCACACCCTTCTAAACAGTTTACAAAAAGAATAAAACAATCAGAAAAAAAGTTTAAAGGAGCGATTTAAAAGAATTGGAAACTAATTAAAATTAACAATAAGCTCAAAACACATGTCAACATGTCTGGTTAGGCTTATCTAAGCAAAAAGGTGAGGGTGAAGGTGTCAATAAACAGGGAGTTCCAATGTTTCTGCCACACTAAAAATTGTCCTGGCTGAATGGTGAGTGCTGGACAACTACAGATGAGCAAATCTGCCCCTTTTGGCTTCTCTCCGTTTCCCATCTTTCAAGTTCAGTTCATAATTCCACATCCGTTTTGAATTTGATACGCACAAAAAAGGTCCTCATGAAAATCCGCCACCAGGAACCCATGCTTGTCTCCGTTTCTCCTTATATATGCGTTCCTGCAAAGCCGTTTCCCCCTAGCGTAATGCATTTCTGTGTGTTGTTTTCACTCACGCATGCATTTTATGCACATGTCCCAGTACATGCAATTTAATAAATGTAATAATGTGCTGTATTAATAAAAACAACAGCAATCATTTTTGCACACAAGCATTGCAAAATTCACAGAAGGGCTGGATTTCAGTTTGCATATTGTTTCGTTGGGAGCAAATTGGTAGGTCTACCTTCCTGTGCACGCCACTTTGATGACTTTGTGATGTGAAACATTTGTAAGACAAACAACAAGGGTAATAATATTAATACTCGCATACAAATTTTCCCTCCCCCCCCCCCAGCTCGCCCCTCTGCATTGTGGCCTTGTAAGTGCAGCTGTGGCAAGGAAGGGGTCTTCCCAGGAAGCCTCTCTGTGCTTGAGGACCCTTCCATTGATGAACTTCCACTCCACCCTCAGGGTCCCCATCCCCAGAGCCCAGTCTGGAAATCACTGATGTCGAACACACAGGGAAGGGCAAACCCCATACTGCCTAACTCTGCTCTTTGTTTATTTCCTCCTTTGCCCCCCTGAACAGGAATCCATGCCTTGGCCTTTGTCCTCTGCTGGGCCCTGGCACTCGCAGCTCCCCATGGAAAGCAGAAACCCTGGGACAAAGATTGTTGTGGGAAGTTGGGACACCAGGCAAAAGTACTTTTTGATGCCTATGTAAGTATGCTGAATGGATTTTTACTATTAATTAAATGTCTATACTGCCCTTCATCCGAGGATCACGGGGCAGTTTGCAATATCAAATGCTAGGAGCATTTAGCTCAGGAGCAAGGAGCCTCAGGCCCTCCAGGGATCTCCATCAGGCCCTTGGGACTCTCCCTAGGCCACGTGGCCTTTCCATGCCCCACTCTGACTCCCCAACAAGCTCTCCCTCCAGCCCCCAGCATGGCCACGCATTTCTGCTCCTACCACACCTGCAGCAGAAACGCCATACCCTCCAACGTTTCTCTGATGAAAATAGGGACATCCTAAGGAAAAGCGGATGGCACTGTGGTCTAAACCACAGAGCCTCTTGGGCTTGCCGATCTGAAGGTTGGCGTTTCGAATCCCCGTGATGGGGTGAGCTCCCATTGCTCGGTCCCTGCTCCTGCCAACCTAGCAGTTAGAAAGCACGTCAAAGTGCAAGTAGATAAATAGGTACCACTCCGGCAGGAAGGTAAACGGCGTTTCCGTGCGCTGCTCTGGTTCACCAGAAGCGGCTTAGTCATGCTGGCCACATGACCCGGAAGCTGTACACCAGCTCCCTGGACCAGTAAAGCAAGATGAGCGTCGCAACCCCAGAGTTGTCCACAACTGGACCTAATGATCAGGGGTCCCTTTACCTTTACCTTTAAGGAAAAGCGAGACATCCCAGGACAAGATCAGAAACCAGGATGGCTTCTATAAATCTGGGACTCTCCCGGGAAAATAGGGGCACTTGGGAGGGTCTGCAAAACCGCTTTGTGCCCTCCTCACCAGCTCCAGAGACTCCCGTTTCCACCGTGGATGGCTGCCAGGGCTCCCACTTTGCAAAGGGAGCCAAGCTGGACTCCCATCCGCAGTGACCACCCACAAGTTGAATTGCCCCCACATGTAATGCTCAGGCCTATAGGTCTATGGACCCCCAGTCAGGGCCCAACCTGGCCAGCTGCTGGCGCCAGGCCTATGTGTGCCTGTCTGAACGTGTGTTTCTGCAGCACATTTGACTGTGTGAGCGTTGGGTGTGTGGGCCCATCTAGGGTTGCCAACCATCATGCACCATAGAGGATTGTCCTTTACTTCAGTGTAAAATGCCATGTCCTGTATTGATTCAGTACAGGGCGCAGGTTGTCCTGCATTTCCCCCGTTTCTGCTCTGCTGCTGCACTTTCTCTCTTTCTCCCCGCCTCTCACTTCCTTTCCTTTCCTCTTTCCTTCTCTCTCCCTCTCCTCATCTTGCCCCCAAGGAAGAGCAAACCAGGCCAAGGCTTTCTTTCGTGTTGTCGCTTCCAGTTCCCTGCAGCTTGGGCTGGGTTAAGGTGGTCCCTCAGAGAGGAGCAGGTTCTGAGAGTCTCTAGAAACAAGCGGTTTTGTGTTGGTGTCAGTGGCGTAGCGTGGGTTGTTAGCACCCGGGGCAAGGCAAGTAATTTGCGCCCCCTAACCCGTGGATTTGCGCCCCCTAACCCGTGGATTTGCGTCCCCTAACCCGTGGATTTGCGCCCCCTAACCCTAACCCCCAGATGTTGCGCCCGGTGCGGCCGGCCCCCCCTGCACCCCCCACGCTACGCCACTGGTTGGTGTAGCTCAGAAGTCCCAATTCTGAACACAGATATCTGCATGGATGTTTGAGAGAAGAGGGTGGGGGAGAAGTAGCTCCTTGCAAGGCTTATTCTCCCCCACCCCAATATTTTTATTTCTTTCAGAAATTTAACATGTGGAACAAAGCTTGTCTCCTCATCAGAATATGCCCCCCCCCCCGCCATTTATTTTTTTGCCCGGCCTGCCTGTATGACTGTACAGTACTGCATGTCTGTGTTAAGCGTCATATATTTCAGCTCTGTATAGCAAAACACGAAGGACGTGGGTGACGCTGTGGGTTAAACCACTGAGCCTAGGACTTGCCGATCAGAAGGTCGGCGGTTTGAATCCCCGCAACGGGGTGAGCTCCCGTTGCTCCGTCCCTGCTCCTGCCAACCTAGCAGTTCGAAAGCACCTCAAAGTGCAAGTAGATAAATAGGTACCACTCCGGCGGGAAGGTAAACGGTGTTTCTGTGCGCTGCTCTGGTTCGCCAAAAGCGGCTTAGTCATGCTGGCCACAGGACCCGGAAGCTGTACGCCCGCTCCCTCAGCCAATAAAGCGAGATGAGCGCTGCAACCCCTGAGTTGGTCAGGGGTCAGAGGTCCCTTTATAGCAAAACACAGGCAGATTTACAAGTGTGTGGGGGGGGGCACCCAGTTAGGCTGCAGTAGATTGCAATTGGTTGCTTTGAAGTTATTTCAGCACCGGGCTGGGGGGAGGGGGGCTGTGGATTTGCCCCAATGCCCCCTCCTGCTCCACACCGTCCTGTCCTGTATTTTGCCAGAACAAAGGTGGCATCCCCTGCCTGTCCCTGGCACGCGGCCCAGAGGAGTGGCAACAGTCCTCGTAGTAAAGGTAAAGAGACCCCTGACACCAGTCACAAATGACTGTGGGGTTGCGATGCTCATCTCGCTTTACAGGCTGAGGGAGCCGGCGTTTGTCCGCGGACAGTTTTTCCAGGTCATGTGGCCAGCATGGCTAAGCCGCTTCTGGTGAAACCAGAGCAGTGCACAGAAACGCCATTTACCTTCCCGCCGGAGCGGTACCCATTTATCTACTTGCACTTTGACATGCTTTCGAACTACTAGGTTGGCAGGAGCAGGGACTGAGCAACGGGAGCTCACCCCGTCGCAGGGATTCGAACCGCCAACCTTCTGATCTGCAAGCCCTAGGCTCTGTGGTTTAGACTACGGTGCCACCCGCGTTCCACTTTGGCCCAAAAAGGTTTCCCAGCCCTGGCAGGACATGTCATTGTTAACAAGGCTCTGTCTTTGTTTCAACTTCCACAGAAGAATGATTCTGGGCCAATTGCGCTTCCCCACAACATCCGTCTCAACTTCACAGGATTGCCCAACTGCACTTTCTCGGAACCGCCGAAGGCCAAGGAAGGCTGTGCCGCCATAACAGCGTTCCTTGGACTGCTGGAGCAGTTTAACAGAAGCCACGATCCCATCCTGAAGATCGCTGGCAGGGGGATTCCAACAAGGATCACGCAGCTAGCCGAATGCCGCCATTGTTTTGAGCAGCAAAACGCCAGATGCCCCGATGAAAATATTTCTTACACCAAAAATGCCTCTTTTACTAATCGGAAAATGATATATTACTATGCTTTCCAAGAGTACCAGAGTTGCATGCTAAATTTCACTAGTAAAATACAGTTTGTTTGAGAGAAAGATTTTGTAAAGGGGTGGCTGCACAATAATGAGATCAGCTGGTCACATTTTTGTATACAGAAGACATTTCCCCTGGAGAAACTAAGGCTCCTATGAGTTAAGTGTCCCTGAGCTCAGTGGGGCTGACCTCTGAGTAAGGATTTAATTGCAAGGGAATCAAAACGTCATTTCAAAACACGAATAAAATGGGAAGGAGACAATTCCTTACTGTGGAAAGTCTATTCCTGCCAATAAATGTGGCTTTTTAATTTGATTTATAAACCCAAGAAATTCAACTGCAGTATGTCTAAATGTTTTTAATGCATATATTTATTCTATTTTAAAAAAAATCTATTTATTTTTATATTGACATTTGTGTGTGTGTAATTTATAAAGAGTAATTATACTAAAGAAAGGTTTATATAATAATATATATTTTATTGATCTCAGGATGAAACTGGGGGGGGGTGCCTTTAAATATTTAAATATATATTTAAAGTATTTGGAAGATCCTCTGTTAATATGTATTTCTGTATTTATTTATGTATTTGTAAGCCACCTTTTAAGATTCACAACAAAATAAAATCATGCTATTTAAAGTTAAATTGTATGTTTAACATTTTATAGGTTAGCATTCAAAGGTTTCTGCACTGCCTGTTATGCACAAGCCCAGCTTCCAAATGTACCGCGAACTCACCTGGGACCTTAAAGCACCCAAGAGTTCATACCCTCCCACATTTCTCCAATGAAAGTAGGGACGTTCCCATTCTATAATGATAATTTTGCTATTTATACCCCACATATCTTATTGGGTGTCCCCAGCCACTCTAGGCAGCTTCCAACATATATAAAAACATAATACAGTGGTACCTCAGGTTAAGAACTTAATTCGTTCTGGAGGTTTGTTCTTAACCTGAAGCACCACTTTGGCTAATGGGGCCTCCTGCTGCTGCTGGGCCGCCGGAGCACGATTTCTGTTCTTATCCTGAAGCAAAGTTCTTAACCTGAGGTACTATTTCTGGGTTAGCAGAGTCTGTAACCTGAAGCATCTGTAACCCGAGGTACCACTGTAAAATATTAAACATGGGGGGGGGGGCTTTCCTATACTGGGCTGCCTTCAAACAGCTTGGGGGGTGGGATAATTCCATACCCTCCAACATTTCTCTAATGAAAATAGGGACGTCCTAAGGGACGCGCTGTAGGTTAAACCACAGAGCCTAGGACTCGCCGGCAAGATGGTCGGTGGTTCGAATCCCCATGACGGGGTGAGCTCTCGTTGCTCAGTCCCTGCTCCTGCCAACCTAGCTTTAAAATGGCAGGTGGGAGAACTTGCCTAAGGATTTGGGATATGTTTAGCCTGGAAAAGAGGGGACTGAGAGGAGATGTGATGGCCATCTTCAAATATCTTATGGAAGAGGGAACAAGCTTGTTTTCTCCTGCTCTGGAGGGTAGGACTCAAACCAATGGCTGCATGTTGCGAGAAAGATTCCAACTACAGCTGAGGAAGAACTTTCAGATGGTAGGAGCTGTTTGACGGTGAATCAAAGTGGAGGAACTACAGGAGCAGCTGGTAAAAATAATACTACCACCTTCAGCTTCCATGTTTATTTTCTTTAGACCCTGTAGACCTGGCTTTCGATAGTCTCACCATCTGAACTTTTTGTTTCTGACGTATTATGGTGGTTTTTTTATTGGTATTAATATTTTATTGAATTTCAATTATAAAGAAATAAAAGTGTTATAGAAAAAAATAAGAAAACAAAATGTAGAAAGAAACAAGTCAAAAATAGAACGTAACGTGCGCATTGAGTTTGAGGGGTTTGGGGAGAGTTAACAGGACCCAGAATGACTGCAAAGGTTCCTTAATAGTCACTGGTAAAGTTGCCAGGAATATCTTCTGTTCGGGAAATTACTGGTACATTTACATGTAGGTTTCACTAAATCTCTTGCAAAGGTCAAGTTTCATTCTTATTTTACAACAACTTCTTGAATCTCAGCATAAATCTTGACTTAGGTGTCTCCAGAATGGCACTATTTTGTGGGAGTCAAGTGCATAATGGAACTTGTTTTCTGCTTTTGAATACTGCTTTTTCTGTGTATTGAAGTGTTCTGTTGCCCTAATAGTGTAACAAATCCTCTACCACACACACACACACACACACTGAACTCCGTGTGGTTTGGATATTGATGGGGGAAATGCAATGAAAAGCGTGGGATAATCTAACAGATTAACAGGAAGATGTGTAAACACCCTGGAAGCAAACCAAACCAAATGCTCAATCAATAAAGACTGGACTGAAGAAAGCCAAATAAAGAAATAATCTAGAAGAGTCTCTAATATTTGATGGTTATAAGAAAAACACTGCTACTTTTCCCTTATGGGGTACCCAAGGGCCCATATAGAGTCCTTTTATAGGTTCTCTATCAGTAGGAGAAAATAACAGAGGCCAACCACAACCATAGCAGGGGTAGGCAACCTAAGGCCCGGAGGCCGGATGCGGCCCAATTGCCTTCTGAATCCGGCCCATGGACGGTCCAAGAATCAGCGTGTTTTTACATGAGTAGAATGTGTGCTTTTATTTAAAATGCATCTCTGGGTTATTTGTGGGGCATAGGAATTCATTCATTCTTTATTAAAGCTGTTGCAACAGGGTGCTCCTCAGCACACAGGAGAGGGAGGGACCCAGAACAAAGGTGTGCAAGCCTTTAAATAGACTTTGAAACTGCCCACCCTATGTAGCTCAAGACCACTCCCCAGAAACATCATACATACATCACAGAAGGGGTGGAGCCCAAGACCATCCCCTTTCAATATTTTAATGCTGTATTTTAATGCTGTATTTAATCATTCAACTTGTTTTTATTATTGCTTGTAAGTCGCCTGAGCCCGACCTTGGCTGGGGAGGGCGGGGTATAAATAAAAAATTAGTAGTATTAGTATTAGTATTATTATTAATACATCAGAGAAGGGGCGGACTACAACAGAAATCTGAGCGCGTTGTTTTTTCTCCTGTCTGCTAGGTTACTTGATTGGATTACCTGGGCATCCTGGCCACTCTTTTGTTTTCCTGAATCCAGGTGACAGGCTCACCCTATTCATAGCTTAAATGTGCCCTTAAGACACGATTTGTGAAAGAGACAGTGGGGAGATCTCCCATTTCCTTCGACCTTGCAGAGAAATATTTGAGGTCATTTTGGGAGAGAGAAAATGGTTTCAGGACTTTTCTGTGGGTTTCAGACATGTGGTTTACATATTTGTATGTGTTTGCTTGGTACATTTATGAACATCTATTTTATATATAAGACCTTAAAATTCTTATAACAATGGTAAATTTCAAAGTTACACACAGAAACCTGCTGGTCCTTAAAGTCCCTCAAAACTCTTGGTATTTTACTTCAGTTAGCACTAGCTTATTTGTTTTAAATTATTGTAAAGTAAGCCTTTACAATGTATCATCACTGTAATGAGCTGCACAGCATGGCTTTTTTCACTCCCCATTTATCTGGCTAGCAGATCTGCAGTCATCTGCAAGCATCCTACTCACACACACTCAAAATAAGTGTGACCTGCAGACCTACAACTCTGAGAAAGCTTGATAGTGTTGATTTGATTATTCCGATTCTTTGTTGCTTACAAAGAAGTTGATGCAGCAAGTTTGTCTTACGGAGGAAAGTGTGGTTGCCCGCAGATTCTTCCAAGCATAAACGTGATTTATCACAAAGAGGCACAAAACCACCTTGCAGAAACTTTTTTTAAAAAACAAAACTCCAAGGCAGCAGAAGGGGGTGTCATACTTTATCGGTTTCCCCCACCCTTTTCAATTAAGCCTTCCAAAAGAACTGGAAGAATTGTTGTTCATCTGCGTAAGAACATCAGAAGAATTCTGTTGGATCAAGCCCATCTAGTCCTGCCTCCTCTTCTCAAAGTGGACAACCAGAAGTCACTGGGAAGACTACGAGCAGGACCTAAGCGGAGCAGTCCTCTCCTCACTTGTGTTTCCTAGCAACTGGCTTTCAGATGCATGACCTCTACTACAAAGCCATCGTTGCCCGCAGTCATTGATAGCCTCATCTGTGAATTTGTCTAATCTCATTTTAAAGTCATCCAAGCTGGTGGTGATTACTGCCTCCTGTGGAAGCAAGTACCGTAGTTTAACTATTTGCTCTGTGAAGGACTCTCTTATGTTTCTTGAATCCTCCCAAGATTCAGCTACACTGGATGTTCAGGAGTTCTAATACAGTGGTACCTCGGGTTACATACGCTTCAGGTTACATACGCTTCAGGTTACAGACTCTGCTAACCCAGAAATAGTGCTTCAGGTTAAGAACTTTGCTTCAGGATGAGAACAGAAATCGTACTCCGGCAGCGCAGCAGCAGCAGGAGGCCCCATTAGCTAAAGTGGTGCTTCAGGTTAAGAACAGTTTCAGGTTAAGTACGGACCTCCGGAACGAATTAAGTACTTAACCTGAGGTACCACTGTACATAAATGAAGAAAGTGGATCAAATGGTTGCAGCAGAGAGGAACTCTGGATGCATAGTTAGGGTGCATGCCCCAATCCCTAGAATTTGATGGGGGAGCAGTATCTGTTGGGATATGAATGCTGTGACTGCACCTACAAATATTTGCACCTACAAACAGTTAAGAAACCGTTGATCACAAAATGCTTTACCTCTCCAGTGCTACATCTCTGAAGCCTCACAGCTTGGAGAACTGGGCTGTGGAAGCAACAAGATATTGTGTTTTCATGGTGATTGAGGTTGAAGAAGACGGATAGTGCATTACCTCCACAAATCAAGCGCTCTGCCCCGAGTCCTGGAGTTTTTTAAGACCCCAGAAAAAGATTAGTTTTACACAAAAAAGCATGTGATGGGGGGTGGAGCTCATGTTATGCAGTGCAGACCTGTCTTCTCTTTGCAAAAATTTAAGCATCGAGCATTCTGTAGAACTTCTGCAAGACCTCACCTTCAAAGAGGCTTGTCTCAGACTCAGCATCGTAAGACGCAACAGCCACAATTTAATATTGCATCTTAATGGCTTGGAGCTCTCATCACACTTTGCAGCTCCCTAATCCTCTGGATGGGGCAGAGCAGAAATCTAAACCAGATGCATTACCACAGAGACTCTATTCCTCCACTGAAAGCTGACACAATACAAGACACGCCATGGAATCCTAAAAAAGAGAGAATATTTATTTTGGTTGTAAAAAAAGTGCAATTGCATTGTTGAAAGAGACCAACCCAAGAGGTTGCCATGGAGCACCATTTTCATGCAACAAAAAATCTTTCACAAGGCTGAAAGGAGGGGCAGGTCTGAGATCCTCCCACAGCTCATTAAAAAGGAAAAGAAAGACAACCAATTAATTATAAAAGCTTTTATCGTTTGTAGTTGCAAAACAAGCAATTTTGCCCAGAACAATAATTGAGGAAATATACAATTATCTGTACTACTTGCAACCCCATTTATTAAGCAAAATGCAACTTTATGAGCATCATTCAGATTAAAGCAAGTCCCAAAATATCCACAACCTTCCAAAGTACAATCATATGGAAACTACTTCTCTGCAACGCTGGTACCTTTTCAAAGCCATACAGAATCTTGATTGCTCACCACCTGTCTGGCTGAGGAAAATGATGGCAGAGTTCAGAAGAAAAAGGTTCACCTGAGCAAAGGGAGGCAGTGTTAAGCATCTCTGGAGTGATACCCTTAGGAGACTAGATGCCAAGGAGAAAAGGTTCTTCAGCTCTTAACAGTCAGTCCAAGACACGGGTAGAGAACTTGTGCCCTGCCAAATGATGTCACTGGCTAGGCTGTCAGGGGCTGATGGGAGCTGGAGCTCACAAGTTCTCATCCCTGGTCCAAAAGGAAGTTTTTTCTCTGGTTCAGCTCATGAGGTGTGAAGACAGCTGTGATGAAACTACTAAACCAGCCTTCACGCAGCCTGGTAGCATTTATGCATTTTGGACCAACTACTTCCATCACCTCCAGCCACCATGACCAAAATTCAGTGGCAATGGGAGCTGTAATTCAAACATCTGGAGGGCACCATATTGGGGAAGATGGTCTTAAAGGGAAAAGGATCCTTGCCATGTTCACATCTGGGTCAACCAAGCCACTGTATGCTAAGAGAAACAGCCAAACCGTGGGACACCCAAGGAGGCTCAGGCAGAACAAAACTGTGTGCATGTGCCTCTTGCAGAGCTCTTTTCCACACAAAGAACTCTCACGAACCCAACTCCATCTTTGCACTGAAGGCAAGTACCTGAGAGCAGCTTCTGAAAAGCAAAGAGGCTAACCTCTTTATGGTTTGCAAAGATGGTCAGTGCTCCTGGAAAAGGTGGGTGTTCCGTTCCCAAGCTAAATGCTCGTGCGCATCTCAAGAGCAGAAGGTAAACTGAAAACATTTCAGCAAATGGGGAGTTTAAAAACCTCTCTTGTTTGCAGAGTGCCGCAACCTGAGGAGAGCAAGGGAATGACAAGGGACAGCTCCTGAAACAGAGGAACACCTGCTGCTTTCAGAGCTGTTCATGAAATCTCCTGTCCAGGTACCCACAAGAGTTCGTTCTCCTGCATCAGCCTCTTTCTCAGAGTCAGGAAGTGGCAACACTTGCAAACTCTGCTTGCTCAATGTGGTCAACGGAATTTGCAGAGGCCCAGAGCCAATAGGACGATTGGCGGGGGGTGTTCCCCTGCATCAATCTTTGTTCACTAGGCCAGTTTCTGGAGTTGTTTGCAGATCTTAGGAGGAGACAGCAGTGGATTTTCAAAGTATGTTTGAAGAAATGGGAGAGCAGAGGAACTTGGGGCCACAAACAGAGACAGTTCAGAGCAACTGCCCACCCCCCACTACAGTTTGAGGTTTAGTGTCTTGGGTTTTTTTTGGCAAGAATCCTCTTCAAATACTGCTATGGCTGCCAACGTCTGAGAAAAACATTGAAATAACAGAACTGGGTGAAAGGGAGCTCATAATTCTTTTCACACAACAACAGGTCAGCTAGTGGCCCAGAGTCTAATTCTGGTCTGTGCCAGGAAGCTTCTGTCTATTTTATTAATTGTCAGGCTTGTATGAAATAATATGAGATGGTTCAGGAGCCTTCCCCATAATTCGGGGAAGGGAGAGAGAAAGGTGCTTGCTAGCTCTGCAGCCCCCTGCTTCCAATGCCACCAGAGCCAGCAGAAACCACCCTGCCAAAAAGAAATCACCTTGTCATCTGCTCTGCAGACGCTGGCAACTGATGCTCTACTCCAACATTAGCTGGAATTCTTGGCAGGTCCCAGGACAAAACTGTTGCTACATTTTTAGGTAGCCTGCAGTCATTCTGATGCCGAGAAAACCTAAATTCATTGAGCAGGTGGGTTTTAAAATACTCCTCAACAGATATTGCATTGTTATGTGCACGGCTGTGGCTTCAGGGACAAGGTCCACTAAACAGGATGCTGAGGGTAACCGGAGAAAGCTGACCCTCCAGAGGCAGCCCACACTGTGGAGAAAGGATGTATGGTACCAGTCCCTGTTACACCCACGTAGGAGCTGGAGGGCTGGGAGAAGAAACCAGGAGTTGGGAAAGGAGCTGGGATAGCTCAGTCAGTAGAGTATGATACTCGGGGTCAAGCCCAATGCTGGGCAAAAGATTCCTGAATTGCTGAGGGTTGGACTAGATGACCCTCATGGTCTCTTCCAAGTCTATGATTCTAATCTGGTCCCTCCTCCTGCAAATGTAGCTTACTGAGAGACAGCTATGGAGGACCAGTTCCAGGGAGGAGGAAGGTCCAAGGAGGTCCTGGATTATGCAGACCCCTGGTGAACTTTTAGATTTTAAAAATGCAAACTTTTAAAAAGCACTTCCGATATTATTATTATTATTTAAAAGTAGGGTGGAGCAAAATGCAAAGTGCAGAGACAACTGGGATAAGAAGAGTTGGGGAAGAAGAATGATTCACAGTATCAGGCCAGCCTCCAGCATAGCTGCATGGAGTTCTTCTGGGACAGATGACCAGACAGACAGACAGACAGACAGACAGACAGACACCACTATTCTAAATTAAATGCAACAAGCTGAAAAGGGCCTGAAAACAGGAAGCAGAATGGGATCTGTGCCAAATCTGCATTGTACATTCAGCAGCTATAAAATTCAAAAATACTTATTAGTAGGGCTGCAATGTTTAATCAATTAATGGGTTATATTAATCGATTAAAAAAAACCCATGCTTTTTGACAAGCGAAGATATTGCAGCAGACTGAAATGTATCTGTAGCTTGTTATAAATTATAAAAACTGCAGATGAGAAGCAGAATCTTAAGAGGCATTTCCTTTATACCCCACACCCCAAGCATGCGTTCTTTCTAGATGTTGTCTGCATATGTCATCATCTTAGTAGAGGTAGAGGCAGGCGGTGGGACACATGTCCCCCCCCCCCCCAAAGCACAGCCTGCCTCTCAGGCGTAAATTCCCTCTGCTGGCCTTAAACCTTGGTTAATGTTAACCAGAGCCTGAAGTGACCTCCTGGTTAAGGAATATTATAGCTGAGCAGGGTGGTAGGAACAGAAGTGGCTTTTAAATGGCTAGAACATATCATGTTTCTAGGGACATATTTCCTAAAGTTAAAAAGACAGTTCACATCTCTCTGGTGGCACTAAGTCATTTGTGTTGGGTTTTCAGGGACAGGCTTGTGGCCTGGGGCAACCAAGAAGCCACTGAAGGTGACCAGACAGGCAAGTTTTATTTTGGAAGCCATTAGCATGCCATTAAGATGTGTGGGCAGGCAGGCTACTGAACTTTTTGCTGGTGGGCTAGTAACTTTTGTGAACCCCTTTGCAAGGCTAACACACAGCCTAGAGCTTAAACTAGTTGCACAGGAGTTAAAAGGTCTCTGTTTAAGAACAGAATGAGCAAAGCTTAAAGAAACACTCTCCTGTGTAAAGGGGACGGGCGTGTCAGCATATCTTGGCTTCCCAAAGGCTACAAAGCTAGAGCGGATTTCACATTAACAAAATACATCCTGCATTCTGGGTACAGTTGTGAAAATTTTTAAATTTTCTCCTTTGGTTATGAATATATTTCCCACCCCAGTCACCTGTTAAGGATCCAAAGGACTGCTTCTGATGCACCTGAACGTCTGCCAGGGTCCAGTGGGAGACAAGCAAACACTATGCCCCTTCCCCCTTCCCAAAGCCATTTCAAAATCTGCAGGGGAAGAACAGGAGAAGAGCTGGTCTAGTCCAGCCTCCTGTTCCCACCGTAGCCAACCAACATAGCTTAGCTCTGGTTCAAAGGCAGTTTGCCTTTTACTACGGCAGCAGGAAGGAACTTTATGCTCTGCTACCTGCCAAGACGGGTCATGTGGGTGCATAAGTCTTAGCCAGTGAAGGCTGAAGCCAGAATCCCAAGTAGAAGGGAGACCAAAAGTCCAGTAACAAAATATAAAAGCAAGTTATATTTCACAAAGATGGAAATGCATTTCCCTTTTAACACATGGCTCTGCCCCCTCCGTCCTCCTCTCCGAGCCATGATGCCTGAGGTCAAGTTGCAGAAAAACATCAGCACTGCATATATTTTCAGTATGTTGCATTGAAGGAGTGCTTCTATTGCTGGGTGCAGATATCTCACTCTGCGTAGTTACCTGAGTTGGCTTTCCCGTTTGACCAAACCCAAGCGCAGCATTTAACAATTGTCCCCCTTGGCTCCCCCCACCGCCACACATCTTTCTCGGCCAAGTGCCAAGGCCCCCCCATGTGCTGGAAGTTGAATCAACCACAAGGAGGTCTCTCTGGGCCCCGGTAAGGCTTGGGCGTCTGTCGCGGCTTGAGGTCACGCTGTTGCCTTTGGTTAGGTTTCTGTTTTCTTGAGCTTGCGCATTGCCTCAGTAGCTTGTTCTGGCAAGCGAGACGGGTCAGAGAGAATGGAGGTGGTTATGCTCAAGTGGCGAAGAGTGTTCAAAACCACTAAGGATGGGAAGAGAAGCAAAAGAAAGAAGCCAAGATTATTTGCCAAAAGAAGTGATGTAAGCTCAAGGGTGCTTTGCAGTAAAATTCCAACGAAGACACAAGTGCACAAACTAAGTGTGATCACAGCTGCAAAGGTGAGATTCTTGCAACGGAACAAGTCTATCGTAAAAGTACTGTATTTTTCACTCTATAAGACACACTTTTTCCCTCCTAAAAAGTAAGGGGAAATGTTGTGTGCGTCTTAGGGAGCGAATGCAGGCTGCGCAGCTATCCCAGAAGCCAGAACAGCAAGAGGGATTGTTGCTTTCGCTGCGCACCGATCCCTCTTGCCGTTCTGACTTCTGGGATAGCCGCGCAAAGCCTCCTCAGGGCAGCGGGAGGAACGTTCCCCCTACTCTGAAGAGGCTTTGCGTTGCTTTCGCAGAAGCCAGAACAGCGAGAAGGATCGCTGCGCAGCAAAAGCAGCAATCCCTCTTGCTGTTCTGGCTTCTGGGATTCAGAATCTTTTTTTTTCTTGTTTTCCTCCTCCAAAACCTAGGTGCGTCCTATGGTCTATGGTCCGGTGCGTCTTATAGGGCGAAAAATACGGTGCCCAGCTTGGGCTGTAATGGACCCTGGTCTACTTTATGCAACACAGTGAACTGTGTATCACTCAAAACTATTGTGGACTGGTGGTTCCCCAGTCTGGAAGGTGGCCACACTACCTCTTCTACCGGGGGTTGAGCTCCCCGCAAAGGAGCAGCTGTACAGTCTGGTGTTGTTGCTTGATACCAACTTATCCCTAGAAGAGCAAGTGGCTCAGTCCTCTCTAAGCTGCACCATCTTCTACCTCACCCCACATCCATTTTCTTTCCAAATACTTTTTTGTACTTCTGCCAACATTGGAGTTCCTCCAAGCCTGATGATACCCTCCCTCTTCTTTAGTCTACATAAGGATCCACAGTCAAAAAATGAGCTTGCTTTTAGCACACGGGATCCTGCTGTTCCATGGGGCTTCCAGTTTGGTTAGTTTCAGTAATGTAGTAGGATCCATTGTTCCCCACCATTCAATGGGTCTCGGAATGTATACATTTTTGAAAAAAATCATGTCCATCTGCTAATCCTTCAAACTCATGTTTTTGCTCTCAAAAGCAATTTCCTTTTGACAACTAATTTGAGAGAAAACTTTGAATTCATAGATATTCAGAATCATTTGACCACTATCTTGCTTTTAATCGCCTCAGATTTTGACCCAAAAAAGCCAAAAAAACCTGGGAAAACATGCACTCCATTTGTCTGATCTCTTCTATCTCTCCCAACCACCACAGGGCAAAGAAGGAAGTAAAAAATGATCTCTGTTAGGATATCTGAATCTGCAGTGTGTATAAAGAGTTTTGGGTACTGATTCCTTGTGTTCGGATTAGTGAACTTTCACATACCAAATGTTCATAAAACAGGACCTGAGTGCATTCAAGTTGGCTTATTTTTTAAAAAGTGCAAACAGAAAAATCTCCCCCTAGCCCGGATGCTGCTAGACTAGGAACTTCCAGCTTCCGTGACCATCGGACATGCTAATTTGGGCTGATGAAAGTCGTACTCCAAATCAGACTACACCAGACTGGCTGAGTTAACAGCCTTGACTGAGACTCTGCACTGATGTTTCAGCTGCCACTATGATGCTCCAGGAGGGAATCTGTGATAAACCCCCCCTTGGAAACTCCCAACTCCTTACTTACTTGGCCTCAGGACAGGCAGGGAGCAGTGCTGGTCTACCCACGCCAGTGCTGTCTGGTTCAACTCTTCTAAGCTGGTTGTAGAGACCATTCCGTTGAATGTTTCAAACAGTGGGTTAATTATGATGCTAAACTGCACAGCAATGTGAGTTAAGGGGAAAGTAAATACACACTTGCATTTTTGCAACAGAAAAGCACAACAGGGACTGTTCTAGAATTCATCGTGCACCTGGCAGAGGGCAGTTCTGGCAGCTAAGTCTTGACAAAGGAAACACATTGCTTTAAAAATCCCTAATGCTCATGTGCTTTCAGTACTCTGTCCAGAACCATGAGAACTAGGATAATGCTCTTTTAACAAAAATTAAAATTCTGGGGTTCTTTGGAAGCCACTAAATTTTCCATTAAAGGCCACTTTCCTACAGTGTCCTGCTCCACTTCCTCACTTGCTCTCAAAAGGCCTTCATGCCATGCAGAATTGAGTCATCTGAACGCCTTTTTATCTTTGTTATGAATGGTGGCTAATCAAATAAAACTGCTACACTACACATGGAATTCACAGCTATCAGATGTGCTATCAGCTACTGGTGGCTTTTTAATGGGGTTGAGCAAGGTGATGGGCAGATAAGTCAACAGCGAATAAAAGCCACAGGGCAGCTGAATGGAACCTGGATAATTCAGAGCACCAGGCACAGGGGACAAGCCAGGGGGGAAGGCTGGCAGGGTCAGTGCCTGAATGAAGTGAAGAGTTCGCTGCCTCCTGCCAAAATGTGATGCTGGGCTGATGGTTCAACCCTGTATGGCACTTCTTGCACAGTCCACTACTTTGTAGTGGGGCACCCCCAATATGGGAAACGCAACACAATGAGGCTTGGCTGATGCTTACAGCAAGAGCTTTTGGATACGAGGCAAACACCCTTTTATTCTCCCAGGCCTTTTAGAACTATGCTATTTGTCCACAGAATGGATTGTTCCTACTGGACTTTAAACTCTGTAATTGATACCTTGTGCTGGTTTGGGGGCAGGAAATTGAACTGCTCATTTCAATTTATGCTTTAACGTTTGTACTTTTAGCATTTTTAAACTTGGTACAAACCACCCATAGGACTCTGTTGACTGGGCAATCAACAAATGCTCTAAGCCAGGCATGGCCAAACTTGGCCCTCCAGATGTTTTGGAACTACATTTCCCATCATTCCTGACCGCTGCTCCTGTTAGCTAAAGATGATGGGAGTTGTAGTCCCAAAACATCTGGAGGGCCGAGTTTGGCCATGCCTGCTCTAAGCAAATAAATAAGAGATTACCCATTAGTTAACTTTCTAGCCATGTTTGATGCTGATGTCTCTGCAGCTGTGGCTGGACCAATCTAACTGGTAGAAGCAGGAGCTGCTTGGGAAGCTGTAAGTCAAGAAGCAGCAACTGGAGACAGCAATATTAGTTTCAGGCCAGTCCTGTACTTAGCTATGTTCAAGGCTCAGACACAAACAAGGTCTTGAAATAGAAAGAAAAGAAAAACGCTCCCTTCCTGCCAGAGCCTTCCTGTCTGATATACATCACAGGAAATGAGAAGTTTTAATCTTAAACTGAAGCCTGGAGAACCCCCTCCCATCTCTCCACTATGTCAAAGCATCAAGGCTTCCGATGAGTTGTCTCTCCCACTGACTCAACAAAATCCTCCTGGGCTTTTAAGGGAGTTCAAAACCTAGAGAGCGCAACACATCCTGCTTGCCAAAGTGGTTTCTGGATGACATGTTGCTTTCATTTTCAGGATGGGTGACCCCTTGCCACGAAAGATGCCGGCCTACTGCCGTTTCCATTAAAAAGAACCCCAGCAACCTATAAGTCACTTTTGAAAGTAGGAAATGATGGCAAGGCAGAGAAGGCAGGTTCACATGACCCTTAGGCTTGGGTGGATTTAAGGGACAATCTAGTGGCATGCCTTGACTGCTAAAGTTAAGCTATAAATCTGCATCCTGAAGCAAGTGGCCTTTATCGCTAACTATGCACAAGACGTTGGTGCCAACAGCTGGCTGCCCTGGAAGCTCAATGGCCCTTGGCTTGATGCAACAACGCAGTTCTAAGGGCTCTTATGTCATGCTAAGATTTTGCTCTTAATTCAGTAGCAGATCACATGCTTGGCATGCAGAAGGGCCCAGGTCCCAGTGGCTGCAGTTGAAGCCTTTAAAAGACACCCTCAAGGAGCTGCCTGTCTGAGTAGATAGTGCTGAGATCAGTGAACTGAGATCAGGGTCAGACCAACAACAAGGCAGCCACTCATTTGCATGCATGGGAAAAGGATACGATCCAGAACTTCCAATTCTGCAGGGTCCTGCTCCTGACGTATTCCTCAAACATGCTCCGCATCTGATCAAACCTGTGCCGTGTGATGGGAACACCCGTAGCAGGGAGCTGCTGCTGACAAGAACTGAAGAATAAAAAGAGAAAACTATGAAACGCTTCCCTCCACCGTTTAGTCTGGGGGCTTCCAGGCTGGTGTTTATTGTGGGGTCTGTGCTGCTCACGCACACAAATTTTTCTGCAGTGCTCACACAACACTGCCAGCCCATATTCCCCCATCCCCTTAATCTAAACTTATTCTTTCCATAAAAAATTTAATAGGCTTAAAAAGTCTGCAGCCAATGACCCATTTGTGGTAGTTAAGTCCCCACCTGGAAGTACCAATTGAAAGTAAAATATAAAACCAATGATCAGATAGGAATAAATAGCAAGAGATTGCTTTGTTCTGTTTTTCACCTGATCCAAACGAGGCCTTTTCAGGGGTGGCTCCTTGCTTACAGAAAATTTTCCCTTTTCAGCCATCAGAAGACCCTGCTTTTCTTCTCTGGGCTCAGAAGGATTCTAACATTTTTACTGCTGTTGAGTATTATATAGAGTCATACCTCGAGTTGAGGCAACCCAGAAGTAACGGAGCGCGTTACTTCTAGGTTTCGCCGCTCGCGCATGCGCAGACGCTCAAAATAACGTCACGCGCATGCGCAGAAGTGGTGAAAAGCGACGCGTGCGTGCGCAGATATGCCGTCGCTAGTTACGTTTGCTTCTGGATGCGAACAGGGCTCCAGAATGGATCCTGTTCGCATCCTGAGGTACCACTGTAATCAGATCAGTTTTAACAGTGATTGTGCCTATGCTGGTGAGTTTGAGGTGGCTCTGAGTATTGTGGCTGGGACAACCCAGCCAGAAGGGTGGGGTATAAATAAAAATTAGTAGTAGTAGTAGTAGTAGTAGTAGTGTGGTGATTTCTTTCAACAGCTTTATTCATTTGTTTGAAAACACTTTCAGGATCCTTTCTGGGCAAATGCCCATCCAAAGTGGCTTGCAGACAAAAGAAAAGATAAAAATCGGACAAAAGTTAGAACCCTTGACATAAAATTACAGAACTGGAGAGAACATTAATTGAGCCAGACAGTTACACAGCTAACAAACATCATCCCTGCAAGGTCTGTTGAAAAAGATCAGTCTTCAGAGTATTCCGAATGCCTGCAATGTAGGAATTTGGCAGAGTCCCAATGGGAGGGAGTTCCATAGCCATGAGGCCCCCGGAGAAGGACCCCTCCCTCGTGGACACCCACCTCGCCAACCTGGAGGTGGGTGGAAGAGCAGGCACCAGGCTGGGAAGGCCAATGCAGCTGGAAACAGTTGCTGCGACAGAGAAAAGGCTTTTGGGCTGACCCAGCAGGTGGTACTACTTGAAGACAGAAGAAAGTGCTGCTACCCCTAACACCCAGCCCATGCTTGTGTACCAGGCAGCATTTACTGGGGTGTGCACTGGGACCAGTTAAGTTTCTGCAGAAACACAGCTGTGGGAATTCACTTCCTGAATCCCTCGTTTAGTATTATTCTGACATCCTTTTGTGCCTATACTGGCCCTGATGGGAATGGTCCCCTGTCTCTGGTAGAAAGGGAAAGAGAGAGCCCCTAAGGCTTTCAACCCTCACATGATGGCAGCATTCAGATCCTCAATCTCTTCCCGGAGGCGCTTGGCTTCTTCTTGCATCTGGGATCTCTCCTGTTGAAGCTTTGCGATATATTCCACCGTCTTCTGGAGTGTGAGGGCATGGCTGATCTGCAGCAGATACAAAAAGGCGCCCATTGTGAGTGAGCTCAGCAAACTTGAGAGTCAATGCAGTGAGGAGGGCAGAGTGTCAGTTCAAACCTGCACTCAACCAGGCAGCTGCCTAACCTTGAGTCATTCCGTCAGTTGCCCTCTCGGCCTGGCTTAAACCTTACAGGGGTGTTTTGTGAATAAAGGTGTGGGGAGAGAACTATCGTATTTTTCGCTCTATAACATGCTCCCAACCATAACACGCATGTAGTTTTTAGAGGAGGAAAACAAGAAAAAAATATTCTAAATGAAACAGTGGATGTATGATTATTGTGGTTCATGCTGTGGCCACAGACATGTGATCTGATGGTGAATTTGGGGTGACCCAGTGCAAAAATCCTGAGGATCCATGTGGATCCGTGCTTTGTAACCACGTTTTAAGTGGGGAGGGAAGGAAAAGCACTCAAGGGACAAGGAGCAGCGAGGGGGGGGTGGAGAAGGAGCTTTTCGGGGAGCTGAGCGGGGAGGAAGGAGGGAAAGAGCACTGTTGCTTTAAAGGTATACTTAAGGTATTTGCCCTGTGCCTGGTTTTTTTTTCCATTTAACAGTTTGCAGCCTTTTCCTTCCACTCCTTGTTTTGAGGCAGAATAGATTTGAGCAAGTGAGGAGGACTTGGATTGCAGGGGATTCGCCATTAGCTGTGTAAAAGCGCTCCTCCTTGCAGCCTGAGTGATAAGCAGCCACCAGCAGCAATAGAATTGAGCACAAAAAAGAGAAAGGGGCACTAGGACCCAGACAATGCTCAAATCTATCCTGCCTGAAAACAAGCTGCTCCCTCCCAGCTGAGACAAGGGGGATTTGCGAAGTTTTCCCCTCCCCAGCCTTTTTTTTTTACTTCCTGGTTTTCACTGCGTGGCTCAGAGCTAGAGGTTGGTTTTATTTTGCTGCTGGTTGCTTAAATTTTATCTTTCCTGCTGTCCCTCTGCAGCCTCATTGCTCTGTTTAGAGAGAGCGCAGACCTTTGCTAGCGTCTGTCCCTCCTCCGTGTCCGCTTTGCTGCCATGGCTCTCCTCCCCGGCTCCAGGTCGCTTTAAAGCAAGCAAAGTGAGAGCCTCATAGAGCGTGTAAACGGCTCCCGCTTTGCTTGACTGACGGCAGCCATGGCTCCGATCCGTGCATTCACTCCGTAACACGCACAAGCATTTTCCCTTACTTTCTAGGAGCAAAAAAGTGCGTGTTTTGGAGCGAAAATTATGGTATGTTTACTGTGCCCTAAGGCTGTGTGCCTACAAAAGTTCAAGGAAAAGGAAGGAGGACGAGAAACCACTGGTGTGTGTCCATTTGTGTGTGTGTGCACACACACACACACACACAGCCATTTCTATGCCATGATTCTGTGGGAGTGCAGGAAACTTGAAGCATGTAGAAATGGGAGCAGATTTCAGCATCCTGAGAAGCATGTAAGAAAAGCCTGCTGGATCAGGCCAATAGCCCATCTAGTCTAGCAACCTGTTCGCAGTCGCCAACCAGATGCCTGAGGGAGACCCTCTAGGTAAAGGTAAAGGTAACCCTGACTGTTAAGTCCAGTCGCGGACGACTCTGGGGTTGTGGCGCTCATCTTGCTTTACTGGCCGAGGGAGCCGGCGTACAGCTTCCGGGTCATGTGGCCAGCATGACTAAGCCACTTTTGGCGAACCAGAGCAGCGCACGGAAATGCCGTTTACCTTCCTGCCAGAGTGGTACCTATTTATCTACTTGCACTTTGACGTGCTTTCGAACTGCAAGGTGGGCAGGAGCAGGGACCGAGCAACGGGAGCTCACCCCGTCACGGGGATTCAAACCGCCGACCTTCTGATCAGCAAGCCCTAGGCTCTGTGGTTTAGACCACAGCGCCACCTGCGTCCCGTTCTAGTCTAGCAACCTGTTCTCAGTCGCCAACCAGATGCCTGTGGGAGACCCTCTAGCAGAACAAAAAAACTCTCCCCCACACCCCCGTTTCCAGCAACTGGTAGGCCAACCGTGAAGGCAGAGCACAGCCGTAATGGCCAGAAGCCATTGAAAGCATTCTCCATGAATCTGTTGAATCCTCTTTTAAAGCTATCCTTGTTGTCAGCAACCACAGTCTCCAGTGGGAGAGAGCTCCACAATTTAACTCTACGCTGCGTGAAGAAGTACTTTTATCAACAGTTTTCATTGGCAATACAAAACAAGCTTCTAGCCCTCACAGATGTAAATATATGATTCAAAGTGTGTAGGCCATGGCTGTTCAAATCACAGAAGCTAAAGGAGTGAGCCAGAATCAGATAACCAAGTGGTTAGGGCAGGGCTCCAGTTGCCTGAACAGCTCCTGCTCTTGTGACTAGCCAAACCAAAATAAATTACATTAATGAACTGGAAGAACATGTGAAGACAAAAATCACTCCCATCCCAAATGATGCACATTTGCTGAATTTATACAGGTTGCCAGACTGTATAAGTTCATACAGAACTTCACGATTTGGTGGATGCTGCCAGCAGTAGTAGGTGAGAGAGATGGAGCAGGAGATGGAGGATCCCAGCACACAGCTTACCGATTTAGAGTTTGCTGACACCAAGCTGTTCAGGGTGCTAAAGCCGATCTTGATATTGAACCTTCGCTTCTGTTCTGCTGAAATATGCTTCATCCTGCGACTCTGTACCAAGTAGAAATGTGGCTCTTTTAGTTGCTTCCATAGATGCTGCCTTACTTTCACCATCAACCTCTACAGCGGAGCTTTGCCACAATGCCAGAAAGGGCCCCTTCCCAGTGCCAACGCCAACTTCTTGGCACAACAAGGTTAATAAAAGACCAGAGACCAGCAGCTGTGAACAAGCCAAGGAGCAGCCAGGCCACAGAAAAAGGTTGGTTAGGAAGGTTCAGAGTTTGCTGGACTCAACGACAACCAGGGAGAAGACTCCAAAGCAATCCTGTCACCCTTTTGGCTTAAGGCAGCCTTTGCCAACCTGGTGCCCTCCAGATCTTTTGCACTACAGCACCCCTTAGACTGTGCTGGATGGCGCTGATGGGAGCTGCAGTTCAAAACAACTGGAGGGCACCAGGTTGGCAAAGGCTGCCTTATTGTAAATAAGACCAGGGATGTGTAAGAAAAATAAACCTTTCCCTCCACTTCCTCTGCAATCTTCATTGTACAATATTACCTCGGGTTACATACACTTCAGGTTACATATGCTTCAGGTTACAGACTCCACTAACCCAGAAACAGTACCTCGGGTTAAGAACTTTGCTTCAGGATGAGAACAGAAATTGTGCTCTGGCGGCGCGGCGGCAGCAGGTGGCCCCATTAGCTAAAGTGGTGCTTCAGGTTAAGAACAGTTTCAGGTTAAGAACAGACCTCCGGAAGGAATTAAGTACTTAACCCGAGGTACCACTGTACTTTTATTTCTATACTGTAAGCTCCTTGAGGCAATGACCTGCCCTCATTCTTTGTAAAATATATAAGCAACCAACCTTCAACCTATCCCAGGCTATCACATGCAGAACAGTGGATTCCTCCAGGCCATTAATGCTGTGATGGGTGAATAAAGGAACCACAAAAGGCCAAACCACCAACCTTAAAAGCAGTCATCTGAGGATCAGTTGCAGTTTTCCCTGAGCAGCTGTTCTGTGGGGACTGAGGGCTGGCACTGAGGTCCGAAGGGCATGGCGAGGCCTGACATTCTCGGCCTTTGAAAGAGGGGGGGGGGGGAGACAACCCACAATCAGTCCAAGGGAATTCCTGACAACAGATTAAATGATCAAGCAGCAACCTCTCTAGGGATTTGATTGATACTCTGAAGAGCATTTTTTTTAAAAAAATTATCTATTTTGTTTAAAATAGTTTTATACCACCTTTCAAAGCAAAAGCCCTCTCAAGGTGGACAAGGAATAAAACCATAACACAAAATATACAGATGCACCTGCAATCAACTAAAGGAGCAGCAGCACTAAAATACAATTTCAATGCAATGGTCTGGTTCAGACATAATGCTAAAGTGAAGTTAATGTTAACCATAGTTTCAGATGAGGTACCTGGTAGACAAACGCTTAACCCTTGGTTTATTACATCACAGTTAAAAACACCAGCCAGCTCTTGAGAGTGGTTTGAATTTGCTGCTGCTCTTTACTCTGTAGCTTTTGTGTTGGTGAAGACTCTTTAACCAGAGTTAAGAAGACGGACCACATTCTCACATAATCCTACGACATTAATTAAGGTTTACGAACCAACTACAAACCTTGGCTAATGAGCAACCTTTAACCTGGGCTGGGTTCGCACATTATGCTAAGCCAGTCTGATAAACCATGCTCTTGCGTTATGTGTGAACCAGGCCAATCTGGGGCTCCTTGGAATGTCTTCATTATTTTTTTCTCTGTGTCAGTAATAATGAAGAAGTTTCCTCTAAAAAGGACACAATAGCTGTCCTTTCCTCTGCCAGTGCACAACTTTCCCTTCCCACCTCTCTTCTCCCCCAACCTTAAACTGCCCACAACATCAATGTCTCGCATTGAATATAACTAATCTATAGAAAGGACTTTTTGATCTGAAAACAGAGATGATGTGCTTTTGAACCTCAAGAAAATCTTTAATAAAAACAATAAAAAGGCAATGAGTGACTGCTGAATGTGATCTAGGCGCATTCTTAGCTGACTCAGAGCAGAGGGAGATTTCACTAAGCTTGCACAGAATGAACATGAGCCTGAGAACATGTCCAAGAACCCTCTGTCATTTTTCAGGAGCCCAAAGTGGATGCACAGGGGATAAATGATGCGGCAGAGTTTCCCTAAGACAGAAAGCTTGAAAGCCACTTGTTCTACAGCAGCCATGTCACTTTATTTTTATTCACCAGTAGGCAGCCTGTGAGCTACAGCAGTTCCTTTCCTCTACTCCCCATTCTCTGTTGTCCTGAGACCCCAGTCCTAGCAAGCATGCTCCTTTAGAATACTGGGCATGTACACATGCTTGCACGCGCATAGTATCCTACTAGAACTCAAGAGACAAACCTAAGTTCAACAAAGTACATGCTGTTCACACAGAAGAGTTCCACGTTCTGTCCCTGCCGTCTCCAAGCAAAGGAATCTCTGGGAAAGGTTGCTCTCTGTCCAAGATCCTGTGTAAGGCTGCTACCAATCAGAACAGCAGTTTCATACAGTAATGACTGCTGTGTCTGGGATGGTCCTAGCGTCAGAATGAACACGTGTGAGAGGGAGATCTGGCCTGCCTAACGATTTATACACTTATCTAAACATTGGTATCACCAAGAGCAGCTTCACAGCACTTCCCCCAGTTTGGTTAGCTGGGCACTGACACTACCATTCAGGCACCAGTCAAAACATTTCAGCTTATCTAGATATTTTAAAAGATTTTGCCAATTTAGCCGAAGTTTAGTCTATTTAAAAGTGTTTTCGTGTTATGGTTATTTGTTTTCTTTATCTATTTATCTATTACAGTCATACCTCGGGATAAATACACTTCAGGATAAGTATTTTCGGGTTGCGTTCCGCGGTGACCCGGAAGTAACAGAGCGCGTTACTTCCGGGCTTTGCCACTCTTGCATGCGCAGACGGTCAAAATGACGTCACACACATACACGGAAGTGGCGAAACGCGACCTGCGCACCCGCGCAGTCGTGTCTTACATTCTGTTCAGGATGAGAACGGGGCTCTGGAACGGATCCCGTTCGCATCCCGAGGTACCACTGTATTTTAAGGACCTTTTAAATCCACCCTTCATCAATTGTTCTTGGGGTGGATTACGTGTTTTAAAACAATTTAGAAAAAACAGTCCAACCAAAATAAGACGAGACCATAATCTAAATTCAATATAGAATAAAAATTCAATCACACCAATTCCAGCAGCAGTTTTAATACATGGCCATGCACTCTACTATGTAATGTAATGGGCAGTATTTATTTCAGAATGTTTTAAATGAATACACAAATATGTAACTCTTTCCACCCATCATTCGTAAGTTGATTTCTGCAATTGCCTTGTGGGATATCAATCACTTCATACTTTTCAGATCAGTGCCCGCAGAAGAACCATTTCAACAGGTGGACACACCTTGAGGAGCAAAGCTCCCCTCCACACACTGCGGCTTGAGGGCCTCTCTCTGACATGGGGCACTCATGAGTGAAACAGAGCATTGCTGCAGGAAGAGTCCAGTGCTGAAAACAGAGGCTGCAGAGCAGGCCCTCAAGTTTCCCTGGAGCTGCTCAAGCACCCTCTGAATCTTTGCAGATGCCCATGCCCAAATCCTCTTGATGCACATTTGAATGCAGCAAGGGATGCTTCCGTTCCAGGATTTGCATTTCTTCAACTTACTGGGTGAAGGCGAGGGGACCTGTGAGCAGGTCTTGTGGGAAGGGGCCTGCTCGCCTTTCACCAGCACTTCCTGGATTGCACTGGAAGAAAAAAGATGCGGAACAGCAGCTTGGACTGGCTGGGGGCTTGGAGACTGCTGGCCTGGGCTGCTGAGCAGAATACCGCTGTGGAATTCTGTTGCTCTGGGTGCCTGGGAACAAAATGCAGAGAGAAAAACGCAAGGCATGTCTTGTACGTTGGCACCTCCCAGCACCAGATGCCCTGCCTTCCCCCATTCCCTGCCCCGAGACAGACATTGTGCTTCTTACTCTGGCCATTCCAGAAGGTGCAATTACAACACTGGGCTGAGACATCCTTGGGGCCCAAACCCCTTCTCTTTTCAATGGCGCTGGAGTTACAATCACAGCTCTGGACTGTCCCTGAAAGGCAGCTGAAAAACACAGCAGAAGGAGGAACCAGGAGAGGAAGAACAAGAGAACCACAACCTAGGGAAGGAGCATCCTTTGATGGAGCCACATTGGGCGTTTCCATCCAGCATTTAAAACGCACCATTTTAAATATGACATTATTCTTATGTTTTCAACATGTCCACACATAAGCTTATCCCTGGCTAATAGTGAAAATTTGTGATTCTGGAATTAGAACAGACCTGTTGAAATCATTGAGACTATATTCCACCTACTCTAATAGTCCACCTACTCCACGAGGAAGTATTGATCTAACCCAATGATTTTTGCCTCCTGTGCTCTGCACTGCCCTTCAGAACATGGAGAGATGGAAGTGGAAATAACTGGATTACAGTCCATGGCATGGCATGGTACACTTGATATATGGGCCAGTTTATTTTGTGACACATGTGGTCCAATCCAGTTCAAGTGTATATAGACATAGTGTGAGTAGTAACCCCGATGTGGGTCAGCACTCATCATTTTTTGGTCACACATGTACAACCTTAAGAACTGAGCTCAGGAGCAAATGGTTATTTTCATTTCTAGCCGACTAGCAGTTGGCTGTGCATGTCTGCCCTTGGCCAGGATTCAGCTCTGGCTCCTAGTGCAAGGCGCTGATTGACTAGATTCTGTGACAATCACAAACTACCACCTCAGTGGTATTTTTTAAAAGAATGACAGATTTTTAAAAAGCTCCAGCTATTTAATGAGGAGAAATGGCACAAGTCTAGAGCATGAGGAAACAGATATAAAGAAACAGGAAATGAAATGCTGGAGCCAGATAATTATGACACGGTTGATTAAATTAGTGTCACAGGAATAGGGTGGGTCTTAAAAACTCACTCAGTTGTCAAAGGCCTAGGTAAAGACTATCTCACCCCTTATATACCCAATCAATCACTGCATTCTGCAGGTGAAGGCCTCCTGCAGATGTCATGAATTCCCTCGCCTGGAATATTAGACCAACACCGTCTCGGTTGTCTTTTTGGCGCCTAGTGAAGACTTTCATCTTCCAGCAAGCCTTTTAAGTTGAAATTTCCCCCAGTCTGCATCTGTACTGGAATTGTTTTAGTATGTTTGTCACTTGCTACCCTGGGCTTCTTTGGGAGAAAGGGTGGGAAATTGATTAACAAACAAATCAATAACAAAGAGGAGCATCTTCAGCACACATCAGAAACCATACAGTATAACCAAGGAGCGGCCACAGGGAGTGCCCTCTTATGGGCTGCTTGCATGAACTTCTGAGGGTGGTAGAACTACCAAGAGGATTTCCCTCTGCTGATCTTAACACCTGAGAAGGTTTTAAAGGAGAGAGTTGGTCTTTCAGGTATTGGGGGCCTATGTGTGTAATTTAGACAAGTAAAGGAGTGTGTGTGTGTGTGTGTGTGTGTGTGTGTGTGTGTGTGTGTGTGAAAGGAGAGCTCACCCCACAGCAGGGCAGGAGGGAAGCTCTGGTTCCTGATTGTACCTATTCCTGACTGCAAGATCTGAACACAGGCTTATGTATTTATTTATGTGAGGCACGGGGACTACAGACTAAGAACATGGGGTAGGTTTGCCATTTTGCCACAATGGTGCTCTATGGAAATCCCAACACAACGCATCTATCCCCGAATGCACCCGTTTGGAAACTAAAGCCATTACTGAAGTATCAAAACCATCACACTTCTCTAGGATATTTGCAGTGACACTCTACATGAAAAACAAAATAGCAAGTGAGTGTTTGAACCGATACGTCAGTCTTACTTACCTACTGCTTTAAAGTATGCACTTTAACATTGTGAAATCTCTGTTATTCTCAATTATCCAAAACAGTCTTTTAAAATAATACAAATAATGTCAAAATTACAAAAAGAGAAGAACAGCTCCAGCTGATTAGCTGGCACCATCCTGTGGAGAAAGCTGAGATCTTAAAAATTATCTCTTTCTGTTCAGTTCAGGCTTTCAGGCCCATTAAATAATTAAGCTTCAGAATGTATCAGAAGCAGGTCAGTAGCCTCATGTTACAAGAGGGGGAAACGAGTCACAGACTGGGAGACTTGCTTGCCCAGAGCTCTTGAATAACAAGAAGGCCAGCGGTGGCACCCAGGAGCTGTTGGAGACCCCTGGAGAGGCTCAGCGGTAAAGGCCCTGTCCCATTTTCAACGCCTGCCAGCTGCAGTTATGGACAAGGGCAGAGAAAGGCCTCTGCGGAGCCAGCTGGAGGACACTGCCCTGAGCAAGTTCGACTAATGTGGGCCCTTGGCATACGGCAGCCCGGTGGCACCAGGCACCCGCCCCTATAGGGCAAAAGGAGGTTTCATAAAGGCAGCATCTAAAGATAGCCATGCCTCATGTTATCAGAGTTACAGCCCCACACTTCTTGCAGACAGCAGGAAATTGGCAAAACTTGGCCATTTTAAGAAAAATAACAAAATTGGACTATGAAATATTTATTTTTAAAAATGGCTTGCTTTACTCTTCCTGCATGATTGTGTTTACTCTTTGTTCCTTCTTCATGAACAATTTTACATAGAAGCCAGCAAAATGCATTTTTGTGGGGAGGGGGTTATGTCCCATCCCAAGTGGCTGGGCTCAGCTACTCAAGGCCCCAAGCAGCAACGCCAAGAGCACTCCTGCCTGCAGCTCAGCAGAAAAGTGGCCTCCCTGCCCCTCAAGGGCCCTCACTGCTCTGTCTCTTGGCATTACAGTGGTACCTCGGGTTACAGACGCTTCAGGTTACAGACTCCGCTAACCCAGAAATAGTACATTGGGTTAAGAACTTTGCTTCAGGATGAGAACAGAAATCGTGTGGCGGCAGTGGGAGGCCCCATTAGCTAAAGTGGTACCACAGGTTAAGAACAGTTTCAGGTTAAGAACGAACCTCAGAATGAATTAAGTTCTTAACCCGAGGTACCACTGTAGCTGCCCTAGTGTTATTTTTCTCCACGCCTGATGCCACGCTGTTAGTTTATAAACCTGGAACAGGAGCCAAAGTTCCATGTGACTAGTTGCACATGGCCAAGGAGGCTTTGTGTATCCTGAGCAGTGGATTACCACCCCATAATGTTGTGGGGAGTTTCATAAACTGTTCAATATGGAAGGGAGGGAGATGCCCCTGAAGAGTGGGTTCTTCCTTTCATGGCCTGCTTGTGGGATTCCTGGAGGTCAGTACCTATCTATATATGACTTTCTCATCTTTACCAAGGTCTGCTATTTAAAAGTCAAACACCCCCCGGCTCCACACAGGCCATTTTGCACTCACCTAAAACAGTATGCTAAGTATCTGAGGAGTATTTTTCAGGATGAAGGTTTGTCCCCAGACTTGCAGGGTGTCTGACACACACACAGACAGACAGAGTGGCAAGCACCCAAACACCGTAACCCTTGTTTGGTAGCACTTGTGATGCCTGACTGCACCTGGCCCCAACCCAAGGGGGCATTCCAGGACCACTCACCTGGGGCAATGAAGGCATCTTTCAAGACCAAGGAGACGGTTTCTGGCTTTCGAGCAGGCACTATCTTTTGCAGCTTCTTGGACCTCGTCCCGCCACTGGCCACTGGGAGCGCGAAGGTGGGACGTGGCTGCAGCAGAGGCTGTCTTTGTGCCACGGCAGTCTGAAGGGTCAGGCTGCAAGGCACTCCTCCCCCTGGCTGCTGGGTTGCCAGGAGGCCAGCCTGGCTCTGGCTGAAGGTGGTGGCTGGGACATTGTGCGTCGGAGTGGCTGAGGCTGTGTGAGTGATCACCGAAGACTTGAGCCCAAACTTTGGGACCTCTGAAGCAGCAAACATGGACCCCTGGGAAGCCATGCCGGCATTCAGAGGCAGCGCAGTCTGCTGTGGCAGCGTCTGGGGCAGCACGCCTGGCTGAAGGAGCGGCACCAGAGCCGGGAATGGAGACAGGAACTGTGGCTGGCTGCTCAGAGGGGGTTCAGAATTGAAGTTGGAGGGCTGCAGGAAGGAGTCCGTCCCACTCCTCAGGCCAAGGCACTGGTCGGCACCAACGTCCGTTGCAGAGGGAATGATAGGGGCAGGAACTGGGGTGGTGACGAGCCCTTCGCTGAGGTTCACTGGGGGAAGCGTGTTGGGCAAAGAACCCGAAGAGAGGTCGGATGTCTGAAAAAAGAGTGGGAAGAGGCACGTTAAATGTGGCCAGATACCAGGTGGGATGTTCTATATTTCTAAACTGGTAAGTATTGAGGGAGAGAAATAGGACCCAGATCGGACTCCACTGTTGGTGTTACCCACCATCACAAGTAATTCTTCCTAAAGTTACATGCTCTTCCCCGCTCCGTTATTAGCTATTAGCCTGCGGGAGTCAATAGAGAAGAGCTAGCCAAACTGTTGCCCGTCAGATGCTGTTGAACTACAATTCCCAGTAGCCACAGTCAGAATTACAAAAGGTAAAAGATGATGGGACTTGTAGTCCAGCAACACCTGAAGGGCACCCATTTGCATTACATCAGCGACCTAGCCTTCAACTGGGGAGATCTGGGTTCAAGTCTCTGCTTTATATGGAAACTAGTTCGGTGACCCTGGGACACTTGATCTCTTGGCCTAGCCTACCTGAAAGAAAAGCGCACACACCCCTAACTTGAGTTACAAAAATGTCCCTGCTTCATCATCTGCGCCTACTTTTCATACTCACAGGTGATCACAGTTAGGACCAAACAGCTAGAGTCACACACACACCAGCTCATGTAGTAAGATCTATAGTTATATGAGTCCAAAATGGGCACCAACTCATTCTGAATTAAGAGAAGCCATGCTGCTTAGAGTTACCCTAAGGATATTTTATAAATTCAGATAAATAAATAAAAGTCATCTGGGAATATTTGTTCAGATAAATATGCCCAGCTGTGGTGCTGACCAGCTGACAGCCCAAAGGCATTGAGAATGCACATGAAAATCAAAGACCAGACTACCTTGACTCTAGGAAGACTTCTTAGGAAACGGCTTCTACTCAGGTGACTGAGATCTACCTCACACAGTATTATTTACTCACTAGCTGTCAGCAACTATCTAGAGTTTCAGCTGGGGGACCTTTCCCAGCCTTGCAGGGAGACTAAACTTTCCTCATGCAAAGCACACACTCCAACTGCCACAGAGCAACAATTCTTCCCCATCCTTACCTGGGAAGAATGGCTGCAGGTGTCTTCCAGGGCAGAGCTGGCAGCAGGAGTGATGGGGGATGCATTGAAGTAACTAGGACGACTGGAAGAGAAAAGATCTGGGCAAAGATGGGGGGGGGGAGGCAAATATTACAATCACTTCTGGATACTCCTATTCATTTTACAGCTGCACTTTGCCAAGCTGCATTTAAATAAACAGAAAACCTTTGTTACGCACCAGGAAAGAAAAAAGAAAAGAGCACCTTCCACACTAAAAACAACAATAAAGTAAGGGAATCTGCTTAATTTACATATGGAAAAGCTGCGTTTAGTAAGGAGGGACCTCTCAGAAAGACACAAGGACCCAAATACCTATTTTAATTTCATTTCGGTTTATTTCAATACATAGTTGCCCTACTTTTAATGCAAGCTATCCCAAGTAGCTTAACCACTCTTACATATTTTTATTAACACTTTTACTCTGCCTTTCGAAAGGCTTACAATCCAACAATAAAAATCCAAGTAAAGGTGGTGACGACGACCACAATAACAACAACAGGGCCATTCTACCCCTTCAGCATTCTTCCACATGTGAGACCACTCTAGAGAGAGGTCCACTGCCCAGTGAGGGTACTGCTGCTTTGCCTACAGATGGGTCAATATTCATACCTCCTAAACTCTGAATAGAGGAAATGATGCTAAATGGAATGCACCTCTATTCTCAGCACAGCGGTGTTGCTGGTGATGTTAATCACACCCAAATGTTGACTGCCAGTCTAAAACCAGTGGAACAGTACATACCTCCTCTTGGAGGAACTACACCTTATAGGAACAAACTCTGGATACTCCAAAATCCAGATAGCAGAGGGCAATGCAGCAAAACATTAGCATAGCCTAATACTTTCAATATACAGCTTCATAAACGATACCAGGGGAAATCTGTGCTGGCAAACAAGAGTGTTTTAACCCCTGCAAAATTCTTACCTTGAAAAAACTCAAAAGTATCCATACAGTTTGGCTGGAGAGGGCTGAGTCCTGGCTGAATCATGTCAGCATTTCCTAAGTGTGCTGGAAAATTTCAAAGAGAAAAAGAGTGAGAAGGTGTACTGGAGAGCTTCTAGACCAGGGTGCTGGCCAGCCGCAATCAGCATGGCCAATGGGCAGGGATGATGGGAGTTGTAGTCCTGCAGCATCAGGAAAGCACCAGTTCAGCTAACCCTGTTCTTGATTTTCTGTGGTGCCCTCTAATGCTTTGGAATACAGTTCCCATAAGCCCAATGCAGCATGACCAATGGCCAGGGATAATAGGAATTGTAGTCCACAACATCTGGGCACTGTGCTGAATACACTTAGTATGGATGACTCTGGGAAACTGAGGTTGAGGGTGGTACAGGCATCACCAATACTGCACCAGTGTGCCCAACTGCCCAAAAGCAAGGTGTGCGGGGGTGGGGGGGAGCAGGAAATCTGGAGCCCAACAACTAATACCTGGAGTTTGGGGCCCCTGGGATACAGCACCAGAGGCAGGCCAACTTCTCTGTGTTTTCTGTCTCCTATTGCTACCCTCCCCATTTACGTAACAAGAGCAACATTGTGATCTGAAAAGCTGGGAAACTGATGGCAGCATGGTACAAAACATGGTTGCTTCCCCTCCAAGGCAGCGATGATCAAATTTCCTATTTTCAGGAAACAATTTCTACACTAATGTCAGATGCTGGTAGTGGTTGCTCATGAGTAACCAGGCAGGGCTCCGACCTGTCTTTAACAGGTTTTATTTGGTGCAAATTATTTACAGTGCAGAAACACAAAGTTCATGTCCGTCTTAGTCACTTGCAGATTCTAGGAGTGGCCCCTTCCAGTTTCTCCCCCAACAGAAGAACTTGGGACACCCCAAATCTCCGCCTCGCCTCCTTATGTTTCTCCCCTCTGCGTAAGCTGGGCGACAGAAACGGTGTCTCTGCCTCCTGCCCAGTCAGGCTAGGTGAGGCGCTTGGGCTCTCAGTAGGATCTTCGAGCCCTCCCCTCGCTTATCTCCCTCCTTCCCACTGTGCTCCACTGGAAGTGTGGCTTTCCCCACCGCTGGACGAGGAGCTGCTCCTCAGAAGCGTTGGAGGCTCTTTGTACCCCCCTGGCCCCTCCCCTGTTCCAACGGCAGTCCCCTGACAACTACCTAATATGTCCCCCAAACCCAAGGGGTTTCTGAAGATTCGGCAGGGTGTGTGGAAGACCGCATAAAGTAGAGCAGCTCACACAGGGCATGGGAGGGTTTCCGGACACTTTCTACCACCTCACATCAACTGAGAGCATGTCCAAGAATACCCCCAATGCTCCCCCCTGTGCCTGAGTGTTTTGTGGGTGGATTGGAAGTAATGGGTGCGGTTTGCTAGGCACAAAGAAAGCTGCCTTTCTTTCCATGGAATCAGACCACCATCTGGGTGCCTGGAACCACAGTGCCTCCCCCCAGAGGCTCTTTCACTGAACCTCTCACCAAGGACTATTCTCTGGATTAGAAACTATTCCTCTAAAGAAAATAATCTACCTTGACCTCTAGATTCAAGACAAGGTTCTACCAATTTCTCACCTTTGCCCCCTCCCCCCCCCCAACTTAAAGAATGGAAAGAAACGAGTGCTTAATGTCTAAAGTGCATGGGATTTGCCTGGAAGTTTTTCCCCTAACCTCTGATGCCTGCATGGGTGGGCCTGTGAACAAGGAAGATAATCTTAAAACAAAAATTAAAAGCTTACTGACATAAACTCACACAGAATACAATAAAAATGGTGGATATGGCGAATAAAAGAAATGTGAAACTAGAAAAAATAAAACACAGATACAGAAGTGATATAATTCTATGTATAGTTGGAGATACCCATTTAAATGTTCCAAGGCAAGATTCTGTGGTCTTTTTTAAACTATCCCAATACTGGTGGCTGCTAGGAAACACATTTGGAAGTAAGACAGCAAGGTACTTCCTCGCTCCCACGCCCCCCAAAACAGGAAAGAACTTGGAAGCACTTGGAAGCCTATCCTGTGGAATTCCTTCTCCACAGATGATCCAGGAAAGGGCAAGCTTCTCTTACCTATCTCTCTGGGATTTGGCCAAGAGAGCGGCTGGTGAGACGACAGTGTGGAGAAGAGGGTGTCTGGCAGCTCTGACATAAGCATGTCTGTGCTGAAGAGGCAGTCCAGTTCCATAGGGACTGGTGTTTCCCTGCCGTATGTCTCTTTGTGCCAGAGGAACGTGTCATCATCCTGGTCAAGGGAGGGAGGGAAAAGTTAAAACAGGGCCCAGTTTGGATGTCAGTATTTGCAATTTTAGTGGGGACTGTCATGTTTTGTATTACTGTCTTTGTGGTTTCTTTGAAAATACATTTTAAAACAAAAATAAACATTAAAAGAAGCAGGAGTGTCTGGAGCTGCACCCAGCTAGCAAGGAGTCCACAAGGCATAAAACTCAGCAATTTCCTTTCTCAATTGAGAGGAGAGTCACAGAGCACATTCTGCAATGAGCAATTCTTTGGGGATAGGGTTTCTTTCAAGGAGACCTTGACGCACATCTCTCAGTTAAGTCATGGGCATCCTGGTTGGCTCAGCTGCAGCTGCGAGCAAGAAAAACCGAACTCATAGTGGATTTTCTATAGAATAATCAATAGGACCATTAAAGAACTTTGGAATGCAAAATGGTGCTCAACTGTAGCAATTCAGTGAATTTTACTGGTTACAGCACCCCTCACTTCCCCTCTGACCTGCAGACTGCCCTGGTTTCACACCTAATTTTTAAGCAAAAATAAGAAGAGGAATACCTTCTTCTTAACTTTCAGGCCTAACCAACAACAAACAAAACAAGAGCTAACTCAACACCTACCCGAACCAAGCTGGAGAGGTCTTCATCTTTATGTTTCTGCAACTGAAGAAGAAAAATAGATTTTTCCCCAACAGAATTACAACACAGTTCTAGAGTTACCATGAACTGGAGCTCCTATCTGTGTGAGGGATTCTTACTGCCTTGAAGCAAAGTATTTTATCATTCAGAACTGGTCTGCCCATGAGGAAGGGTGAGGCAGCCACAAAGAGAGGCATAAGCCCAAGAGAGGCTGTGCCACAAAAGGCTCTCTGCCCACCTGGCTGCCAGCAGAGATACGGTTCAGGCAGTGGCACCAATTCCCAGCAAGATCTGGACCATGAACAAGAAACCCTATCTAATCCTGAAAGTGACCCTCCAGGATGTTATTCCAAGTCTATCATGAGTTTGCATGAGTTAGGAGTTTAAAAACAGCTATCCTTGAAGTTTCCTGGGAGAAAGGAGAAGGGAAGTGAGATAAAGGAAGCAATGTCAACAACTCGACAAAGGCCTGGTTACCAGGGAAACAGGGATAGAAATGTGACATTAGAGGCTCAAAAGGCCTGGGCACCTGGGGCACCCCAAGGTACTGTATTTTCCCATCTATAAGACACCCTCATGTATAAGACGCCCCTTACTATCCGTGTATAAGACGCCCCCTAATTTTTGACATTATTTTTCAGGGGGGAAACCTAGTCTTATACACAGAAAAATACGGTAATTGCGGGGGAGCAGATCACAGTATGGAGCCATGCATGTTTACCATCCTATGACCTGCAATCTTTCCTGATGTAAGTAGAAGGATGTTTATGTTTTAAGAATATTTAGATGTTTTAGGACTCTCTTTGTGAGCTTTACCTATAATTGTTGTTGTTTAGTCGTGTCCAACTCTTCGTGACCCCATGGACCAGAGCACGCCAGGCACTTCTGTCTTCCACTGCCTCCCACAGTTTACCTATAATACCCTTGTTCTAATTCTTATTAACTGGCCGTTCGGATAGAACAACCGCATTGAGTTGAGCTCTCCCCTATTGCAATAGCTACAATAATTCTGGGTTCTTCCTGGTTACTGGACTTGAATTCATTTCCTTAGTTGCATGTTTTATTTAAAAGGTCCCTCGCCTGGGTAATGAACAGCGTGGTATAGAAGCAAATTCTTACCACAGGTTGGATGACCACCTGTCGTGTATGATGCAGTTGGGATTCCTGCACTGCAGGCTAGATGACCCTCGGGGTCCCTTCCAACTCTACAGTTCGATGATACTTGGACTATTCAGGTGAACCAGGACAATTTGAGTGACAACAGAATGCAAAAATCAGTACAAAATTAACATTTTATTGATTGGGGCCAGCATATTTCTACTAATACAGTTGAATTACCAACCCTTTTCATTCTTAAGCCTTCATTGGTAAGCTGAAACTTTTCCTTCCTTTCTGGAGGCAATTGAGAAGATACTGGTCTACTTCCAAATAAAACCTGGATGTGAAAAACATACCCTTTTTTTGAAGTAGGTTCTCCACTTGTGGTACTCTCGGATTACTACTTCTATCCGCCGTTTCCAATACTTCCCTTCTGTTGCAATAGCCTGAGGAAGAAAAATGTTTAAAAAATAAAGTGGTGGCGGCGAAGTACAGTGGGCCCATCACTCGTGCTCACTTTACACATGTGGGCACAGGGGGCAGGAAGGAATCAATAAACAAAGAGTGGGAGAAACCCATTCCCCACTCTTCATTTATTTCCCTCCCACCTACCCACTCAACAGGTTTTCCTTGTTTATTGAGCTCTGGGAAGGTTACACTTCCCAAAGAGGTTTAATAACCAATCCATTTCCCCAGGGAACTGTGGGAATTGTAGCTCTGAGGGGAATAGGGATCTCAAAATAACTCTTAGCACCCTAAACAAACTATACCACCTGGCCTCTAGCATCTGACACACCATCTGCCTGATGGCGGGACCCACCTGCCCACCCAGAACTGAAAAGAAGCCTACATTCAAATATGTGCATTTGCTTATGTACTTATGACACTCTCTACCCCAGTGTCAAAACACAACAGAGAACTATGGAAAGACAGGAAGGGGCAGATAAGCAAAGGCAATTAAGGCAGTGGCGTAGCATGGGTTGTCAGCACCCGGGGCAAGGCAAGTAATTTGCGCCCCCTAACCCATGGATTTGCGCCCCCTAACCCATGGATTTGCGCCCCCTAACCCTAACCCCCAGATGTTGCGCCCGGTGCGGCCGGCCCCCCCTGCACCCCCCACGCTACGCCACTGAATTAAGGTGAAAGCAGCATAAAATGAGATTAGCCCACAGCATGAAGAGATATCCACTGTACCACAGTCACATTTTTCTCTGCCTGATGTACCTCAGGGCGCCGGTGCTCATCTACCTCCACAGAACCATCCAGGGGAGTCACAAAGTGGCACACAGGGTTCTTCCGCTTCTCCAGATCTGCAACACGAACCAGGGCATTAGCAGTGCACATCTCTAGGGGGAGCAAGTCAGGTCAGATTTAACTGCCATGCTAAGTAAGCCACAGAGCAGGACTTCCGCTGTTAAAGAACCAGGGATGTGCACATGCCAGATTCTGCACAAGTGTTAAGAAAAAAACGGGAGTGGCAGTGGGCAGCGGGCTCCGCACCGGGAGGAAGCTGCCCAGCAAAGCCAGCTTAGCATCGCTGGGCAGCTTCACCAGGCAGCTTCCTTTCAACGCGGAGCAGAGCCCACCACCCACTGCAGCCATACCCAGCGTATAAGACGACCCCGACTTTTTAACCTCTTTTCCGGGGTTAAAAAGTCGTCTTATACGCCGGAATCTACGGTAGTGAACAACTGAACCAGGGAGACATCATGTTTAGAGTGTTTTCAGGTTCAACCATCCCCTTTTAATTTTATTTTAAAATGAAACCTCACCATTCAATTAAAAATGTTCAAGGTTACTTTCAATAATATTAAAATAAAAAGAACAGATATGCTATCCACAGAGAGGAGAGGAACCAAAGGAGGGGCAGATGGCCTTGTTCTCACCATGGGCAAATTCCTAGGGAACAAAGAATGGGTGAGCAGGCCTTGGCCCCACATTCCCCTGCCCTCTAATGCATGGAGGGGGTTAGAGGAGACAGACCCTTTCCAGTGGTGGAGCCTAAACCATGGAGCTTTCTCCAAAGGGAGACTTCCCTGCCGCTGGCATTACTGGGGTTCCTAGGAAAGGCTGAGATTCTGCTTTCAACTGGTATCTGACACAACGGAGAAGTTGCTCCCTCTGCCTGATTTGGCTATGGGATGTTTCTTCCTGGTTTTGTGTGACAAGATTGCTTTGTTGAGGCTTTTATATTGCTGCTTATATTGCCTGCACACCCTGAAAGAGGACAAGGCATATGATATGTAATAAACAAACAAAAGTCCCAGGCTGGCCACGTACTAATGTGTGGATTTTCCCAAAGCACCCAAACACATTTAGGATGGGCAGAACTTACACTGAATGTACCAAGCCCTCCAGATGGCGTTGTTGAGCCGGATTTTATCCCTACACTGAAGCTTCAGGCCTTTGAAATTCTTCCACTTGGGTGAAACCAACTTGCCGCTGCAACAAAGCAGAGAAGGTTCAGATTTAAACAACAATAATAAACAATGTATTCTGAAGCAAAACAAAGCAAAGATACAGCACACCAGGCTGACAGCTTAGAAGGCTACCTAGTGTCCTCTGCCTGGGCCTGAGTGTTAATTCTGACCAGGCCTGAAAGCAGAGCTGAAGGGGACAAGTTGTGACTCATGGGGACACTGAAACCCCTTATCTTGCTGCCAGGGCAAACCCATGTTTCTACTCCAGCCAGCCCTGCTCACATACAACTTTTTTAATTAGGCAGCAGATATTTAGATATTCTGTTCTGTTGAGGCGAATATATGCCTTAAAAGAGCCACATCATCCCTTTTGATCACTGTGCTAGTTTCTGGATTTGGGGTATAGTCAGTGCTAGTTTTCTAGAAAAAGAGGTGCCGGAACTCACAATGAACACCTCCCTTGTTCTCCTATAGGTAAGAGTAAAGGTAAAGGACCCCTGGACAGTTAAGTTAAATCAAAGGAGACTATGGGGTTGCAGCGCTCATCTCGCTTTAGACCAAGGGAGCCAGCGTTTGTCCACAGACAGCTTTCCGGGTCATGTGGCCAGCAGGACTAAACCGCTTCTGGCGCAACGGAACACCATGACGGTAGCCAGAGCACACGGAAATGCTGTTTCCCTTCCCGCCACCGCGGTACCTATTTATCTACTTGAACTTTTTTGCGTGCTTTCGAACTGCTAGGCTGGCAAGAGCTGGGACAGAGCAACGGGATTTCACCCCGTCACGGGGATTCAAACAGCCAACCTTATGATCCGCTAGCCCAGGAGGCTCAGTGGTTTAGACCACAGCGCCACCCACGCCAATAATGGCAATGGTGTCCACCTGAGAGGTGTCAGAATTGAGTTCCAGCTAAAAAAAGAAAAGCCCTGGATATAGTACTCTGAAGCAGTGGCTTTAAAAACTGCCTTGTATAAGCTTCCTATAAGCCTTACAAGGTCAGGCTACTGCATTTGTCATTTTAACCTAATAGATGACAGCTCTCCAGGGTCTCAAGCAGGGAGGGATTTCTCCCATCCCATCATTTTTCTTAGCTGGAGATGCCATGAGTTGAACCTGGGACCTTTGCCCACAAAGCATGTGGTTTTCTGCTGAGCTATGGCCCCTCCCTAAGGAATGCTGGAGAGTCCCATGAAGGCCCATCAGGTCTTTCTCTGTAAGGTAATTGCTGGTGAGGACAAGCTTCTCTACGAAAGGAAAGATAGCTCACCCACTGCTGTGGATTACCATATTTTTCGCTCCATAAGGCGCACCGGACCATAAGGCGCACCTAGTTTTTAGGGGGGGAATCAAGGGGGAAAATCTTATTCTCCCCCCCCCACGCCCAAAGAGCAAAGAAGCCAAGACAGCAAGCGGGATCCATCCTGCTCGCTGTCTTGGCTTCGTTTTTAGCCGCGTGCAACCTCTCCTGGCTGGAGAGTCCTTTGGCAAAGGACTAGACAGCCAGCGGGATGGATCCCGCTCGCTGTCTTGGCTTCGTTTTTAGCCACGGGGCTAAACAGGTCCGGGAGCGGCGGCAAGGTTGCGAAGCCTTTGGAGCGCAGCGTGAGTTCCAGCTGTGCTCCAAAGCCTTCAGGGATAGCCGCCTGAAGCCTTTGGAGTGCAGCGGGACCTCGCGCTGCGCTCCAAAGGCTTCAGGCAGCTATCCCTGAAGCCAGCTCTCCCGGCTCTCATAAAAGGAACCCAAAGCCTTTGGAGCGCAGTGCAAGGTCCCGCTGCGCTCCAAAGGCTTCAGGCGGCTATCCCTGAAGCCTGGAGAGCGAGAGGGGTCTGTGCTCACCGACCCCTCTCGCTCTCCAGGCTTCAGCGAAAGCAACGCGTAGCCTCCGGAATGCGGAGGGAGCGCTCCCTCTGCGCTTTGGAGGCTTCACATTGATATTGCTGAAGCCAAGGAGCCTGCATTCGCTCCATAGGACACACACACATTTCCCCTTAATTTTTGGAGGGGGAAAAGTGCGTCCTATAGAGTGAAAAATATGGTATCTCCTGTAACTGCAAGCCATGGGGTGAGCGTTGGGATGTTCTATGACACACCCAGTTCATAAAGGGTAATGGTAAGACCCAAGAGCCTTAGAAGTTAGAACATGCCCAAGAACCCTTTGCAACATGAAGGGATTCAATGGTTGATGTGCAGAGGTTCCTTCTCAGCTATACTGCTGAAAGCATTTCCTGAGAGACTGCCTAAAAAATGAAGCCAATGCCCTGAGAAATCAAGCCCATCCAGAATCCTCTACAACTTTAAAAACATCTTTTGCGTTTCAGGATTGGTTGGGTTTGGGAATTTTTCCTGTGTTGAAAGCTGGTGAAGATCAAGACTGAGAAAGTTTTTAAGTGCATTCCTGCAGGATGGCCTCATTACATGAGCCAAAAGTAGCCCTGAAGAGGCTATAAGGGAACTATTAACTCTGGCCCAGCACAGATGGGGCATGCTTCAATCTCTCTCTCAATGCTGCCTTTCACAAGCAAATTCTGTGCAAAAAGGTTTTAAAGGTCACTGGCGCTTGCAACAGACAGCAAGCCAAGAAACAAGGAAGAAAAAAGAAATAATCACGTGGAAAACAACTTGTACGACAGAGGATAGACTTAAATATTAACCTCTTGACCATCTCGCCACACTTACCAAACACTATTGCAGATAGAGGTGAAAAAACATACTTAAAAAACAAACAGAGGAGCTTCTGTTCCAATCTGAATTTAAAATGAGGAATGTGGTCGCTAGAGCATGGAAGAGACAGAATTAAGTGACGCCAAATGACCTCAAATGATCAGTTCATTCAAAGACAGCAGAGGAAGTCCATGTTTTGCTGAACCGCAGAACAGCTGATGGGGTTCATTGAAGAACAGCTATTTTCAAACTGTTTGTCATCATGAGAGGGACTGAAATGTGCCTTGAAACATCCAGCCATGATTCTTGATGCACCCACCACTCCCTGCCCCTTAGAGCAAGGAAACCACATATAGTAGCCATTACATGCACACACATATATTGGCAGTGACATCATTCTGAAGGAGGAAGCAAGTACATGCGGGGATTCACTGATGCTGGCTACAGTGCAGCTAGCACAAGATACCACCACTAGCCAGAAAGCACAGAAAACTGTCTGGACAAATGAGAGGGCAGGATGCCAAGAGGCAACACGAACTGTGCCGGGATATCCTGGGTTTCGGAAGCTGATCTAAGCCAGGGGTAGGCAACCTAAGGCTCATGGGCCACAAGCAGCCCATGGGGGTCGTTTAACTGGCTCACGAGCCACCCCCAAACCAAGCCGCCTGCTCGGCAAGTCCCCACACGCTGTGCTAAACCGGTGCAGTGCAACATGGGGACTCGCTTCCATGGTGCCGGAAATCACATCTGAGCAGATGCAGACACTGGAAATCGTTTCTGCACAGACGCAGACGCCATAAATCACGGCTGCGCACGCTCATGTGCGTGCACAATCCGGCCCACAGAGGGATCTCCGTTGGAATGAACCAGCCCAGGCAAGGCAAACCTTGCCAACACCTGATCTAAGCTGATTTAAAGGGGGGGGTGTGTGTTTGTATACTGAAGACAGTGTTCAAAATCAATCTGGAAGAAAATCGATGCAACCCTAATGAGCACTACAATCGATGGTTTCCAAGAGCGGGAGATGGATGGGCTTTTGAACTGAGGTTACAAAAGCCGCATGGGATGTGGGACCAAAATGGGCCCTGCAGCTCTTGCTCCTTTGCCACCCGCCTGGCTGTATGCAACGTGATTTAGAGAAAGCAAAGCAACTGCAGGCATGAGAAGGCCCGCAGAGGCTTGGAAAAGCGACAGCTTTCCCTGCATCTAGTGCAGGGACAAAAGCCCTGATCTCTCACACCTGCTGGCCCAGTGACAGCTGCTTGTTTTTCCCTGGGATTGCCAGACCTGGCATTATTCCCCAAATAATCCTGTAATGGCTCATGGCGACAACTGTGTCTGTGACGGGCTTAAGTCTAGACAGGGTGGACACGGCCACCTGGCTTCCTTTCTGGTCCACTGCTTGGGAGGGGGTGTTTGGCTTTATCTGTTTTTAAGCACTTTGAGCAGAATGGCTGATGACACATAGGACCTCTTTAATCCTTGCCATGCTTTAAAAGAAAATGCCTCGCCCGATCGGGAACACAAATTCACTAAACACGAGGCTCTCCCTCTGGGTTCATTCTCTGATGTTACATTCCATTTGAAAAACCACACACAAGGGAGCAGCTACAATTTCTGGGTCAAAACAATGACATAGGAAATCCATAACCAGACATCTTGCTGCCTTAATGTAAAAACTGTCTTTAACTTAAAAGTTGCGCTCTGTCATTCTGACTTAACGGGTTGGTTAACTGCATTCCTAGAAAATATCCAAAGTGAAGTTCATGCCCCTTAAACTCAAAATGAGGGTGGATAAAAATCAATGATTTTTTAAAATAAAAAAAATTAAAAATGATATTATTTTTTTAAAATCAGATTTTTTTGATGTAAATCGGATTTTTAAAATAAAATGCTTTTGGAGGAAAAATATTTCTAAAGATAGCTTTCTATTTAAGTTACATTATAGTCCAAAGGCTATTCATCAGGAAATAAGGATTTGATTTAAGTTTTTCATGTGTGCTAAAACTCAGTCTAAGGTTGTTGTTTTTTAAAAAAATCGTTCAACCACATCAGTTAACAAACATGGATACATATGCTATAATGTTATTGTTTTAGTTAAACAAATCATTTAAATTGTTATTAAGGAAATGATTATTTTTCTCCTTCCAATAAAGTAAGCAGGAAAGCTGTCCAAATATAAACAGTTAACTTATTAAACCTCACAATAGTTTCATAATTATCTGTCTATGTATAGTATAACCAAATTAGTAATTTTTGATATACCGGTAACTGTAAAAACTACTCTGAAAATTTATTATTCCAAAACTGAAATCTTCATTATTAAGATTATACCAGCAAGAATGAATCTTTCTGTAAAAAAATGATTTAAATCAAGTCTTACTGACTAGTGATTTAAATCAATTTGACTTAAATCAAATCCACCCTGCTCAAAATAGGTTCCTAAATAAGATTTTAGTGACTTGCTGCTGCACATTTTACAGCCAACCCACTGACAATTGCTTTGTCAAAAGTGGGTAGTAAAAACCTGCGGAAGGAGTTTGACTGCATCGAGATGAATGTATACTGGCTTCCCCTCGCAATGATAATGTCAGGTAACTGTTTAGCTTCTTCTGTATTGTGCTATTACCACAGCACCTGACCTATGCAGCTCCTGTACTTGCTTCCCAGCCGTTATTCCAGCCGTTGCCAACCTGATGCCCTCCAGATGGTCTGAACGAAAACACCTGAAAGGCACCAGATTGGCAAAGGCACCAGATTGGCAAAGGCTGCTCCATTCCATTATATAGCAATGAAATATATAGTACAATTTAAAACAAAACACAACAACCACCAAACACACACCATCCTGCTGGACACTGAAAAGCACAGACTTGAATCATCTGCTAAAGCAACTCTTTGTCTCCTGAGATTTCCAGGGCTTTCAAAAGAGTGAATGGCCAAGGTAGACATAATTCTTCAGCTTCTTTTGTTGCCTTAAGAAGAAGAGTTTGGATTTGATATCCCGCCTTTCATTCCCTTTAAGGAGTCTCAAAGCGGCTAACATTCTCCTTTCCCTTCCTCTCCCACAACAAACACTCTGTGAGGTGAGTGGGGCTGAGAGACTTCAGAGAAGTGTGACTGGCCCAAGGTCACCCAGCAGCTGCATGTGGAGGAGCGGGGAATCGAACCCGGTTCCCCAGATTACGAGACTACCGCTCTTAACCACTACACCACACTGGCTCTCTTAACCCCAATTGCCTAACATAGAATGAAACTGTGGCTACAGGGGTTCAGATATTCCTGGTGTCCAATGCTCAGTTTCCTATCAAGCAATACTGGTGATGACAACCTCTGCATCATGTGCATCCAAAACAGGCAGGAAAAGGTTTGTGCAACAAGGGTATCTGTGTCTCCCACTCTCACAAAGTAAGACTGCATGGCCTTAGCCAGCAATCCCAAGACACCAATCAACAGATACGGAGGGCCCAAATATATGATATTTCAAATGCATAGCATGCAGCTTTGGCCACAGGTTTTTCCTCTTGAATACAAAGCATGTGGGTGGGGGGGTCCCTAGGAATGCAGAGTGTGGGGAACCCCTCCCTCTCCAGCTGCAATCTTGGTGACACCCCCAGCCCTGCATTAGCCTTGGACACAGAGGTTGAGATATTTATTTATATTGTGGCTTTTTTCCTTTCAGGCCACAGACATGGTATAAATGACAAGCAAATGTATTTCATCAGATTTACACCCACACCATCTTCAAAGGAGCCCAAGGTGGCAAACATACCAAGACTAATAACAATTAAAACGTCTAGTAAACAACTGAAGACAACCTTCCAAAAATCAGTTTAAAACTCCAAAAAAAGGCTCCAGTATGTAGTTAGGGTGGGCTAGTCAGATATTTTTTTGTATGTAAATGTTATTAGGAGTTATTAGCAAGGCTGGATTTAACAAATACTGTAATAGTAATCAAATATTGACAAACTTGTTTAAAAACAAAAGTAGCTCTACAGTCTGGATGTGTATAATGCACTCTGCTCTCTCTTGGCTGAAATCCTGGAGGGAGAGACTCAAGTTCTCAGCCCAAGTTCAGATAATAATTAATCCCCAACCCAAGAGGCAGGCAATACTTTAATCAACCTGCATCGCATGAGGTGACTTTTTAAAGCTGCTAATTCCCCAAAGGTCATACTGCCTCCCTTTAATCCTGTATTTCCTAAGAGCAACGTGTTCTTAAAAAAACCCACAAACCTCTTGTGCCATTTATTTACAACCCCCCCCAGGGAAGATAAAACAGCACGGGAAAGATATGAAGAACATTTGATTTGAGAAAGCAAGCAAGCAAAGCTGAGTTCATAGTAAGTTCTGAAAGCAGGGAACCATCCATGGGCAAACTGGAGCAAATGCATACTGGAAGATCAAGGAAGAATCAACCTATGCAGCAGTGGAGGGAAATGTAGCTCTGCCCCCCCCCAACCTCAGTTTGTTCTCAGCTATCCTTCCCACTGTGGTTTTCTCAGTAATGATGTATGGAAATGAAAGCTGGACCACAAAGAAGGCTGATCGCCGAAGAATTGATGCTTTTGAATTAGGGTGCTGGAGGAGACTCTTGAGAGTCCCATGGACTGCAAGAAGATCAAACCTATCCATTCTTAAGGAAATCAGCCCTGAGTGCTCACTGGAAGGACAGATCCTGAAGCTGAGGCTCCAATACTTTGGCCACCGCATGAGAAGAGAAGACTCCCTGGAAAAGACCCTGATGTTGGGGAAGATGGAGGGCACAAGGAGAAGGGGACGACAGAGGACGAGATGGTTGGATAGTGTTCTCGAAGCTACCAGCATGAGTTTGACTAAACTGCAGGAGGCAGTGGAAGACAGGAGTGCCTGGTGTGCTCTGGTCCATGGGGTCACGAAGACTCGGACACGACTAAACGACTAAACAACTACAACATCCCCCCCCCACCTGCCCATTTTGCTACTTAGCTACCAATCCAGGGGGTGGCACTGTCAGATTCCTCTTCTTCAGCCTCAAAATTGCCCTTGTAGAACTCAGAAGGGAGGAAGATGGGAACAAATCTAGAATTTATTGACGTTACCTCTGGCTCCACCTGCTGTTGGCTTCCTGTTTTACACCTCACCAGCCCCAATGAGCACCAGCCACCACTGCAGCACAGGACACTTTTCTACTAGTGAGGCTTCCTTGTGCTACTTTGTCTTGCAAACTGAACTGCTGCTTGGTGGTCACATGTTATGGTATAATCTGACTTTCTGTACTGATGTGTTACCTGCCCTTCACCATAATGTCCCAGGGTGGGTTAACCCTTCCCCCCCACCCCAGCTGAAACTTTACATCAGAGGACTGTGGTGGCTCCTATTAACTAAATCTAGGTGTCAAAGGCCAGGGTAAAGAGCTGTGCCTTCAGCATACAGCAAAAGCTATACAATGAAGGTGTTAGATGCACCTCTGCTGGGGGTGGGGGAGAGCAAATTTCACAGCTTAGGGGCTGCCACAGAGAATGCCCTCTCCCAGGCTGCCACCCTGAGGATGATGGTATAATTCCCCTAAAATTAATCTGGAATCCCTTGCCACATGCAAGAGATTACAACTGTTGTTTATTACTGGGTGGCATTTGTGTCTCGTGTGACTTTCTATTTAATTTTATCAGGTAAGCACCTGCGGAGCATCGCAGCTGTACATTAGGAGCAAAGGGGGGGAAATGCTCTGTGATGCTCCACAAGGTGCAGCAACACAGCTGAGTTCATGAAATAAAAGCAATTCCTTACAGCTACACTGCAGCAAAGGGTCGTCTTCACTACTTACCCAACGGCCATGAAATAGAGGGTCAGAAATGAAAATGGCAGGTTACTATTTCCCGCCCAGAAAGCCAGCCCCAGCATTGTTAAAAACAACAACACATTTAAGAAACCTCCCACCAGTGATAATAGCTCAAAGCTAAAGCACACAAGCACTAGTACAGAGACAGTGAAATAGCAGAACAACAGTAACAGAACAGCTCTGAAAAGGCACAGGACAAAGAGGCCGCGAATCGCTGGCCCTTAAAGTGCTACCTGCAGAACTGCAGCGGGGGGAAACTCTTGCGCAGACTGTCTTGATGACAGAATGAAAATTGATGTTTACTGCTAAACCAAACTTCAAGCAGTAAAAGAGCACGAGAGCCTTGCAGATGGCTTCCCCTCTTTGCCTTGAAACAGGTGGGGAGAGTGCTGCTACTGCACTTAGGTTCTGGACATCTGGGTGGCCATTCTGAGGACAGGATGCTGGACTAGAGGGACTACTGGGTTGGCTGCCTGATTCAGCAGGCTATTCTCACGTTCTTCATGTTAACTAATGCTTTCCTTCCCTGATCTGGTGCTCTCCAGTTGTGTGCTGGGCCACAACTGCCATGATACCTGAGCTGTGGTCAAGCCGGCTGGGACTAATGGAAGTTGGGAGTCAAAAAATAACTGGAGGGCGCCAGGTTGGGAAGAGCTGCTTAGTGCATTGCACATGCTGCTTCAGTGGACCACAGGCCCTGTGATTTGGCTGCTATCTGCTCATTGCTCCTTTGCCCTTGAAAGCAACTATGCTCTGAATGACCGTGTGCATCTCATGTATGAGAATTTTCACACACCATTCCACCTTGAAGCAGACACAGACCAAGTAGCAAAGCAGTGATAATCATAGTGAAAGATTATTTCAGAAAGGGGTAGCCCGAATAAGGGAAAGGCAAAGTGCTGTTGACAATACTATGCTGAATCAAAAGGCTGGGTTGTACAGTGGAGAAACCTGACTGCCACAGTTCAGACTGCAGCATGGGGTGGGGGTTAACATTTTGAAATGCTCCTCTTTGTTTATACCAGGGGTCTGCAACCCGCGGCTCCGGAGCCGCATGTGGCTCTTTTACACCTTTGCCGCGGCTCCGGGGCGGATACTAACGAGGGGAGGAGGCGCATTGTGCGCCCCGACACTCCCCACTGTGACGGGCGCTGTACTGGCTGTGATGTCGCATGGGGGCGGTGCATGCGTTAGTCACGCACCGTCCCGACGTCACCTTCCCGCCTGCCCGCCTGCTACATTGTAAGGGACATGTACGCTGGTCACTGCATTGAAAGGGGGCATGTACGCTGGCCACTGTTGTGAAGGGGAGTGAAGAACACACACACACAAAAAGGTAACTTGTTAATTTAACATTTATTTCTATGAGGAGAAGTAATTCTGAGGGGTCAAACAAAGAAATAATAAAAAGTGACAAAAAAGTTATTTTTATAATGACGAGTTTTGCGGCTCCCAGTTTTTTTTCCTTCGGAAACGGGTTCAAGTGGCTCTTTTTGTCTTAAAGGTTGCAGACCCCTGGTTTATACCATTTCCAAACCTCCCAATTAATAAAAATATATCAGAAAACTAAAGCAGGAACAGCAAATGTTACAAAAATACACAGAAGAATTAGTAACACAACTGATTAAAGAATGCTTCCTGGTATCAATTCCTTCTCCTTCTGACACAAAACCTCTCAGCTTCCTGGCTCTTACCTAGGACACCACCCATTGACCTTGGCTCTCACCCAGAGCCTAAATGAGTTCAAAGATTACCCACAAGATCTCACAACAGAGAGGCGTCATGGAACGTGGTGACCTCACCCTAGGTCGCCCACAACTTTGACCTACTCAGCACTGTCAGTTCCAAGCTACAGAAGATTTGGATTGGTGAGTTTCCCAGAGGGTCCAAAGGATGGTAAATAGGGCACCCATCCGCTTATACAGTGATGCCTCGCAAGACGAAAAGAATCCATTCTGTGATTCTCTTCGTCTAGCGGTTTTTTCATCTTGCGAAGCAAGCCCATTGATGGATTAGCGGATTAGTGCTTTTAGCGGCTTTTAGCGGCTTATCTGCTGATCGGATCAGCTGATTAGCGGCTTAGAAAAAGGTGGGGAAAAGGAAAAAAACCAGCAGGAACTCGCAAGACATTGTCGTCTTGCGAAGCAAGCCCATAGGAAATTTGTTTTGCGAAGCACCTCCAAAACGGAAAACCCTTTCGTCTAGCGAGTTTTCCGTCTTGCAAGGCATTCGTCTTGCGGGGCACCACTGTAGTCCTCTGCACTTCTCTCCTCTTCCAGTTGTCTGTTAAAAAACCCATAATAAACAAATGGCCCCTTATGCCTGACCCTACTCCCTGCTCAACCGTGCATTATTTTCACATGTTAACACCCTTAACTGCACTATAATTATAGCTGATGGTTTATTTTATAATATCTGCATTATGTAAATAATTTTTATGTTATATAATAAACATTATATATATAGAAAGTGAAGTATATTGGTTTTAAAAAGAAAACTAACTTTTACTCTTAGTATGCTAGTTTTTATGGGCAGACATGGGGAAGTATGAAAAAGTGATTATCTCCCACCTGTAAATCTGAAGTGGTACAGTGCATTCAACCATGTTGGCATCTACATTCTGTATGTAGAAAACACAGCCAGCAACTAATTGTATTCTGGCACTGAGTCACTGGTAAATCCTTGTAGGAGATGAGTGGTGTCTTTTTGTTGCGACTTATTCAATTCCTAATTGGAACTCGGTCATAAAACCGTTAAGTGATGATACCCATATTCTGCTACACTAACCAGACTTTTAAAACAATTAATCTGAATGCACAATAATAAAACTGAGCAACTTAACACTCCTAAACCTAATTCTCAATACACATTCAGTTACCTAGCCTTTTCAGTTCAACTGAACTAAACAAACCAGTTTTGACAACGGCTCACACTTTCTCCACATTTCTTTATTGTTAAAAGAAAATTAATCTAATCTCTTTTGTGGGAAACTGGACGCGTGAATTCAGCTCTCTTCAAGCCAAAACTAACAATATTTTCTCAAACAGAGGTTCATTCAGAGCATCAGATAAGAACGCTCACTTATTGTGCTGCGGAGCAAAAAGGCAGACATGGCAGGACAAAAACATTCCTGTATTGAGCCAATAAGAATTGTTATTTCCCTCCTGTCTGGGCGGCTTCAATGAAGTCCAAACTCACCCACTGACTTGTTTGTATACAGTTTTCAAAATGGCTAGAAAGCAAATCCCCAACTGCCCTTGAAAGCTTCGAGCACAGCCATCGGCTCACATCAAGGAAGGACACACTTAACTCTGGCCTAGTGCCCTATTGCCATGAAGAGGAAAGAGCTAAATTGGAGATCATATTTAAGGGTGTTTTTGCAATCTTATTCCCCTTACCAATAGGAGTGGTTGAGGTCTTGTGAGACTTGCTGAAGCCAATCAGGAGTGTGTACAGTGCCTTTCATCAGTCTGTGGTGGTACTCTAGCTGTGACCCTACCTGCATAGAGACAGGCTGGCTTTGGTAATCCAGTCTCTGGTAATGTGCACAACATTGCGGCACCATAAAGACTTACATCCCCCTCCCCCCCACATGTTTTTTGTTATTAGTGAGCTGCCGAGCTTCCTGTGTCAGTTATGGATATTGTCTGCTCTGCTTTTATGGTATTATGTATTTATATTGATGTTTTAATGCGTTATAAGTTGCTTGGAGACCTTTGGATAATAAGCATCTAACAAGTCTAATAAGCATCAGCAGTAGTGATAGCTACAGTGGTGCCTCGCAAGACGAAATTAATTCGTTCCACAAGTTTTTTCTTCTTGCGGGTTTTTCGTCTTGCGAAGCACGGTTTCCCATAGGAATGCATTGAAAATCAATTAATGCGTTCCTAGGGAAACCGCTTGCCAGGCTGGCGGTGCGGAGAAGGGCTTTTCTCCGCACCGCAAGCCTTCAGGACAGGTACGGGAACAAAGGGGAAGGGGCGCAGCGCTTTCCCTCTGTTCCCGGGGCTTGCGTGGGAGGAGGGTTTTTCCTCCCCACCGCCAACATTCAGAACAGCATTCTGAATGTTGGCGGTGGGAAGGAAAACCCTCCTCCCACCCCAAGTCTTCAGGAAAGCCATCCGATGCCGGGCGGCGGGAGAAGGCTTTCCCCCTCCCCCTCCCGGCATCGGAGCTTCGTCCCGATGCCGCGCGGCGTGGGGAGACGTTCCCCCTCCGCCGCCCGGCATCGGGGCTTCGTCCCGATGCCGCGCGGCGGGGGGAGACGTTCCCCCTCCGCCGCCCGGCATCGGGGCTTCGTCCCGATGCCGCGCGGCGGGGGGAGACGTTCCCCCTCCGCCGCCCGGCATCGGGGCTTCGTCCCGATGCCGCGCGGCGGGAGGAGACGTTCCCCCTCTGCCGCCCGGCATCGGAGCTTCGTTCCGAAGCCGGCGGCGGGAGGAGGTCCGAGGACAGTGGGGAAGACGCACTGCGCTTCCCCGCTGTCCCTGAGATTTCCCTATGGGCTGTCGTCTTGCGAAGCAAGCCCATAGGGAAATTCGTTTTGCGAAGCGCCTCCAAAACGGAAAACCCTTTCGTCTAGCGGGTTTTCCGTCTTGCGAGGCGTTCGTCTTGCGGGGTACCACTGTATTACAGTGGTACCTCTGGATGCAAACGGGATCCATTCCAGAGCTCTGTTCGCATCCTGAAGTGAACACAACCCGCGTCTGCATGTCGCCGCTTCCGCGCATGTACATCATGTCATTTTGAGCATCTGCGCATAGGCGAACGGCGAAACCCAGAAGTAACGTGCTCCATTGCTTCCAGGTCACTGCCTGTCATCTCTGCCATATGGACACTTTATGTGGCAGTGCCATAATTTCTTCCACATATTTGACAAGCTGGTGGGGTGTAAGGATAGGGAACAGAGAGGATGCCCTGGAAGAATTTTACATTTATCTCACTTCCTGCCTCTAAAATAACCTTTGTGATGCCTGCACCCAGTGCTTTTCCCCCCAGAAAAATAGGTGCTGGTACTCACCATGAAGTTGTTATAGTTAAGTGCCACAGTTTTTCAACAACAAAAAGCAGAGGTGCTGGTACTGCATACCCTTGAATACCCCCCAGAAAAAAATGCCTGTTCCCCTTCCTTCTTTGCACTCCCTTCCATTCTCCTAATCTTGCTCGAGCTTCAGGAGTGTGGAAGAGGATGAAGGCTTAAGTGAGGTGAAACAGAAGTCTGTGTGGAGCTGGTTTAACACAGAGCACTGGACTGCAAAGGAACGTTACAAGAGATCAGAAACAACTTGTCCTCCTTTAAGTTATCAAGGGTTCCTTTATTCCTTTTATTACGGCTGGGATGGACACGAAGAGAGGGGACGACGTAGCTCTGCCACCGTTACCGTAACAAGTTGCAGTTAACATGCTCAGCTGCACTTCTGCTTGCCCCACCAAAAAGGTTAAGCCAGGGGCAAGAAGACACCAGCTGGCCACAACAAATGAGCATGGAAGACAGGACAGAGAACTGGATTGGAGTTCAAAATCCCAGCTCAACATGGGCTAAACTGGGACACACTTATTTGTCAGTTTGTAAAATTGTGACTAAAAAACGACCCAAGTCACAGGGGTGGTTGCAAGAGACATTAGACTTTAAAATGCAAAGCCAATCTGGTTTAGTAAGTACAGTGGTACCTTGGAAGTCAAACGGAATCTGTTCCGGAAGTCCGTTCGACTTCTAAAACGTTCAGAAACCAAGGCACGGCTTCTGACTGGATGCAGGAATCCGTGTTGGATGTTCGGGTTCCAAAGAACATTCGCAAACCAGAACACTCACTTCCGGGTTTGCAGAGTTCGGGAACCAAAACATTCGACTCGCGAGGTACGACTGTACAAAGAAATGGAAGATTTCAGAAAATTCAGCTTCTCTCCTGCCGATGGTATTGCAAAGGCTGGGAAGATTCACCTGTCAAAATTAACTCAGCTATTCGGCTATTGCATTTCCAGGAGCCCTGTTATCCTAAAGATGCGAGAACCGTTTAACAATGTGATGCGAGTCATAATTCTGGCTGAAGTTGAAGCATTTCCAAAAATAACTGCCAAGCTGGAAGTGTCACCTTATGGTTCCTTCCAAGTATTAAAAATGACCACCCAAACCAAGTAACGGGTGCTGGCAAATAATCAAATGCTTTGGGATTCTGGGGGATTCCAAATTCTGCAAAGCCTTGAAGTCTAAGCAGCAACTCCAGGTTGAGATGATGTTTTGTTTATCAGCAGAGCTGACCAAGATGGCTCTTGTGAAGTACCTCAAAACAACCTTATTCCAATTATTTATTAGCCTGTCTCTTACCCTAGATGAACAGGCGCCTGGGGAAGGTTTACTGACTTCATAGAACAGTGAGCTGTTTACCACATATAACAGGTGGAGAAACCTGAAGCTAGGCTCTTCTGTCACCAAGGATAATGTAGCATTCCCCACACAACACGACAAGCCTATAAATACCCTGAAGACTACAAGGATCTTATTCTAAACAGTCTCCTCGGTGTTCCAGAAAAGAGCATTTTGAAGAACCAGCTCACCTCTCCCATGCTGAACCTGTCCACAATGCAAACTCTCTCACACAATGCAAAAACAGTCCTTCAGTTACAGCTCAAAAGCTCATCAACAGCACCTGTTTACTGTTGAAAGCATTAAACTGAACAGAAACCAGGCAAAACATTAATCACAGAAAAAGTTAGTCTAGAATAATAATAAGTTATAATAAGTTAGTCAGGAAACCCTGTGAAAGCCAAAAGACCTCTTTCATAGCCTAAACAGGATTTGCAACAAGTTAAAATGAGATAAATTTGCAAAGTGACCTGTATCACAGCAGCCAGATTTTAAAAGTATGTCCTTGGAATGTGTTATCTGAATTCTAGAAGTTGCTTAGAAAGCAAAAGCAAACATCTCTTTTTAAAATTCGTATCACTGGCTGCAGAAAAATCACAGCACTTGCTTACAGGGCAGCCTTTTTACGGAGGGTAAGGGATGTGTTTTAAAATGCTTTGCATGTTTGGCTTGCCTCATCATATTTGCCACTCCTGTGTTGGCCAACAAGGCCTGAAAAAGCCATGTCAGTTCCTGGTTATTTAAGGGCACGTAGCAGAGGGAGGGGCCATCCTTTTGGCACCTCTTGCTGTCCTGCAGTTTGAAGTTTCCCAATTTATCCTCAGCAGTGGATCTGGGGTGCCATTAAGGGGAGCGAAGTTTCACACTGATGGATCTGGCCTACATGGGACAATCCATCTGTGTGTTCCCAATAAGACTGGATTAAGACCAGGAAATGGCAGCAAAAAGGATTTTAAAATCATCCTAGCATGGAGATTTTTCAGTCCCCCAAACTTTTCCACGGGAAAGCTTTTGCATCACCAACTCTCTAAGCAGCACAGGAAATAGTATTTTACTGCACCAGACTCGGCTGATAAGAAAAATTATTCTTTCAGATACATAGATATCTTCATCTAAGGCAGAGTTGCAAAGGTTTTTTCATGTTGTTGTTTTTTAAATGCTTTCCAGTTCACAGCTCATGAGTTTAGCCACTACACACTTCACCAAATAGCCAGGCATTTGGAAAAAATGAGTCTACCTGGAAACAGATACAGGCTATTTTCTCCCATACCCCTGATTCATGTCAGGAGTAGAAATAATTCAGGAATGGATTGTGCTGAAAAAGAACAGCTGCTGCAGGTTTATAAAAGACAATTAGGTCAGCTTGACGGCTTCTCTAGTAATGTAATGATATGCATATACATGCATGCATACACACACACACACAATAGGTCAAGAACAGCTGCTCCTGAGCCTTTCAGAGCAAACTCTGATCATTAAAACAAAATGTATGGTGCAAATGCAACTGAAATACTCACAGTTCTGATCACCTCACTTCAATAAGGATACTGTAAAGGTTTAGAAAAGTACACCCAAATTTTCAAGGGGATGGGGCAAATCCCCTATGTGGAAAGGGCTTATTCAAGGCTTTTTTAGTTCAGAGAAAAGACAAGAGAGAGAAAACTTGACAGAGGTGTATACAATTATCCATGATGTGGAGAAAGGAGACAGCAGAAAGTTGTTATCCCTCTCTCATAACATTCTGGAATTTGCTCCCACAAGAGGCAATGGTGGCAACCAACTTGGAGGGCCAAATTTACGGAAGATAAGGCTGTCAAGGACTACTAACCATGCTGACTATGTACTACCTCCACTGTCAAAGGCAGTATGCTTCTGAATACCACCTGCTGCAAAACACAGGGGAGCAGAGTGCTGCTGTGCTCAACTCAGGTCAGGTCAGCGAGCTTCTCACAGGATCTAGCTATCCACTGCGAGAACAGGATGCTGGACTAAACTGGCCATTGGCCTGACCCAGCAGGCTTTTCTCATGTTCTTAAAATGAATATTTAACAGTAGAAAGTATACACATAATGTTACTGCAGTAATCATCTACCTACAGCATCTTAAGAGTTAACACAAAGCTGGCTGCCGTCTTCTTTTTCCACTCTGAGCAGCTGTACACAGCCAAAGTCAAAGGCATCTCATCTAAACATTTATCCATATTCCGTAGACTGATGCCAAAGGAGATGAAACGAAGAAAACAATGAAAAAGAGGGGCCAGCACACTGGAGAAAACATGAACCATCTCATCCAAAGACACAAAACTAGAAGGAAAAACAACAACAACCTTTCATATAATTATTCTCTTACTGAAGACTATATTCTCTTGCTCATATAGAATAACAGAACAATATATTTGTAGAGTTGGAAAGAACCCTGAGCGTCATCTAGTCCAACCTCCAAGGAAGGAGAGTCCACCACCTTACAATGAACCAAAGTGTCATTCCGTAGTGTCTCTCGTGTTTTTTGGGGGTGGAAGCCATACCTGACTGACTGTACATAGTGAAGAAAACAAACCATGTTGCATAAAAAGCAGTGCTCTCCCCCCCCCCACTTCAGCGTTCTTGTTGCAAAGTATTAAGTGTGTCTATAAGTATTAAGTCCAAATCTGTGTGATCCAGGTTTCAAAGAGGTCCACATCTAGGCACTTCCAATGTCTCGTGATGACTAACTTTGCAGCTGTTAACAAGTGTAAAATTAAATTCTTATTAATTAAATTCTGGGGGTTGATAATTAAGCAACACCACTTTTGGGTCCAAAATGAACTTTTGTTTTATAACCTGATTGGTCAAATGTTGAACTTTTCCCCAAAACCTTCTATCATTTATTATTTTAACTAGAATAATTTTTTATTTACATTTAAATTGCTTGGGAGAAAATGTAAGTAAAGTACTAATTGCTGCTCATTTGAAAGAAAGTTTTTGTAAATGTGTGAATGATATTTTACACCATATTAAAAAAAACACAGATTAACAAGTTGTCTCAGGATAATTGTTGATGTTGAAAAATTTACACAGATTATTTTTGAAATGTGATTCCTAGTTTTCAGTGGTTTGTGTTGCATTATATTAAACAGATGACTGGCTATATCCCAAATGAACCAAATGGAATACCAACTGGAATGCTACTGAATTATTTGGAATGATGTCTGGATAGTACAAATGTTGAGACGGTAACTAACTTAGTAGTGGCTAAAATGTTACCGTAATTCCCAAGTACTGAAAGAAGAAAAGTAGAACCTCTGTTATCAGAATGGTTTATGGAACACAGCTATAGTGTATAAACATATCATATAAACATATGATATTTGGGTTCAGGATTTTCTACAGATATAGATCAATTTGTAAAGAAATTGTCACTCTTTATCAATTTTTTAAAAATGATATCATTTGGTGATGAAGTGCAATTTTGTTTTCATTGGTTTAATGAACTGTTTGGTTGATGGGTTAAGCAAACCAATTTTTAAAATAATGTGATGAATTATTTGGAGTTTTTTATTTCTCTTTTTCATTGTGTTTTCTTTTAAGAAATGTTATATTGTTTTATGTACTGTATTTCATAACCATTTTATTATTGCAAACCACTGTGGGGCCAAATGATGGGCAGTGCCTACATTTCTTAAATACGTAAATAAGTCCTACAAAGGTGTTTGGAAACTCGCGTAACAGGCAGGTAGATTTGTCAAAGACAGGGCTTGGGAAAAGGCTCCTCCATTCATGCCTCTGCTGAGTGGTGAAAACCACATTTGTGGCTGGCATTCATCTAAAGAAGACATACAAATGCTCAGCAGAGACGCCTTGAAATAGCTGCTCTAAATGGAACATCAGGGCTCAGAATGAAAAGTCTCCAACCTGGAGCCATTCTTCAGCCACTGGGACAGAACAGAGTGATGAGAAGTCAAGTGCTACCTCACTTAGCACATCAGAGCAGTTCGCCTTATCAAGTGGCACTTAATTATCCTACAATGTGGCGAGTGCTGGTGAAAGGAGTGCAGTCAGTCTGCTTGTGCCCATGACTGGCTCCCAGGCAGCCAGCAGAGAGGCGATGGAATCAAGCTGCAAACATCGACACCTCTGACAAGCTTGATAAAAGGAGCTGCCATTCACTTATCTGCTTAACAAAGGCCATGTAAAAGATTATAAATACAAACTTTCCCTTTGCAGAGAGACTTTGGATTTTATAAGCCTTCCAGCTAAGCAGGCAGCTTTTGATGTGGAAGCAGGGGTGCTTTTGAAAAGATTTTTGCTCTAGTACAGAGCAAAATTAAAAAATTAACAGATGCAGCTTTCGTTTGTTAGCATAGGATTGCTGGAATACCAAAGGCAAATCTTGAGCAGTATTATGGCTGACAGGCAAACTACATATTACATCAGGGGTGGGGAGCATGTGCCTCTCCAGCTGACCTGCCTGAGATGACTCCTTCCATCTCTACAGTTCTATGACCATGGTGGCAGAGACTGAGGGGAGCTAGAGTCCAACAGCATCTGGAAGGCCACAGATTCCCCACAACTGCATATAACAGCCCTCCAACTATTCTATTTCAAATGAAGAGAAAACTTGGAAGGCTGCAATTTTGAGCTAAGGAACAGCAGGTGGGCTGGAAGATCTAGGGGTTTTCCTCCCTGGCCATTTCTCCCCATTCATATATATCAGGGGTTGGCAAACCTGGGCAGGTTCACGGCCCCACAGACGTCACAGTGGGCTGGAGTGTACGCGTGCACACGAATGCGCAAATGCTATTTCCGGTGCTCCTTCTGGCATGGAGGAGGCGTGCACAGCTTCCCATTGGCTGCAGGAGCTTCCTGCAACCAATGGGAAGCCAGTCAGCTTCACGGAAGGCAGTCCCTGCTCTGCTCTGCACCAGTTTAGCACGGCGCACGAGAGCTGACCAAGCGGCCTGCAGGGGTCCATGGGCCAGTTAAACAACCCCCATGGGTTGGCTCATGGGCCTTAGGTTGCCAACCCCTGATATATATGAAGGCAGCCCTGCTTAGCAAATATTTTAATGTTTGATGTTTTATCGTGTTTCTACTGTTCTGCTCAGAGCCATCCAGAGGTGGCTGGGAAAACCCAGCCAGATGGGCAGGATATAAATATTATTATTATTATTATTATTATTATTATTATTATTATTATTATTATTTCCTGCCAAAGAATTTTAGATGAACGTCAACAAGTGTAATTGTGCATCTGAAACCCCATGTGGCTTTTTACAGAATGATAAGCTTTGCAAGAAACAAACTGTAGGAAAAAACTCAAGGAGAGCTCCTGTAAATGCTTCAGCAACATGAATTTTGCAAGGGATCAGCAGCAAGTGGGTGGAAGGCAGGTGGAGAAAAGAGAAGACATTTAACATCTATTTACAGGCAACTGTTTGTTTTGGGTTGGTTAAGTCTGAGATGGTAAAGTTTGAGAAGTCCTTGCTTAAAGAATACAACGCAGACCTCTCAGCCTTTGTTGACCTGCTGCTAGGGACACAGCCCATTTGGTATTGTGAACTTCTTGCCTTGGTTTGTTTTAGCATAGCAGCACAATCCACAAGCACCCTATCAAGAGCAACACTTTTTTGCCATTGGGAGAGAGAGCAGGCAGTTCTGTCAGCACACAAGCAGGTACTTTCACAAAGGATTCCAACTAAGAACATATGCAGACTTTACATGAAAATGTTAGCTATCTGATCCTATACCCACTGAAGTGTCTCTCTAACTACCCATTTTGGATTTATTTCTATTAAATAAATCAAGGCATGGTGTAATGTGTTGTTATTCATCTGAGGTTGTATTTACTGTATTTTTTGCTCTATAAGACGCACCAGACCATAAGACACACCTAGTTTTTGGAGGAGGAAGACAAGAAAAAAAATATTCTGAATCCCAGAAGCCAGAACAGCAAGAGGGATTGCTGCGTAGTGAAAGCAGCAATCCCTCTTGCTGTTCTGGCTTCTGGGATAGCTGCGCAGCCTGCATTCACTCCATAAGACGCACACACATTTCCCCTTACTTTTTAGGAGGGAAAAAGTGAGTCTTATAGAGCAAAAAATACGGTACCTAATTTTAAGACCTGCTAAGGAAGAGATGATTGCCATTATGCCCTGATACGTAAAACCACAGAATTCAAGGAGGGTGTACTTTCTTTTTTCCTTTGCAAGAAACAAACTGTAGGAAAAAACTCAAGGAGAGCTCCTGTAAATGCTTCAGCAACATGAATTTTGCAAGGGATCAGCAGCATGTAGCAGACATGTAGCAGACATGTAGCAGACATGTAGCAGCAGCATGTAGCAGACATGTAGCAATAACAGTCAGATTATGCTTATTCCAATTCTAATAGTAATCATCTGTGTAGCTACAGAAACAGAAGTGCCTATATTTTCACAATATGCTAGTATTGACTGAGCCCTCCTCCCAGAAGGAAATGCAAAAAAATTGCCTGCTAATAGTTCTGGGAAATAACTATTGCACAAGCAGGAAGAAAACACTTGGAGCAGCCCCAGCAATGCAAAATGGAACTCAGCAACAGCAAACCCTGTGGTACCAGACTTTGGGGGCAGAAGTCCAAGACCCTATTTAGGAGAATGAGCAGGTGGGACCCCAAACACAGCAAGGCTGCCATTTTGGAGTAGGTGAAGTCAGCATTCAAAATTCCCCAGGCGCACTTTGCAACCAAATGAAGATGCCCGGGCCTGACATCTCCACCATCTGGGGGTACATGCCTGGCCTGGGGATCCTTGGATCCTGACTGTTCTCACACACTAGCAACACATCCTGTAGAATTTTATCCATTTTATTTCATCTGCACAATCAGAATGAATTTCAGGAACCAAAAAGTTGTATTGAAAAATATAACTTTTGAGTCGTCTGGCCAAAAAATGGGAACGAGGCATTCCATTTTGGTGACTGAAACCCTGGTTTAAGGAGCCATTTGCTGCCTAGCTTATATATCTGAGTTTCCAACAGTGGTGAAGTAATACCCACCTACTGTCTGAAGAGGGGCATTCCAATAAGGCAATCAAGTCCAGAGTCTAAAATTACCTAACTGCACCATTTTCATTTACTACTGTTTTCATTTCATACTGTAGTCTGAAAACAGATGGGCTCTGGAATGATATGGAATGACAAGCTCCACTAGAAGCAAACATGTCCATTACAGTGGATATAACAGCTTCAATAAACAATGTTGTGATTCCTGTGTTACGCAACTTTTTCCTTTTCAAGCAGCCACTTCATCCACAGGGAGGATACTGCTCAGAATTTTGATGCTGTGTTCTCATGCCAAGGATTCAATCCCATCAAACTCAGGTCAGGAGGACTTGGTTCCATGTAAAAGGTAAGGTAGAGGTAAAGGACCCCTGGACGGTTAAGTTCAATCAAAGGCGACTATGGGGTTGTGGTGTTCATCTCGCTTTCAGGCTGAGGGAGCCGACGTTTATCCGCAGACAGCAGGACTAAACCACTTGTGGTGCAACAGGACACCATGATGAAAGCCAGAGCACACAGAAACGCTGTTTACCTTCCCGCCGCAGCGGTACCTATTTATCTACTTGAACTGGCATGCTTTCAAACTGCTAAGTTAACAGGAGCTGGGACAGAGCAACAGGAGCTCAACACCGTTGTGTGGATTCAAACCGCCAACCTTCCAATTGGCAAGCCCAAGAGGCTCAGTGGTTTAGATCACAATGCCACCTGCGTCCCCTTGGTTCCGTGTAAAGAAGCATAGAAACAGGATGTGTATGAGGTATCTAGAGTCTGCAGGCTGAAATCCTACTTTAGGATTCTCTGGATGATCGGGCTGCAAGGAATTCAGGCATGGAACTGTCAACAGCACTTCATCCTAGGCAGGATGCAAACTGATCATCCAGTGCATGTCTCTGTCCTACACAGGACCTTCTGTACATAAAGCATTTTCAAAAAACGGGTGTCCAAATTGTCCATGAAGATCGCTGAATGAGATTATGCACTGTCTCTAGGAGGCTTAGCCCATTGATGAACTGCTCTTACAGAAGGACACAATTTCTGTTTAATAGAAAACAATCTTTCTGAAGCATACAATCATTTCTTCTTGTTCACTGTTGCCCCTTCTTGGACCCTAAACCACAGAAACGCAGGCCTTTTCATTTCACATGCACTATAAACAAGTCCATAGTTCCAGCTCTGTAGGAACACAGAAACGAGCCTGACCCACAGCTGGATGAGACAACTAAAGAATCCCAATCTAATGCTCTAAGCTCTTTGGTGAGAGATTGGTAGGTACAAATGTACCCAAAGTAAATAAATGCAACAATAAGGCTAATGCTTGCTTGGCACAGACTCCAACCACTGAAAGGTAGAATGATAACTTTCTCATACCCCCAAAATGTAATATGAACAGTGCAATCAACTTTCTTTCCTTTTAGTCAGATCTGCTGCTTTCTATTATCTTTTTAAAAATATTTACTACAAATAAAATGCTCTGCTAGTCTTTTAGGCTGCTTCCCAAACCACTTCCTGTGAAAAACTGCCCACTTCAGGGGTTAATGCTTTGTCTGTTAATGACAGATTAATTTCCCAGAGGTAAGTTGGCTAATCAGGCAGGAAAAGTGTCAGTCAATTTTTCCAGCATTACCTTCACCTTCACCAGAAGGAGATAACAAACCACATGATCCAATGGTTGGTTTCGCAGAGACCATTGTCCTTGCTTTTCTACTGCTGAATCCCCCTTCTGTACATTTTACAGGGCTAAGGTTGGTAAGCTGCTCCTTTTACAGGGTAAAAGATGCAGCATACCAAATCCAGCCTTGTTCCTAAACTGCACACAGGAAAAGGAACAAGAAGAGACTGTTATTTTTTATCTTACCTACTAGCCTCAAGCTGTAGCAGCCTTGCAAATAAGTTCACAAAAATTACCACACACAAAAAAAGTCACTACAGTGGTACCTCGGGTTGGCAGGGGGTTGGACTCGATGGCCCTTGTGGTCTCTTCCAACTCTATGATTCTATGATTCTAAGTACTTAATTTGTCCCGGAGGTCCGTTCTTAACCTGAAACTGTTCTTAACCGGGAGCACCACTTTAGCTAATGGGGCCTCCTGCTGCTACCATGCCGCCGGAGCAGGATTTCCTGAAGCAAAATTCTTAACCCAAGGTACTATTTCTGGGTTAGCGGAGTCTGTAACCTGAAGCGTATGTAACCTGAAGCATATGTAACCTGAAGTACCACTGTAGTTCTATTATTCCATATAGTTCTAAATGCTAGTTATTTATTAACTAGAAGAAAAGGGAAAAGAGACACAATCAGCCTTTGTGATACTTCCCTACCAAACTACTTGAAAGCAATTCTTCTTTGCTCCAAGTGGCCAGCTGCATGCAAGCAAAACTATCCTACACAGCTTTCATACTGAAAACCTCCATAAAGTTGAAGACTTCAGACCAGGACTTAGTATTTAAGGTGCCCCAATGCAATTAGTCTTTAAGGTGCCCCAATGCTTGTTCCCCCCTGCCCTGCCCCACCCCCAATATTGAGAATTTTCTGGGAAGTTATGCATTTCATTTTTTTAACCCACCCTCACAGCACTGAAATCAACAACAATAATCATAAATAATAATTTCACACATCATTTTAACCCAAAATTTATAGGAGCTAGGTTTTGTTGATATCGTGATCTGGGCAACCTCAACAAACAAGATTCAGAGGGCTTACACTGATTAATCCCAGTGTTAACATCATTCCTAAAATATAACCATCAGCCACACATCTATCTTAAGCAAAGTCTCCTTAACAGATAAGATCGCCTCCAAAGCACGCAAATAGATCAACAAAGTAATTTCTGCTCGCTATATGAACCTGGTACATTACGCTAACTCAGTATAGGCTTCTGTTTGCTGCATATTCTAAAAAGAGCTTACACAAATCACAAACAATATTTACACACCTGTGTTAAGAACAAGAAGGGAAAACATTCTAACAATATTTTGTGTCACTTAAACATTACTTTGCCTCTAGCACTCTTTTTCCATAATAGGAGGGAAGGAAGTAGTAACACGGTTTCTATGCATGCACAGTTTGGGTAAATCTAAAGTTAACAGAATCCTTCACAAAATATCTTGCAAGTTTTCATTTAACTGAGGGAGAATCACTGTTGCAAAGCATTGTGAGACTGTGCACGCCTACAAACACCTATCTAATCCGGATCAGTCACAATCTTTGATCCTGTTGTGATACTTTGATCTTTAGGAGGGGAAGGCAAGGAGAACAAAATGTTCCTGCAATACTTTGTAGAGGTAGATAAAATACTTTCTAGGTCTCATTACTGTAGCAGAATGAATTTAGCACACAATGCACAATTTGTGTACTACAGTACTAGCTTAGAAAAATGAAGCATGTCCCTCCTACAACAACAGGGCGGTTTCTCTTCTGAAACTCTAGCCCACTTAGAAACAAAATTCAGCTGTAGCCCTAATAGTCCACCTGACACACTGTGTTTTGGTATTATTGAAAGCAAGTTTGCTTTGTAACTCACTGCCTGGAAAGCAGCCCCACAAACTGGTCTTGAACATCAGAGCAGCACTGCTGGATCAGGCCAAAGGTCTACCCAGTCCAGCATCCCTTTCCCCATAGTGGTCAGTAAGACGGCTATGGGAAGCCCCCAAAGGGACCATGTGTGCAACAGCACTCTCTTGCTCATGGTCCTCAGCAACTGGCATTCAGAGGTAAACTGCCTCTTAATGCGGCGCACAGCCATTATGACTAGTAGCCATTGATAGCCTTATCCTTCCTGAATTTGCCTCGTCTCTTTTTAAAACCATCTCCATATCTTGTGCTTGCAATGTGTGAAGTTTTGCTTTTTGTCTGCTCCGAATCTCTTGCGGGAAGAGCAACTTTTATCCACTTCCTTCACACCATGCACACAGACCTTTATAGTGGCTGCACACATTCCTTAGTTCTCTTTCTCCAGAGCCCCAAACATAAACTTTCCTTGCAAGGAAGTTCACCAGTCCCTTCATAGCCCTTTTCCACACCCTGTTTTTTCCAGCTAGATTACTGGTTTATGCGCCAGCTCCAACTTCTAATGGCAGGCTTCAAAAAAAAAGCAAGCAGACACTGTTTTAAAGTTATAAAAAGTTTGCTCATAGTAGTATGACAACAGACCTTCTTGTGCAGGCAACAGAATGCTGAACAAGACAGGCGTTGGTCTACTCCAACAGGGCAGCTCTTGCGTTTGTTTCCACATCCAATTAGCTTAGCACAAATTTACATTGCAATGTTGAGCAAATCATGTTCCTGAGGCAAGACGAGGAGAATTACCCAAGAAAAAACAGACTGTAATGTAAATTCCCAAAAGTTGTTTCCATTCTCTCATGGAATTCTGGACCTCTATCAACGTAGCTTTTGACATTTCAATCTCTCAATTAAAAGAATTAATGCATACAAAGGAAAAAGCATGGTAAAGAGAAAGCACACTCATTTCTTGCAATGGGCAAAATAGGAGTGGAAACCAAAACAACATGCTGACTTGGAGGAGCTTGAGATTTTCCACCATAAACTTACTTTTATAGCTCTTTCTGCAAAGAAGATTTGCTGTTAACTACTTTGGCTAATTTGGGGTCACACCCAAAGACAATTGTTGATACGTACTTGAAAACTGCTACCATGCAAAAGAAGACAGAATCTCACATTCTTTGCAACACAAATTCAGTACATTTTTTTAACGTCACCTGCTACACTAAATCAGCCCCCACTTGCCCCTCTCACAAGCCTCCAGAGCAGGCTTCCTCAACCTTGGCCCTCCAGGGGTTTCTGGCCTACAACTCCCATGATTCCTAGCTAGCAGGACCAGTGGTCAGGGATGATGGGAATTGTAGTCTCAAAACATCTGGCGGGCCGAGGTTGAGAAAGCCTGCTCCAGAGAATACAGGCTTCCTCTCCAGTGCAACACATCTTCCCCTCACAGTTCCTGGGTAGTTAGAGCAGGCATAGGCAAACTCGGCCCTCCAGCTGTTTTGGGACTACAACTCCCATCATCCCTAGCTAACAGGACCAGCGGTCAGGGATGATGGGAGTTGTAGTCCCAAAACATCTGGAGGGCCGAGTTTGCCTATGCCTGAGTTAGAGCCTTAGACTTGAATCTGAATGCCCCTACTCAAACACAATTTGAATATGATGTTAGGACAGGCAGCATCTCTATAGGTCTCCGTCCCTTACTTTTTATGACATGCATTGTTTTTATGTGTCTATATAGGGAGCATAGGCGCCGACTCCATGGGGCTTGAGGGGGCCCGAGCCCCCTCAAAAATTCGTTTGGGGGGGCTCCGCCCCCCCAATAATCTCCGGCACCCCTCCAGCAGAGTGCCATCGCCGCCCCTCCCCCAGCCCAAAATGCACAGGGTCGGGCTGCATGCCTCCTGCCCTCCCTCCCGACTCGCAAAAGCTCCACCCAATTTCCTTCGGAGCTGATTAATAGGCGCAGCACGCTCTCCCCTATTCGCTCACGAGGAGGCGGCGCCACTTTATTTGCATATTCATGAGCTTATTTATTATTCATGAGCTTTCCCGGGCCCCCCCAATATTTTTTATAAGTCCGCGTCCCTGATAGGGAGGGTTGTTCAGCTAATAAGGGCGAGGGGATTATGGAGCTGGGGACCATGGATTTTATGAAAGGCCCCCCATTGCCTTCTCCGCTGCTCATCAACTGCCACTGCTAACCTACATCACAGGGTTGCTATGAGGATAATCCTACCTCATAAGGGCTAGGTATGGGGCAACCATGCTCCAGTCTTTACAGGAAGGGTGGGATTTATTTTTTAAGCATTTATATTAATAGCATTAACCAATGGTGCAGAAGAATGGAAGCACAGCTCCATGACTTTTTTCTGAACACGGCAAATGATATCATGTGACAGAGGGCAGAGGACAAGGGCAATTGGCAGGCAAGGGAATGAGGTGATGATGAGGCTTCCAAGTTTTAACTACTTTTTGTAACACATTAGCACAGAGGAAGTGAGAGCATGAGAAAAATAATCAAGCCGAGAATGGACTCCAATTCCCATCAGCCCTAGCTAGAAAGAGTAACAGCTGAGGATGGTGGCGTTCTTTGTACAGGCAATCACAATGTGCTCTTACGCTGAAAATTTACCACAGCATGGCATCTGGTATCCATTTATAACCAACGTTTTGATACATAAGCTCTCTATGAAGTAGTGAGCACCCTATTAATACAAAAAAGCACACTCAATCAATCAGAACAAAAAACCCCAGTAAAATCGCTTCCCAAGATTAGGACACCCCATGCCCAGTGCTTGCCCAGTGACATGGTTAACTCTTCTCCACAGGAGTTGCATGCAGGGTGGCAGCACTCTGGACTCTGCGCTGAAGGGGTGGCATTAGAAGGAGATGCTCTCACCAACCCTACCTGCCTCTTGCACCTTCTGCACACACATCCACTCTCAAGCAAGCCCCATTATCTCCAACTTTGGTGGGCCAGTAACCGTTTCTCAGCCTAGCCTACCGCACAGCTGCTCGTTCGACCACTTCAATTGGCACTACTGTGGGTGCCACTTAATACTTAAGGCAGCAGCACCTAAACTCTGGAACTCCCTGCCTAGTGAGATCAAGCAGGCGCTTTGATCTCTGACTGGGGAGGCTAATAAAAACATGGCTGCTTAGACAAGCCTATCTGGATGCTTAAAAGGTTGTGATGATTTTAATCTGTTTTAGGATTTTAACTTTTGTACGTTTTCACAGTAGCGTTGTGAGTTTTCCCTTGGTTTTACCTTTTTACCTTTCGTAAACTGCTTTGCGAAAGAAAGAAATTTAACTGTGGAGCTGTGCTGAAATCTTATGAGATAAATAAATAAATAATCACCACCAGGTTGTTGTGAGGATCAAATTGGGGCGCCTGGGAGAAAAGGTGGCTGGAAACTAGACAGCAAACAAACCGAAGCTTGCTCCAACTAGCCAAAATAAGATCAGTAGCAGTAGTTAAATAACAGACGCTCCGAGGGTCCCTATTTTCCCAGATTTACAGAAGCCATCCTGATTTCTCATTCGATCCCGCAATGACCCTCTTTTCCTCAGGACATGCCTATTTTCATAGGGAAAACGTTGGAGGGTCTGGAGTTATGGGACCCCCTGAGCCAAGGCCATAAGTAACTATGCACCCTTCAGCAGGCAGGTTTCTCTCGTTTAATGTTTTATTAACATTTTTGTATGTGTTGGAAGCTGCCCCGCGTGGCTGGGGCAAACCAGTCGGGTGGGCGGGGCATTTATTATTTATATTTATATTGTTGTTGCTGCTGCTGCTGTTATTATTATTATTATCATCCCCCCCCCTCTTTCCACCCGAGGGTGTGCAATGCGGGCGGCCTTCCCCGGGCGGGCGCCCCCTCCTCACCTGTAGGCGAGGCTCATGCACTCGAAGAGCTTGGTGAGCGAGGCGTCGATGCTGAGGCGGCCTCCCCCGCCGCCCTCGCCCGCCGCGCCGCCTCCCCCGCCGGCCCCCGCGGCCGCGCCGAAGCGGTACGTCTGGCAGGTCTGCTCGTTGACGGTGTCGAAGTCGTAGCCCTTCTTGGGCGGGTGCTCGCTGTGCGGAGACGACACCATGAAGTGGCCCGAGTGGATGATCTGCGCCGCGACGCCCGGCCGCTTGCCCGGAGCCCGACGCCGCCCGCCCACCATTCCGCAGCGCCCGCGAGGGGCCGACACGGCGCCGCCGCCACCGCCAACCTCGTCCTCGCTGTCCTCCGACGAGGAGAGCCCGGCCGCCTCCGCCCGCCGCGACAGGGGCGCCGCGGCCCCCGGGGAGGGAGAGGCCGCCTCCAGCCCCGGGAAGCGGCCCGCCCGGAGGAACACGCCGGCCGCCATCGCAGAGCAGCTGAAAGAGGGCCGCCGCCGCCGCCGGCTCTGTCTGCCCCGTCAGGCCCGGCGCGGCCGAGTGGAGCTCCTCGGCCGGCCCGCCCCGCCGTTGCCGCCTCCCGCCCCGCCTGGCCCCGCCTGCCTGCCGCCTCCGCCGCCCCCTCGGCCGGGCTGGGAAGGGGCGGAGCGGGGCGCCTGGGAGCCTCGTCGGCCGTGCGCGCCCTGCTGCTCGGCCTCGTTCTTCTCAGGCGGCGAGTCCTCGCCTCACGCAGCAAGGCGGCCGACAGGGATTGGTTTTATTTATTAGACTTGTTACAGATAGGTAGCCGTGTTGGTCTGCCATAGTCAAAATAAAAAAATTCCTTCCAGTAGCACCTTAAAGACCAACTAGGTTAGTTCTTGGTATGAGCTTTCGTGTGCATGCATGGTGTATCTGAAGAAGTGTGCATGCACACGAAACCTCATACCAAGAACTAACTTAGTTGGTCTTTAAGGTGCTACTGGAAGGAATTTTTTTATTTTTATTAGACTTGTGTATGCCGCCCTTCCTCCGCGGGTCTCAGGGCGGCTCACAGCACACGAACACATGAGGGAAACACGAACAAAGCGGACCCATCACCTCCCCGCCCCCAAAGCCAGCCAGAAGCACATGTGCAACTCCCAGAAAAGCGGCTGTAGGTGGAAACAGGCGGCTGGAAGCCACACTTGCCAGCTTGGGGGGGGGGGCAGCTTGAATAAATTGTTTTTTTGGGGGGGGTAAACTCTGCCCCACATAATCGAGCATATGAAATGGTGCACACACCCCATTTGAACGGCAAGGTCCATCAACTGGGGGGGGGGGAGGCGGCCCCCTCAAATATTATATTGGAATTGGCTCCTATGATTGCCAGCAGCCCCACTGAAATAGGAGGACACACAGCGATACCATTGAAGCAATTCTTTACCGCAGAGAATCCTGGGTACTGTAGTTTACCCCTCATGGGGTCGCAGCTCCCAGCAAGCCTTAAGCAAACTACCACGCCCAGAGCTCTTTGAGGCAGGGATGGGAGAATGTGCATGCAGAATGTGCTAACTTAGCGCCATCCATTTTAATGGGTCTGCTCAAAGTATGACTTTGGCCCCATCCGCATCATACATTTGAAGCTCTGTGATTCCACATTAAAGTTACAGTTCTCTTTCCCCAACTTGGCCCGCCTTTCCAGGAAACTGGGAATTTTAGCTCTGGAAGGGAGCTAGGGGTGTCCTAATCACTCTCGCTTCACTACAGCTCCCAGAATTCTCTGAGGGAACACTTTACTGTTTAACGTGGAATCATAGCACCTTTAATGCACGGTGTGAATGTTACCTCAGTGAGACACAACCCAGCCAGATTAAAAAAAGGCACCAGCTAAATTATAACACAGGAAGGTTGTTGGCCTAGGGCAGGGGTCTGCAACCCGCAGCTCCGGAGCCGCATGTGGCTCTTTTACACCTTTGCCGCGGCTCCGGGGCGGATACTAACGAGGGGAGGAGGCGCATTGTGCGCCCCGACACTCCCCACTGTGGCGGGCGCTGTACTGGCTGTGACGTCGCATGGGGGCGGTGCATGCCTTAGTCACGCACCGTCCCAACGTCACCTTCCCGCCCGCCCCGCTACATTGTAAGGGGCATGTACGCTGGTCACTGTTTTGAAGGGGAGTGAAGAACACACATACAAAAAAGGGTAACTTGTTAATTTAACATTTATTTCTATAAGGAGGAGTAATTCTGAGGGGTCAAACAAAGAAATAATAAAAAGTGACAAAAAAGTTATTTTTATAATGACGAGTTTTGCGGCTCCCAGTTTTTTTTTCTTCGGAAACGGGTCCAAGTAGCTCTTTTTGTCTTAAAGGTTGCAGACCCCTGGCCTAGGGCAAAAGATCCTATGGGTGGGAGATAAGCTATCTTGCCTGGCCAAAGAATTCCATCTATTTTATTTCTGCTGTGTGAATGGGTCCTGGTGCCCTTATGAATGTGGAAGGTGCTTTTATTTGTAGTATTTAAATTATCATTATTTTATTGTATTTTTTATTGTGAATCACCCTGAAGCATGCTTGTGTGAAGGGTGGTACATATAAAGCTTAAATAAAATATTTAAGTGTCTCACTAGGAGAAGTGGTGTTGGCAAAGCAACCTCTTCCAGTTGTCAATAAGTTTGTGCCACAACTCATGGGACAGTGTTCCACAGAAGCGGCCTTGTTAAGTCTATTTGCAGCAAAAAGGAAAGGGACATAGTGGCTTAGAGCACCTCAAAGGGTAATTTATTAAAGCACCAGTTTTAGTCCCCCAAAGCTTTCAACACAAAAGACTTGTCAGCCTGCCAAGGTGCCACAAGACTTTGAGTGATCTGTACCACCAACCTACAGATAGCCTTATAGGCCTGGTCAACACTGAGAACCTAGGTATGTTTACTCAGAAGTCCCATTGGGATAAATGCCTTACTATCAAGTGCTTAGACTGCAGGAAACTGCCTTAATGTAGCTAGACCACAGGCCCATCTAGCTCAGTTAACCATCCACAGAATGGCACCAGCTTTTCAGACCAGGTTCCTTCCCAGCCGAACATGCCAAAGGCTGAATCTAGGACATTCTGGATGCAAATAATGTTGCTGTATGTTGCTTTCTACAGTCCTTTCCTAAAGCATGTGAAAGCTATCACACTCAAACTTTTGAATCAACTAATTTCTTATTCAAAAGATTGTTCACACAGCATTTTGTGTTGTGACTTTAAAGTTTATTTTTTTAATGAAACCATTGTACATTGTACAAACCATAGCTACTGATGGAATAAATAAGTGAAAAATGATACTGCTGTACAACACACAAAATCATTAAGATGGAAAAACAATTAGGTAATGAAATAAACCCACAAAATTCTTTACACCTTCTAGCAGGGCTTTCGATATAAAGAACATTATAAAACATGACAATGTTTCTGTATGAAGCAAGCTACCACAAAAGCCAGTAATTTTTATGCTGCCTCACTGATTGGTTGTTGTTGTTGTTGTTAAGTGCCAGCACTTTTTGGAATGTTAACAACTATTCCCCCACCCATAAGAACTCCAAAATGAACAGTTCTGCTATAAAATGTTTTGACTGTGTAAATTGCCCAGCTAGAAGGCCTCCCTCCTCACCCCATAACCCACAAAGATCATTTACCTTGCTAGCTTATGTATACAGATGTAGTTTGAGAGTAACTGAGTGTCCAAATGCCCAGTGTGTCGATAAGGAAGCACTTCTTGATATTCACGCTATTTCTAAAAAAAATGTCAGATTCAACCCACCAACCACTGATGTTGCATGACCTCCACTGAAATGAGCAGATTGCACAGCTGTGTGTGTGGTGGACACCGTCTATTGCCTGCCTGAGAATTTCCAGTCACTGAGATGCAAGATGTGTCGACTCTCTCTCTCTCCTCACCTCTTCCCCACTGCTATCAATACAGGCTTTTCCATGCAAGCCCATAAAACAAAATCCCTAAAGATGGCAGCAAACCAAGAAGCTGGACCCAGTACCAAATCTCAAAGGTTGCAAGATCCCTTCCTTGCTGGTTGAATTTAAACTAACTTTCAAGCATTAAAAATGTGTTTTAACTGCACATCCAAATGGCCTATCAAAAGGCAGTTACAGTGTGCACGTTTTTAAATTTCTGCATACCAAAGAGAATCAAGATCCTCCTCCATCCTGATAAATGGGTGCAGACTGACCCTAATGGGTGCAAGGAGTCCAATTCCATTTGCTTTCTCCAACCCCTATTTGTTGGCAGAGGATTCAAATATCTAACGTTGCAAATCAAAGCAGAGCCACTAACCACTGTGGGTATGCTGGTTTTCTTTTTCTTGAGTCATGGAATAGCAAAATGACTGTACACTTAATCAAAGGCTACTGCCACCCATCTTTCATTTGCAGGTCTCAATTCACAAGTCAAGCACAAGCAAGCCCAACTGAAAGACACTGGGGATTGTGTGACGGCAGCAGGCCTTAGTGAATGGCTGACACATAACTGAAGAAAGAAAGTACAGTAGGAATTAAGAAGCCAGTTTCATCACGAAGCTTATCAGTGTCAGTAATGCCAATAAACATTTCTACCTAATGAAAAAAATTGAGGTATTTTAGTGCTATTTATATTTTATTAAGTACAGGATTCAGCTCTGAAATTTAAAAAGCCTATCTACTTCCTTGGAAACTGTGTAAAACAAATCAAAAACACACAACCACAAAATTGAAGCTTCTACAGACAGCAACTACTGGGCATGACAACATATCAACAGTGGTTTCCAACCCACTGACATTTTAGCACTGATCAATTAAAAGCTACATAATTACAATTTTTTAAAGTTCAAAAATATATTTGTCTATGTCATAGATCAGCCAATATGTTTTCAAAAAACGAACCCTGGTTAAATATGGTTTTAATGTCCATACCGATTGCCATTTAACCAGTCATAACCCACATTTCTGAAGCAGATACACAATTCAAGGGGTGGGGAAATCAGTTTACCATTTATGTATACTGTGCAAATATAACACCTCTTTCTGATATTAAATGAATTTTGTGATCGAAGCACAAAGAGACTTTGGAGGGAGCACACTGCTTTCATGAACAATTTGCAACCAATTTTAATTTTGATGAGATGTAAAATGTTTATTTCAAGATAAAAAATATATCAGCCTTGAGTGTATCGCCAGTTTCTTTGCAGCTTAACAAATGTTGTGATGGAAGGTCAGAATTGGCACCTCCACCTCTCCTAACTTTTCTCGGAATTCATTGCAAATGCAATACAGTAGTTAAAGCTCAAGCCATTTTCACCGCTGGAGAAATCAGAAGTAAAGCTTAGTGAGTGACTTTTATGCAGTGCTTTGATTGGAGGCAGGTTTGTTTTCCTTTTAAAAAAAAAAGGTCACCCAGTACATCCATTATAAATTAAACGCAACCACATTTACAGCTGCAGGTTGCAGTTTCGTAGTTATCAAGACGCATTGCTTCCTTATGCCACCTCTGTGTTTTCCATTCACACGCATATTTTCCCCAGCCTTCAAAATGGAGGTTTAAGGGCTCAAAACCTCTTTAGATGTGCAAAACATAATAAACGAGCCCATCAAGTTCTAGTCACAATTAAGCCCCATTGGGAATGTCTAAAATGTTACATCTAAAGTTGCATTTCAAAAGGAACTAGTCACGACCGTGTGGTTCTACCGGTGATTACAAGTAGCATCAAAGCATCTGATATGGATAGATGGTTCAGCATATTCAATGGCCATGTAGCATGGATAAGATTGACACAGTGCCTCCTGCCAAGTCAAACATGCAAGAAATAAAACTGAACTTTTCAAAAACTGAGAGATGTCTGAAGAAGAGATTATGGAAGTAACAAGACTGTATTTATAAGCTACTCTTGAAACAAAAGTAAGCCCCTCCAGTACAGTATTGCCTGGAGTATCAGTAAACTAATTGTAAAAGAACAGTACAATGAAATTCATTTCAATCAAAACTACATCTGTCATAACACATATGCCTATTTGTACCTGTATTTATAGTTGACCCACTTTTTAAAAAAGACTCTGATAAAGTTATCTAGATCTAGTACTTAAAACGCATAATTTGCTTCAATACTTTTCCAAACCAGCACCAATTTAAGTAAACAGCAGAGCATGTTCACTTTAGGTATATCTGTTTTAAAAGTCTACATTATTCAGCCAAGGGGAGGCATGCCATCAGGAAATTATTCAAAGCTATGTTACTGTGTAACTTGCATGCATTTCTGTGGAGGTTGCCAGAAGAGGGTCTTGGTGGCTCAAGTTGGTGCATTAAAAATAAGTCATTTTTATTTTCTGGATGCAGAAAAATCAAGTGTCAGCTGTATGGTTCTCTCTGGACTCCAACAGTGAAAATGGCTTCCTGATTTCACTCACAATAGCTCTTATGTTAAAATAGTAAGCACCAGGGTATAAAATAGAAACAAACAAACACAATGAAAAGTTTCCTATATGGCATTGTATAAACCGTAGGCCACTCTGCAGAGGAGAGAACTGTCAAAAACAAGTTTAAAAAATTAGCACTGGTTTTGTTTGTTTTTTTGTTTTGGAACACAAGGCACACACACAAAAAGAAAAAAGCAGACATCACACCAGAAGGATGAACTTCACATGAGAAGACCTGACCTGTACCATCCTTAAATATCTTATAATGTTAAATAGAGAATGTGATAAAATACAGCAGCAACATAATTGTAATTTTGACATTAGAAACAGTGCGTAGACCCCTCCTGAGTTGTTTACTCCAACCATTTCAGAGACAGTAACTTAAATTCTCAACGTTTTGCTTCACAGAAAAGAAAAGTTTTCAGTGTCTGAAGAGATTATGCCTTTGCTTGGTTTCTTGGATTTTTGCTTGGTAACTTGAAAAGTTTATAGGAGTTCTGTCCTCATCCAAGAGAATATACGTAAATATGGTTGTTCTATATAATTTAGCCCACTGATGTACCTTACATAAAAACTGGCCAGGAAAAATCTAGTGTCTATATTTCATCAATGTTTTGTTGAGAGGGAGCCTCTACTTTCATCTTTTTAGAAGGTGGCACTCCTTCAGAGTCCTTAACAGGAGGAGAAAGAAAAGAAGAATCAGCATCAGTACTGAATAAAAGCATAATAATGTTATTGTGCTCCAGAGGTACAAGAAAACCCCAGGAAGCAAGTGTCATGGCCACAAAGCAACACGAAAGCTGCCAACATAGTTACCCATGTAAGTCCTAGTTCCCAAAATGGCAACACACATTTACCTTATAGCCCCACCCCGTAAGATCACACACACCAAGACATGTGAGAAAACATTCTGACAATAAGAGCTCCTTGATCGTGGAACAGTCCCCCTTTGGGAGGTTGTGGACTCTACATCCTTGAAGGTTTCTAAGCAGAGGGTGGATGGACATCTGTCATGGATGCTTTAGCCAAGATTCCTGCATTGCATGCAGTTGGACTAGACATCTCTTGGCTCCCTTCCAGCTCTACAGTTCTATTATCCTTGCAAGACATACTAAGACAAGTAAGCACCTGGAAGACATATTTGCAGCTTGTGGACTGTTAAGGCTATATCAATTTCCAGACACATAGGGAAAGAAGGGATAATGTGAGGACTCAGAAGATAATCAAGGCTGGAGTACAACCTTCATAGCTTCTGGCTGGGATTTTAGAAGAAAAGGAACATGCTGCCTTACCTTGCTATAATTTGTTCACTTCAAACTGGTGGCATTACCATCTTTCCAGCCTATTAACACTTTACGTGGAAAGGAACATACAGTCCTAAAAGGATCACCTAGCAATTTACTAGAAGGATCATCACGGTTTACTACGGAACATACTTCAAATATTTTAACAAGTTATCCCATATTAATGACAACTTGCTGCTTAGACCAAGTGCAAAGCACAACAGCTCACTGTCAATGTTCAAGTGCAAAGATATCAAAGCATTCACAGAACTAGAAAGCATGAACACATAGATGTTAATCCAATGGACAAGACAGGTCCAACTTTCATTCACACTGTTGACGATACCTTTTCGCTTATCTATGATTTTGAATTACCTGAGAGTTTTTAGATGCATCTGTGGTTATATCATTTTCTGCCAAAGGTTGAGTTTCCACTTTCTCTGAACTATTCATGGAATTCTCCATTGAAGATTGTGAGTTCTGTTCATCAGAAGCATCTGAAAGAGTTAAGAAAGTTGCACTGAATCACCAATGTATTATAGTACTTCTCATTAGGGTTCTCACCAAATTAGAGATTATAAGTAAATTAATTTATCATCATCAAACCTTTTATTGGCATCACATACAAACCTCCATAGCAAAGTAAATTAATTTTAGTTTATTTAATCTGCATAAATTTGCATGCTGCCAAACAATAGTTTTGAAGAAAACGACGCACTTTACTTGTTCTTAGAAGATGAATAGATAGATACAGTGGTGCCTTGCAAGACGAAATTAATTCGTTCCGCGAGTCTTTTCGACTTGCGAAGCATGGTCCGTCGCAACTGCGCCTCTTCAAGCGGCTTTAAGAAAAAAGCCAACAAACTCGCAAGACATTTTCATCTTGCTAAGCAAGCCCATAGGGAAATTCATCTAGCGAAGCAACGCAAAAACCGAAAAACCCTTTCGTCTAGCGAGTTTTTCGTTTTGCGAGGCATTCGTCTTGCGGGGCACCACTGTAGATAGATTAGATAGATAGATAGATAGATAGATAGATGATAGATAGATAGATGGCATACTTTGGGAAGCATTTCCTTCTGTATAAGAATGAAGATGGAACACCTTTAAGGCATTAAAAGTGCAGATAGCAGGCTTTAAGTATTGCTATTAAATTATAGTTTCCAAGATGTGCCGGCCCAACTTTAAAAAGGGCTTTAAAGTCAATTAAGCTAACCAAGGTTGCTAATCTGTTTTCCACCCTGCCATAGACTACTTACAGATTTGTTGTCTTAGCTAGAAGGGAGACATAATGATTTTGGATTAGAATGCAAGGACACTTGGGCATTGGAGCAATCTATGGACTTTTAAATGGGGCCAGTTATGATTACTTTATTATGATGCTGTGTATTATGTTGTCATTATGATGCTGTGTAAATTATGTTCTTAATGTTGTACATAGCTCTGGGATCTTTAACTAAAAAGCAGTATAAAAATGAATTATAACTATTATCAGTGCTTTTTTTCTAGAAAAAGAGGTGCAGCAACTCCCACCTTCTTTGACAGACAACCCTAAGTTGTTGAGCTTCTTTCAGGATGATGCCAAACTTGTTGAGAGCGCATGCTTTAGAGAAAACACGCACCATGTCTCCCCCCTTCAAGGGCTTCTTTTGGAAGAGAAGCAAAGTGCAAAAATCGCTCCCGGTCCATCCAAATTCCTGCACACAGAAAACGTGCCACCTGCCCAGGATGATGTACACAGAGAGGGGTTGCCGAAGAGGTTCCGGCTGGGGGGAAAAAGCTGATTCCTCTTCTTCAAGCAACATACAAATGAAATCTTGAGCTGGCCACTAGAGGGAGGCCAAGACCACATGGATATGGGGAAGGATCCAGACAGTATTTATGGGACATGGAAAAGCCTTTAGCCCAGCACTGCAAGGTGTGGGTGTAAGCCCCTCCAGTATTCACAAGGCTGCAATGTAAGAGCTTGATCTGAAAGCACACCTAAGCATACCTGATCACACTAAAGGATAGATTTGCATTAAAAGGGTTTTTAAGTACACACTGTAGTATCTCATAACATGAAAGGCTTTTGTATTTCATGCAGCTTGCTAAAACACATGCTCCATAATTGGATCTACGCAGGAATCCAGCCACAGCTTATAAACTTATAAGCAACTGTCATCCTACTATCACATACAGGAGGAATCTAAATTCAGAATCTGAAACATTATGTACAGAAGACATAGCCTAAGTAGATGCAGTTTTGTACAAGTTAAGAAAAACTGTGTGGATTTCTCTGCCAAAACCTGAACAAGGTGTCTTTCCTTATTTTCAGATTAAAAACTTGATAATTTAGACCTTTCCTCTGAAAAGGAAGAATCAATCTACATCCATATTATCTGACCTATAATAAATGTTGAACTATGAAAGTTAAAACAGATGTCACAGCTTACTATCTGAATGAGTGCATTTTATAAGGCATGCTTTAAGGTTCAATTTAGCCCCCAATCTGATGATAGGAACCCCGCCTATTGACATGAGGCAGGCGCCTTTACTGTACTCTTATTGGAGCCTGTTAAAAACATTTTTGCTGAGACATGCCTAGTCAGAAATGTAGAATGTTGATTTACGCTTTTCCTTTATTATTTTGTTTTTTATTAATGCTTTAAACCAGGGGTCAGCAAAATTTTTCAGCAGGCGGCCGGTCCACTGTCCCTCAGATCTTGTGGGGGGCCGGACTATATTTTTTTTGGGGGGGTGAACAAATTCCTATGCCCCACAAATAACCCAGAGATGCATTTTAAATGAAAGGACACATTCTACTCATGTAAAAACACGCTGATTCCCAGACCGTCCGCGGGCCAGATTTAGAAGGCAATTGTGCCAGATCTAGCCCCCGGGCCTTAGGTTGCCTACCCATGCTTTAAACTGTGTTTACAGCCATTTTTTATCTTTAGAAACTGCTCTGAGGTTGTTGTTTTTTACAATCAAACATTGTATACATTTTATGAAATATAAATAGAATGGGAAAGCTGGACCATAAAGAAGTGCTGGAGGAGACTCTTGAGAGTCCCATGGACTGCAAGAAGATCAAACCTCTCCATTCTGAAGGAAATCAGCCCTGAGTGCTCACTGGAAGGACAGATCCTGAAGCTGAGGCTCCAAGACTTTGGCCACCTCATGAGAAGAGAAGACTCCCTGGAAAAGACCCTGATGTTGGGAAAGATGGAGGGCACAAGGAGAAGGGGATGACGGAGGACGAGATGGTTGGATAGTATTCGCGAAGCTACCAGCATGAGTTTGACCAAACTGCAGGAGGCAGTGGAAGACAGGAGTGCCTGGCGTGCTCTGGTCCAGGGGGTCATGAAGAGTCGGACACGACTAAACAACTAAAGAACAACAACAAAAATGGAATGGGAATGTTAGCTGAGAGAAAAGACAGGATGTTCAGTCCTAGGCATCTTGAGACCCCTATGAAGCATCCAAGCAGAAACAGAAAAGCACTTGGAGAATTGGAATTGGATGAAGGAAGAACGTTCTGAGCTAGAGTGGAAAAGCTTGGTACCATCAGCATAACAGGCACCATGGAATATTGTGTGCTTATGAATCTAGAGAGACAAGCATACAGGACTAATAACAGAGCCCTCAGGGATCTCAACCAAGAAGGAGAGGACAGATTAGAACAGCAAACAGGTAGGAAGAGAGTAAGTCAATGGAATCAGTGAGTTCTTAGATATAAAGGTAATCATGTAGAAAGTAATCAACTGAATTCAAGACAGCAGAGGAGTCAAGAAAGATGGAGCAAAATATATATTTTTGGAACTGGCACTAAAGCAGTCAGGTAATTAAATAAAGCTATCTGAAATTAAGGGGTAAATGTGAACAGCTTTCAGAACTGAGCTGTGCTTTACATTCAGCTCAGCGAAAATTTATCTCCAACAGTAATTACACAAAGAGAGAATGACTTATTGTTTGCATATACAGTATCACTAACCTAGGGATAGGGAACTTCTAGGCTGTTGGTCAAATATGAGCCAGCAGTCCATTTTACCCCCAGCCTTGCCCACACCTGACACCATATGATACCAGGTGTGAGTAGGTAAAGCTATGGCTGCAAGCAGGCAAAAGCCTTAATGTGAGTGTGCTCCCAATTGTTCTTCGGCAGGCAGCACTTGCATTCAGCATGTTTTCAATTTAAACTCCTGATTGGAGTAACTAAGTGGAGCTGATGTCTGCTGAAATTTAAAATTCAGTGCCAAATGCAATTCCTGCTTTTGGCCAGAATCTTTGCCGTCACAACCTGGATTCAAACTTAAGAAGGAAGAAACTCTAAGCATGCTCCAGATTTTAAAAATCTGAATGACCTGATGGCACATAATTTAACAGGCGGGTGGGTCAAGTTCCCCACTCTTGCATTAAGCCAAGGGTTAACAACAACACTACGTGGACAAGGAGCACATCAGGAACAGTAAAGTCATACCTCATGCCATGTTTACTTCATGTTATGTTTTTTCAGATTGCGTCCCGCAGTAACCTGGAAGTACCAGAAAGGGTTACTTCCGGGTTTTGCTGCTCGCACATGTGCAGTTGCACTAAATCGCGCTTCGCGCATGCGCACAAACGCTAAATCATGCTGCACACCTGCGCAGATACCACACTTCAGGTTGCGGGCTTTTCATGTTGCGAACGGGCCTCTGGAACGGATTCCGTTCGCAACCAGAGGTACCACTGTATTTCCACTGACTTTTACTTTGCTTTCAAATTATCTATTCTCTGGTTAGTGAAATGTACAAACTCTGAATCATGGTTTATAACAAACAATGGTTAGTTAAACAAGCCAGCTTCATAAGATGTGGTTTGGAGTTGTTTAGCAGTTAACCATTGTATGTTGTAAATCACAATCCTTGTTTTGTACATAACACTAAGCCAAGGATTTGTTGAAAGCAGAAAGAATGCCTACACTTGACAGAAGTCCTTCCCTGACTGCATGGAAGGAAAGGGAAGCTTATGAGTCTAACACTTTCCTTGGTCTTATGGAGGCTCGTCCACACAGAACTACAACATGGTTTAGCATTGTGTGAATGTGGTCAATGAAAGCAAAAAGTAACTAAGTGAAAACGGAGTGTCAGTTTTCAAAGCAGTAGGAAGGAGGGCAGATCTTAAATTATAGTTACAGTCATACCTCTGCTTACATAAACTTTGGGGTATGTAAGCGGCAAACCTGGAAGTATATTTCTGAGTTTTTGCCACACGCGTGCATGCGCAGAAGCGGTCTCTCCGGTTGCGAAAACCTCAAGATCTGGCCGGACCTCCGGAACAGATCCCATCTGCAACTGGAGGTACCACTGTATCTCCTTCTCAAGTGGGAGACACAGCGGGTCTGCTAACAAATGAAGTTTATGTGGTGCACATGGAATGCCAACTGTTTATCTACCAGTTATGAGTAGGAAGATTTGCACATGAATTACCTTCTGAACCAGGCTCCTCTTTTGCATCTGCTTGAGTATCGTCAGATTTTGTTGCAGGGCCATCTGCCTGCCCTGTGGAGTTCTGCTCTGGCAGGGGGCTAGAGTTGCTGCTGTTCTCTTGTTTAATTGGTGAAGCATCAGCTATGGAACTCTGGTTGCTGTTATCATCTGTAAATAACAGACAGGCTTGGTGAAAGTGATGAACATTCCCAAAATTGTATTTACATGTTAGGGGCTGCTGACCTGCCAAGCCCTCCACCCCTTTCCACCTCACCCAACTCCCCCATCCCCTCACTTCGTCAGCCTCTCACAACTCCCCACACCCCTGCCTATCCACCCACTCACTCTTGTTGCTATTCCCAATCCCCTCACAGCTCACTCCGATCCCAACCACCACTCATGGAGGAGAGGGGCGTGAAGAGGATAAAGTATTCTGCAGTAACCTCCTTTTTGGCCCCAAGGCTGCTGGCCTCAACAACCATCTTGCTTTGTAGCTGCTTTCTTCCTCTCCAGCTGCAGATGCAGAGACCAAAATGGCTGTGTCAGGTATACAATGGCAGCAGAGGAGGGCAGTTTCTGGAAACAACCCCTGTCTGTCCTGACTATTCCCCTGCAGCTCATCTTGACACTTGCTTGTATGCCTGCTTGCTGTTCTGTTGTCATATTGAACTTGACATGGCCACCTATTGGCAGCCAGGCAAACTGCAGGATGACAACTTTTTTTCTTACGAAAATATTATACAGCAAGATAGTGCATGGCTACATTTCTGACACTTCCCAGTATTCCATATCAAATCCATACAGTAGTACCTCTGGTTACGTACTTAATTTGTTCCAGAGGTCCATTCTTAACCTGAAACTGTTCTTAACCTGAAGCACCACTTTAGCTAATGGGGGCCTCCCGCTGCTGCTGCACCGCCAACGCACGATTTCTGTTCTCATCCTGAAGCAAAGTTCTTAACCTGAGGTACTATTTCTGGGTTAGCGGAGTCTGTAACCTGAAGTGTCTGTAACCTGAAGCATATGTAACCCGAGGTACCACTGTATCTATGTTGGCAACTCAAACTAGACCAATATAAGGGTTAATTACTTGAGAGATCTTTTTGCAGATCCTTTTAATGTCACAGAAAAGCAACCATGGCTGCCTCTGTTGCATCTAGTTTGTACTTCAAGTATCAATAATCTGTTCACTGACTCTTCCCAGCTGTCTAAATATGCAGAGAAAGCTGAAAGAAGCTGCCTAAAGTTTGGGATTTATCCATTTTTTAAAAGTGGAGGCTTAAGTGATGTACAAGGTGTTTTAAATCTGTGGTATTGATGGGGACTTCATACTGGCTAATAGTCAGTACAGTCATGCAATACTTATTATTCTTGTCAAAAATATGACTATATAATATGCTGATGTCACGCTACTCACATTATAGCAAAATTCTCCAAGGAATGGTGGAGGGAGAGAGCAAACATAGTGCGAGCTGGCTCACAATTACAACAAAGGAAAGTGAAGTACTTTTTCCTCCCACAAGCACATGTCCTACCTGCTCCACTGCCACAGAATCTGGACATAGAACCATACAATTGAAGAGTTGGGACCCAAAGCTCCAGTGCAGGAATCACAGATAAAGAATCCCTGACAGGTGGCTATACAGTCTCTGTTTAAAAGCCTCCATTGACTGAGAGTCCACCACCTTCCAAGTTAGACTTGTTCCACTGGCAATCAGCTCTTACTTTCAGAAAGTTCTCCCTAGCCTTTAGAAGTTTAGAATCTAATTTCTTGTAATTTGAATCCATTGGTTCGGATCCTACCCTCTGGAACAGCAAAAAAACAACAACTCTGTTCTATCTTCCATGTGACAACCTGATAGATATTTGCAGATGGCTATTGTGCCACCTGTAAGGCTTTTCTTCTCCAGGCTAAACATACCCAACTCCTTCAACCATTTCTTAGATGAGCGTTCTTTCAATTCCTTCATACGAGTAATTTATAAAGATGTTGAACAACACCAGGCCCAGCACAGAACCCTGAAGCAACCCACTTGTCACTTTTTCCCAGGATGACGACAAACCACTGGCAAACACTCTTTGGGTTCAGTCGGTCAACCAGGTTCTCCACAAGAATATCATGGGGGACTTTGTCGAAAGCCTTATTAAAATCAAGATACACTACATTCACAGCGTTCCCTTGACCCACCAAACTTTTAGATCATGACTTGTTTTTTCTAAGTGCTCATAGACCAACTGTTTGATTATCTGTTCTAGAACATTTCCTGGTATTGACATCAAGCTGACCATCCGGAAGTTCCCCGAGTCTTCTTTCTTCCCCTTTTGGAAAATGGGGACAACATTTGCCCACCTCCAGTCTGCAAGTTCTCCATGAATTCTCTAAGCTTATAGTCAGAGGCTCTGAGATTACTTCTGCAAGTTCTTTCAGTTTCCTTGGAAGCAGTTCACCAGGTCCTGGAGATCTGATTTCATTTAAAGTAGCTAGGTGTTCCCTTTCCCCCTCTCTGCCTATCCTGGGCTGCAGTTCCCTCTCTGCATCGTTTATTTTATTCCATTAACACCAGGTTGGGCACTGACGTTGAGCAGTTCTGCCTTCACCCTGTCCCCCAATAGCATTTTCTCCATATCCTTCATGCAGAGGACCCACTCTTGCTTCAAATATAGCCAAAAAAGTCACTAATTATTATTTATAACCTCTCTTGCAAGCCTGAGCTTGTTTTGAGCTTTAGCCGCCTGACCTTCTCCCTGCAAGTGTTGGCTAGTCCTTCTTTCATGATTTGCTCCTTCTTCCCTTTCTTATACATGCAAGGAATGAACTGCATTGACCATTATTGACAAAAGGACAGTCACAAATACTGGGTTGCACAGGAAACACAGCTGCTACGAAAGTTAGTAGCTCCTCATTCATGGGGCAAATGCTTCATCTAAAAAGCCACTTGAAGGAGATCACAGTTATGGAGTAAAATCCAGCTGCATCTCCTAAATTGCATCAGACAACGGCATGCACCTAAAATGGCTAGTTCAATCAAATCTGCACCAAGGTAAATGCAGGTAATTAGATTTCAGGCAAATTCATCCTTCATTCATGCCAATAAACATCTAGTCAGCGCTACATGGCTGTGTATGGATGCACTTAGCCAGAGAGATTTAGACCCATTCCAGATGCCTGAACTTGCTTATAGGAAAGAGGACCAATTCCACTCCACCCTGGTTATGCAGACCCTCTCTAAGTTCAGCTCTCCTAGGGAAAGGATTCACAACTGAATATGGGGAGATCCATACCTCAGTGGCGGAATGCATGATTTATTTGTACAAGGTCCTAAATCTAATCCTAATCATCGCCAGCTAGAAAAATATGGTAGCAGGTGGTGAGAATGACCCAAGGGTCTGAGATCTTAAAGAGTAGTTACTAGTTATGGGAGACATTGCTGGGTGAGATGGACCAATGATTTGATTCAGCATAAGGACAGCTTCACGTGATGCTCAAATAAAATACAGGGCAACTTAATATGGGTAAAAAAGAGGCTTTGGTCACAGCTACCAACTGAAAAACTCCTCCATGGAGTTTCAACGGTTCCCCACACTCTTGATGAAAGATGCTGGCTAATAAAAGCTATCGCTTTACCTACTTTGCCTCTCACCAAGACATTCAGAATTGGAAAATTACAGATTCCACTGATGGTAGCCATGGTAACATTTAATGACTCACTTTAAGTGTTAATCTGTCAAGTACATGCTTCTGGAGAGAAAACCTTAATTCTCCAGACTCTCTTTTGTCAGGTTTGAAGGCTTTCCAGGGACACATATTACAGCAGGAAAGCACCCCCATGTGACCTAGAATCTCTTCTGACATCAGATGAGAATCTGAAGCCGTATTATTCACAAGGTAACAAAACTGAATCAGAGTGAAACAAGGGCATCAAGTGAGATGAACTGCTGTGTTTCCAAAAACGGCATTCCATGTTCTTTAGAACATTGCTACGGTGTGCTTATTTAACTGTTTTTCATGCAAAAAAGGAAGAGGAAATGGATATAGAGTACAGAAAGACAGATTTAAGGGGAAGCATTATCCCCTTAGTTAGTATCCAAAATAATCTAGAGGGACCGTAAATTCCGCTGAGCTTTTATCGCCAGTCAAATATTGCAGCTCCTTCCAGTGCTCCTTCCTGAGAGAGGGAGTGGTTTTGCCTGTCTTGGAAGAACTCATAGTGCCTCAGAGGCCCAGCATGATGGAAGAACCAGCCCTTGCTCTCTGCTGGACAGAAGAAAGGCAAATGAATCTCCCAGGTCTCACAAAAGAGCAAGACAAGATTCTCCCAAGCTCATAGCAAGATCGGGGAGACATCCCCATCCTTCTTTTAAGCGAGGAAAAATCTCTCAGCCTCACACTGACTTTGGAAGTGCCTGAACCCATGCACTGCCTTGCTGCTTTCAGATCTTATCCAATGTTTTATGTTTAAAGAAAATCGGGTATGGAACATATGAATTCAGGAATGTGGGAGATCAAAATTAATTATCACTCAGCAAATGCTTTATTTAATTTGCTTCAAGCTTCATTTCAACTTATGGAAACAATGCTAAGATTTCCTTCCCTTACACCTTACTTATCAAATGATATTTCCCCTTCCTACTGCTTCATTTTCTATGCCAGACGAAAGCCAACCATTACCAAACCTACCAGCACCAATTCAACACAAAGCCAGCCTGAAAAATTCTCTCTCTGAAGCAGCCGCTTCCCAGCAGCCTTTTAGATTATACTGTTTAATCTGCTAAACCAGGCGTAGGCAAACTCCGGCCCTTCAGAAGTCTGGGACTACAATTCCCATGATCCCTAGCTAACAGGACCAGTGGTCAGGGATGATGGGAACTGTAGTCCCAAACATCTGGAGGGACAGGGTTTGCCTATGCCTGTGCTAAACACTTCAAAAAGTGGTCCACAACTGTGTCTGGTGATAATAGGTATCAGTAGCGACCCCAGATCTCAGCCATGCCCATGTGGGTTCTATTATATAGCCAAACACTAAACCAATGTTGGTTATCAATCCATGCGGAAGTCAAGTGGCCATGTCTGGAGGCCCCTCTCCACACCACACCTGCAGCTGCTGAAGCTGGCACTGTCTCCTTGCTCCACTCACCATTCATATCCATCATCCCAGGAGAAGAGCTGTTCTCTGGAGTAGTCACCTCAGATCCACACTTTTCATCTTTACCTTTTTTCTTGTTCTTGGTTTTCTGAGAAGGGAAAAAAAAATAAGTCATGAAATCGTGTGGCCTCCACTGCAAGGTCCAATGATCAGGGATTGGTACTTTTACCCATTCAACCAAGGTTCAATTCCCAGTTACTAAATATGGTTTGTTTTATGAACTGAAACTTTAGTTTAAGCATCTCTTGTATAACAGTGCAAACCAAGTATCCCTCAGTGCCACTGATTTTAATCAATTAATGACATACTGTGGTACCTCTGGTTACAAACGCTTCTGGTTACAAGCTCTGCTAACCTGGAAGTAGCTGCTCCTGGTTGCGAACTTTGCCCCAGGATGCGAATGGAAATCGTGCGCCAGCGGGAGGCCCCGTTGGTGAAAGTACGCCTCAGGATAAGAACGGTTTCAGCTAAAGAACGGACCTCCAGAACAAATTAAGTTCGTAACCAGAGGAACCACTGTATTGATATCAAAGAAGCAGGATCCAAAATGGTGATGCCCAGTAGTTTTCAACCAGTGTGCCTTGAATGATGGTCAGGGGTGCCGCAGGCAATACAGGTCTGTCCCTCTGTCCTTCCCTCCCTCCTCTGATGCCCTCTAACAGCTCTGCCTCCCAAAGGCTTGTGCGGCTGTTTGTTGTAGCAGCCATGGCTACAAGCTCCCCAGGCAAATGGTGCCTCTGGGGCTGGTTCCCAGGTCCCTGTGGGTCAGTTTGAGGAGGCACCTCTATTTGGGGCGGGGCAGCTCAGAGACCAGGGGTGGCAGCATTAGCTGCCCGGAGGACTCCCAAGGAGACGGAAGGGGAGAGGAGGGAACTGGACGAGATGTCCCTCAGAGTCCTTTCCAGCTCTACAATTCTGATTCTATGCAAGTATATGAATTCTCCTTCAACCCTGAAAGCTGTGGAAAAGGTTGTCCAATTACATCCTGTTGAAGATGCTTGTGATTATCAATGCTGATTTTCCAGTCTGATGAGACCAAGGTGTATTAATTTAAATTTATTTAATTTAAACTGAGGAGGAGAAACCTATTGATGGGGGGAGGGGACCAATGTTTGACCAAGCTTCTGATCTGCACTTTACACAACTTTCTAAGTTAATCAACATATTTTATTTACAACTGGGAAAATCCTAGTAAGGAAGGTATGTTTTAGCTATACAATGGCTCGTGTGTGTGTGTGTGTGTGTGTGTGTGTGTATTCACTACTTTCGAAAATGATACAGAATATTTGGCTTAGAACTCTTTGATCATAATTTGAGTTAAACTGCATGTGTCGTACCATAGTTAAAATACATATGCAGTCATACCGTAGTTGATGAACGCCTTGCGACTCGAACGTTTTGGCTCCCAAACGCAGCAAACTCGGAAGTGAGCGTTCCAGTTTACGAACGTTCTTTGGAACCCAAACGTCCGACGCAACTTCCGATTGGCTGCAGGAGCTTCCTGCAGCCAATCGGAGCCACGCCTTGGTTTCACGTTTTGGAAGTTGAACAGACTTCCAGAACGGATTCCATTTGACTTCCGAGGTACGGCTGTAATCATTTCAAATCATGGATTTCTGATCATCTCATTGTATTTGCAAAAAGACCTGGACAATGTCACTTTCCTGCAGACTAATGCCAAAATATTTTGGGTCAAGGGCCATAACTTAGAAGTTACTTTGCATGTAGAAGGTTCCAGATTCAATCCTCCGCATCTCCAGGAAGGGCAAGACGAGAACCTTGTCTGACATCTTGGAGAGCAGCTGCCAGGCAGCATGGACAATACTGAGCTAAATGGACTAATGATCTGAGTCCGTATAAGGTAGCTTTCTGTATTCCTAAAACTCCAAATACTCTTCTCCACTGTGAGATGGGAAATAAAACTACACATTTTCACAACTCATAGCAAAAATTGCAGAGCTTGCCTCATTAAAACATATATTACTATTTAAATCTCTCTTCTGCTCTTCCTCCAAATAGTTCAGGACAAGGGACATGGTGCTGCTTCTTTTTTTCCTCAAAGGCTGCATCAACAGAAGTCTAGCATCCAGATCAAGGTAGTAATAGTATCACTTAAGTCTGCCTTGGTCAGACCCCACCTGGAGTACAGGTAACTCCCCATTTATGCACTGGTTACATTCCAAGACACCACATGTTTAAGTGAAATTGTGTATATTTGAAACATCATTGAAAAAGCCTTAAAAAACCCTGCCCCGCCCCTTTCTCTGATGTATTTGTGTTATTTTCAGGATTGGCACAATGCACACATGCATCGTCACACATATCTTGGACGTGCCTAAAATAGTCTCTGCCTGTACTGTGTCCTGTTCCGGGCACCACAATTTAAGAAGGATATTGACAAGCTGGAATGTATGCAGAGAAGGGGAACCAAGATGATCAAGGATCTGGAAACCAAGCCTTATGAGGAACAGTTGAGGAAACTGGGTATGATTAGCCAGGAAAAGAGGAGCCTAAGAGGAGATATGATAGCTATCTGATGGGCTGCCACATAGAAGATGGCACAAGCTTGTTTTCTGCTACTCCAGAAAGGAGGACCCAAACCAGTGGATTCAAATTACAAGAAAGGAAATTCTGCCTAATATTAGGAAGAACCTTCTGAATGTAAGACCTGGTCAACGGTGGAACCGACTACCTCAGAAAGTCAATGGAGGTTTTTAAACAGAGGTTGAATGACCATCTGTAAGGGATTCTTTAGCTGCAATTCCAGCCTTGGAGGCAGTTGGACTAGATGAGTCTTGGGGTCCTTCTAAATCTACAATTACTGTATATGATTCTGCAGTCATCCAATGAACTTTGCAGCAGAGAGGAACATGAAACTGGCTTAAGAAAGGAATGTAAGACTAGTAAGTTCAGAGAAATAAAGGACAGCTTCAATGTGATTCTGAAGCTAGATCTCACACCTGCCATAGCTTTCTTGTTCTTGGTTTCCATTTCCAAGCCCACAATTTGTTGTAATCCAATCTCTCTCTCACTGGATTTTAAAAATAAAACATAAATATACATTTTACATACTTTATGAATGTAATTATATCTATATCTCACAGTCTTTTGAATGCTAGAGTTCAAGCAGCTTGTTCCTTCTATAGGAAAACCACTTTTAATGCACTTAATTCTGGTCAATATGTTTTACAGAAAGTTGTGGATTAAATTCTAGGAGGTTATATAAAATATACTTTATTTTAACATGTTTGTATTTAACTCAGATTTAATTTACTCTTTTATAGTTCATACCATTACACAATTTTAAATGAATAATTAAAGATATCCGATTTGGGGCAGGGGGAGTATTCTTATATACGCTGGTGCAGACAACAATAAGATCAACGTGAAACCACAAACCTAATCAGATGCTACATGGAGCACCATCCATTCCCTCAAATGCTAACAGCGCTGCAGAAGCTAAAAAAAACCAAGTGAGGGATGATAACATCAACCGTGTGAAAAATCCATGTATGAAAAAGGATGCTGCATTTTCAATTAGAAGGTGACGTAATTGGTCTCCTAGGAGAAAGTGACAGATGCACTGCTCTCAAAGCACACTCGGTGCCTGCGGAGAGAATGAGAAGCCAGATGCTTGAAAGGGGGCAAAGAGAGGGGCAGGGCTCAGAGATGAGAGCATTAGGGTCAGGCAACACTCTAAAAAATTACAAGCAGATGGCCAGATGACAGCCTATCGCTACAGAAGGCATTGACTCCATGTTGGGGGTTTTGCTCTTACCCGCATTTGTGTATGTCTGTTGAGACAAACAGGTGAAAATGTTGCAGTCACACAAGCACCATAGCTATGCAATCAGTATTGTAGACACAGCCTACAAAATGATTAAAGGACGCAATTTTCAACACTGCGATCGCTAAACGCCTCTGCATAGACAGAATAGCAATAATGAAAGATGGAGGGTATCTTTCCAGGAAACTTTTGACTTTAAAATAAACTTTCCATGATGCTAATGTATCATTAATTGTAAAGTTGCATGTTAGGTACCAGTTCTGGAGATCTCATAGCCAGTTTTTTTTTAAAAAAAAATACATTAATAAAGTGGTTATAATTACAGCAAACAGTCATTCTGATGCAAGCATTCCAATTAAGCGCTGACACTAGGCAATACAATATTTTGCAAGTTTCATTCCAACAGGAATTCTTTTTAGCTTCTGATATTTTAAAACACATTAGACAGAAGCCCAAAAGGAAGGGGGAAATGTGCTCCCGTTTTCCTATTTAGACACACGCACACTCAAGCCTAATCAAGAGGCTATGTGTTTTCTAGCCTTTTTTCACAACTTGGTCAATCTTCTTGTTTTCTGAAGATTATTATGCATTTCCTCCAGTTATATGCAAGGAATATTGAAATCAGTGTTCGAAATTAAGCCGTCGCCAGTAGTTTTTGCAACTCAAGAGTACCACCTAGCGACCAAGTTGTGATTTCCAGTAGCCTGAAATAAATCTCCACTGCAGAAGAGCTAGGGCAGCTGTTATCATCCCCTTTTTCTATGCTACTTCCCTGAAGCCTTCTGATATGCGCAAGAGACTCCATTGTGGTACTGCTTTCACAAGTAAACAAACTGTAAAGTATCCCACCCACGCCCACCTCTCTTAATTGTGGTGTCCAATTAAGAACTGCTATTAAACATGTGAAATTAACAATGTGTCACTGAACTGTGTATTAGTTCATGTATTTAAAAATAAAAAAAATAAGAAGTGCTGCTGCATTTGGAGGGGGGCAGATGGCAACTAGCCATGCTGTTTTTGCCCCTATAAGCCAGGTTCCAGGAGCCATTCGGCTCCTGGATTTTATATATCACTTTCTAACACTTCTTGAAATACTTACATCATCTACTTTGGGCTCTGTTACTGGTACCCATTTGTAAATCCTGAGGGATGTGTCACCAACTGTCACCCACTTCTTCTCCCTACAAAAAGATAACACATGTTAGTTTCAAAATAGAACATTAAAAAGTGGCGTGGTAGTATATATTGTGGAAGGTCTGTAACAACCTATTCAAATTGGTTGTATGTTCTCTAGGGACCTGAGAACATACGATGATGTGTAGAGTTGTCTGCATTTAATACAGGAGACATGTTATCTTTTAAAACCAGCAGATACCTTTGCCATTTTGCGGGTTCTTGTTGGCACAGCCCAACAAGCAAAAGTGACAAAGCGAGCGAGAGAGAGACCTACCCATCCAGAGAGCACATGCACTGAACACAATCTTTTGGTCGTTTAGTATGTCACAACAGCAGATAATATCTAATTTGAGGGGAAACGTAACCAAAATCAATTTTAAGTGTTTCTCAAAGTATAAAGGTATACCAACTAACTCCAAATTCCAAGAGACAGGAATACCACATGGCAGCATATGTATGTCCTCCAATCCCCTCTGCAAAATCCAAGCAGCTGGTGGCAGCTGGAGAGCCTTTCTACAATGGGAGGCTGTCAGGCTTAGAAAGGAAAATTTTGGAAGGATACATGACACATGAAACTCAAATGCTAAACCAGATAATCACTTCACGTGAGGCACCCAAACCCCAAACTGCTCACTCTTCACTCAATCAATGCCAAACCACTGTCTTGTGTTATGTCTGAAGCACCCCATTAAATTTCCGCATGATATAGCACACATACATGTACAGTTAGCTGGAACTCAACTCCTTGCAAGTCCCAGCAAGTATAAGTAACAAAAGCAGCTACACTGGAAGGGGAGAAACAAGATTCCCTGGTGGGCCAGAAGTATTAATCTGTAGAACAGAATGTGAGAGGTTTAGTGGAATTTTAAGAACAACAATAGAATGGAAAGAGGTCCAGATTATCTTTTTATCATTTCTGTGATACCACAAAGCTTGTTTTTGCTTTTAAATGAGAGACACTTATGAAAATTAGCAGCAATCCCTCCATAGCCTTATTTCACCTACTAGCTATTCATCATAGAGAAAAGGGTGAAGACAAAGACTATCTAGAAACAGGGGCCATCCACATCATAAAAGTGTATAGTGTCTCACAGCAGCATTTCTTACAATGGTGTTTCTGAAAACATGTATTTTATATATTATATTAACATTCTGATCCAACAGAGCCATTCTCCATTCCTAAAGCTCAATGCTCTGAAATGTTTATCAGTGCTCTGAAATCCAATGCACTGACCTATTACTGAAAGAAGGAAAATCACTAAAGTAGAACGCACTTTAAATTTGAGTTCTAAACATAATTTGTTATTTAACAAAATTTATAGACTGCTTAATCAAAAAAGAGCTCTTCAGCAGTTTACATAAGGCTGCATGTGTAATGTAATTAAGCAATTAAGCCAATGGAAGAATGAACCTATCACTGTTCTATTGAACACAAGACACCTGTGTGTTTCTAGTTATAAAAACAACATTTAAACGGAATCTGTTCCACAATGTATTAGAGATGCTGCATTTGAAAACCAAAAGTTCAATATACCTGTTAGCATCTCAAAGCAGCCACAAACAGCATCTTCACTCGATCAACTGTAGAATACAGGAGGAAACCTATGTTAGTATTTTTTATTTAAAAAAAATCTAGAGTGAAATTTATCCCTGATATTTGAGAGTCTTCATTTAATTATGTAGATTTGACTCTATTTGGCCCAAGAGACACATTCCCTTGTGGGCAACAATCTGGGGGTCACCTGCCAGTGCAAGGGGGAGCTATTTTACCCATTGGCTAGTCCACACACTCACACATCCCTCTCTATCTTCCTTCCAGGTAAGCAGAGGACATTATCAGAGCTCCAGGACACATTCCAGCCAGGCAAAAACACTCCAGAAGGAGGTGAAGAAGGGGCGGTGAAGGGTGTGGTAGGAAAAGTGACAAGGGCCTGGAGGGTCACATTTGGCCCCCAGGCTAGAGGTCCCCCACCACTAATGTAGATGATCAAGAGCACTGAACTCAGGCCTACATATGTTGAAAAAAACAAGATTTAACAAGCTGCCTGAGATGTGCCCAGCAGACTAACGCCCTCTTCTTTGAGTATCCCATGCCTCTCATGAAACTTCCTTAAGATTCAAAAGCAGTTTCCCATTGCTTTATTAAGAAATACAAGTCCAAAGTCCCCTTGAGCATGCAGTGTTAGCTGCACGGTTCTTTGGGTTTGGGCCAAAGGACAGAACGCTTGAAGAATCAGGGAACCTGAGGGAATAGACATACTGGTAAGGATATGGAATAGAAACACTATGTCCCAGGACAGGCATACCTCGGAAGTCTGTTCGACTTCCAAAACATTCCACTTCCAAAGCATGGCTTCCGGTTGGCTGCAGGAAGCCGCAGAAGCCCCGTTGGACGTTTGGCTTCCGAAAGAACATTCAAAAACTGGAAAACTCACTTCCGGTTTTCGATCGTCCAGGAGCTAAAACGCTTGACTCCCAAGGTGTTTGGGAGCCGAGGTACGACTGAACAGTATGTCCTATTCAGCCACTATGACAGCATACAAACTTTAGCAAATAGATAATTAGTTCCTCCAGTTTAGCAATGCTGCTTCACTGACCTGTCCTTCAAAAAGCAGTATCTAATTGGAAGCACTCTATTTTAATTACAGTTCCCCATTCCACAAACATTTTTGAGATACCAAAATCTGCATGGGGTAGTATGCATGGAATAGGGCTTGCTGAGCGCAATATGGATTATAATTTGTATGAATGATACTTAGGGACGCATATGCCTTCTGTAATCTTGAATAATAAAGAAAAAACAGGGGAAATCAGCAGTTTCTTTGAGCAGGATTAGGATTCTACTTTACATAGGCTGCTATCTGATCTGTTTTACTATTTCCCATGACTACTTAAGATGGGTACAGTGGTGCCCCGCAAGACGAATGCCTCGCAAGATGAAGAACTCGCTAGACGAAAGGGTTTTCCGTTTTTTGAGTCGCTTCGCAAGACGAATTTCCCTATGGGCTTGCTTCGCAAGACGAAACGTCTTGCGAGTTTGTTTCCTTTTTCTTAAAGCCGCTAAGCCGTTAACAGCTGCTAAGCCGCTAATAGCCGTGCTTCGCAAGACGAAAAAATCGCAAGACGAAGAGACTCGCGGAACGGATTAATTTCGTCTTGCGAGGCACCACTGTATTTCTTCTTTTTACCTACCATCACCTTCAGTATTTTAAAATTAACACTTTCTAATATTTTTTCCTCCCTGCAAGCATTTCACTTGGCAGTAGTACCTCCGTTTCTTAGTTTATCTCGACCTTTCTCTATTGTGTTGTGAATGGCCTATAAGGGGGCACAATGACATTTGTTTTCTTCCAGGGAAGCTGGAGGAGGCCAACTAGGGTCAGGGACTGCTACACTTGTGGATAAAGATTTTGGGGGGTGCACCAGGATTATGTATGCAGCAGTGCAAACAGATCGGGTTGCACCTCTTTTGCACAGAAACTGAGCCCCAGAGATCTGGCTAACTACACCACACCATTTCAGCAGACTAGTCCAATAAGTTTTCACATCTTGGTCAAATTAAGCTTCTTTAAAATCGGGGCATGTTTTAATCTCAAGTTCAGTTATGCATAAAAAGCGACATACTTTTCTAGTTTAACACATTATCTTAATATGGACCTAAGCAAAAGGTAGATTAATATAAAAATCCTTCTACAAACCGGTTATGGACACAAGCCAGAGTAAATTATATATGCCTAAGTACCACTCATATCAATATGATTAAGCACATTGTTAAACACAACTATTTCTACTAGTAATAGGATCACCTGGTTTCTCTGGCCTGCACCATGCATATACATATCAAATAAAAAGGTGAACATAGCACATACACATGAGAAATACTCAACAGGCTTTGGCACTGAAATAAATCATTTTCATCATAGGTTGCCTTCAAGGCCCTATTTAACCTCATGCCTAAGATACCACTTTAGAGTTTTCAAAGGTATAGCGTATCCATCTGATAAACAGAAGGCTGCATCGCCGACACAGATGCACACCTCGAACAAGCAGAAATCCAGGTGCCTCAGAAGGAAAAAAAAATATTTCTCTAATCATCAAGCCACATACAATCAACACCATCAAACCACAGGAATACTGAACAATAAACCTTTCTGTCTCAAGCAGATGTTTGACTGGAGGCTGAAGAAACCAGTGTCAGTAGCCAGGCTGATTGAGAAGGACCAGTCTGTTCTCAACTGAATGAATGCAGAGAGCGATCCAAACACCTGAACCATCAAAGGTAGCCAATGACTGCTGAAACTACTGGGTTCCCCAAGTTTGCCAGCATTCATTAATCACACTTGGTAACAGCAATGGAATAACTTTTTGTAGAACATTTTGCCTGCAACAACCTTCCAGTGAGAGATATATGTATATGCCTGGTCTGTTTTGCTATTTTCCCATGACTGCTTCAGGCAGGTTTTTCTTCTTCCAGCACCATCTCTCTCTCTCTCATTCTACATACCCGCACGCACATGTGCAGGCATGCACAGAACTGTACCCAACGTATAATAATAATAACAATAACAATAACAATAACAATAACAATAACAATAACAATAACAATAATAATAATAATAATAATTTATTTATTTATACCCCGCCCATCTGGCTGAGTTTCCCCTGCCACTCTGGGCGGCTTCCAACTGAATATTAAAAACAATGCAGCATTAAATATTAAAAACTTCCCTAAGCAGGGCTGCCTTCAGATGTCTTTTAAAAATAGGATAGTTGCTTATTTCCTTGACATCTGATGGGAGGGTGTTCCACAGGGCGGGGGCCACTACTGAAAAGGCCCAACGTATGTTGGGACCCAGTGCCATACCACTCAAAGTGTCTTCAGCAATAGCAAGCTTGAAGTCTTCAATACAGTGCAGCACACAGAAGGCATGTAGAGACATTAAATTTCATGCCAACAATCTTTCATCTCAGAATACATAAATATCCACAACCTATCACTGTACATTAGTAAAGGTTTGTACATTTCTTCTTGTTCTTGTTCCCCAATGGGGAAAAATAGAGGGGGGGTCCTACATTGTTCATCTGAAGAACAAGATCTACATAAACTTGTGACATGAACAATCCTTTTAAGGATCTGACTAGGTTTCCCACAGCAACTGGAAGGCTGCTATGTCAGGATTGAAGTCTGCAAAATTTCTATGGCTTTCCCCATCACTCTGCTCTTGGAGGAATGAGCCAGTGTGATCACCTGTGCATAGTTGCTATGACAACAGAAGATGCTGGCAAAAAAGTTTCACTTGACTTATTTGTTAAACAAGAAGCAAGGCTCCAATTTTCTCTTCTCCACACTTTTGGCAAAGAACGACAAAAGGAAACAAGGCGCACACTTGCCTTGAAAAAACAAATGGAGCATCAAGCACCCAGCTACAGTGATGCTGACAATGAGCATCACCATCTCTCCCTGCATTATGTTAGGCTCCTAAAAGTGCGTGCCAGCGAAGTGCATTTTCTTAAGCGCACAACAAAAGCATTATTCCTAGAACTTTGTACTATCATTAAGACTACAAGGCTGGCAGTGTTTCGGCTTTTCGACACAATGGCTTGGATTTCTATTTTGAATTCCTCTTCTCAGTCTGCATCAGAAAAGACACTTTTTAGCTATTTGCCCATTGCAATTTGAACTGGACTGCTCACAAACATCACAGCTTTTAAAACTGCAAACATCCACTCTGGGAAGAAAAGAAGGATACTAACTGATTTTTCTGTATTCTGCTTGTTTATAATATATACCTATAGAAGAACTATTTTATCCAACACAAAACCCTTGAATCCAATGATTTCTGCTTTTTATGAGCTGTGCATTGGTGTAACAAAAACTCAATCACATTGTTTTACAAAATAAGCCTGTCTTGAATTACATTCATACTATGTTATCTGATCCAAAAATACCAAACTGCACACTGATTGCCTATTGTGCTTCAATAACCATTTCGCTGTATTGTTTAGCTGTGCCACAATGATTTTCACAATAAAAACTACACAAAAACCCCACAAAAGAATAAAATGCTAAAACGTTGTAAAGATTTAACAAAAGAGGGCAATTCTACCAAGGTTACAACCTTTAATTATATAATTTCAAACAAATTCAAGTAGCAATTACACCCTCCCTGTATAGCTCCACTCAGATTTTAGAATTAAACAATACAAGCTGGAACCAATGTGATTTGTAGCACAAAACTAAAAATCTTTAAAATACATTCATTTGGTTGACCCATTCCCATTAAAATATCAGAACACATACGCATTCTAAACTTTACCTAGGATTTCAAGAATTATCACTTTTAAGATTTTCCTCTGAAATGTGTGAAAAGCATTTAAAACAACCATTCACACTTAAAGGTGCATGAGGATTTTAAAAGAAAGATGAAAGTCCAAGTCACTTCTGATGCCTGCCTATTCACCATAATATACTCTCCCTTCTGAATTAAAAATAAAATAAAAAAGGAAATACCCACAAATCACAATTCACAAAGCACACTGTTCTCTTTCTCACCAACCAAACAAAAGCACAAGGGAGCCAAGCAAAAGCAGTACTACACTTCGGGGGTATCAGAAAGAAGGTGCACAAGGATAAAAGGAGCTACAACAGCTAATGATCATTGGAGTGTGCAGAAGAGGGCTCTGCCCCCCCCCCATGAAGTAGGAGACAGCTCACCAAGAGGATATTGGGAAGGTGCTGCCATGCACATTCTAAGAAATACAGTGGTACCTCGCAAGACGAAAAACACACAAGACGAAAGAGTTTTCCGTTTTTTGAGTCGTTCCGCAAGACGAATTTCCCTATAGGCTTGCTTCGCAAGACGAAACATCTTGCGAGTTTGTTTCCTTTTTCTTAAAGCCGCTAATAGCCGTGCTTCGCAAGACGAAAAAACTGCAAGACGAAGAGACTCGCGGAACGGATTAATTTCGTCTTGCGAGGCACCACTGTATGTTGTGTGAATAGCCACAGAAAACAGTAGCGCACACACACTGAACAAAGTGATGGTAAAGAGTGTCTGTAAAATTCATGGTAGGGAGAAGAGCTCACGAGATACCCGCAAAGGCTACAGCAGAGTCACGGGCCCCAGATTCAGTCTCTATCCAGTTAAAAGGATCTCAGCTACAGGGGGAAAACCTCTGCCCAAGACACTGAAGAGCCTGTCCTGGGCTAGATATATAAAAAATCGAATGACTGGTCTAAGAATGCTTCAAATCTAGGTCAAGGGGCAGTTGGGAGGGGAAGAGGTCATATTGGGTTCAAAGAGGAAAGAAGAGTTTGGAGAGAGAAGTCCTCCTCTGCCTCCTGCCACATTCAGCGGAACAGGATGTGGAATGGTGAGAATATTGATCTATCTCACACAACAGGGAGCACACACAGCTAGTGGGTGTGGGAAGCATCACTTGGGGACAAGAAGGAAGTTGACAGGAAGAAAATGCTTGCATGGAGACCAACCAAGGAATCCATCCCAAGGCATTTGCCAAATGAGTTTATGGCTAAAGGGGCAATGAAGAGAAGAGAGACAGGTGGAAGGAAATACATAAGACCAAGGGAGAGGTTTAAGAAGATCTAACAGTGAAAAATTGGGGGGGGGGGGCTAGACATGGGTAAAGAAAACCTTAAAATAATTACAGTGGAGGAAAATAGGAAGAAATTAGGAAGGGGAAAGACCCAGGTATCTGTAAAAGAAAAGGCACCCAAATTGCACTAAGATATGATACAGAGGAACAGGGATAGCTCAGTCTGTAGAGAATGAGACTCTTAAACACAGGGTTGCGGGTTCGAGAACCCCACACTGGGCAAAAGATTCCTGTCTTTCAGGGGGTTGGACTAGATGACCCTCGCGGTCTACTTTGCCATTCTATGAAGTTAATCAAGGAGTTGAGGGTGGGGTTGCTGAGCAAAAACCATTGAAGAGTAAGGGGTGGGACAAAAACCCAAGGGACTGGGGGGGGGGGAGGACAAAGAAATATATGCATAAGAAACTGAAGTCAGAAAAAGAACCCCAAAAAGAAAAAAGAGGTGCCTGGGGGACTTCTAGTCGACCACAAGGGGAAGACCACAACAAAGGGGAGGGGGTCCAAGAAGTAAGCCTGCAAGGCTGCCTTGGAGGGAGTCTCGCTGACCAACTCTAGGGGATCTATAGAAAGAAGACAACCAATAAGGGGCACCAAGAGGCGAAGGGGGAAAGCCAAGGGGAAAGGAGATGGGAGAAAAGCCCTGAGGATGTGGGGGCGCTGCTGCGGTGTGTGCTCAACTTATGTGCAAGAGGGGAGAAGCCTCCCAAGAGGACGGAGGTGGGAGGAGCCCCCAAGCTGCCTTGGGGGGAATAGATGGGGTGGGAGGAAGGCGACTCAGGAGGGAAAGCACTAAGGGGTCTGTACTAGGAACTGGGTAGGGGGGAGAGTCTGGGGGTTCAACAATGAGCGGGCGGAGGGGCGGAAAGGAGAAAGCCCTGAAGGGTATTTGGTGGAAACTGAGGGAGGGGAGAGATAGAAGACATGTTGGAGGGGGGGTAAGACATATTGGGGGGGGGAGAAAAGATGAGGAGGCCACATGCGTGGGTGTGGGTGTTTCCACAATGGGACTCCCACCCACCTACTCGGAGGCAAGGAGAAATGTTGGCCTGTCTGGGAAGGGAGGGGGGCGCCGACACCCCCGCGCCGCCCCTCTTCCTTTATCCCCTTTCTCCTTCTCTCACTCCACACCCCCCCTTAAAAATAATAAATCTCGAGACAAAAACAAAAGCCTCCTCCTCCTCCTCCCTGCGGCTCAGCCTCGCTCACCATTTGCGCACTTTCTCGATGGCCGCCATCACCCGCTTGATATCATCCTTGGCGCGGCTGCGGGTCTCGGCCCGCACCGACCGGCCCGACATGCTGCCGCCGCCGCCGCCGCCGCCGCCGCGAGGGAGAGCCCGGACTCCGGCTGACTGGCTGGCTGGCTGGCGCGCTCCCTCCCTCCCTCCCGCGCTCGCTCGCTCGCTCCCTCTCGCACTGCTGGGCCCGCACCGGCAGAGGCTGGGAGCGGGAGGCGGAGGCGGAGGCAGCTCCGTCCTCGCTCGGCTCGCTCCGCGGCAGCGCCCCCGCACGCACGCACGCACGCACGACGGAGGCGCCTTCGCTGGCTCCGCCCCGGAGGGAGGGAGGAGGAGGAGGAGGTGAGCCGAGCGGGGCACTGCGCAGGCGCCAGCCCGGCGGACGCGCGCCTTTAGCTCCACCCCCGAGGCGAGGGGGGCGGGAACGCGGCTGGGGCGGGGGGAGGGGCGTTCCCGCGCTTTTGTCCTCTGAGGGAAGCGGCGCCGCGCCGCAGTTCGGTGTGAGGCGAGCGCTCTTGGCCGGACGATGCCTGCGCTTTCCTGCGAAACACTGGGGCAGGCATAGGCAAACTCGGCCCTCCAGATGTTTTGGGACTATAACTCCCATCATCCCTGAATACTGGTCCTGTTAGCTAGGGATGATGGGAGTTGTAGTCCCAAAAACATCTGGCGGGCCGAGTTTGCCTATGCCTGCGCTTGGGGGTTTCCTCCCGCCCCCCACCCCTTTTGCGTCCCACCTGGCATCTTCCAGCTGGATGAGTTTACCTCAGCATTTATTTATTTCCTTCATAAAATTTATACGCAGCTTGATTGTAAAACACAAACACGGACGGTCTCGAAGCGGGTTCACAACAAGGGGCTGCTTCATGTGGTGCCTGTTTTGCTTTTAAATGCACTTTGCATTGTCCCTGTATCCTACTGAGTTTTTTGTTTTTCACTCACAGTTTCTTGTTATATACATCATCGCCTTAAGATTGTTGTACAGAAGGTAACTGATGAATGAACGAAAATAATGCCTAGACCTGGGAGATTTGTGCTGTATAGAAACTGCTTGTCAAGTCAGTTTAATAAGTATGCAGATGAACTGTGTCCTTTGAGGCAGTGGTGCAGCATGGTTTTGCCAGGGCCAGGCAAGTATTTTGCACCGGCTAACCTAGGCTCATTCATGGTTCCTTGTCATCCTGGGGAAAGGTGACCAGTGGGATGCTGCAGGGTTCTGTCCTGGGCCCGTTGTTGTTCTACATCTTTATAAATGACTTGGATGAAGGAACTGAAGGTGTGCTAATCCATTTTGCAGATGATGCCAAGCTTGGGGTGCATAGCTAATGCCTCAGACAGAATCAGAATTCAAAATGACCCAGATTGGAGGACTGGACCCAAAGTAACAAAATGAATTTCATGAGGGACAAATGTTGGGTTCTGCACTTAGGCAGGAAGAACCAGATGCACAAATACAGGGCAAAGGACACCTGGCTTAATAGCAGTGCATGTGAAAGGGACCGAGGGGTCTTGGTGGACCACAATCTTAACATGAGTCAAGAGCGTGATGCACCTCTTTTCCTATCATGGACTGCAGATCCCTCCTTCCCATCATTTATTCTGTTATCACCAGAAAAAAATCCTTCATCTTCCATGACCCTGGCTCTGATAATTTTTATTTCAAAAGAAAATACAATTTCTAAAGGGATGCAAAAAATATATATATTTTTAATGCAGCAATGTGCTTTCTTTTTAAGGCTTAAGAACAATCAGAGGCCATTAAGATTTAATGATCAGAGTGCTGCTCCCAGATTCAGGTTCATTTGTGGTCTTTGTTGTTTCCGTCTCTGTCAGTCTCGGCTCAGGAATTGGTAAGTCAAGAATGTCTGTTATGAAGTGCGTCGCTGTGATTTCCTCTGGAATTTCTTCCTCAATAAAGGCATCTGCACCTGAAAGGCGAGAGGCATTGAAATGGACGTTAGGATTCAGGACAACAGAGATAAAGATGTTGCATCTGCACTGGGCTCTCCCCTCAACAGCTTACACTAGGCTGCATAGACATCATTCTAGGTTATTAGTTGTCATTTTGCCGATGTTTTCACAGTAAGTGAACCCCAGGGAGGTACAAAGTGGGGGGTGGAGGGGGGTGACAAGATGGCCCCTGCCTCCCCCCAGCTGTAGAGCGGTCGTACAGACTGTGCATGTGGCCGTACGGGATGCAGCACATGCACAGTCCGTACAGGATACCGCACGAGCGGCAGCCTGTACAGAGTGCGCATGTGCAGCACCCCATACGGGCTGCCGCACATGCGCACTCCATACTGTTGCCATGCAAGTGGCAGCCCATATGGACACCGTGCAAGCGGCAGCCCGTATGGACTGTGCATGTGCAGCAGCCTATACAACCTAAACAGCATGTGCGGCAGCCCATACAGCATGAGCGTCAACCCGTAAGGAGGGGGGGCACTAGGGGGCGCATTGGAAGATGGCCGACAATACCATCTCTCCGACCCACACGGGGTAATTAAGAGGCTGTTATGGGAGTAGGCAGCCTCCCTAGTTGCCCCAAGGAAATGAGGAACACTGCCCTTGCCTGCTGTACCCATAAATCACCCCCTAATTCGAAAGAAGGGGGTGAGGGCCCTAGGCAGAATGCCCCTGTGTGGACCTCGGCTCTCCTGGACGCTGTCTCTGATCGCGCACTAGCTGCAGCAATTTGGAATAATTAATTACAAAAGAAGCAAATGCACATATTTCAAGTGAAGAAGGGGAGTGAAGTCTGCTAATTTAAGTGACCTCTGCGAAAGAAGACGACGGGTTGGAGAAACAGGAATATTTTACGATGAAGATACACCAAAGGCTGGGTATGTTGACAATGGGACTGAATGGGGGGGGGGAACCTTTTTTACTTTCCTTCTATGTGATTTACAAGAACCCCTCCTCATTAGAATCGTTGGTTGAACTGACCCAAGCAAGATGATTAAGGTCTGTGTGGAGATAAACTTTAACCAAAAGTATGCTTTATGGAGATCGAGAAGCAATAAGAGCTTTTGGAATGGCGCAGCAATTAATTCAGAGTCGCCATCTTGCCAAAGGATTTATAGCCGGGAGGAAGAATGGACTTGTTTTCAGACTGCATTCCTGGTGAATCTCCTCAGAGGTTTTGAGAAAGGAGGCAGATTGGTGAAGATTAATGACGCTAAGACTGTTTTGATGTATGGAAGTGATGTTATATGGAAAACGTCTGGATATAGCTACTGGATAAAAAAAAATATCCACGCAGGATTACAAAATGTTCTAACGAGCTTGCGGAGACTATCAGAGGTCACAAAGAGAAAGGAAAAATATATGAAATTAACAACAAGAGATGTGGAAAAACAATAAGAAAGGACTGGATAGTACTGTGAACATCATAAGGTTAGATTTGTGGACATTAAAACAGCAGTAAGAAGCAAGAAGTTGATTGGATCCCCTTCGGAACTTGAAATATGGGTACCCCCAACAAAAATTTAAAATTTGGCTGTGTAATTTGGAATTTATGTAATTTGGTTTGATTTGATGTGATTGGTCGGTTAATAAAAAATTATTCTTAGGGCAACCCGTAAGGCGTGTGGCATCCCGTACAAACTGTACATGTGCGGCATTCTGTACGGAGTGCACAGTGCGGGATGCCACACATGTGCACTCCGTACAGGCTGCCCTGCCCCAGGAGCCAGAGAGGGTTCCTCCACCACTGCTGTAGCCAAGTACCTGTAGCGTCGTAGGTGCCAACCTCGGAGCGGCCCCCCTCAGGATTTGCGCCCAGCAAAGTGGTGAGGCACTCTGCTAGCTCCTCTTCTGTGAAATGCTCTCCTGGGTCAAATAAGGTAAAAACACAACCTGTTAGCTTTGTGACAAATCCATTTTGGGGCCAATGCTGCCCTCCTTTGGGTTGAGGCCCACCTCTCTGTTGTAGCAGCAGCAGCAGTTCATCCCTGCTAATGGCCACCTCGCTGTTCTCATTCTCATAGCCCAGCACTTGGAAGGCATTTTCTATTTCTTTTAGTGAGAGCCCAAAGGCAGGCCGGTGATTCACATACAGCTTGATAAAGTTGCCTAAATTGATGTCGGTAACTTGCATGCCCGTCTCCAGATATTCACTGAATTTGACTTCATTTAGCATGTCTTCAATCTAAAGGAATAAAAATGTGCCTTTGTAAACGGAGATACTGACGCCACTGGAATGCTTTGACATTCTGCGCCAAGGCAACAATAAAAGACATTTCATGGCCACTGAAAAAGGAACACTTTGCCGCCTAGAGAGGTCACATTTCCCAGCCCTCCAACCCATGCTCAGAAGGATTGGGAATAAATGGTTTGCATGATGTTCCCTCTGAGTCTTACCCATTTGGCTGCCGCTGTTTGCAATGATGTCCAAATATATATTTGTTCCGTTTCTATGCCATCTGTGTACCAAAGTCTGCTGGGTGGTTTACAAAATCAGTAAAACATACAAATACAATACAGTTCAGTTTAAGCAAATTGGTTTGCTGTTACATCTGAATTAACAGACCATTGTTTCTAATGTTGCTCCACCCTTGTGGGCCACTGTTTGGAGCAGCATCTGAGAATTGTCCAGAAAAGCAGAAAAACCATACAAAGCATTGTTTGCACAAACGGCCTTTTTCAGACATAAAACTAAACCATGGTTTAATATTACGGTATAGGAACAAGCAAATGCTTTGTGGAACCTCTGTTTTAATTCTGCTTCCAGATAATTGTGGGGAAACCATACTTCAGCAGTGTTAAAGAGCTCAAGGGGATGCAAGCTTGGAAGTCATGTACAAGCATTAACAGGCATGAACCCTAGAGAATGATGAACCTTCCCCAACTAGAGATTTAACTTTTAGAAACTTGGGTATTGGGGTAGAAGCTGAAGAATTGCTTCTCTCTAGTAACCTGCTATATGCCCACTCAACTGCTTCAATCTGCAGAACTGGCACTGTTACAGATGTTCTGAATTTATAAGGAATCCAAATTCTAGTGTGGCAGCACCTACATTTTGGAACCCCCTGTATATTGACATCAGGCAGGCACTGTCACTAGACTCTTTTCAGTACCTGCTAAAAACCTTTTTGTTTAGAGAAGCTTCCCCAGATATGTGGAAAGTTGATGTGCATTTTAATCTGCTGTCAGTTGTTTTTACTAGTAATGTCATTGCTTTATTCTTTTTTTAAAAAAACCAATTTGGTGTTTTTCACAACCATGTGGCATATACGTTTTAAAAAATCAAATAAATAAATAAATGCACACACCCCTCAATAAAAACCTCCTGAAAAGGAAAAACAGAGGTGGTGATTTACCAGCCACAGATACCAGATAATCAGATCTGGTCCTGATAACACAGATTCTGTTAGGAGTGAAAATAGATTTATGAATGAGAAGGAAGAAGAGAAGTGACGCCACTTGCAAGGCTATTATAATAATTACTGCTCCCGCCATAAAATTAGAAATATCAGTTTCTCTCCACGACCCTCATCATCCCCAAGAGGCATTTTTCCAAGGATATGACATGCACAGGGGGAAAGGAGTCGCAAAGGATTAGTGAGGTGGGGAGAAGAGCTGGTTCTCTTTTCACACCCTCTGGCTGTTTCATAAAAGTGGGGCAGCTCCAGCGCTGTTCTTATTGTGCCTGCGCATTTCTGCTCAGCGGAGGGAAGTAGGCCATGAACCCTCCCCGCTACGCTACAATGCGCAGGGAACTGGGCTACATGTTTGGTCACCCTTGAAGAGCTTTTCCTGTCCTTCTGCCACCAACAGGCACCTTCTCTTCAAAGCACACACTTGGGCTGAGCTGTCTCCACAGCCCTGTGAAATCCTGAAACAAGGACACTTTTTGCTCAGTGGGGCTTCCACAACATTCACCTTGTTTTGCTACTATTTCTGCTCTGTCCCTGTCTCTCCCACCTTCAGGACTACCTGCCAGCAATGCCCTTTGGTGGTTTCCGCCATCCCTAAGTGACAGCTGCAACCATTGACACACATTTTCATTGCTTCTGAGCAACTGCCTATAGGATTGCTCTGAAAAAATAGGCATGCACAAGAAAACCTACAAGGGAGCTTTTGGGTCTCCCTGGAAACCCCTTCTCTTCAATGCAGTGCCATCTGGCTCAGTACATAAGCTGCTGCTTTATGCAGAATCAGACCGTTGGTCCATCTAGCTAAGTACTGTCTACACTGACTAGCAGTGGCTCTCCGGGTTTGTCTCTCTCAGCCCTACCTTGAGATGGCAGGTATCTGCGCCAATTTCACATCAAAAATATATCCAACCACTCAGTCCTCTTCTTTTAAGGAAAAAAGTTGTCAGTACTCAGCATGAAGTGTTGCAGTACGTGCCATACTTTTAGCATTGGGGGGGGGGGGAGAAGGTACCGGTGCTGCGTACCCTTGAGTACCCCGGGGGGGGGAGCACTGCAATCACCACTGCTTGCAGTACCTGAACAGTCCCTTCGGTGGCATATAGCTGGAATGGTGGAATTTAAGGCAGGAAACCAGCACAGGGCCCTTATATGTGTCAGGATTCCAGCTGGGGTCTGGCCTCACTCCAGGCATTCGGCTGGGATCCTTGTTGACCTTCCGTCTGCGTCTCCCGGCAGGCAAGGTCGTAAATCAGCGATTCTCCTCAAACATGAGGAGAACACACTTTCCTCCTTCTCTCCCTCCCTGCACCCCCCAGGGAGGGGAAGAAAGGACAGACAGGAGTCCTATTTACATGTTTTATTCCTGTCGTTCAGCAGTACAGAGAAAACGTGTCTGTACCCTCCAGACTCCGGCAGTAGAGTCTCTGCTCCACCCCTGTACTTCCAGCACAGGTCAGATGACACTCTGAGCTAACATCCGGTGCTCAGAGTAGAGAAAGGACTGTCCCCTTTCTCCACTAGTACAGTTGCAGACATCAACATCCTGTTTTGCATTCCAGCCACCTGCAGCTGGCTTTTGCATTGCTGCTTTTTCCTGACAATATGGATTATTTCCCCAGTCTTCAGCTCTCAACATTTCTGCAGACTACTGTCAGTATATGTATGCACACGTTGAGAAATTTAGTGCAAATTTCTGATCATATACATATTTTAATAGAATATTTTTCATGCTTTACGATTTTTTTGCAAGCCATTTCCCCATATATAGTACACCCCCCTAAATAGGGGTGCCAAAACTTAGGCCCCACACGGTGGGTGCCCAGCACGCCCCACAATGTCAGGACACAGTGACACCGAGTTGTGGCCAACATTGGGAGCGGGGGGTGTTGTCTGGGGAGAGAACCAAAATGGAGGGATTCTTCCATTCCGTTCCTACTCACAGGTTTGTGCAACTCTCCCCCGTAGTAATACTGACCTGTTCCTCAGATGGGTAGAAGCCCATGGCGCGCATGACGAAAGGGATTTGCTCCAAAGGGATGTGTGTGGACACCTTTCTGGGTTCCATGGTGTCAATACCTTGATGACGCAGCTGAGCATAATAAAAATAGTCTTCCAGCTCCTGGAGGAGGGGGAAATGTAATGCACAGCCCATGAGGAGAAGGTGAGGGAGCAGAGTCTATTCAGCCTGGAGAGCATATGGTTAAGAAAGGCAACTGGGTAGCCACCTTCAAATATTCATTTACTGCCACATACAGAATGGAGCACATTTCTTTTCTCTTGCTCCAGAGGGTAGGAATGGAACCAATCAGCTCAGATTGGGATTAGACTAAACATTTTGAAGGATTTCCTGGCTACATGAGTTGTTGGACTCACTGCCGTAGAAGATGGCCAACACAAAAGGTGATGATTTAGATAGCTAGATAAATGATATCATTAATAGCCATTTCCTCTAAACTTGAACCCTGACATTCAGTTCATGTTTCATCTTTTTAAAAAAACATGTAGTTGGGGGGAAGTTATCAAGTATAAATGGTAAAATGCAATGACCCCATGTGCAAAGCAACCAACTGGACATGCAATAATGGCTGGATCTTGAAACAGTGCTGGCTCCAGGGTTCTGGGTCCTTCAATGGGGCACTTGGATCTGGGGGAGGTGAAGCATGGGGCTGCCTTTGAAAAGCATTTGGAAACTTCAACTGGTGCAGAACGTGGCTTGCTAGTGGGACCCAGCAGCAAGGAACATATTACTCCAGCATTCACTGGAAGCACGATTTGAAATACAATAGTGCCTCCAGCATCTGAGACAGCCTCTGAATATCAGTTGCTGGAGAACATGAGAAGGAAGAGTGCCATCGTGCTTCTGCTTTGCTTTTGGGCTTCCCATAACGAGCATCTGGTTGGCTCCTTTGAGAACAGGATGTGCCTTGGGTCTTATAATAATAATAATTTATTATTTGTACCCCGCCCATCTGGCTGGGTTTCCCCAGCCACTCTGGGCGGCTTCCATAGAAACCAAAAAACACTAAAATATCATACATTAAAAACTTCCCTGAACAGCGCTGCCTTAAGATGCCTTCTGAATGTCAGGTAGTTGTTTATCGTTTTGACATCTGATGGGAGGGCGTTCTACAGGGCGGGCGCCACTACCGAGAAGGCCCTCTGCCTGGTTCCCTGTAGCTTTGCTTCTCGCAATGAGGGAACTGCCAGAAGGCCCTCGGCGCTGGACCTCAGCGTCCGGGCAGAACGATGGGGGTGGAGACGCTCCTTCAGGTATATCCAGGAGCCAGGCTCTTCTGATATGTTTTGAACTTTAAAACCTGAAACAATATGGGGGTGAGGTATCTAAAGGAGCACTTTCTTTCAATGAAGCTTCCCACTGATTAGGAACTTCGTTAAAAGCCTATCTCCGTGTATCCCAGTCTTCTGAGCTGAGGAAGGCAGCTGCTGGAGAGTTTTCTCTACACTGGTGCACAAAATGTTGGAAGCTCTTCCCAGATAAGTTTGCTTGGTACCACTTCTGTTAGCGTTAAGGGTTCAGGTGAAGTTTATTTTCTGCTTTATATAGTCACAGTCCTTTTCCTTATTTTTGACTGCTGCTTTCACCTGCTGTCTCACTAGGGCTGGCCCTCTCCAGGGTGAAGCAGCAGGCGCATGGATGGGGTCAGGAAGCCAAAGGAAGGGGTTGGAGCACTGGGATAAGATTCAGCCACCAGTCCAGTCAGCTTCTCTGCATGGAACGAGTTGCTTCAGGCAGTGGCGTAGCGTGGGGGTGCAGGGGGGGCCGGCCGCACCGGGCGCAACATCTGGGGGTTAGGGTTAGGGGGCGCAAATCCACGGGTTAGGGGGTGCAAATCCACGGGTTAGGGGGCGCAAATTACTTGCCTTGCCCCAGGTGCTGACAACCCACGCTACGCCACTGGCTTCAGGCAGCATTGCATCTTGGGCTGATGCTGGACTCTGTCACTTTTTATCTATGCAGTTCTACTGCTGCTTTTTGGTGATATATATTTCATTATCGACTTATTGTAAGCTGCCTTGAGGGTGTGGACGCGGAAAGGTAGAGTAGCAAAGCTATAAATAAGGAAAGCATGCAAGTCTTACATTACCTTGAAAAACTCGCCCTCTCTGCCGCCTTCCAGAAGGTTGTAGAATGGGATCAAATCTTCACCCCCCAGAAAAGAAGCTGCTTCCAGAGCACTAGGAGGAGAGCAACAAAGACACGTCTGGAGGAGAGGGGTGAGACAGGAGCCCCACACATCCCCATTGCCCCTGCCACCTACTGCACTGAAAAACAGGTCCTTAAAATTAAAATTATCCTGTGCAATTCCAAAAAAGCCTAAAGGGTGCAATCCTATACTTGAGTTTTGCTGTATGAGGAGGAGCTTTGAGATATACCGGTACCATAAGCATGACGGGCATGCCAGCCGAATACATCAAATATACAGGTGGAACCGCTGAAAGTGATGGGGAGGAGCACCCCCACGCTGAATCTTCTACCCCTTCAAGCCACACCCTGTTGGGGGCGGAATTCTGCACCAGCCCCAGAAATGGGCCCAATTTCCACCCCTTTTACTTTGTTGCCAGGCATTCAAAAGCTGAGTGGGACCATGCTGTTTTCTACCAGCTGGGGGAGCTTGAACCTCCATCTTCTCATTTCTGACCACATGACCAATGCAGTGATTGTTGCCTCTCCCAGCCCTCCCCTTGGCTGCTTGGCAAAAGAGTCTTGCCACCCCTAGGTGGGACTTGAACCCTTGTTCCAGGAGAGCTGGGCCATGTGGGAGCTGTGTGGGTCCTCTCGCCTTCCTGGTACTTGATTTAGGGGGGCAGCTGCACACCCCCTGGGTGTACGATGTCACACACATGTACGTGAAATCGCATAAAATGGAGAACATCATCCAAACCTCTGGAAATCCACAAAAATCTGCCAAACTCCACCATAATCGCACCCTCCAAACCTCTTTCCACAAACTCCAACTTTCCACATGTCTCAGAGGTTGGTGCAAAGCCGCAATAGGATTATAGTTAAAAAGGCTCCTGGGATTGCTAGCTCTTTTCCCACGGTTTTTGCAGTTTCACCCCCTCTTTCTGGATCGTTTTTTCCCTTTTCGCACCTTTTCGCAATTTAAATCAATTTATTTATTTATTTATTTCCCAGCACCACACATAGAAGGAGGTTGCACACACGATGAACGCATGTATGTGGGGAGACATCTGTACGCACGTATATATGTTCTATTAAAAACATACTGACAATCACAACAAAAACAGAAGCTTCTGATTGCTTGCTACAGGAGGTGGTATTTCCAAGGAGGCTGGGGGCTTAGGATAGTTTTGTGCTGATTTTGTATTTTCCAGCTGTGTGCTTCCCTCCTCCCCTTCTGGTCTGAGCACATGAAATAGCAATCCCTCAGCCCCATAAAACACAAATATATATATATATAAAAGAGTCCACATGTCTCACTCTAGGCATTACACACACACACACCTCACACAGAAATAATGAAAGCCCTCAATTCCCGCAGTTCAATTTAATTTAATTTAATCCTTCAGCCTCCAAGCCCATCCCTGCAGGAGCCAAGGAAAGAATCCAGTTCGCGCTGTCTTCTTTGCATCTGAGCATCTCAATGGAGACACTAATGAAAAGGTGATAACTGAACCGGAGTGGAGCCTGGGCTGCTTGAAGAGTGCTTCATATCCCCCTCACCACCTGATGAGGAGTTCTGTGCAACTAAAATCCCTGCATATCCCAGCATGATTGAATATAGCAGGGATGGAGGATGTTTTCCAGCCCAAGGGCCACATCCCCTTCTGAACAACCTCCAGTGGGCCAGATGCAGAAGTGGGTGAAGCAATAAATGTGGGTTTTACCTTAGTAGTCTGGTTCCTACACAAACACACGTCCCTCTCTACCCTCCATCCAGACAAGCGAGAGCATGACCAGAGTTCAAGGACGCATATTCTGGTCAGCCTGAACCCACTTGTCCTGGCTCTCACTCTTCGCTTCAGGAAACCCAAAAGCTTCATTCAATAAATCAGCACATGGTCTCAGCATTAGCTCAAGTTAGACAAAAAAAATCATTGCAATTACAAAGTGTAAATTGCAGCAAGGCTTACAAATTATTTTTGTATGGTTGTTTGCAAGCCTTGCTGAAGTTCTACACTTTGTAATTGCAATGGTATTTTGCCCTGCTTTATTGTAAATTTATTCTCCTTATCAATATGTTGTCGTTGTTCCAGTCCTGCCCACGCTTAACTAACAGCCATGCTTAACCATGGTTTGGTTAGTGCCCCATCCCAGACATTTGCCAAGCTGGAAAACAAACCATGCTTTGGGGAAAGAAACCTTTGCCCACCTTCATGAAGGTCTGCAGCTTGTTGAACAAACTATAGTTAAAACAAACCATGGCTTGGTGTCATGCATGCATAGAGTGATTTCCAATATTTCCTTTTGCTTCAACCTCAAAGAGCAGCATACATTTTGATCCATGTGCCTGCACCCTGAATAAGGCTGTGCCTTCTGCGATCAAAACGCTTGATGCTTCTCTATATAATTAAGTTAAACTTGGACATTAAATATTGCAGACACACAGAAGATGCCAAAGGCAGCAGTAAACCACTAATTAGCTCATAAAGCTCCTTCCTCCATAAACAAACTACAAAGCCGTTCAAAACTGCCTGGACTCCAGCCAACAATTACAAAGAAGGATCATTTATATTCTAGTGCCTTCGTTTAAATCTTGCTCAGGCTGGACCTCCAACCGATTAAGTCACATAGACAAAGAGTGTGCATGTATGCACCTGCGTGGAGAAAATGTTACTAGTACAGCTGTCCCACTGCAATTGTATTTTTTCTGCTTGCTCTGATGCTAGTTAGCCAGATGCCCTAAAGCAGGGTGCAGAGAGAGAACCTGTGGCCCTTCAGATCTTGCGGGACTTCAGTTCCCATGACCCATGGCGACTGGCCACGTTGACCGTGGGCTGAAGGGAGTTGGAATCCAACCAACTATTGGGAGCCACAAGTTCCCCACCTCTACCGTAGAGCAGTGGCCCCACAGCTGACGGCCAGGAGTGTCCTGGGGAGCATTTTTACCCCACTCCCACCCCAAGTGACAAGCATTTGAACACCCCCTACAAAAAACGCATCCCAGAATGCCCGGGCATAGCACACACAACCTGCTGAAAATATCCTACAATTCCTGCAGTGCTTTCAGCTACCACCAGGGACGCGGATGGCGCTGTGGGTTAAACCACAGAGCCTAGAACTTGCTGATCAGAAGGTCGGCGGTTCGAATCCCCGCGACTAAGTGAGCTCCCGTTGCTCGGTCCCTGCTCCTGCCAACCTAGTAGTTCAAAAGCACGTCAAAATGCAAGTAGATAAATAGGTACCTTCCGGCGGGAAGGTAAACGGCGTTTCCATGCGCTGCTCTGGTTCGCCAGAAGTGGCTTAGTCATGCTGGCCACATGACCCAGAAGCTGTACGCCAGCTCCCTCGTCCAATAAAGCAAGATGAGCGCCGCAACCCCAATCGGCCACGACTGGACCTAATGGTCAGGGGTCCCTTTACCTTTACCTATCCGTAGCTAGGGGTGGATCATCCTGGGCAGCACTGGGCCCAAGCTGCCATGTCCCTCCTGGGTGCCCTCCAGCAGGAAGGTGCCTGGGAGTGACGTGGCAACTCGGGCCCCCTGCAGGCCCAGCGGTGCCCCAAAAAGGGGCTTGCTATGCCGCTGGGGCCCATGTTCTCTAATAGCAACTCTCCTAAATCTCAGGCAGATAAGCATCCTTCCTAGCCCTGCTACTTGAGATCCATTTAAGTGGCAACTGGACTGTCAAGGGAATCCGACTTCAGTTCTGGCAACGGGAGGGTATCCCCTGTGCTTAAGGACAGCAGGTTCATGATGTGGGCAGATCAGGCCATACACAGCTTTGTCCTCCAGCAGGAGGACAGGAGTAGAGGCTCAGGAAGGAAACAACAAGGGGGCTTTCCCCACGGCCTGAGGCAGCCACCTCACTTTGCTTAATGGTAGGGTTATTGTTGTATTTTATTCTGTGAACTACCCTGAGGAGATATTAGGATGAAGGGCAGTACAGTGGTACCACGGGATGCGAACGGGATCTGTTCCGGAGCCCTGTTCGCATCCGAGACAGAATGCAAGACGCGACGGCGCATCTGCACATGTTGCATTTCGCCACTTCCGCGCATGTGTGTGATGTCATTTTGAGCGTCTGCGCATGTGCGAGTGGCGAAACCCAGAAGTAATGCGCTCCGTTACTTCCGGGTTCCCACGGAGCGCAACTTAAACGTGCTCAACCCTAAGCACATTCAACTCGAGGTATGGCTGTATATATATTTAATAAACAAACAAGTAAGTAAATAGATAGGGCCAGCCCTGCATCCCAGCCAGTTTGGGATAATGCCTTTTACCCACACTCAAGAGCACTCTCAGGTGGGGGGGGGGGCAAAGTCAATTTCATCTCAATTTCATCTCAATTTCTCCCAGTTTCTCATTTTTCAAATATAAGTTCACTTCTCCACATTTCCACATCAGTTTGCATTAAAATAATTTTTTAAGTCCTCATCAGCATTTCTTGTGGATTTCTTCTAATAAACACACTTACGCTAAGCACTTCCCTCTAACTGAAATTAATATATGTATTTTAATTAAGAGATGTATTTGAATGCACACTTTCCCCTTGTGTTTACATTTTTGTGCACATTACTTGGCTGTAGAACTGCACTGCAAAATTTGGAGAAGTGAAAATTTCTATGGATGGTTGTGCTTTGATAAGTGTGAATTAGTTAAGTCCCCCTTTAAATGTAAATCGGACTGAATTGCTTCCCTCCTCCCATCCCCTCAGTGGCTTGCTCTGCAAGTCAACCTTGCTGGCCATCCCAGCATTGATCAGGGGAAGTGAAAGCTCTGTTGCAACTTACACTAAATTAATGTCCCACTTCATCACAGTTAAGTCGTTACCCCCCGTCGTGAAGAGGTGGCACCCGTCGTAGGAGCACTCCAAGTTGGTGACGCCTGAAGGGTGGCAAATGAAAGCTGAGGACTTGTGCGGGTTCCCATCTATGGGCAGTATCTGCAGGCCGACCTAGGGAAGAATCCAGAAAACCTGATGTGACTCTCCCCAAAGACTCACCTAGTCCGCCTCCCCACTCCACAGCCTAGAGTGTACACCAGGGATGGGGAGCCTGCCGCCCATCAGATGATGCCAGACTACAGCTCCCATCACCCTTGGCCACTGGCCGGGCTGGCTGAGGCTGATGGGAGTTGGAGTCCAACATGGAGAAATAGCTCAGTTGGTTGGAGCATGGTGCTGAGAATGCCAAGGTTGCAAGTTCAATCCCCGTATGGGACAGCCGCATATTCCTGCAATGTAGGGGATTGGACTAGGTGTTCTTCAGGGTCCTTTTCAACTCTACAATTCTAGAATTCAGTTCTATGTATGGAAGGCCAGGGATTCCCCCATCCTTGGTGTTAAGGCCAAGGAATTCTCCACTGCTGTTCCCACCATAGCAGGTAAGTTGAGTGAGAAGACCTCTTTGGGGAATTTAGAGGCCTACCAAGGGCAGCTGAAGATTGCCACATCTTTTTGGCCATCTGCCAGCAGTTCAGGAACTGAGGGGACAGTTGGAGTCATGCAACAGGCCAACAAAAGCTAGCAGACTTGGGTATTCCCTGCCATAGTGGCTTTGAAAAAGGAACAGACCTGGTTGGGAGAACCTGGGATGTCACAACAAAAAGCATATGACGTTGACAACAATATATGGACAAAAATAAGTAGTTTACGATAAAGACAAAAGATCACGGCAATGTTCCTTGTAGCACTTTTTGTGGTTGTTCTGTACAACTGTGCCTGGGATTGTGTACAATAATGTGCTCAACACCCCATGGCTGTTCCTGACCCATCGCCAATGTCGGTTGCAAGCCTCCCTAATGTTTGAGGAGGGCAGAGGTCGAACTGGGAGCCTATCCCAGGCCTCGAAGGGACTCAGGATGGGGCTGGTCCAAAGACCTTCACCTGCCTTGTCTTTTGTAATGTAGGCCAAGTACCGTCTCTGAGAATCATGTCCCTCTGCGAGTGGAAGCACCAGAATCTTCTCCAGGGGGGAGCCATAGGCTGGTCCCACAACAGTCTTCCTAAAATAAACAAAGCAACAACAGGAGCTCTTGAGCACCTGACCTTTAACAAATTAATCCAAGGATCACACCTAAGGATAGTGAAGGAGAGCAGGCATTCCACCTTCTCCCCGCCCCCACAAAAACATATATTTGCCATTGCCCCACGTATATTAAAATCCTGTATTGTGGTCATCTAATAAATCCTTGGCACCCCTTCACTCCCCACAGACTAGTTTCTCTCGAGTAACCCCTGCGCTACCCAATCTATTAAATACACATAAATATATGCATATCCGGGTATAGAATGCATTGTTTTTGGAGATAGGTCAAATTAACTCATAACTTAATAAATATAAACTACCATTCCATGTCAGAAGAAAAGGGTAGGCAAAGCCTAGTATCCAGCTTTTCATTCCTTGCACTAAAGTAAAAAAGGAACCACATGCTCTGAACTTTCCTCCCTAATGATAACAATGGGCTCCTACTTATTAATCAACTGAAATGTCAGTTGATTAATCTACAAATTAAAGCTTACAGCCCTAGTTACAGTATCTTCCCATAGACCTCCTAATGGAGGAAGGAGTTTCAGCACTGCAAAAGGAACCTGTGGTCAGGGATGATGGGAGATGGAGTCCAACAATATCTGATAGACCTCAGGTTCTTCAGACTTTGTCTAGGGGATAAGGTACCAGGGTCCACAGGGAAGCTAGTCGTCAGCAAGCTGTGTGACCAGGAAGGAAAGGGTTGTGTTTCAGAAGCAGCTATGAAAGGTCAGATGGACCAGAGATAAGACATTGTAGCTCAGGAGAGGGGGTGGGGAGGTCAAGCTCAAGAAGACTGCAACTGAGCAGGTGGCAGGGCTGACACAGCAGCTGAGGTAGGGCCATTGCCGCATAGACCTCAATTGGCTTTGTGAAACAGTGCATTGGTGGGAGTGCAGGTGGCGAGATGGTGCTGGACCCTGGTTGTCTGGAGTTCCACTTGGAAAGACACACAAATACAGCACTTACAGGGAAATAGGAGTGGGATAATTGCAGGAGACACGGAAGAAATAAACCAGAGATTTACCAGGTTACCTGCACAATCTTGTGGTTACATTATACATTTTCATTTTGTACTGATCGTTGGCAGTGAGGAAAAAATATTCTGTGGTGAGAGGTGGGTACCAGGTGATGCACCTGGGGACGGCATGTTGTTCGATGCGGTCCCTTCGGATGACAACCAGCTCATCCTTGACACTCTTCTCCAGGTCATATTCCACCTGGAAACAAGGTAACAGAGACCCAGTGATGGGGTGTGTGTGTCCAAACATCTGTGTCCATCACTTGGTTTCCCTGAAGCTGAATGTGTGAAAGTGACTCTACTGGGGGTGTGGAGGAACTATGTTTGAACTAGGGACGTGAGAGAAATTCGATCCAGTTAACGTTTAAAGGTGATTCTAGCAAATGTACATTTTCTGAAACTGCAACAGAACCCTCCTTCAAAATTTGCACTTTTCTGGATTTCATAGTGCAGTTCCCCAGCCACGTAATGTATATAGAAATGCACGCGCCAAAGTAAAGCGTGCAAAAAATGCACAATTAGTGAAACTAACAAACCATGATGCATCCTTAGGAGGGAAATGTCATGGATTTGTTGGACAAAGAGGAATGGTGGGAGGAGCGAACTGGGGAAGCCCCAAGGGAATCTCCAAGGGAGGATGGCTCAGTGCCTGGGGACTGGTGGTGGGACAACGATGGGTGGTCAGAGGGAGAAGAGGAAGAAGACTGGGAGGAGGAGGTGTCAAAAACTGAGGAGGCACTGGAACTGGGCTTAGTGAGCTGGGAGAGTCTGTGGTAGAGAGAAGTCCAGAATCAGAATTAGAAGCTGAAGCAGGGGAGGAGCGAGGCCATGAGGCAGAGATGAGTTGGGCTGGTGAAGAGTCACAGTGTCTTCCCCTCCTGCTGCAACAAGCTCCCCTCTCACTTTGTCTCCCAGAACCAGAAGAAGCATGAAAAGGACAGAGGTTGGCGACACACAGACACAGTGATGGAATCTACACACATATAAAAAACGTTCTGAAAATGCTTTTTTAAAAAAAGTATATTGAGTTTTCCATAAGGCTCACCATCGCCATCTGATGTCACATTGTATATTGCACTTAAAACACACTTAAAAGGTTTTATTTGCAGCTGTATAGTTGAGTCCAGTCTCCGATTGCTTGGGGGAAAACCCACGAGAGGAAGGGACTAAGACAGCTCCAGGGAGGCAGGGACCTTCAGTCTCAGCAATTGCTTCATGGGGGCAAGAGCTACCGGAGATACGTTGCTGTGATCATTAGGCCTGACAGTCCTGTTTCTGCTAATAAAGAGTTAACGCCCAACTTGCATGGTGTGGTTTACTGCTGGCTTGCTCCTGACAGGAAATGATGCTTTGCAGAAAGGTATGTATTACGAAAAATGCATACAGTGATACCTCGGGTAAGTACTTAATTTGTTCCAGAGGTCCGTTTTTAACCTGAATCTGTTCTTAACCTGAAGCACCAATTTAGCTAATTGCTGCTGCTGCGCCGCCAGAGCACGATTCCTGTTCTCATCCTGAAGCAAAGTTCTTAACCCGAGGTACTATTTCTGAGTTAGCGGAGTCTGTAACCTCAAGCGTATGTAACCTGAAGCATATGTAACCCGAGGTACCACTGTACTAAAATGCGTGCATTAGGAGAAATGCTGATGCATTCAACCGGATGTGTGGTGGAATGAGCTTGGTATTCTACCCTTGCTGAACCTCCACAGGGCTGAAGTTGAAGAGTGGAGGCCAGTCATGGCCGTTGGGCAACCTGACTTGCACCGCTGGCTTGACCTCCCAAGTCCCTGGTTCCCAGCCTCCAATGGCTCCGCTCTGAAGCCTCTCCAGGCTGACACATTTCTATGCAACTATGCAGCATGAGCAGAAACTGTGTCCTGCTCACAGCACCTACCAAGAGTCGATCTTCGCCAAGAGTTAAGAGCCAGGGCTCATCGCTGTCCAAGTGAACCCCAAAGAGAATGGTGCGAATGGGCTTGTAATGGGAGTGCAAGGCTGCCAGGCGGTCCCAGACTTTCTTCCCCTCAACCATGGTTTGTTTGTAAAGGTTCAATGAAATGTTTTCATCCTGAAAGACAATTTTAAAAAACCTCACTTTGTATCAATAAATCGTTTCCTTTCGTTTTTCCTTTGCCACAGCAGCACAGCTGTTTAGAGCAAGGGTCAGCAAACTTTTTCAGCAGGGGGCCAGTCCACTGTCCCTCAGACCTTGTAGGGGGCCAGGCTATATTTTAGACAAAAAAATGAACAAATTCCTATGTCCCACAAATAACCCAGAGATGCATTTTAAATAAAAGCACACATTCTACTCATGTAAAAACACACTGATTCCCGGACTGTCCACGGGCTGGATTTAGAAGGCGATTGGGCCGGATCCGGCCCCCCCCCCCAGGCCTGGCCTTAGTTTGCCTACCCATGGTTTAGAGCGTTGGATTTTGATAGCTGCCCTATACTGAGTCACATCACTGCTCCTTGTAGCTCAGTACTGCCTACACGGACTGGCAGCGGCACTTCAGACAGGGGTCCCTCCCAGCCCTATCTGGAGATGCCATCGGGGTTTGAACCCAGGACCTGTGGCAACGGCAGGCAAGGCTGGTGCTCTGCCCGTGGGCTTCCAGCATGGAGAGATATGGCTTCACATCCCTTCTTGGCCGTGAAAGCTCATTGCGGTCACTGGCCTGTTGCAAGGTTGTTAGGGATATAAAATGGGGGCAAGGGGGCAGGGTGAGAGAGCCGTGGACGCTGCTCTGAACTTCTCGGGGAAAGGGCCGAATTGTATTTGCAGTAAAACATTGATTCCATTTTCCCCCAGACTGCTTCTGTGTTGTAGGGAAATACAAGAAATGCTTCTGTAGGAGTAAAGCGCTATGTGACTCACACATAAGGGGAAGGAATACTCACAGCAGTCGCAAGATACTGGGAGTCAGGAGAGAAGCTCATGATGGTGATGGGAGTGCTGGAATATTGGAAAGGCTCTGGACAGTCGTTTTCCAAAGATATAGAATCCAAAATGTAAACACTTCCATCAATGAATCCGGCTGCCAATAATGAACCTAAAAAGTGCATGGGAGAAATAGTTGTTCCGCAAACTTCTCATCCCAGCAAGATTGGATGATCTAAGGCAGCCGACCCCAGCCTGAACTACTCCAGATGTTTTGGACAACTCTGTGCTGGTGAAGATGACGGGAGCTGCAGCACAAAACCTCTGGAGGAAACCAAGTCAGCAATGGCTGGTATAAGGCAACATCTTTTTTACTGGTGAGAGGGTGGTTCCTCACAATTAGGTGGGAAAGAATTAAAATGTTGGCTCCTCGTGGCAACTAATATAATGCTATATTGGCATGGACAAGATCTTTCCGTAGGGCTATCTTAAACATTATTGCTGTCCAGCAATTTTAATTAAAAAGTGCCTACTTGTGACTTCTGACTCTTATTTGCATTCTGTTCAAGAGATAGAGCCATCACCAATGAACCTACGCTTCATCCCTCCACAGGGAACAGATAACTCAAAGGGCAATTCTTCAGCTATGCTGAACAGGAAGCCTATAGAGGGAGACTCCACAAGGAAGAAGCTCCTGATTAAAGGCACAGTAGCCCTCCAAAAGCTCAGTAGTTTGGCCCTGCAAGTACTTACTTACTTACTTACTTACTTACTTACTTACTTACTTACTTATTTATTGTCAAATCCTGCAAATCAGGTTTGAAAAATTATGGGAGGGCAACACAAAGAATGCTAGAAAGCAGCTAGCTGGAAATAATGCTTTCTTTAAAATGTGAATTAAAAGGATTACAATTCCAAAAAAAACCCCTGCTGGTGCGGAAGCAATTAGAACAAACAAAAACCACTGTTAATGACCAGCAATGGGGCCTCTTCCCTGGATTCTTCCTTAGAAAGAGTTAATCTGATTTTGAGGATCCATAATTACAGAACTAGCATTGCTTAAGCTGTATGCATGCAAAGAATTATTGCAAAGGCATCAATAGACTCAAACTCTCCCTTCCCTTCAAAAGAAATGAACCCTGCACCCCCAACCTGCCAAAAATCTCCCCCCTCCCCAGACTTCTTTTTGCAGGGGCGAAACTAGGCTTTCTTTCACGCAGGTTAAAGACCCAGTTTGGCACACCCACACCCAGGCATTTGAATGCACAAACACAGGCTTGGAGCCTCAATGGCACCCCTTTGGAGGCTTCACACGGGGCAAAAAGCCTGGCTGGTCTGCCCCCACCCCTGTAGCTACAGCTCTGCCTCTTGCAAAGGAAGGAGTATGGATCAATACCACTGGAGTCATAGCAGAGGCTCTGGATGCTTTCGCCCTTAAAGATTCGGCTAATGAGGTATTTATTGATCTTGTAGTTCCACACTTTCAGGAGCCCGCAGAAACTCCCCTTGGCCATGAGAGGTTTGCTCGGGTGGCAGCTGACGGCATGGACGGCCTCCTTGGGCTCCTCTAGGCACTTGCTCACTTTCGTCCCTTCCGTCTTGACGTGGATCACCAACGCATCCGCCGTGGAAATAATAAAATTCCTGCACCGTGAAAAAGAAACAGAATTTTGATTCACACTCCAGAGCAGGCATAGGCAAACTCGGCCCTACAGATGTTTTTGGCCTACAACTTCCATGATCCCTAGCTAGCAGGACCAGTGGTCAGGGATGATGGGAATTGTAGTCCCAAAACATCTGGAGGGCCGAGTTTTCGTATGCCTGCTCCAGAGTAACATGCTGAGACAGTGAATATGAGATTTACTGGATGCCTACCATTCATCTCAGTTTTTCTATATGGTTCGTTATATAACTTACCTCTTTGTGACCGATATATACACAGAAAATGAATGTGAAGCTGCACAGACGGCCTTAAGTGGTGGCAGCTTTTGGGACAACATCACCATGAGTAGAAAATAGCCCTGCAGGGTGGGACCAAACCCGATTCTCTTCAGTTCTCACCTGACAACAAAGGGAAGCCCTGCTAAAGTGCTAGAAGTGGGGAATTTGGTGGTGTCCTCAGGACACATAGGTTTCTTGGAGAAGGATATGGATCGGATGCGTCCCAGTTTAAACTGGCTGTACCAGTGAAGAAGCTGAAGGTCTCCATCATAGAATTTCACATGGCCTTTGACATCACAGGTCACAAAATTCCTGAAAGGAAAATCAATTTGTTGTAGAGATATGGCATCACATTGGCCACAAAGAATAATATTAAAACCTAAAATAGGTAATATACTACTGCTCTGGACTTGCCTCTTAAAAGAAAAACCTAGCTACAGGGGTGGACCAAAGACATTTTGCTTCCTGGGGCAAAGGATAAGGTGAGGGGAGTGCCTTAGGTGGCAGGATCCACAGGTTAGCAGATTCTGATGTAGATCTTTACCGCCCCCTTGTCACTGATGTAGATCTTCATTCATCCCCTCTTCCCTGGCAGGAGGGGGGGCACCATTTTGTGGTTCGCCCCAGGTGCCACAATGCCTTGGCAACCATTCTCTGTATCCAAGTCAGCAAGACTGCAGCTGAATGTCCAAGACAAGCAGTGGGGAGCATCTCTGCCATACCCGAGTGCAGCACACCAGCTCAGAGGAGGCAGAACAGGGCGCAAGACACACACAGCTCTACTCCGCACCTGCTACCTGCAGTGGACATTTCAATCTGTCCTGCTGAGTCAGAATCTGGACAAACATAATGTGAATGGCTTCTACTGGCAGCTAAGGGCCACAAAATAGGGAGCACAGGACATTATTATTATCAGGACCAACGTCCGTCATCAGTAGGAGCTCTACCTCAACCGAGCATTGAAAGTAGATAGGAAAAACCATAGTTCAGTGGTAGAGCACCTGTGTTCAGATGGTCCCAGGTTCAATCCCCAGTGGTGATGTCCCCTGCCCAAAACCCTAGAGAGCTGCTGCCAGTCTGTGTAGACAATATTGGGCTAGATGGACTAATAATCTGGCTCAGCATAAAGCAGTTTTCTATATGCTATTATACTCATGTATATTGTTCAGACGGTGCCAGTCTTTTACCCCTTGAGGGCCAGCCCTGTCACTAGGAAGAGTGAGGCAGAAGCTAGGGGTGGCGAACGCTGCCAAAGTCTGAGAAGATGTGTTGCCTGGCCAGCAGCTTAATGTCACCACTTGGGGGAGAGGGAAACGTCTTGCAGCCATTGTTGGGGCCAAATTCAACAGTTTTGGTAGGTGGGATGGAGTGAGGGCTGCCATCTCTTCCTTCAGGCCTTGTTTTGAATGAGGCGGGTGAGCAGGTGTGCTTTGGAAATCTCATTCCAAATAGTTATTTCCAAGGGAGAGGGAAATTTGCTGGCAATCAGTTAGTAGAACCACAGAGAAGGAGGAGAATTTGGCAAAACAATTCCTTGCTCTTGCACTAAACTATGTTTCTTGGGATTCTTTGGCTCCCTAAGGTTCAGTTAGCAATTCAGATCCAGGGAGCCCATGTCACAGATGCTGAAGCTCTGGCCCTTGTGACAGAGCAGGTCCTGTGATAAATAATGCGTTGTCCGCATTGCCAGGGCAGCTGCTTGGCCTGCAACCACATCTAGTGCTGCCTTGGTCTTCTCATAGAGCTGCTGCGCTGTGTGCTATTTGTGAGACAGGATGGCAGGTCTCTTGTGAAGCCCTTGATACAACCAACCCTTTCATGGGATGCAATCCATCCCTTGCTTTTGCACTTTTCTCTGTTCCTGAATGCAGCAGTGCCCTCTGCTGGGTAAAACTGGGGAACTCCTCTTAACACTCACCAGGTGTCCCATAAATGACAGCCAAACTAAATACAGTACAGTAGCGCAGTAGTGGAAGGAGGGGTGAATCGGATCAGAAGAGTGGCAGGCTGCATTTGGACTGGGGTTGCTAGGTCAGCAAGCATCCAGACCCTAAGATTTCAGGGCCCAAACCTGAGACCCCCTGATGGTGTCATGGGGCCCCAGTGATGTCACAGGGGGTGGACTCTGGAAAGAAGAGGAGGTTAAGGGGTGATATGATAGCCATGTTCAAATATATCAAAGGATGTCACATAGAGGAGGGAGAAAGGTTGTTTTCTGCTGCTCCAGAGAAGCGGACACGGAGCAATGGATCCAAACTACAAGACAGAAGATTCCACCTAAACATTAGGAAGAACTTCCTGACAGTAAGAGCTGTTCGACAGTGGAATTTGCTGCCAAGGAGTGTGGTGGAGTCTCCTTCTTTGGAGGTCTTTAAGCAGAGGCTTGACAACCATATGTCAGGAGTGCTCTGATGGTGTTTCCTGCTTGGCAGGGGGTTGGACTCGATGGCCCTTGTGGTCTCTTCCAACTCTATGATTCTATGATTCTAAGTCTGTGCAATATGTGTAGAGATGGGGGTTAATGTGACAGGGGAAGAACAAGGGAAGGAAGGCAGACCCTGTGCCCTGAGAGTCAATCCAATAATTTGCAGCTGGCTACTGCTGGGCTGATGCCTGCAAGCTGCACACGTTGTCTTCCTATTTAATAAATTACATTACATTAAGGGCCCTTTCACCCCCCTGGAGATTTAAGCCCTCCTCCTGCCACCTGGAGGGGGCCAGGCAAGCCCCAAGGTTTCAGGTCAGCCCTGGAAGGTCTGGCAACCCTAACTGGGGCTACTGGTGACAGGTTCTCCCCTCCCCCTCCCCCCGCCCGTAGGGGTAGGATGGGCCTGTTAAGATGGCCTTCTCCCAGAGACATATGGAATCTAAGGATTTGCTGAATACTTTTGTGGATTCTCCACTTGGCCTGGCTGGTCTTCCATGGATGCGCTCATGGTACCTGAAGATCTAGCATGGTCACTTGATGCCCAGGCGACAAGGCAGATGGGATACGTAGACCTGAGAGATAAGCTGCTCACTTGTCTGTGATGGCCAGCACTGTGATCCCATCCCGCTGCAAGTGCACCAGCTTGATGGCTTTCATGTTGTAGGGTTTGACGCACACGGCAGAAGACTTGGAGGGAGGGCAAACGGCATCCCAGACCACCAGCTTCCCTTCCATGGTCCCAGTAATGGCTTGAGTAGAGCTGAAGTGGAAAATGGTCTGGCTGAAGATCCCCACGACCTTGTTGAATGACTGGAGAAGGGAGAAAGGGAAAGATGCCCTTCGCCACCGAGCAAAACACAAAGCAGCCAGCGACAGAAGGGCTTTCAAATGCATACAAGTGGCAGAGAACAGAGATAGAAGAATGTGAGCTCTCGCTCTCTCCAGTTCTCTTTTTTTCCAATTTTAAGGTCAATTTGTACCCCATTTCTGCATCAGTTGGCGAATCTTTATTTTAAAAATCCTATAGCTGCATTTTCCTACACAATCCTTCCAATGGACACATTTTTGCAAGCCAACACAACACATTTTGCACATCGCTTTCAATAACATACACGTTCTTATGACCTGTGTCCCATAATATATGAGCTTTTTGCTTGCCAAACTAATCACCTAATTCAGACACAAGCACATTGTTTCAGTTTGCATACTGTTTCAGGGAGTGTGAATTAAGTGGACTTGCATTAGAAGCAAATTCCTCACCTGTCCCTACCAGAGAATAAGAGAGGGCGGGGTGGGGGGGTGGGGGGGTGGGTGTGTTTTCGGTGGTTCTCACCCCCACCCCCAGCACTGCACAAACAGCGAGCACAGCTCCTCTGCCCCATCCTTATAACTAAGAGAAACAAAGGAGATTGGGGAGAGGTGGAAGAGAGAAAGAGAGGGAGGAAGGAAGACTTGGGCATAGGCACAGGGCACAATTTGCTCAAAACATTGCATATGCTAATTTGTATGTGAAAATACAGATTTAAGCCTCTGAGCCAACCTAATGTATTACTTGTGCATTCCTTTGTTTATCTGTTTATCTGGAAACAGTTCCTACCTCCAATATCCTCTAAAATTGTTTCCCCTTCCCTCTCCCCAAGGCACTTTCACGTACATTTGTGGGGAAATGCCCTGTGTGATTTATAAATGTTAATTGTATTTGCTGTGCTGACTGAAGGTTTTATTTAACTAAACTGGAATATACTTTTATTCACTGGAAAAGGAAATGGGGTGAGGGCTGTTGAAGAAGAGAACACACTTTTGCTCTCCTTCAGCAGTTATCAAACACACATGCTTAATTTTATTATATTTACTATACCCAATGGAGTCAACCATTACTTTAGGTTGTTCATATTTATGAGTTTGCAAGATGAGAAGGGCTGTTTAGGGCAGCTTTTAATGTTTAACAGACTATTGTATTTTAATATTTTGTTGGAAGCTGCCCAGAGTGGCTGAGGAAACCCAGCCATATGGGTGGGGTATAAATAATAAATTGTTGTTGTTGATGTTGTTGTTGTTGTTGTTAAGATGTTGTGTGGCTGAAGGCTTATTGGCCCCTGCACTTAGCAGCATGCTCAAGAGCCGTATAAGCAAAGTTTTGTTTGTTTGTCTGTTTTGTTTTTAAAAGGCAGGAAGATAGTGGACAGGAGCTCCGAGGACCAGGGCAAAGACCCCAGGCCACCCCCTTACGACACTCCTGAATGAAAGAAGGAAAGAGGGAAACATTAGCAAGGAAGAGAGGAAGAAGGAGAGACTGTCATATGCTAGTGTAAGGTAGTGGTTTGAGTGTTGAACTAGGATCTGGGTCGACCAGGGTTCGAATTCCCACTCAGTCACGACACAAGACCTACCCACCTTGGAAGAATGGCAGATGAAGGTGATTGATTACATGGGATTGGCAGAAATGACTGGCAGAATCCGAGACCAGGGAAAGGAGACGGCGGAAGAAGATTGGAAGAAATTTAAGAACTATCTTAAGAAACATTGCAAAATCAATGTGTGCTAGAATGATGTGGCGTTAGAAACCAAATGGAGTACAGCTGTAAAGATTAAGTTAAAAGAAAAGAAAGGTTGACAATTAGATAAAATTAAGGGTGAGGATTTGCTGAACTAAATATTTGAAATGGGAATGCAGAAAGGGGAGGTATGAGGAGGTCGGTGAAGTAAGTTTTAAGAAAATAAGGTTTTGAAATTATACTTGTTCTTTTTTTTTGTTTGTGTTTGTGTGTATTGTTTTGTTTGATATAATTTGTAAAACTTCAATAAATATCTTTTTTAAAAAAAAAAGAATTCCCACTCAGTCACGAAGTTCACTGGGCGGCCTTGGGCCAGTCACTGCCTCTCAGCCTAACCCACCTCACAGGGTTGCTGTGGGGACTGAAGGAGAACCATGTAGGCCACCTCAAGCCATGACATAAGGGGTGAGTGAAGCTCTCCTTTGGGAACAAGGGTAGGAGAAGACCAGCAATGCCTCCTATTGGCCAAGAGGTTGCTGAGAAGGTGGCAGATCCGCCCTTCAAAGCATGTGGCGCAGCCGTCGCTGCCACTGTGTCGGCAGCAGCGGGCAACACGTTCCTTTGAGGCCCGATCAGCTGCCCCTGTGAATCCTGCCACCTGAGGCAGCCGCCTCACCTCGCCTCATGGATGAGCCGGACTTGCCTTGAGCTCTTTGGAGGAAAAGGTGGGATAGAAATGCAGTTAATAAATAATAAATAAATAAATATTGACTCAAGGTTATGAAAATGGAGGGAGGGGAGAGAACTTTTTGGCAGAAAAAGCTATTTGGCGGTGGAACGGACACCCTTGGAAGGTGGTAGACTCTCCTTCCTTGGAGGTTTCAAAGCAGAGGTTGGGTGAGCATCCATCATGGATGTTTTAGCTGAGATCCCTGCATTGCAGGGGGTTGAGCTGAATGATCCTCAGGGTTCCTTCCAACTCTACAATTCTATGCTTTTATGTTCCTTATTATTCTCCGGGTTCCCAGCAGCACAAAGCCCTTTGTTCCCACTGCACAAAATGTGTTGAGCTGCCAGTTCAGAATGTTAGGTACGTACAGTATTGAAGTTCTCACCCTGGCCACCAGGGGTATTGTGTATATAGTTTTCACTCAGGTCCACGTCAGTTACCATATTTTTCGCTCCATAGGGCGCACCGGACCATAGGGCGCACCTAGTTTTTTGGGGGGGATAAAGGGGGGAATTATCCCCACCCCCAGCCCCAAAGAGCAAAGAAGCCAAGACAGCGAGCGGGATCCATCCCGTTCGCTGTCTTGGCTTCCTCTTTAGCCGCGCGCAACCTCTCCAGCCAGGAGAGGCTGCGCGCGGCTTTGGCAGAAGCCAAGACAGCGAGCGGGATGGATCCCGCTTGCTGTCTTGGCTTCCTTTTTAGCCTCAGGGCTGGGGCGGGGGAAGCCCGAGCTTCCCCCGCCCCAGCCCCCAAAACAGGTCTGGGAGCGGCGGCAAGGTTGCGAAGCCTTTGGAGTGCAGCGTGAGTTCCCACTGTTCTCCAAAGGCTTCAGGGATAGCCGCCTGAAGCCTTTGGAGCGCAGCGGGAACTTGCGCTGCGCTCCAAAGGCTTCGGGTTCCTTTCACTGAAGCCAGGAGAATCTTGCTCTCCTGGCTTCAGCAAAAGGAACCCGAAGCCTTCGGAGCACAGCACAAGTTCCCGCTGCACTCCAAAGGCTTCAGGCGGCTATCCCTGAAGCATGGAGAGCGAGAGGGGTCGGTGCTCATTGACCCCTCTCGCTCTCCATTCGCTCCACAGGACACACACACATTTCCCCTTCATTTTTAGAGGGGGAAAAGTGTGTCCTATAGAGCGAAAAATACGTTACTTTAGGCGGGAAACCCTGGGTTGTTGTTGTTGTTGTTGTTACAATGTGACATGCGGCTGCCTATAAAAACTGGCTGGCTGAGTTGTTCAGTTCAGTTCAGTTTCAGCTTACTTATAAAGAACTACTTGGAGAAATCTCTGTGTCGTCTGCTATGTCCACCCACTATTCCTCAGCCTCTGCAGGCCCAAGGTGTTCAAGACGGCCTGAGTTTTAATCGCGCTACTAGCAGTCCAGGCAGCGCTGCGGGACGTGCTAAAGGAGAAGCTTAAAAATCACTAAGCTCCAAAGCCGTCCAAAATTGCTGTCCACCATGCGTTCTACCACCGGGACCAGGCAGAGGGTGAGAACTTCAATACATAACACAGAATATACTCTGGAGCACAACTTCAGAGTATTTTTGCCTTCCTCCGCTCTCCGCAAACCCAGCCAAGCCCTTCATAATCCATTTGCTGCTGCTTGGCTGGGCAGGCTGATGGGCAGAGTGTGCAGCACGCCAGTCTCAAGATCTGTGGAACATCCTCCCATCAGATGTCAAGGGAATAAACAACAATCCGACTTTTAGAAGACATCTGAAGGCATCCCTTAGGGAACTTTTTAATGTTTGAAGTTTTATTCTGCTTTTAATGTTCTGTTGAAACCCGCCCAGAGTGGCTGGGGAAACGCAGCCAAATGGGTGGGGTAGAAATAAATCATCATTATTATTATTATTATTATTATTATTATTATTTCGTTCAGCAATTACACATTCAAAACAGAATGAGTCAAATGACATGAGCACAAGCAGCAGGGCTGGATGGGACGACATACCCTCCAGTTTAAAGGTTTGCTTTCAGCTTAATTGCACCATCAAGGTACTAACAGGCAAGTCTTTAAACTGTTTACATCACTGGCCTTGGACTGGAGATAGCCAGGGTCCGCCAATTGTGTGAACTGGCCTCTGGGTGTCTAGCCATGGTGAGTTTGCACACAGATTGTCTGGTCACCTGTTTTTGCTGAAGGACTTTGGATTTGCTTGCTGCAGAACCATAACACAAAACATAGGCGCCAACTCCTAGGGGCTGTCGTCCCTTTGCCTCCCCATAAAATATTTGAGCCCCACCCCCAGTTGATGGGTGGTGCTGAGGAGGAGGAGGAGCAACAACAGATGCCCCTGCGTGCTTACCCACTGGCTCTCTGCCTGGCAAGCAAGCAGGGGGCACCATGCGAAAGGAGAAGACAACGACGGGCAGCAGTTGGCAACAACAGTGGTGGCGACATAGAGGAAGAGTAGGAGGGCGCCTTGCCCAAAGGCCCTCCAAAGGTGTCAGTTCTGTACATTCCTACAGTGATCAATGCAATACTCACTTTATCTGTCAGGGGCGGAGCATGGTAGTGCAAGATGTCGGCATTCTAAGAAGACATGGAGGAAAAAACAGAATCAAATCTCAGACACCACCCAGGCCTGTCTCCCACCCCTCCACCTCACTGTGAGCAGCCCATTTCCAGTAAGCTTATTATTCTAAGAACCTTCTAACATCATTTTCTTCTTTCCTCCCCATCACTTTTTCCTTTCATGCCATGTCTTTACATAACAAGGGCACAGCCTGTGTCTTGTTTTTGTTGAACTGCAAGCCTTCTGGGAACCTTTCCAGCTGATGAATGGAGGGTAAATGCATTGGATGTGTTAAGGAATGAACCTGGGACCTTCTGTGTGCAAACCAAAAGCTGAGTTATGGCCCCTCCCCAACATTTTCAGAAGTGCCGGCACTACCCAGGCCAAAGGGAGCCTTGAACCTTGTCTGGGATTTCCAGGAGGCTGAATTCTGATCATTTCTGTGTTGGAGCTGCACAGTCATAAAACAGAGAACACTTACATCCCCCGTGGACTTATTACCAGCTAAAACAACATACCAAAGTACAGCAGACATTTTAATTCCAACTTACCCATATGTAGAAGATGACTTGAATTTTACTGTTGCTGACCAGCTCATTATGGTCTCGGCAATTAAAGGCAATGTAATCCTGGAAAATGAACAAGCTCAGAGGTGACAGCAGTAGCAGAATGACACTTTAGCTCAGGGGTCAGCAAACCTTTTCAGCAGGAGGCCAGTCCACTGTGCCTCAAACCTTGTGGGGGACTGGACTATATTTTGGGGAGGGAATGAACAAATTCCTATGCCCCACAAACAACCCAGAGATGCATTTTAAATACAGTGGTGCCTCGCAAGACGAAATTAATCTGTTCCGCGAGTCTCTCCGTCTTGCGGTTTTTTCGTCTTGCGAAGCACGGCTATTAGCGGCTTAGTGGCTATTAACGGCTTAGCGGCTTTAAGAAAAAGGAAACAAACTCGCAAGAACTCACAAGATGTTTCGTCTTGCGAAGCAAGCCCATAGGGAAATTTGTCTTGCTGAACGACTCAAAAAACGCAAAACCCTTTCGTCTAGCGAGATTTTCGCCTTGCGAGGCATTCATCTTGCGGGGCACCACTGTATAAGGACACATTCTACTCATAAAAACACGCTGATTCCCAGACTGTCTGTGGGCCAGATTGAGAAGGCGACTAGGCCGGATCCGGCCCCCGGGCCTTAGTTTGCCTACCCATGCTTTAGCTCATGGCACTTAAAATTTCTTCTCATTTGGAAGCCTACATAGAGTTTGACCCCTAAGTCAGCCTTCCTCAAATGGATGCCTCCCTCCAGATGTCTCAGACCCCAACTCAGACCGTGTGGTCAATGGGCAGGGATGATGGGAGTTGTAGTCCAGAACTTCCGGAGAGCTCCAGGTTGGGAAAGGCTGCTTTAATGAAATCTGATGCCTAAGTATTAACTAAGAGTCAGTTCACACACTTTTTTCTGCAACACTGATGAATTGTCATTGTCTCTACAGTAAGGATTCACAGAATCAATATAGTGTGTGCACGCTCACAAATGTCCACATCTATCTCACCAGTCATACATACGCGGTGCTTTAAAAAAGAACGAGAAAAGCCTGTGTGGTGTGGTGAATGGAGCATTTGGAATGGCGAGACCTGGGCTCAAATCCCCAGGTACTCAGGCAGCTGCCAGAGGCATGTCACAGCCTGGCCTATCTCACAGGCTGACGAGAAGGTAAAGAGGGCGGGGGATCCAATGTACCTTGCCTGCAGCTCTGTGGAGGGAAGGCTGAATACAAAGTAAGTAAGCAAGGAGGATGAAGGAGTCATCTAAGAGATCCTAAGAACAGTTTCACCACCACAAACAGGATACCACGGCAGAATTGCTCAGTTGCTCTTAGATGAAATGCTTTTAATTTGTTTTTGCTTTTAAATTGTGGATGTGGGCTCCCTGGAGGGGAAGGTAAAGGTAAAGGTACCCCTGCCCGGACGGGCCAGTCGTGTCCGACTCTAGGGTTGTGCGCTCATCTCACTTAAGAGGCCGGGGGCCAGCGCTGTCCGGAGACACTTCCGGGTCACGTGGCCAGCATGATGAAGCTGCTCTGGCGAGCCAGCACCAGCGCAGCACACGGAAACGCTGTTTACCTTCCCGCTATAAAGCGGTACCTATTTATCTACTTGCACTTGGGGGTGCTTTCGAACTGCTAGGTTGACAGGAGCTGGGACCGAACGATGGGAGCTCACCCTGCTGCGGGGATTCGAACCGCCGACCATACGATCGGCAAGTCCTAGGCACTGAGGTTTTACCCACAGCGCCCAATCCACCCACCCACCCATCAATAAAACAAACCAAACTCATGTCTCACCTGGAAGCCAAACTGCGGCTGGATTTCTACGCTGCAGACAGGCTTTGTCTCAGGTGAGGTCCACCTCCAAATGCAAACTTTCTGATGTGATGAAGAAAGCATTTTAAGGCAAGAAAATAACACACTCTCCTAAGACTTAACAGACCTCCCACATCCCCCATGGCATACTACTCTGGATGAAACCTAACTGGGCATTGTGTCAGCACGATTATGGACAGGAGTGAGGTTACACTTTGTCTCAAAGACCTGCACTGACTGCCCATTTGTTAGGTCTCTGAGGCCCTTAACAGCTTGGGACCAGTTTGTTTGAAGGATTGCCTCACCCCAAAGGGTGTATACTTGTTCTAATACCACCCCAGTGTTTTTTTTTCCAGAAAAAGGGTGCCTTAGAAGACCCACCCCAGAGCCCCACTGGAGAAGGAAGAAGGGCGCAGGGGGAGCACACCGCCCCTGGCAGCGTGATCCCGGTGGGGTGCCATTGGGGCTGCCGGCCCCTGCATGTGGTGCGCCACACCCCCAGGACACGCGTCAGCCCCGCCCTCGCCTGGTCTCCGCCTCCCCCCCGCCCCCCGGTGCCGAAGAATGAAGCTCCACCATTGCAGAGCCCAAAGAGTCCATGTTCTGGGAAATCCTGACTCCTTATAGCCCATTAAACAAAACTGTTCATGCCCTCCCACCATCGAGAGTGCCCCCCTCACTTCTCTCCTTCACAAATTCGAGGCACCCTAGTTAGAGGATTCAGCACAGGAAATGCTTCCTTTACCTGCACTTCCCCAGCCCCGATGGTAGCCAGAAACTTGGAATCATGCGAAATTGCGATGGCGCAGACTCCGCCCTCTGGGTGGCTGTCAAATATGGTGTGCACAGGAATCCTGGAGAACACAGTACACACTGAACGCTCTGAAACTGAAGCAGGTTCACTTCTGCCCTGGTGGGACAGAGGCAGCCGAGACATTGGCTTTAGGGCTGCCCAATTACCCACCAAGTTTTAAGAGTCGCGACAACAACACTATTGGCAGCTAAGGCCAATGCGGGAGAGGTCTAACGCAGAAATAAATGGTTAGCAAACCTCCTCCACCAGATGCTTACGCAGAGTACCCGTCCCAAACAGTCACCATGCTCTGGGGGCCCCTGTCAGCTGTTGCTATCCACCTTCGGTCTTCACTTATGCAGATGCAGGAAATGCAGTCTGTGTGTCCCTGGAAAGTCAAAGGAAGAGAGTGAGCCCTGCAGAGGCAGCTCATGGGAAATCTCCCTCAAGCCGTTATGCTAAATGTTGGACCGTTTTTTTATTGGGGACATAACCTTGTGGGTAATCTGTCAAGGAATGCATCTCAGTGGGGCCACTGCCAATGGCAGGTGCATACTTAGGGCAGCACACCCAGTTTCCCTACATGGGACACAGGGGGGCCTTCCCAAAGCCTAGTAAACGCTGTACTTTGGGACGGAGGCGTGAGGGCTCTGACAGGGTCCTGGAGTCCTTACCCCAGCCTAGTTAGTGCTTGCCCAGCTTTGGGAAGGCAGCGTGAGAGCTGCAGGCCACAAATTTTGGCCTCAAACAGAGCTCCACATGACCAAGGTCCTCCCCTGCCAATGGCCAGCAGCACCAGAGGGAAACGTGCTCAGGATTAAGTCGTCTACAGTAAAACCCTCCACCCTTCAGTTTTCATCATGGCGACTTCAGATTACAGTTCTCTCTGTTAGGTAAGATGTGCCGCCAAGCAGGCAGGTGGTAGGCCAAAGCGGCTGGAACAAGAAGAGCAAACAGGAAAAACCCTTCTGACACGGGACCTTTTTCGCCTGTGGTACAGGGCAAGATGGCGCCCCATCCAGTTTCATGTGCAGAAGCTGACCAGACAGAAGCGCTGGCAGCAGGGAAACTTCCTCCGCTGTGCTTGAGGGAAGCATACTAGCGGAAGGAACCTAGTACAGTGGTACCCCGCAAGACGAACGCCTCGCAAGACGGAAAACCCGCTAGACGAAAGGGTTTTCCGTTTTGGAGGCGCTTCGCAAAACGAATTTCCCTATGGGCTTGCTTCGCAAGACGACAGCCCATAGGGAAATCTCAGGGACAGCGGGGAAGCGCAGCGCGTCTTCCCCACTGTCCTCGGACCTCCTCCGAAGCCTGGCGGCGGGGTGGGGACACCTCCTCCCGCCGCCGCCGGGCTTCGGAAGGCTCCTCCGAAGCCGGGCGGTGGGGCGGGAACACTTCCCGCCGCCGCCCGGCTTCAGAACGGTGCTCCGAAGCCGGGTGGGGGGGAGGAAACACCTCCTGCTGCCGCCCCGGCTTCGGAACGGTGCTCCGAAGCCGGGCGGGGGGGGAGGGAACACCTCCCACCGCCGCCCGGCTTCGGAACCGTGCTCCGAAGCCGGGCGGGGGGGAGGGAACACCTCCCGCCGCCGCCCGGCTTCTGAACGGTGCTCCGAAGCCGGGCGGGGGGGGGGAGGGGACACCTTCTGAAGGCGGGCGGGGGCCGAAAGTCTTTGTCCCCCCTGCCTGCCTTCCCAGGGGCTTTTAAATCGTCCCGGACAGCGGAGAAGTCCTCCGCTGTCCCGGGGCGATTTTAAAATGCCGCCCGCCAGCATTTTAAGATCGCCCGGACAGCGGAGAAGTCCTCCGCTGTCCCGGGGTTTTTTAAAACGCTGGGGGTGGGAAGAAAAGCCCTTGTCCCCCCCCCCAGCCTTCAGAAGAGGTCCGGGAACAGACTGTCCCCAGACCTGGTCTGAAGGCGGTTTCCCTAGGAACGCATTAATTGATTTTCAATGCATTTCTATGGGAAACCGTGCATCGCAAGACGAAAAACTCGCAAGACGAAGAGACTTGCGGAACGAATTAATTTCGTCTTGCGAGGCACCACTGTATAGGGCAGCCGGGGAGTGGTGCTGGGATGATGGAGAGCTCTGTGTGCGCCCTGAAATCTGCCCGGCTGCTGCCCTGAGGGGTACCACAAGATGGCTGCCCTAACACCAGTGTGGAACCACATCTCAGCTGCCCGTTTGGTGAGGTTCTGTGCGAAGAACGGGATGGGGCGCCATCTTGTTCTGTGCCTCAGGCAGAGCAAAAACAAAACAGGCCACATGCCACACTCAGCTCTGTCCTCCAGCACCAGGTCACCGCTCCTCCTCCCTCCTGCCATCTGCCTCTGCGGCCTGAAGCCTCCTCCTCATTGGCCTGATGGGAGGAGGAGAGGAGAGAACAAATGGGTTCTCCAGCACCGATACGGAACTGACCCCTACCTGGAGGAGATATTGCCTGTTCCTGAGGACATCATGGATCACGGCCGTGTGAGAGGAGACGTATAAGATCACTCGGTAGTCTTCATCAAGCAGGTTGAAAACCGGGAGTTCGCTGTTATAGCCAAAGACCCAAGACAAACTCTGAAAGAGAAAGACAGAGCAGGGGGGCTCTGCTTAGTAAAAAATAAAAAATACACACACACAAACACACCCCAACATCATTTTTTACTGAGGTAAGTAAGCCCAACAGCACAACTGGTGCAGGTAGTGAGTCCCAAGGAAGCATCATGGAGGGGCTGGTCAGAGCAGGACAGCGATGGGGGGGGGGGGCTGAAGGAGCTGCCTGTTGGCAACTCTGGGGAGGGGGAGCGGCTGTGCCAGGGAGAGTGGGGGGCGGAGGGAGGGAGTTACAAATGATGAGTCAGATCACATCATACAGCAGCAATATGCTAAGTGTTCCTGTCGTAAAGTGTGCACAGCAGTAAATGGAAAGTGTGGAAAGGCACCCCCCCCCCAGCGGCAATCAACAACATATTGTGACCACAAATGCCATAAATTAAATTTGCATGCAACCATGAATTTTGTGCCCTTCCAGACTGGTACTTGGTTTTTATTTTTTGTTTTTTGGTCTGGGTGTCTTCTGCAACAACATTAACATTGTGGAATAAATGCGGTAGAATAATGTAATGACAACATAGCTTATGTAATTTACTTAATTAAAAGTCATTTCGCTACAGCAGAAAACAATACAAATAGAGTAAGCCCGCAACTTACCCAGGGGTTACGTTCCAGGGATTGCACCTAAAGCAAAACCGTGTATAGTCAAAACACACTGGCTGCGATGGAGGGTGGGATTGCCAAAGACTTCCCCCCTGCACACTGACCACCTTTCCGCCTCCTTTTTAATTTTGCCAAGTGCATAAAGCTGAATGTGCAGAAGTTACCGCACCGGCCCATAGGACGCACCTAGTTTTTGCGGGGGGGGGGGGGGAATAAAGGAAAAAAATTATTTTCCCCCCACGCTCCGGCCAGCAGGCTGCTATCCGCAGCCTAGGGCTCCCCATGCTTACGGATAGCTTCCTGAAGCCTGGAGAGAGAGAGGGGTCGGTGCGCACTGATGCCCTCGCTCTCCAGGCTTCAGTGAAAGCCTGCATTCACCCCATAGGACGCACCCAGATTTCCCCTTCATTTTTGGAGGGGGAGAAGTGCGTCCTATAGGGCGGAAAATACGGTACATGTGCTTACATTGCGAGTGTACTCTGACGTCATTTTTGGCAGTGGAACAGAAATGGGGGGGGGGAATGCAGGGCAGAATGGAGAAAGATGCCTCCTTACATCACAGAGCTGCCCTGAGACCATCACAAGCACAAACCATCATGAATGCACAACTTTAAAATGTCTAGATGGGCCCTTGAATGAAACTGATGTTTGACTGGGTGACTCCCAATAACGCTTGTACAGTACAATCAGAATTTTTTTGGCCAATTAATTTTTACTGATTTTCAAAAATGTTCAGTACAACCAGATCTGGGGTCATGTTCTGGGTGTGCTGCATATATGCAAAAATGCATACCTTTCTTTTCCAGAGCTGGCAAACCACATGGGCCTTGTCTCCCAAGCGAAACAGAGAGCTTTACTGGGCAAGGCCCACTCAGCCTGCCGGCTTGGCAATGATCTCGTGAGATCTCACAAGATCATGCTGTGCAAACACCCCCACAGTTCCAGAGACGGCACAATGAGACGGCCTGTCCCAGTAAGCAGGACAGAGAGCTTAAAAGCTCTTTTCACACAGTGAAAACCTTGCCTTCATTTAATTTGTGGAATTCAAACTGACCGGGCTTCAATCGTGCATGCATAAAGTCGCACAGGTTTAATGTGCATAAGATGTGATTGTATTTTACTGTGTAATAAATGAAAATCTGCCCTTATTGCCTTATGGGGAACAGAAGAGCCCTGTTAGAGTCCTTTGTAGGTTCTCCATCGGTTGGAGAAAATAACAGAGGCCAACCAGAGAATATTGAGAAGCAAAGCAGCTCATAAGCCTGATCTATATTGAACTTTTGCAAGAGGGTGCTCCCCTCACACGCAGAAAAGGAGGAGGACCCAGAACCCAGGTGTGCCCGCCTTTTTATATAGACATTTTAAATTGCCCTCCCTGGAGTCCAAGACCAGCCCCAGAAACATCATACATACATCACAGAAAGGGTGGTCTACAGCAGAAATCTGAGTGCATTGTTTATCTCTTGTCGTTGTTTATCTCCTGTCTGGCAGGTTACCTGTTAATGCTTACTTGATTGGATACCCTGGGGAGCCTGGCCAGTCTTTTGTAGTGACAAATACTTAGTTCCTGAGCCAGGTCACAGGCTCACCCTATTCATACACAGATATACCCTTAAGACAGGTTTTGTGAATGAAAAGACAATGGGGAGGCTTTTCCATTTTCTTTTGACCTTGCAGAGAAAACATTTGGTCAGTTTGGGAGCCAAAATGGCTCCAGGGCTGTCCTCCTGTGCTGCCTCAGCCTAAATATATATATATATACATCCTTAATTTTTTATTTCAACTGTAAGAAGACAGACAGGAGGTGGAGCCTCTCTTTCCACTGTTCTACTGACGCCACTCCCTTTCTGAGCAATACTCACAAGTGGGTGCACCGAGAGTGGCCTGCTGGTCTCCTCTAAGGTCATGCCAGGGAGGGCCGAAGAGACAGCGGACTCCTCCTGCCCCTCTGCTGGAGTCAGGCTGCTGGCTGCAGTCGGTGCTTGGGAAGGGCCACTCTCTCCTTGGGCTGTTTTCACCTCCGTTTCCCGGCTGGCCCTTTCATCCTCACTTGAGGGCCCTGTGCCTCCAAGGGCAGCGTTGACTTCGTGGCTCACCTCGGCCTCGGCCTTTGTGGCCGGACTGCCAGGCCCACCACTGCTTGCGGAGCTTGCAGCTTGTCCCGAGGCAAGGGGCTCTCTGAAGCTCACCGCTGCCTCTCTGGGGCTCCCGGCTTCCTCTCTCCTGGCAACACTCTGGGTGCGCATGAGGCCACGTCCTTCCTCTGCACCAGCCACGTTCTCTGCACCTTGGTTATCTGCTGCTGCTGCTTCCCTGGCGGGGGACTCCTGAGTCTTTTTGCTGCTGGTCTCGTCTTCTGGGACTCCAGGCTCTTCCTCCTCTGAAGGCTGCTTAGCCGCTATTTCCTAAGAGGCAAAACAAAGTTTTGGGTTGAACACCCTGCTTTGCAGGGGAGAGTTCTCGATTTGAATTGTCAGAGAGGGCTGTTCTCTCTTTGAAACCACCAAGTCCAGAAAAGAGGCAAAAGAAGGGAAGAGGCCACAGCTCTTGACACTGACCATCAGAAGTTGCCTGGCTAGATTTCCCCACTATCATGAGATGTTTTATATTCCTAGTATTATCATCATTGCTACTACAACTACCAGAAGTGGCCCAGGTGCCACATAATGCTCGTTTCGCAGTTGTAAGGAATCAATCTTTGGAACTCCCTGCCTATTGACCTCAGGCAGATGCCTTCACTGTACTCTTTTCAACAATTTTCTTTAGCGAAGTCTGTTCAGACATGTAGAATGCTGACATGTGTTTTTATTTGCTTTTACTGATCACTGATTTAAAAAAATGTTTTAGCTTTTTTTATAGATAATTTTATTGTTTTATTCCTTTTGAAAACCACCTTGAGGGGTTTTTTTTGCAATCAAGGGGTATAATATGAGATAGATAATAAATAAATAAATGTTAGCAGAGTACAAATGTTACAATAAACAGATAAGTATATAATAGGTTCACGGGGGGGGGGGGACACCAATAATATATACATACAAATGCATGAAAATGGCCTAATAATTCATTCTAATTTGTATTTCTATTTAAGTTATGGCAACCATTGCTAAATCTGCACTTAAAGGTAAAGGGACCCCTAACCGTTAGAGCCAGTCGCGAACAACTCTAGGGTTGCGGAGCTCATCTTGCTCATCTCGCTCACCCCGTTGCAGGGATTTGAACCGCCGACCTTCTGATTGGCAAGCCCTAGGCTCTGTGGTTTAGACCACAGCGCCACCCGCGTCCCTAAATCTGCACTTACAGACTTATAAATAGGCACTTGCAAGTTCAATGCAAATTGCCATCCACTTTGGTCTCCTTGCCTGCCTATGAATAAGCAACAATATCCCTCTCAGGATAGCACCTTCACAAAGCCAAAGTTTTGAAAAAGAGTGGGGAGAGGAGGTGTCCAGCTATGGAGATCTTTGCAGGTTATACATTTTCAGTTTGCTTTAAGTGCTTGCAAAAACTGAATAGTTTATCAATTTCATGTGCAGGAGCCCAAACTGCAAAGCCCTGAATCTCTGCTCCCTGGTGTTCACCCAGCAATACTCCAAATACTTCCAGGCCTATCAATACTTTCATGAGAACTAGAAACATGATGTTTTTATTAGTAGTCTTTCAAAATGAAAGGTGAGCTCCCTAGGACGCTGCATGCTGTGTGCCCAACTGCAGAACAAAAAGCCCCGTGTCTTTGGGCTACTGGGGCACCTCTGCTAATTTATGAGACTCACCATGACAAATGCTTTGTGTGAATACTTACACCAGGTAAACTGGTGGCAGCAGTGTTGTTGGAAGTTTCCAGCAGGGTTGGAGAGCTGCTGGTTTCTGCTGGGAGAACATCTTGGGAGGCCTGCACTGGTGTCTCTCTGTGTCAAAAGTGGCTTCCATGGGTTCTGCTGGAAATTGGGGCTGCAGACTGGGCTGGCTCTGAAGGCTTACCTCCGAGTCCATAGCAGCACCCACAACCTCCATCTCTTCTCTTGGTGCCTCAGTCGCTTCCTCCGATCCTTTTGTCCCCTGAGAAGGGGGGTCCGTTTCATTGGTGTCTTCCTCCATCTCCAAGGAACTTTACTGGAAACAAGCAGTCTTGTGCCCAGTGCAACTCAGGAACTCTTAAGAAACAATAAATAAATAAATCAGTGCAGTTTTGAAAAGCACAGTCTACCATATTGGTTCTCAGTGGTGCCCATTTGTATCCAAACACAGACAACAACCTGTTCCTTGGCGTCACAAACCTCCATGCAAAGTTTGGCCATCATCTCTTTAAGAGGTGTCCATAGAAAAATGACTTTGTAAAATACACAGTATATATAGTATATGTAATTATGAAGCAAGCACCCGAGATTGCCCACTAATGAGGGAAAAAATACTCCAGGCTGCTTTTACGTCTTTCATATTCTAGGCAACAATCTTAGCCTCACTTATAAAGAAGAGCAGAGTGCAGAGAGAGCCAGTGAGGCACAGTGGCGAAGAGCGCCAGACTAGAACCCCGGAGGGTAAAGGTAAACGTAAAGGTAAAGGACCCCTGACAGTTAAGTCCAGTCGCGAATGACTCGGGTTGCGGTGCTCATCTCGCTTTACTGGCCGAGGGAGCCGGCGTATAGCTTCCGGGTCATGTGGCCAGCGTGACTAAGCCGCTTCTGGCAAACCAGAGCAGCGCACAGAAACACCGTTTACCATCCTGCCGGAGTGGTACCTATTTATCTACTTGCACTGGTGTGCTTTCGAACTGTTAGGTTGGCAGGAGCTGGGACCGAGTAACGGGAGCTCACCCCGTCGCGGGGATTCGAACTGCCGGCCTTCTGATTGGCAAGCCCAAGAGGCTTAGTGGTTAGACCACAGCGCCACCCACCAGGGTTCAAATCCCCCACTTGGGCACTACTTTGCCCACAGAGTGAGGGCCTCGGGCCAGCCCTTGCCTCTCGGCCTGCCCTACCTCGCAGGGTTGTTGTGGAGGAGGAGGGGGGGAGAACCACCCCGTGCAGGGGATCCCCCTTGAGCTCCTTGGAGAGAAAAGGGAGGGGCGCGAATATGCAATGCAGTAGAGGCAGCAGAGAGACCTACCTCCTCCCCTGCCCCTTTGCAACAGACCCCCAGGAGCCCCGGGCCTCGTCAGCCGCCGCGTAGCTTCTCCTGCGGGACCGGCAGCTGTTTGGCTTCCTCCCCTTGTTGCCATAGCGACCGGCGGCAGCCCGGGCCCTTTCCTTTCGCCGGCGCGCGGGAGTTGACGGGCGGGGCTATGCAAATTAAAGACCAATGGCGGTCCGAGAAGAGGAGGAGGGCGGAGCTTAACGTTTCCCCTTTCAGAGGCTGCGCGAGCAGAGGAGCCGCCAGGTGCGCTTTGGGGAGTGGGGGAATCATAGAGTTGGAAGAGACCACAAGGGCCACCGAGTCCAACCCCCTGCCAAGCAGGAAACACCATCAGAGCACTCCTGACATATGGTTGTCAAGCCTCTGCTTAAAGACCTCCAAAGTAGGAGACTCCACCACACTCCTTGGCAGCAAATTCCACTGTCAAACAGCTCTTACTGTCAGGAAGTTCTTCCTAATGTTTAGGTGGAATCTTCTTTCTTGTAGTTTGGATCCATTGCTCCGTGTCCGCTTCTCTGGAGCAGCAGAAAACAACCTTTCTCCCTCCTCTATGTGACATCCTTTTATATATTTGAACATGGCTATCATATCACCCCTTAACCTCCTCTTCTCCAGGCTAAACATGCCCAGCTCCCTTAGCCGTTCCTCATAAGGCATCGTTTCCAGGCCTTTGACCATTTTGGTTGCCCTCCTCTGGACACGTTCCAGTTTGTCAGTGTCCTTCTTGAATTGTGGTGCCCAGAACTGGACACAGTACTCCAGGTGAGGTCTGACCAGAGCAGAATACAGTGGCACTATTACTTCCCTTGATCTAGATGCTATACTCCTATTGATGCAGCCCAGAATTGCATTGGCTTTTATAGCTGCCGCGTCACACTGTTGGCTCATGTCAAGTTTGTGGTCAACCAAGACTCCTAGATCCTTTTCACATGTACTGCTCTCAAGCCAGGTGTCCCCCATCTTGTATTTGTGCCTCTCATTTTTTTTGCCCAAGTGCAATACTTTACATTTCTCCCTGTTAAAGTTCATCTTGTTTGTTTTGGCCCAGTTCTCTAATCTGTCAAGGTCGTTTTGAAGTGTGATCCTGTCCTCTGGGGTGTTAGCCACCCCTCCCAGTTTGGTGTCATCTGCAAATTTGATCAGGATGCCCTTGAGTCCATCATCCAAGTCGTTGATAAAGATGTTGAATAAGACCGGGCCCAAGACAGAACCCTGTGGCACCCCACTAGTCACTCTTCTCCAGGATGAAGAGGAACCATTGATGAGCACCCTTTGGGTTCGGTCAGTCAGCCAGTTACAAATCCACTGAGTGGTAGCATAGTCAAGACCGCATTTTACCAGCTTCTTTACAAGAATATCATGGGGCACCTTGTCAAATGCCTTGCTGAAATCAAGGGCGTTGCTGTTCCAGATGTGGGTGCAGCTGGACGAGACGCCTCCAGCCTGAGCCTCTTACTGCTATGCTATGCTATGCTGCTTGTTTCTTACCTTTAGTTCACAAACATGCATCCGTTGAAGGTTGTTTTTTATTACCTTCTTTTCTGTCACGAGTCTGATTTCCTTGAGAATTCTTCCCTGTTCTACTCTGTTTATTAGCATATACACATCCACAATCACCGAGAGCATCTTCTCCACTTTTGCCATTTTTCCGCTTTTTTGAAATACTTCTGCTTTGTGCCTATACGCAGCTCCCTCAGCCCATGATACAGAAGTTCTATATGGTTATCTAATTTTATTGTCTGCGTGACGTTTCATTTTCTTCAATAATTTTACCTGTTTTTTTCTACCCGTTGGCATGTCACTCTGCTTTGAACTAGCCTGGCATCTTGAAGAGAAGCTCAAGGCTTTTCTCCCATGTGTCTTTATTCTCACCCATAATTTTCATTTTGAAGTTTCATCACATCATAATTTTTCTTTATTACACTTCACAATATTTATATACTGCATGACAAAAGACACTCTACTTTACCCTGGTCTTGGGTACTTGAGATTATATAATGTCCCACTTTAGCTGTCATTTTAATTTTATATGGTTTTTGTATTTCCTATTGTTCTGCCCTGCTGTTGGATCTTCTGAAGGCAGGTAATTAATTAATTAATTAATTAATAATCCTTCTACTGCAGACCCGAGCTCCTTGACCTAATTTCAACCAACATTTGGAGGACATGATGGTTCTTCCCTCAGAAACCTGACTGGACTAGCAGTTAATTCTTTCTTCAGCTCTGGTGACAGGATAGTGCCCTCTGCCCCTGAGGCAGCCCAGGGCAGCCCATGTGACATTTACGTCTCTGTCCTCCAACAGATAAGGTGGCCATTTTTATTTTACAAAATAATGTCTGAAGGGCTGTTCTGAGGGAAGTCAGTCAGTCACTCTCTCTCTCTCTCTCACACACACACACACACACACACAGACCCCCAAAATGGCAGTGTGCAGCATTTAAGAAACCTTTAAAAACAATGCAGAACAGTCATTAAAATGACTGGCTATTAAAGACACCCTCTAGATGCAGAACAGCTTGGTCCCAGTCTGGTTAAAAAATAAAAATAAAAAGCCCAAGAAAGAGAGGACCTTGAAGCTGCCCTTCCTTCAGCAGTGAGCTCCTGGAACGCAGACTGAATAGGCACACGGGCTATCAGGCCACGTACTTTCTCACAGAGATGATTTGTATTTGTCTATATAAATTAGACAGTTGGGTTGTGTCCACTGCTAGTTAGAACGTACCGCCTCTGCAGAGATTTTCCCAAGTATGCCTTTGTGCACAGGGCTATACTGCTAGTTACTCTAGGAGCAAAGAAAGCTGCTTAATACCAAGGGAGAGCTTTGGTCCATCTAGCTCAGTATTGGCTACAATGGCTGCAGCAGCAGCTCTTGGGGGTTTCAGGTAGGGGTCTCTCCCAGCCTTACCTGCAGATGCCAGGAAGTGCACTTGGGACCTTCCATATGCAAGGCAAGTGCTCTGCCACTGAGCTTATGTCCCTTCCCCGTCTAAGCTGGAACATGAAGCCTATTTTTAAAACTTTATTCAAAATGACCTGATAATACAAAGCACAACATGAATTAACATTCCAGGTCTGACAACAGATATGCTACAGTAAAAGAAGAAAATGGAAAGACACCATGAGTACTGGTGTAAAACTTTTATTGGCAAATTCCCAAGCAAACCAAAACGTCACAGAATAAGTCATCCAATTCTGTAAGAAATCCACAAGCTCCCCTTTCCAACTTTTATTTACAACAGGGGCAAACACCGCAAGAGGAGGACTAACTAATCCTTTAAATCCTTTAAACTCTTTCAAAACAGCATCTGTGTGTCAGATTCAAACCCCTTTGACAGCCAACACCAAAGCCTCAGCGCTTGTCTTTCCACATCCTGGCTTCTTCGGGTAGATGTTAAGGGGCTCAAACCCAGGTTGAGATGCCATCAAGTACTTTGGAGCTTTCTCACTGAAAAACGTCATCTTTGCAGAGGGACTATATTGCAACTTGGGGGAAAGAAAAGAGAAAGATATGAGACCTTCTGCAATTCTAATATTTTGATTATAAGAAATCTCAGAGGATCATACTTCTCAGACATGCACTTTTTATTTGAGGAAGGGTTGTAACTCACAAGAGCATCTGCTTGACAGTTGGACAAGTAAAATGAGCAAGCTGGACAAGTAAAATGGTTGGCAAGGCTAGTCAAGAACTGCAGATTCTCGTTAAAAACCGGGGGGGGGAGGGGTTATTTCCCCAAAACAAGGGCAGGGAAGGAAAGAAGTGCAACAACCATTCTAGACCCTGGACTGGCCAGGACACCAGACCCCTCAGGACTCTCCCTGAGAAGGGGGCTGCCAGCAATGGGACAAAAACCCTGGGAAATTCATGCAAGAGGCAGCCACCAGATTGTCCAGAAACAGGCTGCACACAAACTCCTACACCCTGGGCCTGATGCTCTCCAGACCATTTGGACTACAACTCCCATCAACCCCTGCCCACACAGTTGGGAGTTTTAGTCCCAAACACCTGGAGGGCATCAGGTTGACCAGGGCTACCCTCCTGCTACATGCAGAATCCAGCTTTCTGCACACAACGGCCAGGAATGGTCACAAGCTCCTTGTCCTTGCAGGATGCAATTTTAGCTTACCTGGAGGAGACACAGACACAAACAGCTGCTTCATTGGGGGGGGGCAGGGAAAGTCTCCCTGGGTATGGACCTCTAGAGCAGGTGGGGAGGGGAAGCTGTAGCCCTCAGGACGCTGCTGGACTCTAGTTCCCACCCACCCCAAATCAGCCATGTTGGTGGGGGTGATGGCAACTGGGAGCCCAACAGCCCTTCTGGAAGGCAGGAGTATTCTCCCTCACTCAGTTATTTACATCCCACCATTATCTCAAGCTTCGATTCATCAAGGCAGCTTCAGACATTGAAAAACAGCATTATGAAATGCACAGTATTTGTCTGCCCCTTAGCTGCCAAAAACCCGTCTGAACAGGAAGCCTAAGCCTAACCAAGCAAGAGCCAGGTTAGCCTCTCTGAGGAGGGACGGCCCTCTCTCTCATTCACCAGCAACATGTGAAGGCTCTTAGCACCTGGGCAGGATTGTACAGGTAGCCACATGTGTCACAGGGGAGGGCCCTCTCCCAACATGTTCCCCTTAGTGCGGCCAAACATCAATGCACATGGAAGGGAGAGGCAAAGATTCCAATCATTGCTGGCCAGTTCAGAACAGAGGTTACAGAGTGATGCAGGACCGGCTACAAAGGTGTTGATGTCAGTTCTGCCTTTGATTTTTGCATTGCTTACCCCAGAAGCCCTTTTCCACTCCAGCGTTTCGGGGTGAGCCCCAAATGAAGCTTCTGACCATTGCGGATCACGGTCACACTTAGCGGTTGCTGCAGGGGGCAGAAAATAAACAAGAGTCCTCACTGTACCCAAGACAGTTTTTGTAACTGGCTGAATATCGTGTGGAATGCCCAAGGGAGCTGTAGGTGCAGGGAGGGAGGGGAGACCCCCATGTCCTCTGTGCCTCATTGCTGGGCTTATGGCATAGCCAAAAGTGGGGACTTATTAACATCAGGTAGGGGCCCTAGCTGTATCATTTTAGACGCCTGCTAAAAGATCTTGATTAGGGAAGTCTACCTAGACATGTCATTTTATTACTTGTTTTTAAGTTTCTTTCTCTCCTTTTAATGGTATTTTTAATAAATATTTAGCTCTACTTTTCTTTGTCTCTTCTGATTAAGCAGCAAATAAACTTGATTAGATAAAAACACCAAATGATTCTATGTCATACAAATACACACACAAATCAACAAATCATACAGCCACAAAAGTAAAGGGCAAGGGACTTTATAGGATTTAAAGTTCTGAGTCACTTGGTGTTACATTTCACGTTACTGACTGATCACAGAACCTTTACTCAAAGGCTTCCAAATAAACCACTGCTTTGTCAGCTTACATGGCATTTAAGTTTTAAAAGGCTTTTTAATAACGTGTTCAGGTGGGGTTAGATTTATAGGCTTTGATTTTAAAATTCAAAAATAAGAAAAAAACATAAAAACACACAGACACACACACAACTTAACCAGCCACAGAAGTAAAGGGCAATGGACACCACTCCCCATGCATCCTGGTAGACTTGCTTGGGACACCAGTGTCTATGATTAGTCAGACTGTGGTACCTTCCCAGGTGGGAACTGTGTCACTGGTGCCTCCAGGCTGGGCTACAGATTCACAGCAAGTGCTAGAGCTGTTTTCCACCAGCAGGTCATCACTGAAGGGTCTACTCCAAAGGGAATAACCCCCTTGATTCATTGTTCAAAGGAGCAGCAGCATGGAAGCCCCTTTTGGCGCCAGAAAGTAGGTGTGACACAAGTGCTTTAAGGAGGACGGCAGCTATCAGTCTCCTGCCCTGTTGCAGCATCAGCGGGTGACTTCAGGCAAGTGTCGCTCTGCACATGCTCCACACTGTGGCTTGGTTTGCCTTCTGCCTGGTCACTGACACTGGCAGGCTCTGTGGGCATTTGTGGGGATTAAGGCGAGACTTCATTTCAGACACGGAGGGAGGGGGGGAAGCTGCTTACCCCTTCACTGTGCTGGACCACAGTGGCAATATTCTGCAGCGACTGGAAGTTGTGAGTGTTGACGGAGCCAAACTCGACGATCTCATCTTCAACTTGCAACCCCTTCAGAGAGAGCCAAAGAACACATTATACACCCTGGTTTCCCCTTGGGAAGGAAGCCAAACTCAGTACCCGGTACTTTAGAATTGTTCTAAGTATAGCAGGGGACCGCCCAAACCTTAGAAATTTTAAAAACAGCAAGATTATGATTGTTTGGGATACAAAAGGAGAAATACAAGCTGCAGACACCTGAAATCCTGTGCACAGCTCAGCAAGGATTATGGCCGGGGGGGAGGGGAGCTGGTAGCAGTATTGTATCCCAAATGAAAATGGCTGAGTAACAGGCGGAGGGGGGAAACGTGACAGGTGTAAATAAAATTATACATGGTATGGACACTTTTTCTCCTTTCTCATCATGCCAGGACCCAGTGGGGTCATCCAGTGAAGTTGGGGATGAAAGATTAATGGCAGACAAAAGGAAGGAATTCTTCACACAGCAGTGAAGAGCTAAATTACAAATAAGATGTGATAAAGTCCACCGGCTTGGATAGTTTCCAAAGCAGATTAGACAAATTCACCGAGGAGGGTAAGGCTATCAATGGCTACTGGCCCAAAGCAGCAGGGTTCTACTTCGCCAAATAACAAACCCACAGAGGTCTGGATGGGTGAGAGAGATGCAATACTTGCCGAGAAGCTCGCTGGAGAACCCTGCGTGACAGAATTCACCCTGGCAAAAGGCTGGGGCAACACCTGACTCTGGCTCCTGGCTTCGGCTCGCGCTTCCGCCTCGTCCTTTTCGCGCTTCTCCTTCTCCCGGGCGTGGAGCTGATGCAGTGCCTGTTCCACCTGGTGCATCAAGGCTTTGTGATCATTCTGCAAACCTGAAAGCAGGGGGAAGCTCCTGTAAGCCCAAGATGTATTTGCACAGAAACCTGTTCTCTGAGTTATTATGGTTCTTTAAGCAACGCCATCCACACACATGTGCTTGGGGATGAACAGGCATGAGGGATCCCTGGCAGGAAACGGAGGGGAGGGGAGGCAATGGAAGAATAGGCAACAATTTCAAGCTGGCTTGAAATCTGTACTGAGGCTTCAGTACAATAATGTACAGTATAGGAATGAAAAGGATGAAAGGAGAAATGGCAGAGCGATCTCAGGAAATGGTCTACAAACAACAATAATCACAGAATTGTTGAGCTTTAAGGGACTCAAAGGGTCCATATAGTGCAGCATCCTGAAATGCAGGAATCACAGCTAAAGACCCTCTGGCAGAAGGCCACCAACTTTTGCTTCAAAACCACCACTGATGGCTGGCCAACCACTTTCCAAGGGAGTCCATTCCATTGCTGAACAGCTTTCACCACCAAGAAAGTTATTCCTAATGATTACTTAGAATTTCATTTCTTGTAATTTGAATCCATTGGTTTGGTCCTGCCCTCTGCAGCAGCAGAAAACAAGCTTGCACACTCCATATAAATGATAATAATAATAATAATAATAATAATAATAATAATAATAATAATAATAATAATGTCTCTAAGCCACCAATAAACCTATAAAACCCTGCTGCTTAGAGATTTTTTTTTGGTACACAGTGATGAATAAACCTGATAAAATATTAATCATTTGTTATATATGATAACAAAATAATATTTAACTCAAAAAATGAGAACAAAATTACTTGAACTATACATCAGAGAACAGCTGGATTCTCCTAAGATAGGAAGCTGCCTTGTACCAAATTTGATCTGGGTCCATCTGGCTCAGTACTGCCTACACCGACTGGCAGCAGCTCTCCAGGGAATATTTCCTGGTCACAGGTCCACCTGTAAATGCTGCCACAATGGGAAGCTGGGATCTTCAGCATGCAGAACAGATACTCTCCCAAGGACACATGGTCTTTCCTTCAAGGTTATGCAAATGTTCACATGCTTCCCAAATCCATGTGATTTATTTTATTGCATTAATCATGTGGAAGGACAAAGACCTGGGCCACATGCGGACGCCCCAGCCACCCATTGCCAAGCCTACAAAACCCCTTTCCCTGTGGCTTTGAGGATATTGCCCGCACTGCTTTGAATCCTATCTTCACAGCAGCGTTAGAAATTAGCCAGGTGCCAGGCGCGTTTTGCTACTGCTGGGGCTCCAATAGTGACCCTGTGGAGATCTCTGGATGCCAGGATGGCAACTGACATTTCCAACAGGCTGGCCCCTCCAGCTTTCTTAAGCAGAACAGCTGATTTATTGCATTTATATCTCACCTTTTTCTCCAAGGAGTACATGGTTCACCCCCTATTAAGCAGGTAAATAAACATGGGGAGAGCAAAATCTCACCTAGAGAAGGATATGAAATATTTTCCTTGAAACTTGATTTTGTTTTATTCTGGATTATTTGATGTTTTAATGTGTTGTAAACTGCTGTGGTTTTTTTCCCCTTTAAAATATCAAGCAGTATAGAAATTAAATTAACAACAAAAGCAATAAATGGCATCATTAAAAGAGGCGCCTAGACAATTAGTTATGGTAACCGTAACCCAGGCGCCGTTTGGCAATTAGCTTATATATCTGAGTTTCTAACACGGCTTCATAGTGACTGGGACTAGGTTATTTCTTCTTATTTCAAGCAATGAAAAGTGGATTTATTTATTTATTTCATAAAACTTATATATCACTTGACTGTAAAAAACAACAACACCTTTACACATTAGATGCTCTACACATTAGACCTTATCTGCACTTGTACCAGAATTACAGCATTATCCACAGGTTGCTGATCATAGGCTTCTTATTATAGAACCCCAGGGCTGGGAGACATACAGTGGTGCCCCGCAAGACGAATGCCTCGCAAGATGGAAAACTCGCTAGACGAAAGAGTTTTCCGTTTTGGAGGTGCTTCGCAAAACGAATCTCCTATGGGCTTGCTTCGCAAGACGAAGCAAAATGTCTTGCGAGTTCCTGCGGGTTTTTTCCCCTTTCCCCCCTTTTTCTAAGCCGCTAAGCCGCTTATCAGCTAAAAGCCGCTAATACGCTAATCCGTCAATGGGCTTGCTTCGCAAGACAAAAAAACCGCTAGCGAAGAGAATCACAGAACGGATTCTTTTCGTCTTGCGAGGCACCACTGTATTGTCCAAAACCAGTTTGAAGTCCATACCATGATATCGGTTTCGTAATGTTTGACCTGGCAATGTATCATGAATCGTTCTCTCTGTGTGTATGTGCTATGCAAAAATCACAATGTGGGGGAAACTGTGAAGCCAGCCAATGCTCCTCTCGTTTCTGCACCTGCTGTTAACTCTTGCCAGCTCAGCTCTTCCCTGCCTCATGCAGGGGGCAGCAAAACAGAAGAGCAGGTGCCAGCAAAAATCATGATACCGGGAAAAACATGAACCAACTGAGGTCTCTGCATAGCTCCATCCTTATTTCAGACACTGTGATATATTGGTATATTAACTGGGGATATAGCTCAATGCTGAAAACCAGATATTGTCCAGCCATATAGAACATCCCACCCCGTTAAAGTAATATCTTCCTTTCAGGTTGGTGGGCAAGCCAATCTAAGCCCCTCTGAACTCATGTGTTGCGGCTGCAATCCCAAGCACTGAATGCTACCTGAGAGTAAGCCCCACTGAAAACAGTGCAGCTGACTACCAAGTAAACATACCCAAGTAAATGTACCCGGGCTGCAAATCAATTAAATTGGGGACTGTTGCTTACAGATGATGTTGTGCCTTGCCGCCCGGACTTGATAGACATCCACATCAGCACGTGGATAGCCTTCAACATCCACAAGTGGTTCGTTCATCCCGACACCTTTTTGCTGCAGCATAAAAAGAAAAAAACACAATTACCCCTTTGAGACCTTTTCCTGAATAGGGCAGATAATGTATTAGCTTAAAATCCTCTTTCCTCTACAGTACAATCCTACACGTGTCTACTCAGAAGTAAGTTCTATTGAGTTCAATGAGACTTCCAGATAGGTATAGCATTGCTATTAACAGAGATCTTAGTTTGCAAGTTTATTATTAATAATAATATCCATACTGCCTTTTATCCGTAGGCCTCAGGGTAGTACACAAGATTAAAATACAAGATCAAAACACATAATAAAAACAAGAGGTGACCACGGTAGCATTAAGAGACACCAAGCGCTGCAAGGTTACAGGTACCCTCATGGAACCATCGGGTTGGAAGGGACCCCGAGGGTCATCCATCCCAACCCCCGGCAATGCAGGAGGGAAACACAACGGCGTGCAGAGGGCAGGGCGGCAAATTCACCAGGGCAATGAGGGCGAGGCCACGACGTCGCAGCAGCTCCCCGGGTCGCCCTAGGATCGCCGAGACCCCGGGGCGGAGCAGGCAGTCGAGCGAGCGAGGCCCCAACCCGCCCGGCCCGGGAGTTGCTACTCACGTCCTCCAGGACCCCGTAATAGGCTCGGATCTGGGCCTCCAGCTCGTCTTTCTTCCGCAGCAGCAGCTGCACGTCGCTGACGGAGATGCCCTGGGGCTCCGGAGCCTCGTCCTGCGCCGACATCCCGGCTCCGCCAACGAGGCCCGGCGAGGGGCGCCTCTCCAGACGCAGCAGCCGCGGGGCGACGGAGGAACCAAAACAGCCTCGTCACGGCAGGAAGAGGCGGGGTTTGCGCGTGACGGCGAGGGGCGGGGACCGGTTCACACGTGACGACCGCAGCGCCCGGGCGGGGAAGGCTCTGTGCACGTGTGAAGAGGGCCCGGGAAGGTGGGGGCGTCCTGCGCAAGGGCTTCCCCGCCTCCTGAAACCCCCCCATATGCTGAAGCGAGGTTGCTCTATATAGACACGTGTCATGCGCCGGCGAACCAGGAGGTCCCAGGTCTGGGGGGGGGGGGTGTTGCGGTCCTCTGCCAGTCATCAAGGGGTTCTCAAACTTTTCTCTCTGGACCACACTTTCAAAATAAAAATTTGCTCTCGCCACACCAAATTTTGTATTGGTAAGAAATACATTGAGAAACAAAATAAAAAAATTCCTTCCAGTAGCACCTTAAAGACCAACTAAGTTAGTTCTTGGTATGAGCTTTCGTGTGCATGCACACTTCTTCAGATACAGATGTATCTGAAGAAGTGTGCATGCACACGAAAGCTCATACCAAGAACTAACTTAGTTGGTCTTTAAGGTGCTACTAGAAGGAATTTTTTTATTTTGACTATGGCAGACCAACACGGCTACCTATCTGTAATTGAGAAACAAAGAACTGTTGGCAGTAATTGTTCTATATAATATGGAACACAACTACTTTATAATATGATCATGTAGCCAGGATTTATGGGATTTGAGGGGGGGCAGAACCTCAGTTAAGTTTTTCTATTTACAGTGGTACCTCGGGTTACATACGCTTGAGGTTACAGACTCCGCTAACCCAGAAATAGTACCTCAGGTTAAGAACTTTGCATCAGGATGAGAACAGAAATCGTGCTCCGGTGGCGTGGCAGCAGCAGGAGGCCCCATTAGCTAAAGTGGTGCTTCAGGTTAAGAACAGTTTCAGGTTAAGTACGGATCTCTGGAACAAATTAAATACGTAACCAGAGGTGCCACTGTATTTATTTGATTTAATGGGAGGCAGCTGCCTCCCTGCCCCTCTTTGGCTACACCCATAGACATTCAGAAAGTATAAAACAATGCAGTTACATAAGTACATGAATCATCTCCAAAATATAATTATAAATGAGCCTCTTACTTAACTATGTATACAAATTCAAAGAGAGGTGTGAGGTTGCTTTGGCCAGGTACACTTGTACCTCAGGTTACATTCGCTTCAGGTTACAGACTCCGCTAACCCATAAATAGTACATCAGGTTAAGAACTTTGCATCAGGATGAGAACAGAAATCGTGCTCCAGCAGCGTGGCGGCAGCGGGAGGCCCCATTAGCTAAAGTGGTGCTTCAGGTTAAGAACAGTTTCAGGTTAAGAACAGACCTCCAGAACGAATTAAGATCTACGCTCCCAACGGAGCTCCCAACGCTGCTCTAACGGGAAGCCCAAAAGGAAGAGCTGAGCGCAAGAGCCCTTGTCCCTCTTGTCAGCCCCAGCAGGTGCCATTCAGAGGCACCTGCTGCCTTCAGCCAGGTAACATAGCCATTGGGACTGGTAGCCATTGACAGCCTTTTGCTCCAGGAATTCATAGTTTTTAATTTTAATATATTTTTACTGATTTTCAAGGTACAAATACAAATATGAAAAAAGGGGTGGTTGTGTGACTCATCTATACAAATAGCGCAGAGGAAGTTAGCCATTTTTTTAAAATGATATTTATTGAAAAAAGAATTTTTTAAAAAATTACAAAGAAATAAAAAGACAAAGTTACAAAGAAAAAAGACAAAAACAGAAAAAAAGAAAAAATAAAACCATCATTTTCAAATTCTCGAATTTCATTACCTTCTTTCCATGACCTCCTCCTCCTCCCATCTCTTGTATCTTGATTAACAATTGTCACAGCAAATCCTTTCCATAATTCATAGTATTCTGTCTACATTATCTTACTCTATTTTCATCTTATCTTATAAAAAACCTTAAAACTTAAGACTTAAGTCTTATTTTTACCAGCTTCTCATAACCATAACCTTTTTACCTGATTCTTTAAACATTTTTACAAGAGCCAAGTAATTTCATTTCAACATTTTTCCAACGTTCATAAAACATTTCTGATAATAAAAAGAAAAAAAAAGAATAAAAACAATCCAATCTTCTTCCAGCGTCCCCTCTCCCCGGTCCCGGGATTGTCAGTCCTTTTTTTTTAACCCATTAGTCTGGCACATTAACCTGGTGATCTTGTATCCGAGGCCTTCAAATCTCTACCATGTACCTTCCGCAGCTCTTCTTCATATTTTCCTTTCACTCGTGGGAATTCCAGCTTGGTAGTGTTTTTGACCCATTTCAAAAAATCAGCCCCTTTCTCATAGTCCAGACTAGACTCCATGTGGTATTTTAAAACATGTTTCAGATTCCCTCCAAGATTGGGAGTCCCAGCAGCTCCAAACCTCTGACGCCCCATTGCCAGACTCGGAAAGTCCAAACATCCCTGCATAGGGGGGTCAGTCCAACCCCCCATTTCCAAATCAATCCAAACTTTGTCTTTCCAAATCTGGTTTTTTCCAAGTTCATTTGTCAAATCCAAAGGCTCATTTTCCTGCTGGGCCAAAAGTCCCTCCATCCCTAGCGCCCAAGATTCAGCAAGGTCCTCTTCTTTCAGTTGTTCTGTCATGGCACGCTCCTGTTTTGGTTCCTGAGTGGGCTCCATATAGTTTCCCACTACCTGTTCAAAGGTTCTGGCCGCATTAGTCATAAAATCCGTCTTCCATGTTGACCAGTAAGGAAAGTTCCCAAATCCACAATAGGGCTACAACACATTTATTACGCTAATCAAATTGTCAAAAAAAAGTGCAAGCTTTCAAGTTCTCCAGAGCTCTTCATCATGCAAAAATATAAGCAAAGAAAGGGAGGTGCAGACTCCACAGCTTCACCATAAACCAACTCCTCTCCTCCCTGCCATTGGTCTGGTTACCATCTATAACATGGGTAGGCAAACTAAGGCCCAGGGGCCGGATCTGGCCCAATTGCCTTCTAAATCAGCGTGTTTTTACATGAGTAGAATGTGTCCATTTATTTAAAATGCATCTCTGGGTTATTTGTGGGGCCTAGGAATTCGTTCATTTTTTCCCTTCAAAATATAGTCCAGCCACCCACAAGATCTGAGGGACAGTGGACCGGCCCCCTGCTGAAAAAGTTTGCTGACCCCTGATCTATAACAATAAAACAATGGACAGGGTGGTGATACAATGACTACTGCAATTGACACAAGATAATATCACCAAGGCAACTATTTATAAACAAGATAGAGGACAGATATACCCCTGCTTTAAGTTGTTTGTATACTCACTGTCTTCACTTGTATATTGTTTACTACAAAGCTGGTAAATAATGGTACTAAGAGCCATCACAAAATTGGTGAATTAATTGAAAGGTAAAAAATTGCTTAGAAACATAAAGAGTAGCTTCCTATTTAAAAGGTCAGTCTATTGACGCTTATATAGTGGGACCTTGGTTTAAGAACAGCTTTGTTTATGAACAACCTGGATTAAGAACGCTGCAAACCCGGAAGTAGGTTTTTTGGTTTGTGAACTTTGCCTTGCAGGCAGAACATGTTTCGCTTCCTGTTGAGTGTGTTCCATTTGTAAATTGAGTCCCCTGCTGCTATGGGAAAGCACGTCTTGGTTTAAGAACACTTTGGTTTAAGAACGGACTTCCAGAACGGATTAAGTTTGAAAACCAAGGTACAACTGTATATTGAAATAAGTGTGTTGAATCAAAAGTCTTAACAAAACATCCTTAAAAAATGAAAAGGCAACAATCATTTCATTTCCTACACCCTTTATTTTACACACTGTAAATTTTAAAAAATAAATAATTGGTGTTTGCTATTTAGATCAATACGTATAGCTCATTGAGTAGAGCATGAGACCCTTAATCTCTGGGCCGTCCTTTGAGCCCCACGTAGAGCAAAAGATTCCTGCAGGGGCTGGACTTGAAGACCCTCGTGGTCCCGTCTAACTCTTCCGTGATTCTGTAATCTAAGGGCATTGCTTTCAAGTGAAATCATTCTCTGCGCACTCAAACACAGCTCAAACACATTCAAAGGTTTTAATAAAAAGTAATCTTTATTAAAAAGTTTTCCAGATGAAATACGTTGTTTCCGAGAGATTTGCATGGGGAAATTTTTTGAATTCCTCAAGAGTAAGGGGCAGTGGGGTGAGGGAGGCCAGGGCCACATCCACACCATTTCATGTGCTATGAAGCCGATTTAAACACCCATGGCTTCTTCCCCCAAAGAATCTGGGAGCTATAGTTTGGAAAGGGGGCAGAGAGTTGCTAGGAGACCCCCTGTTCCCCTCCAAGAGCTACAATTCCCAGAGTTCCCTGGCGCTAACCCTTAACCTGAGCTACATTTCCCAAAGTTCACTGAAAAGAAGGGAACCCTAACCCTAACACTACCCCAATTCAACCCTACCCTTACCCTACTCCTAACCCTAAGCCTAACCCTAAGCCTAAACCTAAGCCTAAACCTAACCCGCCTAACAACTCTCTGTCCCCTTAACCACCTACAGTTCCCAGAATCCCTGAGGGGGTGCCATTCCTGTTCAAAGCGTCTTCATAGCACTTCCAATGGACGGTGCGCCTAATGTGGCCTAATGTTTCCTCCCTCATTTTCTTCTCTCTCCCCACTGCCCCATCACTTGCAATGCAGCAGATGTCCACCTGCAGTCTTCCTTCAAAGCTCCTTCTCTCAGGTCTGGCCACGGCCTTGTCCATTGTTCGCTGCCAGTATTTCACGTTCATTTCTCCAATGTAAATAGGGACGCCCTGCGGTTCTCTTCATGACTTTGAAGGCTGGACTTGGGGAAAACCTCACCGGCTCCGGACATCCCTGTAAGGCAAAGGCAAACAGGTGAGTGGGATGGCCCCCATCCGACAGCGTCCCCCCAGACTCCTCCTCTGTTTGGCTGCCTGTTAACAAACAAGGCTTCCAAACCACTTTGCATCCATCTCTGCCAGCGTAGCCTCACGGCATCCACTAGCCGGAACGCAAACTCTCCCAACAACCACCCACCAGCTGCAGCCTCGCCAGGTCCATTGCCAGATATCAACTAGCTTCAGAGCAGAATATCCGTCGCCTTCAGGTAGCGATCCCACCAGCAAGTAAACTTTGTACTTGCCTTCTCCTTCCTCCACAGCATCCCAGCACCAGGCGATTGCCTCCTTCCGCTTGCCAGCTTGCTGCCATGGGGCAGGAGACCACCAGGGCTGAGTGCCACCGAGCTGCCCATTTCTCTCTGGGGAGGGCAACTGCCGAGGCTTGCACCTTGGCCCACATTTATGTTTTTGTGGCATCACAGTCAACCCACAGACAATGGCAGCAGCTGGGGAGACATCACCATCACACCCTCAGCCCTCACAATGGGGGGGGGGGCGCAGCTCAGCAGCCAAAACACCCTCCCCCAAGTTGTGTCTATATCTGTGAAGGCCACACCGAACACCCAAGGGGGCAGGAGGGGGACATTTTTCAGCCCAGCCCATGCATTTCCCTCCACATAACACTAGTCAAATGCACCAATGAACAGAGCAATGAAAGCAAGCCTTATCTTTGCTGTTCAAGGAATGGCATGCAGAGAGAAAGTTAGCATCTCAGTAAAAAAGCACTTTTTCACCAATCAATCAATCATTTATTGTATTTGAGTAAAAGCCATTACAGATCCAGTTACAAAAGCATCAAACCCAAAGACCCAAACTCTAGCTCCCAGATTCATTTGCTCTTCAGATATCTGGGCGCTCCTTTTTTCAGCTTGTCATAGTCTGCATTCACTACATAGAACTGCAAGAGGGCAGCACGGTTAAGTGTTATCTCCAGCTTGGACTACTACCATGCGCTCTATGTGGGGCTACCATTGAAGGTGACTCGGAAGTGGCAGGAAATCATTCAACTTTAATGGGCTTAAAAGCAATTTTGTCAATTGGCAGAAACTCAGGGATCTATCCTGCTTATTCAGTCAGAGTTTAGAAGATTGAACTGGAGAGGAGAATGAAGAATCATAGAAGGAACCCAAGGGTCATCTAGTCCAACCCCAAATGCTGTGATCACACACACCAGGCCTTCCAAAGCTGAAGCTTATTATTCCTCCCACCAAATGGCCATTATTATCATGATTATTATTATTAGCCCATCTTCCGTAGATTTCAGGGATGGGGCTGATGGGAGTTGGAGTCCCAACAATCTCTGCTGGACACCAGGCTCCCCATCCCTGGCCTATACGATAACCAGCATCATAACCCTAGTTAAGTATTTCCTACCATACCTTGTACTGGTCGTTGGGTCACAGCTTGTTCCAAGGCTCTGGGTTGCTCTTTTTGTCCCAGCCAGGCAGAGAAACGTGACAAGAGGCAGACAGCAAGGAGTACATCTTTGGAAGAAGAAGAAAAACATACAGCATAAAGCGTAACGCTCTGCCCAACTCTTGGCACATGGTTCCCACCAAATTTAACAACCATGGCCTCCTCAGTGCCACCAGAAGAGCACACTTCTTTTCTAATGTGGGATGTAAAAAAAGGCCACTGTACCCCAAGTATTTGTAAAAGCCCTTTAAAGCCAGTTAATACACAGTTACCTAAATGCAAGGGCAGCTTCTCCCTGCCTTGCACCAGAGACAGCGGCAAGTTGGTGAGGCAGTGCTGGACAGAACTCGATGCTGGCAACCCAATCCTACACTTCCTCCATGACAGGTTCCTGATAGACTTTGTGCTTTCTGCTCAGACAGTTCATTGGCTTTACTCTCTTCCCAAATACCCTTTTAGCTATGCTGTACCGCTCATTGCAATGCCTTGGATACAACTCGGCTGAGGAATGGCAATGCTTATACGGTTGGTTTTCTTACTCTAAAGCTAAGAAGCTGACGCTCATGTTTTACTGTGGTTTTATAATTTGTTTTATAACTATTATTATTATTATTATTATTATTATTATTATTATTATACTACCTCTGGAGCACAGCAGGTCATATTTTATTCAGGTGGCGCTTTAAGATGCAACACTTAAAGAAGTGGCAAAAGCTCTGCCCCCAAGGAGCTTGGAAGGGTGCTTATCATCCTGGCCCAGCCAGGCCACCAGTCCCTGCCACTGGGTCCCCAGACGCTCTTCAGTGGCAGTGTCGCTTCTGAAAAGAAGCCAAGCTCACTCCCATCCTCTCAGGCCACGGATCCCTGTGATGAATTCTGAGTTGCGTAAAGTCGTGGGCAGCTGCCACGGATGGGAGTCCAGCTGAGGTCCCATTCAAAAGCGCTGCCTCACATCCATCAGTGAAGGACACCTAGGGGCCACTGGGAGGCAGGGAGCACGTGACGTGGTTTTGCAGGGATGGCAGTTGTCAGCACCAGGCCAAGGGCTGATCCTGCCCTGAGGGGTGGCACTTACCTGACATCAGGGTTGCGAAGAGCAAGGCGCATGGTGCACAGGCCGGTCCCTCCAATTCCAATAAAGATGAACAGAGGAATCAGTTGTGATAAACAGAACGTTTTGAGATCAAAAGCCGAAGTTGAAAACCGGAATAAGTCACCTAAGACAGTGTGCGTGGGAGAGGTCAACTACGAATGACACCAGATTCAGGTGGAAGGCCATGTTGATCTGTCATAGTCATAATAAATAACAAGATGAAAATATCTTTTTTAATAATTCCAGTGGCACCTTAAAAATCAACTCAATATACGTTTTCAAGGTATGAGCTTTCGTGTGTATTATACACTTCGTCAGATACTTCAGCCTTATAACTGTTGAGGACTGTAATGGCAGTTGGTTCCACAGGGAAGGGCAAGGGATTCTTAAAGGGATAGATGACCAAAATTAGCTTCTAATTGCATTCGATACAAGATCTTAAGGTAGCTGTCTTATTGCAGAAGAATTTTAGAAATACACTTGAAAGAGAAGTTGCTGAATTACAACTCATTACCAAACTAAAAACTATGGAGAGACCTGGTCTGAATGGATATATTGGATTCATGTCCCATTATACATAGTAAAGCTAAATTACTGGAATTATTAAAAAATATCTTTTCATCTTTCATCTTGTTATTTATTCCGAATGACACCTGCACACAAACAAGCAACTTCCTTGGGCAGACGACGTCTGCTCCCAGGTTGCTAACTAAGGCTTTTTAAGTCTCCTGCTGCAATTTTTATTTATGAGAGAATTTCTAACCTTTCTATGCCTTTCTTCCAAGGATTCCAGGGGAGCTTACATTATAATAAAACGCAAGAATAAAACCAATCCAACATTGCTCATGCAAAACAGATAAAAGCAGAGCACGCTCCATGAACCACCTGGACTTTCATCTGCAGCAGCAGCAACAAAATTCCCTTCACCTTCCAGCCCACCCCAAAATCCCAGGCAAACAGGTTCGTTTGCACAGGATAGCAGTGCAGATGCTGTTGGAATCCAACTCCCATTGGCATAGCCAGCGGTCAGAGATGATGGGAGTTGGGCCAACAACATCTGCAAGGCACCAAGTTGGGGACGGCTGCTACAAGCCTCTTTGCTGGGTCTCTTTTGGAAGCGGGGGCTAGCAAAATTAAGGAGGTGCTGGCAGAAACACAGCGCTGCTGACAAACCTGCCTGAGAAAGTGGTCTGCACAGACATTTAAAGAGCTCAAAGGAGTCAACATGGCAGAGGCCAAGAGACGGAGGGGAAGCAGCTCCCAGGCTCTGCAAGGCCCAGAAAGCTAAATAATCCATCTCTGACCTAGAAGAATCCAGTCTTTTCTAAACCACCTGTGGAGAGGGGAGGGGACATGGCCCTAAAAAAAGCTGCATCCTAACCCCTTAGACTAAAGCCTGTTTGCTCATTTATCTGTGCATATTATTTATTGACAAGTTTTATATGACTTATTGTATGTTAGGGTTATCTCTCCAGCGGCTGCAGAGAGGGAGGGCGATTCAGGAGTGTTGCTGTTACTTAAAAAATAAAACGAAATTCTTTGCAACCTGCTTTGGTCTTTCTAGCATAGCTAAAAAATAAAACAGAATTTTGTTGGCACCTTGGTCCCCCCCTTGCTTAACGAGCTCAGATTACAGCTGCTCCCCCCCTCCTCTCTGCCTTCCTCTGCTAACGGTTCTCTCCCTATGCCTGCTTCTTCTCCTCCTGTCAGCATCTGAGCTTCGCTGACAAGAAGTGACTGCCGCGGCATTCCCTCACAGGATGGCATGGGCAGGGGAAGGGTTTCTATACTGGGTAGTAGATTGCAGCCTGTCTATTGCTGTCATTTTATGGATCAGTGGTCTCGTTAGATAGTAAAATTTATGTAAAATTGCTGTTTTAGGGGTTGTTTTTCAACGTCTGGAATGGATTAATCCGTTTTTCATTACTTTCTATGGGAAAGCATGCCTTGGTTTAAGACCACTTTGATTTAAGACCAGACTCCAGAACGGATTAAGTTCGTAAACCAAGGTGCCACTGTAAGGCTAAGCTCTTTAGCAATGAAATGTCGGATTACCAGAATGACTCCTAGCACTGAACTACTGGTATATTGCAAGTGAATTCTTTATTTACTGTGTTTGCTATTGTTTAAGATAAAATCTATCGGGGGGACACACCTATTTTTGCCATTTTTCTGGATGTTTATTGTCACCATCCAGGCACACTGAGAGCTCTGGAGAACTTGAAACTTTGCACATTATTTTGTAGCATTTCGGTTGACCTAATAAGGATAAAGGGACGCGGGTGGCGCTGTGGGTTAAACCACAGAGCCTAGGACTTGCCAATTGGAAGGTCGGCGGTTCGAATCCCCGCGACGGGGTGAGCTCCCGTTGCTCGGTCCCTGCTCCTGCCAACCTAGCATTTTGAAAGCATGTCAAAGTGCAAGTAGATAAATAGGTACCGCTCTGGTGGGAAGGTAAACGGTGTTTCTGTGCGCTGCTCTGGTTTGCCAGAAGCGGCTTAGTCATGCTGGCCACATGACCCGGAAGCTATACGCCGGCTCCCTCGGCCAATAAAGCGAGATGAGCGCCGCAACCCCAGAGTCAGTCACGACTGGACCTAATGGTCAGGGGTCCCTTTACCTTTAATAAGGATAAAGTCCCAAGAATGCATTTCAGAACTTATGTTTTTTCTTACTCCATGGCCTGATTCACATGTAACTCTAAACTACAGTTTATCATTGCATGCACAAGTTTCAGGGCTGCTCCCTCTCCTCTCTTCCCCCACAAACATGCACCGTCTTTCTCAATTCTGGTTAATAAATATACCTGAATCCAGATAAGTAGTGGCTGTTGGCTTATTTCAACAACAGCTCATGGTTTATGACGCTGACTTGTTATCCTACAGTGCAAGCAAATTACACAAGTAACCAAAAGTACGATCTCCCTGCTCAGATGCTGTTTAGAGGTGCATTTTATCGATGTTTTAAAGTCTTTGTGGAGTGTGTTTTTCACATTGGTCAATGCTCTGGCTTCTCGTGGGACAAAGGGGGGTATAAAATGAAATGAAGCGAGTGTGGGCTAGTGGTCAGAGTGTTGGGCCAGGACTTCAGCCTGGAAGCTCCTTGGTCAGACAGACAGTCTCTCAACCTAGCCCCACCTCACAGGGTTATTGTGAGCATAAAGTGGGGTGAGGGAAGAGCCATGTGTGTCTCCTTGAGCTCTGTGGAGGAAATGGGCGGAGTCAGTGGCGGGCAGTAGAAATGTAATAATAAATGAAAATAAATAGAAGATTATTTCGATGATTTCACATATACACAGATGAGGTCCGAGCTGGCAGTGACTGGCCAGGAATGGCATCATGGAGTCACGGAGGGGAGCTCAATGAAGGCAGAAGACTTGACAGGTTTCAGGGTCTGCTGGACAAGCTCATCCCCTCCAACAGTTATCCGGTGAAAATAGGGATGTCCTATTCAATAATAATAATAACAACCAGTGTTTTTTTAGGGACACTTGGAGGGTCTGCAAGCTGCCTTCTGAGGGGAGGGCGGCATCTTGGCTTCACCCCCCCCCAGCACTTCTGCATCTGACTGGCTGCCAAGACCAGCTCAAGATATTTTGCTGCCCGAGGTGAAGAACGTCATGGTGCGTCCACTGTTATAGGTGCAAAATCTTACTAGACTGGCAGTTAATTCAATGCTGGCAAAGCAACCACGTCCTCCATCACACCTGAGGGCAGCAAACTCCCCTGGGGAGGGCAGAGAGCAGACTCTGGAGCTCACACAGCCTTCTCTGCTCTCTGCCCATCCGCCACCTGAGGCAGCCGCTTCACTCTGCCTTGTGAAGTCTAGTTGCCTGAAATGAAAACAAGGGGTGAGAGCAGCCTTGGCTGCCAGTGGAACACTTTGCCCCCTAGAGTGCCACACTGCCTCCCTGGCATCCATTAGTGCCTCCTGGACAGCAGGGACATGGGCACAGACCCCGTAGTCAGGCCGTCTTTACCCAGGGGTGCAAAGGGTGTGGGGCACCCGGGTGCCAAATTCTGGGGGGCACCAGGCGCCCACTGCCGAAGCCGCCGAAGCTCTTAACTATCTACCTGTTATGAAATAATAAATAATGCTGATCAAGCTAGAAAAACAAAATGCATATATACCTAGATATTACAGTAATATATACCTACTGTTTCACTAAAGGAATTTCAACTTGCGCTCATTTACCAAAGACACGCCGCGCTAGCAGCGGCACTTGTCATTCACAATGGTGCTATGTATGCAAAATTAACTCTTACGTCAAAATATTATGTTACGTATTGTATTGAGCTGCTATGCGGCAGCGGGGTCACCGGCACCTTTGACCCGACTGACGTTTCTCCTAAGTAGGTGCCTAAACAATACTTATAAGTTTATTAAGTGTGGTGGTGTTGTATACTTTAGTATAAGTGTCTTGTAAATAAATAAGCAAATAAAAATGTTTGTTTCTTTTTCCTTTCGCAAACAAGAGATAAAGTGTGGTGTTTGACATAAGCATAATAAAAGTTAATTTGGGGGCTAAACTAAATTTGGGGGTGCTGGGCGGATCTTTGCACCCCGGCGGCGCATATGCTAAAGACAGCATTGCCCATAGTCCAGCCCCAAACTGCAGCTGCGTGAAAACGTTGCATTTTGACCCACACACTGACTTTGGAGTCACTAGGTCCCCTGCCTTTTCTCTTGTGTCACAGATAATGCTTGCGAGAAAGACAGCATATATTTGGGGTTAAAGTGTTTAAAATTTCCATCTGGAGTAGGAGGAGTGAGGGAGGAGCTCGTCCTCCCATGTTTGCTTTATTAAAAGCTTCAGATACTGCCCCTCTCCCCGTCTCTCTCTCTGTCTCTCTTTCTCTCTTGGTGACATCGCTTTGCTGCCACAGAGAAGAAAAAATGGTGAGGCTTCATAGCTCTTAATCAAATTAGATATATATATATTGTTGCTGTCACTCTGAAGGATAACAAGAGATGTTTTTGACCCTGTGAAATCTGCAAACACTTCCTAGTTGTTCACATTTGGACTGTCCTGCAAACATTTAATCAGTGCATGAAAACTTTGTTCTTGAAACAACCAAGCAATTTCTTGGAGTGAGTGAATATGCTGTGAACACCTAATTTGTGCAGACAGTTAGACATGGGTTTATATTTTTATTTTGGTTTCATCCCTCTAGTATTGGTGGTCGTGTCAGATGTATTGTTAAAACTCTCATGACTTGCATAGAGCATTAGTTTTGAGGTGGGTTTTTTAAAACTTCTGGAGTAACTTTTTGCAAAATTAATGTCTCTGTTTTATTCTGTTTCAATCCTTAACCACTAGACGACTTACTCGGATAAAGGGCTGAAGGTAAGATCACAATGCAGTCTAATATCCATGCGCCCACCCCACCCCAAATATGGTCTATGATGTCAATGGCATTTTGGATTAATGTCTTAGGGCATAAGCTGGCGAGAAGGACCACGGCAAAAGCCTTTTTGAAATGAATATTCTCTTGTTGCATAGAAGAACTGGGCTGTGCATTTGGCAAATACCCGATAAACCTGAAAGCATGGGTACAAAAGCCACATTCTTACATTCTACAAGATGCAACTGTTTTGTATTTTAACTGAATGATTGTAATTCTTAAAGCAGAAGTGTGTGAGTCTCATAGACTCACACATTACTTAAGGGAAACCTGGGTTAGCCACCAAGTGTACTCTCATTCCAGGTCAATCCCAGCTGCCTGTTATGGGTGCATGTATGATACAGGGGTTTGCAAACAACATGTTCACCCTTTTGGGGTGTTAACGTACTAAATATGCACCAATTTCTTGTCTAATATTTTTGGATATTTCATCATAGCTGACAAAAGTGGTGTATTTAAGAAACAAAAGCTCCCCCATCTCAGCTAAAAAACAAAACAAAACAATGAGGGCACAGTTCAGCCAACATTAAGCAATTTTCAGCCTCATTAAAATGAGAGGGTGGTTAATTTTGGCTAGTTGGTGCCTTATGTTCTCAATCGATTAAGAAAAAGTGGTACATTCACTAATTATCGTGTGTGCCTGGTCCATTTGCCCAAGGCTATGATCCTAAGCTACTAGAAGGGAGTTCCATTGAACCCAATAGGACCTGCTTCCAAAATAAACCTCATTGCTCCCCACAGAGGGTAGATGTGTTAGTCTGTATCCCAGCAAAAACATTAAAGGATCTTTGCCTCTACCATCCGAGTTCTGATCCTGCCTCACCTGGCTCTGTTGAGAGGGCTTTGAATGATCCTGCCTGCAGTGGCACAGCATGTGGGGGGCACAGGGGGGGTTGCCCCAGATACAAAATGGTTAAGGGTGCAAAATTTCAACACCTGGGCTCAGTTGCAAATGGCTTCTCCTTGCAAATCAGGACAGCGGAAGACTCTTCTTTTCTTCTCTCTACAGCTGCAATCTCCTGGGGGATGCGGGTGCTATTAGGCAGCTGAATCCATATGCGTGCTCCGTCCATTTCACTCCCACCCCCACCTCTGCACGGCCCTGGGTGCTGGGACCCTATGCTACGCTACTGCCTACCTGTATTAGGGATACTGGGCTGCTCTGCCTCTGAGTGTGTCACATACCGTAATAACCAGCTACCTTTTCTCCCATTCAGCCTGAAAGAGGCCGGTTCCTTCACTTCCATTCCTTGACGTTTTGGGTTGGTAATGCAAAGCAGGTGAGTGTGCTGATAAAACCAGGAATGTCTGCCAGGGCGCGGGGGCGGGGGTTGACTCTCGAGAAAGGATGAGAGAAGAAACAGTTTGGCTCGGATTTTGGAGCAGACTTACCTGATTCGCAGTGCCCGAAACAAGATGCTTACTGCAATGCGGCAAAACTTTGAAATGTTCACTTCTCTGAATTTTGTGGTGTATACAAAGTGTGTACATTTGGGGAATGTGTTATAAGAATGCAGGTGTTTAGTGAAAACCATGTACAAACGTGCATTGTATGGGGTCAAATTGCTTGCAAAAAGGAGAAGGGCCTCATGAAATGTGTCAGGTTTCCATGAGGACTGTAGAAGAAAAGCTCACATGTGAGATATGGCAAGAGGAAAAGGCTGGGAAAATGAGAAAGAGGGGGAAGCCAGACTTGACAGAGTCCTTCCTCTTAATGTTGTTGGCTTTGCTGCTGTTGCAACCTTGTCCCCTTCCCAGGCACCTCACTGGGGCATCTGGTTGGCGTCCATGAGAACAGTGTGCTGGACTGCATGGGCCCCCTTTGGCCAGATCCAGCTGCAAATCTCTTCCTGCATTTGTTTGCAGTACGGAGGGCTGTGGAAGGGATGTGCTTCAGGCTGTTGCGCTATTGGATGCTGGAGACGGGGTGGAGACCCATCTGAAAGGCCGGGTGGGAGTGGGGCAGATTTCCTGGGTAAGCTGCATTCAATTAATGGCTTGTGCCTTGCTGGCTATGGGGGATGGGACATCACACTCCCAGGAATGTGGAGCTGGAATGGTCTTTGGACTAGCCTGATGCAACCGAGAGAGGGGAGAGGGGAGGCAGATTCTTTGCTTGGTTGGCAGGGTTAGGGAGGTGCTGAGCCAAACGCACACCGTGCACAGAGGGCTCACTCACACCCTGGCTGAAAGCCCACATTTCCCCATTCTGAATTTTGCACTGTAGCCCCCTATGCTTCCACACCTCCCTGGCTTGTTGCTGCCGCCGCATATCTTTCTACAAAGACCACAGGGCTGCTGCAGCCAATCCTCACCCCACCATGTGGCTGTTGGCATCCATCTGTCTTGAGAGACAGTGGAGTGCAGCGCCTGGGATGAAGTCAAACTGCTGTGCTAGCAGCACCGAAGTGACTTCCCTGAGGCATAAGCCTGGGCAGAGTGTCTGGAGGTCCTGCGCTGCCCAGACAACGTTAACCTCGCTGATGTGGTCCAAAGGAAAGGGAAGCAATGTGTTTGACACCGGCTTGGCGGCAAGAATTGCCAGAAAGAGTCATACAAGATGTCATCCAACCGCCTTAGGGACTCCACTCCACATTTGTGGAGGGGTTACCCCTGAGCCTTTTCTTCTCGCAAAGATATGCAGGCAGCAGAGGTTTAGGATCAGAGTTTTGCTTCTCCTAGATGGGCTACCTTCCCAGGTTGATGAGCCCCATCTACCTCACCTTTCCTCCAACAAACTGAAAGTGATGCTCCCCCCGCCATTTTGTTTCTTAATGATGTCATTTGCAAGCTGTAGTTCAATGGAAGATGCCCCCAGAGTGGTCTATTGAAGCAATACCAAAAGAAGAAGTCAGGATCTGTTCTGAGGCTTGAAGTCTGGTATGATGCGGCGCAAAAAGGGGAAAGGGGTGAGGCAGCTCCCTAAGGGCTTTTAGCCTCCCAGGCAAGGCTGGGGGGCAGAGTGGGGATTTCAACCTTAGTCCAAACCCAATATTCTGACCATTATGTCACACTGGTTCTTGCCAAGTGTCATAAAACATCACACCAGTAGGATAAACAGGTAACGCTGTACTCAATGTTGCACTGAGCAGTTCATTGCACTGCACAAGGCTTTCTCCTTGTGTAACAGAACCATCTCCCCTCTGTGCCCCCCAGCTGATCTTGGGGTTTCTCCTCCCTGCAGAGTGGATTTGAGGATGGCGTAAGATGTGGGGGGAGGAGGGGGGAGGGAGCTACCATTGCAACAATTTAGCTGATTATGGCCCATAGTCTTAATATGTGTCTGGTGACTTACTGATAACATGCTTTTTAAAAAAACCATTTTGCTTTTTTTCCACCCGTGTGTTTTAAAGGCTGCTTCATTTTATTGCAACAAAATGGGGTTTGAGGAACTGGCCTACAAAGGTCTGGAGACGGGAAGCAGAGAGGTGGTGTCCCATGTGGTCAAACAGGACAAGGTAAGGAGGGGAGAAAACTGCATTGATGTAGGCTTGGGGGGGGGGTCTAGGGTTGCCATATTGCAAGAAATGAAAATCCAGAGACAAAGAAATTGTTAACCTTTTTTTAAAAAAAGAAAAGATCCTGCGGAGGTAGAAGGTGTGAGAGCAAGCTTGCAAAACCAGTCCATTTGTCTAGGCAACAGTTGTAGCTGACAACTAGCACCATGATCCACATGCCAGAGGGATAAGCTGAGCTGCAAGGGCTACAACTAAGTGATATTGCCCTCTGGGCAAATGAGTGGGTCTCCCTGTGTCCCCCCCCCCCCAGCTGCCAAGGGAAGGGAACAATAGGCATTGCTGGGCAGAGGGCAGGCTGAAAAGCTGGAGACAGAGACATGCTTGCTCTGCGCTAAATCCAAGCTGTGACTCAAAGGACAAGCAAGATCTCCTGGGGTGTTCATGCTGTGAGCCTCTTCGTTCTATGCTCAGGTTATATATGTGTGTAGATAAAAGGTAAAGGGACCCCTGACCATTAGGTCCAGTTGCGGACAACTCTGGGGTTGCGGCGCTCATCTCGCTTTATTGGCCGAGGGAGCCGGCGTACAGCTTCCAGGTCATGCGGCCAGCATGACTAAGCCGCTTCTGGAGAACCGGAGCAGCGCACAGAAATGCCGTTTGTCTTCCCGCCGGAGCGGTACCTATTTATCTACTTGCACTGTGACGTGCTCTCGAACTGCTAGGTTGGCAGGAGCGCCCACCTTCTGATTGGCAAGCCCTAGGCTCTGTGGTTTAACCCACAGCACCACCCGTGTCCCTTGATGTATGTAGATAAACCTTCTATAAACCATATATTCTAAAGATCCTCACTCCAAGGAAATGGAACCTGGAACCCTTGGACTCTCTTACCCTTTGGAGAGTTGGGCTGGAGTGTAACAGTACTGTGAATAGGGGAGGGGGACCCACGACTGTCTTGGGTCTAGCAAAGAGAGACCAACTCTCTAAGCCAGCCTTTTGCCAACCAGGTACCCTCCAGATGTTATGGAATATTCCTGTTTTTAGCTTCCTGTTGGTTGTCTCAATGATCTTGGATATCAACATTTTAAATGAATGCCAATGTCAGCATTTCAGCCTTTGACTCATCACTATTATTCTGATTACCAACAGATCATATTTATCTTCTCCTCGGCTCTCAACCCTGGAAATCAAGGTAATTCAAGAGTTGGTCCTGTTGTAACTTTTCTTACCAAACGAGTTCCTTTTGAAACCCTGGGAGTTCTGTGTCCAGCTCTGGGAGCCACATTTTGAGACAGTTGTTGGCTCCATGCAGGTCAGGAGGTCAGGAGTAGGGTGAACAGGATGGGGGGGGGGTTCTGGACTCTCAGTAAGGAATGCATTAAATTGCTGGCTATGCTTTAGCCTGGAGGAGAGAAGTTTAAGGGGAGACGGGAGACGTGAAAGTGGTCTTCAAATATCAGAAGGGTTGTTGCATAAAAGGTGGAACAGACTTTTTCTCTGTTTCTCCAGAGGGCAGGACTTGAATCAAGGACCAGGAATGGCAGGGAGGGGCAGATTTTGGCCAGATATGCAGAGAAAGTTCCTAAAAGCAACTGCTCCTGCCCTGTCTGCCACAGGGGGAGCTGGCAGACTCCCCTCCGCAGCACTATTTAAGCCGAGGCTGTGCAGCCCTTTGTAAGGGGCTGCTGCACGATTGTGTCTTGCAGATTCTGCTCTGAGCATTGGGGGGTGAAGCTCAATGCCCTCCCAGGGTCTCCTTCAATGCAGTTCACTGGTTTATTTTACTGTGCTTCAAGTTACCGTATTTTTTGCTCTTTAAGACTCACTTTTTCCCTCCTAAAAAGTAAAGGGAAATGTGTGTGCGTCTTATGGAGCGAATGCAGGCTGCGCAGCTATCCCAGAAGCCAAAACAGCAAGAGGGATTGCTGCTTTCACTGCGCAGCGATCCCTCTTGCTGTTCTGGCTTCTGAGATTCAGAATATTTTTTTTTCTTGTTTTCCTCCTCCAAAAACTAGGTGCGTCTTATGGTCTGGTGTTACATAGATCATCTTGTTGTTTCCAGCCCAGGTGTGCCATCTAGGGGAGCTGGGGGGCCGAGGGCTCCACCCACATTTTCAAGGGGTGGGTTGGGCCCCCTCAAAATTCAGTGACCCTGCACACTGAAAGCTCTCTGATGGTCTCTCCCAGGGGTGTGGCTAGGCAAAGCATCTTCACCCTGGCGTGTCCTTTTGAGAATTGCCTGGGCCCCTTCCCGGAAGACACCAAAACGAGAGGCTGCATAAAAAAATAGGGTGGGGGCAGGGGATGGCAGGCCAAGTTGGCATGTCTGGGGGGGGGGTGTATGTGTGATGTCACGCATGCGCGATGCCCTCCCTCCCGGCAGTGTTGGGCACAAGTTGGTGCCTCTGTTCCAGCCTGTAGTGTTGGCGCATTTTGCTCCATGGAGCCATGGAAGCGGCCTGCATTGTGATTCTTAGCTACAATGGCTTTGTTCTCCCTCCGAGTTGAAGGCAGCACAACTTTGTTGGGAATCCCAAATGGGGAATTGCCTGCTGTGCTCACGTCCTGCCTTCAGGCTTCTTGTAGGCATCTTGGTTGGCTGTTGTGAGAACAGGATGCTGGACTAGAGGAGTTATGGGCCTGATCCAGTGGCTAGGCCCTTCTCATATTTCCATGTCCTTCACAACCCATCAGTGGTGCCATAGGTGCCCACTCGCACCGAAGATTGTGGGTGCCCACAACGAAGGGCTTCGACTTCACCCATTGACTTTGGAGTGGCTCAGTCCCCCAAATATATTGTTGTGGGTGCTGAAGCACCCATGGCTCCCTAGAGTGAGCTCCAGTGAGTGGTGCTTTAATATCATAAGGACGGATCCAGCCAAAGGGATACCCTGTCCAGCCCCCAGATTCTCTTCATGGCCAAGCAGATGCCTCTGGGAAGCGCTCAAGCAGGGCCGTCTTTCCCATAGGGCTTAGTGGTCCGTTGCGCCAGGGCACCAGCCTCTCAGGGGCGCCCCAGCGAGTGGGGGAGCTGCATGGCTTTGCCGGTGGCCTCCCCTTTCCCTGCATGCCCGCCAGCTGGCGGGCGTGCAGCTTGCCTCCCAGGCCTCCTCGAGGATTGCTCTCCTGCAGCAGCATGGGGGAGAGTTGTGCCCCCAATAGCTTCAGCCCCCCCCCCCACTATCTGTGGTAATTTGGGGGTGCTGGGCGGATATTTGCACCCCGGCGCTGCATCTGCTAAAGACAGCCCTGCCCTCGAGCAGCCTGGCCTGGTGGCTGTAGGCCTCTCCCTCCTTTTTCCTTTCTGCGTTCTCTGATGGGCCTTGAAGGCTGGATTCAGGGTCACCACGTCTGCCAGTTCCTCAGCTGGAGTTTTTACCAGGGTTATATGCAGCCCCTTGGCAGGACTTCAAATGCAGGCTTCTCCTTGTCTCAGGGGAGAGATGGAGTCTCCTTTGCTCTTAAAGGACAATGCAGTTAATTCACTAGCACAGGTAATTCGCTGTGCCTTACTAAGACACAGCTGGCGTTCAGTGTTCTGAGGTACACTGCCTCTGACTATGGAGGTTTCATCTTTTTTGGCCAATAGCAGTTGACAAACTTCTCCTCCATTAAATTGTCTTGGTGTTTCCTCTTTCTCTCTCTCTCATTATGCAGAAATGGGAGCACACTTAGTGAAGCATGGGGATGGAGTCAAAGATGTTGCCTTTGAAGTGGAGGACTGTGATTTCATCGTGCAGGTGAATCTCTGCTGAAGAGGGTCTCTGTGTGACTTGAGAGGCTTGCTAGCCTTTTGCCTTGCTTCATCTAGTAGGTGCTATTTTTATTTTTCCCACTCAGAAAGCTAGAGAGCGTGGAGCTCTGATTGTTAAAGAACCCTGGATAGAGGAAGATAAACACGGGAAGGTGAAATTTGCAGTCGTTCAGACGGTAAGAAAGTGAGGGCTTTCACCTATAAACTGCATTTGGACAGACTCAGGAAATGATAATACTAATAGGCAGTTGTTGTTAGACAGTGGAACGGACTGGAAGGTAGAGGTTAAATGGTCATCTGTCAGGGATACATTGCAGGGGGTTGGACTAAACTCTACGGCTGTGATTAATAAATAGGATTTATGTAGCACGTTTTCTAGGCACTTTGTTTTTATTTTATCAGAAACCCTTAAAACAAGCCTATCTTATTAGCCTCATGTTTCTGAACTGGAGACTGAGAGAAATTACTAGACTTCTTCAGCCTCAAGAAGAAGTTATGCATTTAGCCAAAGGTAGTGATTAATGTATAGAGTCAGAGGTCCTGTTTGCCATTGAAATATACTCGGAGTCCTGTAGTGACTCCATGCTCTTTATTGCAGCTTGTAAAACAGTGATTGAATTGCCCCCCAAACCTCAGGCCTTTATATACATTATTTACACAATGAGTCCCGTCTGATTGGCTGATTCTGCTTCCCTCCTGGAGCCTGATTGGTCTTTTCCTGCAGGCCAATCAGTTGTTGCATTCTACGATCCTACCAGCCTAATAGGTTGATTAACTTCCTCCTGGAGCCTGATTGGTCTTTGCCTGCAAGCCAATCAGTTGTTGCATTCTAGGATCCTACTTGCCTATTGTTCTAGGATCCAAGCTTAGTACATAACACCATATATATAACACCATATATATTTAAAACAGCATGATGGCACTTTAATTAGTCATGCCGCCCCCCCCATTACAAAAGCATCCTGGGAAGTGTAGTTTAAGGGTGTTGAATAGCTGTTTTGGAGGTGCCTAGTCCCCTCACAGAGCTACAATTCTCAACTCTACAATTAAATAATCCCTCCCTCTTCCCATGGATTTCTGGGAGTTGTAGGCCTGTGAGGGGAATCAGAGTCTCTTCCCCTGAGTGCGAAGACAGGCTCTGGTGAAAGGAGCAGACAAGACCAAGAGTCAACAGTCAAGAAAGCGGTTTCTGCACATGCTGTAGAGGGAAGTGAGGGGAAGGGGGGAGCAAGGAAGCAGCTGCCCCCCCAAATCAAGTAAATAAATAAAAACACCTAACTAAAAGTAGAAATTGTAGAAAGATTTTGACAGATTTTCCTGAGCACTTGGGGTCAAAAGAAAGTCATTTAAAACAACTGTTGCTGAGATTTGGCAGAAATCAATAAAACAAGTTTTGGGGGCAGGGAGTCAGCTCACTAGAGTGATATTAAAACGTTGCACTTTCCTCTTCCTCCTCCTCCATCTAGTATGGAGACACCACACACACCCTGATAGAGAAGAGGGGCTACAAGGGGCTTTTCCTGCCTGGGTTTGAGCCCCCCATCTTCAGGGACCCTCTGTTGAAAAGACTGTAAGTACCAGCCCTTACTGCTCTGGTTAAACTCTAGCGTGAAAGATCTGAGTCTCATTTTAGACTGGGTGCCATTCCACACACTTAGATTTGCCACTGGGACTGTTCAACCAGCAAGGAGCTAGTCCTGGCCATTTCTGAGTGTCATTCCCACATTAGACTTTTAGATACCGTATTTTTCGCCCTATAGGACGCACCGGCCCATAGGACGCACCTAGTTTTTGGGGGGGGAAATCAAGGAAAAAAATTTATTTTCCCCCCAGGTTTGCGCAGCCACCCCCAAGCTAGAAGAGGGAGACGAAGCGCTCCGTCTCCCTCTTCTGAAATCAGGGACAGCTTGCCCCGCTGTCCCCCGAGTTTGTGGGGCTGGTGGGGGGAGAAGCAAGCTTGCTTCTCCCCCCCCCCCCCCGCCAGCCTCCAGATCAGGTTGGGGAATAACGGGGTGGCGGCACTCCGCCTCCCCGCTCTCCCGCGAGCTTGTGGGGCTGGCAGGGGGGAGAAGCAAGCTTGCTTCTCCCCCCCCCCCTGCCAGCCTCCAGATCAGGTCGGGGAATAGCGGGGTGGCGGCGCTGCGCCTCCCCGCTGTCCCCCGAGCTTTTGGGCTGCAGGCTGCTGCCCGCAAGCCTTGCGAGCCCGCAGGACATTCCGCCGGGCTTGCAAGACTTGCGGGTAGCTTCCTGAAGCCTGGAGAGCGAGAGGGGTCGGTGCGCACCGACCCCTCTTGCCCTCCAGCTTCAGCAAAAGCCTGCATTCGCCCCATAGGACGCACACACATTTCCCCTTCATTTTTGGAGGGGGGAAAGTGCGTCCTATAGGGTGAAAAATACGGTAATCTTTTCTCTCTCTTCCCCGCCACCCCTCCCCCTGCACACAGATTAGCACAGTGACCCCACTGGAAGTTGTTATCCTTCTAGGTACACAGTTCAGACAAGCTTAAGCGTACACCTGAATCAAAACAAAAATCACGCTCAAAGAACCTTTGGTGACTTTCATCAGAGGGAGTTTGATGTCTGGTTATTATTATTATTTACCAACAACCAAACACAAACAGTGAGACCCCCAGGCGGCTGATACATTGGGTATACATAATCAATAATAACATATTCAAATCAACCATATGTACAGTTTTATATACGTTAACACTCCTCCATCCACAAGGTTTCTTTACATTTTTATTGCCCCAAATTGTTCAAACCTACCCAAATAATTCAATAGCTTCTCAAACCAATCCTCCTCTTTCTCACTGACCTTAAACCCTTTCATGCTGTGTATCTTCACAGTTACTGTAGATATTCTAAAATTATAATATTATTCAGTTTTTTTCCTCCATTGGTTCACCCCAGCTCTTCTGGATTTTTCCAATTACTCGCTATAACCTGTCTGGCTGCAGTTACCATCAATTTTACCCATTTACATTCCTCTTTTGTTTTTAACTTGGTGCTACTCAGACTAATAAGAAGCATTAATTTAGCTATCCCCACCTTCCTACCCACAATTCCCGATATTTCTATACCAATCTGTTTCCAAAATTTATTAACTAACGGACAATCCCACCACATATGACTGTATGTTCCCATCACTCCACATTTCCTGATTTTATTTATTTATTTATTTATTTATTGCATTCACATCCCACTTTTTCTCTCTCTAAGGAGTTCAAGGTGGCATCCCTTGTTCTCTCTGCTGCTCATTTAATCCTCACAACCACCCTTTGAGGTAGGCTAGGCTGAGGGGAATGACTGGCCCAAGGCCACCCTGGGAACTTCACGACCAAGTTGCTGGACTCCCAGATTCTATGCTGACACTCTAGCAGGACACCACACTGGCTTATGGGGAACCCTTTGTGTAAAGGGAGATTAACCCCTGAAAGGCGGACAAGAGCTTAATTTGCAAATGGGTTGCTGAGATACTTCAGATGGGCCTTTGGCAACAGGCTTCTCTTGCCTATACGTTTTTCTCTGGAAAGAGTTAATGGGGGTGGGAGGATCTGAGGCCAACTTGTCTGCATGAGAAGTACTCATCCCACAAAAAACACCAAACCCCTGACCTCACCTGCCTTTTCTTTCTCAGGCCACCTGGGAAACTGAACTTCATTGACCACATAGTGGGGAACCAGCCTGACCAGGAGATGAACTCTGTGGCAGAATGGTAAAGATTGCTTTTGGAAATCAACTTAAGGGAAGAATTGCTTTCCTTCTAGAACATGAAACTTCCCCGATGACAACACAGGACATTTAGAGCAGCCATGGGGACCCCAGATGTTGTGGGCCTGATCAATCTAAATCCCTGATGCAGAGGAACTGATTTTAGGACATTTATTATGGGTGGCCTTTACAACATGATATGTACGTACGCAAACACGCATCCAGGGGGTGGGGTCCCCAACTGAGTCTTCTTCGATCCAGGTGACAGAAAGCCTCATTTCAGCCCTGCTCATAGACCATCCTCTCCTGGGGCTTTGCATACCCACCAGCCCAGCATGTGGGGGATGGGGAGGAAGGAAGGGGGGCTGACCCTCTCCTTGGCTCTGCTCAAGGGAACGTGGCCCAGGGGATGCGGGCAGCTGGGCCTCGGCTGTGGCTTTATCAGCGGGGATATCAAAGGGCAATAGCTATGATGGCTAACATTGATCTTCAGGTCCATCTACTCTATTCCTCTGAATGCCAGCTGCTGGAGACAATCAGCTTTTGGCTTCCTGTCCTGCATGAGGATTTCCCAGGATAATCTGGTTAACTGCTGGTGGGACTATTAGGTTGGACAGCTGTGCTGCCTGGGGCTTGATGGGAGTTGCAGTCCAAAACATCTGGAGGTTTGGAGAAGAGTGGACTAGATGGACTTTTGATGTGATCTCGCTTAGCTGCCTGGAGATCCACCCCCCTCGCTCCCCCTCCCATTAGCTGCTTTTTAAATGGAATTTCCAAGACAAATGCAATTATAAACACCCACGGAGCAGATCCCCTCTCCCTTCCCTCTTTGAGCTTCCAAGCAAGCAGCCTCCATTCCAGCCACAGTTCCATAGACCCAGAGCTGCAACTCTGGAAGGGAGATCAACAGCCTCTGTAGACCATGGGCCAGTCTCCCTCTGTGCAGTGGCCGGCCGTGGCTCTCCAGGAGATTAGATGGGAGTTGTCAGGGAACTGACATTGGAGCGAGAGGCGAAGGGGAGGCTCCCAGATGATGCTGGCGAAGGACCCAGCAGCAGGGGGAGAAACAGCTCAGTAGAGGGGGAAGCCAATCAGCGCAACACCGGGGATAAAGGGAGGCAGACGGGGGAATTGGAGAGAGGGCTCCAGGACTCTTCACTGGACATCAGTGAGGAGAGCCCAGGTCCTCCGCTACCCACGCCTTCCCTGCGCAGAAGACTCCTGCGCAGTGAGAGGAGGAGGAGACTGGGTGTCAAACAACTTTTATGCTGGAAGAGGTTCAAGAAACGCCCACTGACGGATTCTGCCAGTGACTGAGGCAGCCGCGATGAGAAGGGGCTGTGCAGTCAGAAAGGTTTAACAAGGCAAATTAACCGAGAAAGGCACCAGTTTACGCACGAGTAACTCATACCTATAACAGGAGTCTTCCCCAGCCATATCTGACGATACTAGGGATTGAGCCTGGGGTCTTTGTAAGCAAAGTGTGTGTGGTGCCTCCTCTAAAAACAAAGGAGGTCTCTAGTCCTCACTGTTCTGAATAAAGGATTGAATTAGATAGAAACTGCTTTCGACAGAGTTAGACCGTTGGCCCATCCACCTGGCTTGGTACTGTGCAACCCTGACTGGCAGTGACTCTCTGCCTGGACATATCAGGGGTTGAAGGTGGGTGCAGGAGCAGGTGCTCTACACCTGAGCTATGGGCTCTTCACAAAAGAAGCAGATGGATGTCAGAGCAGGAAGCTGCTCAGATAGCTCTTGCTACCTTGCTGCATCTCCTTGTCGCAACTTTTAAATTCTTCAGTCATTAATTTTTCAAAATAATGTTTGTGAATGCATCTAGATTCCACCCAGGATGTTCTCTAAGAATATAATTGTGGCTAAAACCCTCGGCCTACTCATTCTGACATGTGGCGCTTCTTGCACATCCGCAGGTACCAGAGAAACCTCCTCTTCCACCGTTTCTGGTCTGTGGACGACAAGCAGCTGCACACAGAGTACAGTGCCCTCCGGTCCATTGTGGTGGCCAATTATGAAGAGACCATTAAAATGCCCATCAATGAGCCTGCAATAGGGAAGAGGAAGTCTCAGATCCAGGTGAAAGCCGAGACTCCCTGGGTCCTTTGTGTCAGGGCTGAGTGGCCAGAGTTGAGCCTCGAGCCAGGGCAGAGGAACAGGCAGAGACACACCAGGCCAAACAGGAAGCCTTTCAATATCCTCCAGTGGCCAATCTGGGGGGATGGTTCCATCTTGGTGCCTGGGAAGGCATTGCCACCTGCAATTCCAGTTGTGTGCTACCAGGTGCAGCTGCCCGCTAGAGAAGAAGGTGCCAGTTTCTAACTCCAGCGGCTTGTAGCATAAATTTGTTTTAGGGGGTGCCAACTGCTTTGGGGGGCTCTGGGCACTTGGCATGCTGGGGAAACTCTGGGGTGCAACAGAGAGAGAGAGATGCATATTCTATTGGCTGCAATGGAATGCCTCAAGCCTCATTTAATTGGGGGAGGGGGACCCTTTGACACCCTTCCTGTGCTTACTGTGTGCTTTTCCGCTCTGCAGGAATACGTGGACTATTACGGGGGCCCTGGAGTCCAACACATCGCTCTGAATACCTCGGATATTATTGCTTCAGTAAGACAGTGCATTCCCTGATCAGTCTACCAATAAGTGGCCACCTTTGGGAATGTGGCCTTTGTCATTGCTGTGTACATTTTTGGGTTGCAGGTCACAAACCTGAAAGAACGTGGCACGGAATTCCTGGTGGTGCCCCCCACCTACTACCAAAAACTCAGGGAGAAATTGAAATCAGCCAAGATCAAGGTGAAGGAGAACATGGAAAAACTGGAGGTGAGTTGGCTACCAGGGCTACCCTACATCTTGCGGTTTGGCTTAGTGGCCAGAAGGTTGGCCTAGACTGGGACTTCATCATGCAGCGCATTGTTAAACTATGGAACTTGCTGCCACAGGAGGCAGTGATGGCCATGGGACAAATTCAGTGGCTACTAGTCCTGGGGGCTGAACAGGAGGCTGAACTAGATGGCCCATTGGCCTGATGAAACAGGGTTTTCTTATGTTCTTACCGACTGGCGAGGCATGAAGTCAAATCCCTACTCATCTGTGAAGCTTGGTGGGTGACCTTGAAATAACCACTAGCTCCAAGTTGTGGTGGGAGCAAAACAGAAAGGTCAAGAACCAGATACTCCCCTTGGACGACCTTTAAGCCTTTAAGGTGGGACTGGCTATCCTGTGACCTTGGACTCCACGCTCTCACCAGCCCCAGCCAGCATGGCCCAACGCCGGAGAGAGATGTGAGGTGGAGTCCAGCAACATCTGGAGGGCCACAGGTTAACCCCATCCCAGCTTTGAGGGCATCACTTCCTGGTGCAGCTGGCATTCTCCATGACCCTTCCCCACTGCAGGGAGGTGGGACTGATTTGGATGGTCAGACTCCGCCATTTAATGGATCCAAATGGTTTCCAAAGGGTAGTAGGGGATGTTTTATCCCATGTTGATAGCCTTTTAGCTGACTCCCTGTTGGCCCGCTGGAATGCAAAGTTAACCAGGACTATTGACTGTCTGGTTCCGAAGCACCCTCTCCAAATGAATGGAGTCTGGACAGCCCTGTGGTTTTTCCCAGAGCTGAGGGCGGTAGCGGAAAACTCATTCTGAATCAGACCAAACACGGTTAGAGCTCAGCGTCAAGCCTACCAAGTGGCGATAGCGACGGCAAAGAGGACATTCTTCACCGCCTCTATTGCATCTGCAGAAAACAGCAGCAGGAGACCCTTTCAAGTGGTTCGCAATCTAGCAGAACCACCTCCACCATCAGGGCCTGGTGGGGATCCCAAGATCTCCTGCAATGAATTTGCAAAGTTTTTTGCAGATAAAGTCGCTCAGATTCGGAAAGAGGTAGACTCCTCCGTGGGAGCAGGGCCGGGGTGGGAGAGTGCTAGAGTCCTGTCCAGTCAAGTTGCGTGGGATCAGTTCCTATCTGTTACCTTCGAGGATGTGGACAGGCTGCTTGGATGAGTGAAATTAACCATCTGTCTCCTTGATCCTTGCCCATCCTGGTCCTGAATGGGGTAACTGTGCCCCTGAAGGACCAGGTGTGCAGCCTGGGAGTCATTTTGGACTCACAGCTGTCCATGGAGACGCAGGTCAATTCTGTGTCCAGGGCAGCTGTCTACCAGCTCCACCTGGTACGCAGGCTGAGACCCTACCTGCCCACAGGCTGTTTTGCCAGAGTGGTGCATGCTCTAGTTATCTCCCGCTTGGACTACTGCAATGCGCTCTATGTGGGGCTACCTTTGAAGGTGACCCGGAAACTGCAACTAATCCAGAATGCGGCAGCTAGACTGGTGACTGGGAGTGGCTGCCAAGAACACATAACACTGGTCTGGAGACTTACATTGGCTCCCAGTGCATTTCTGAGCACAATTCAAAATGTTGGTGCTGGCCTTTAAAGCCCTAAACAGCGTTGGCCCTGTATACCTGAAGGAGCAGCTCCACCCCCATCATTCAGCCCGGACACTGAGGTCCAGTGCCAAGGGCCTTCTGGCGGTTCCCTCACTGTGAGAAGTGAGGTTACAGGGAACCAGGCAGAGGGTCTTCTCGGTGGTGGCACCTGCACTGTGGAACGCCCTCCAATCAGATATCAAGGAAATAAACAACTTTCTGACTTTCAGAAAACATCTGAAGGCAGCCCTGTTTAGGGAAGTTTTTAATGTCTAATGTTTTACAATTTTTTATGTGCTGTAAGTTGCCCAGAGTGGCTGGGGAAACCCAGCCAGATGGGCAGAGTATAATAAAAATTGTTGTTGTTGTTGTTGTTGTTGTTGTTGTTATTCACCTCATCCTTTCCCTGGGCAACTTCTATCAATGCCCTTTCATTTGCTTCTGCTCTAAAGGAACTCAAAATCCTAGTTGACTTTGACGAGAAGGGATACCTGCTTCAGATCTTCACAAAGCCTGTTCAGGACAGACCGACTGTCTTCCTTGAGGTCATCCAGCGCCACAATCACCAGGTTTGTTGGGCAGCTGGGGCTCACCCCAAGCTCAGGGGAAACAAATCAACTCTCACAGATTGGTGGCTTTCTATTCTACCCTGCTCAGTTGTTTTTTTTTAAAAAAAAACAACCACCTTGCATGATAAAAGTTGGGAAATGACCACCTTTTTAAGGCACAAAAGGGACTCAACTTGGACAATCCAGATGTTGTATTGCAACCACTAGAATCAGCTGTTGGCCAGATTTTACTATGCTGCAGCTAATTGTCAGAGGGTAATGTGGCTTGCAGGCCAGATGATCTGAGCAACCAGTAGGGCAGGCATAGGCGAACTTTGCCCTCCAGATGTTTTGAGACTAGTTTCCATCATCCCTGACCACTGGTCCTGTTAGCTAGGGATGATGGGAGTTGTAGTCCCAAAACATCTGGAGGGCTGAGTTTGCCTATGTCTTCAGTAGGGGCTTGGCTGACTGTGAATTATTGTCTCCTCTGTCTGATCAGTTCATTGCTACTAACCTCACCTCCTGCCCCTTGAAAACAGACTACCTGCCTCACTTTGGCTAGGTACCTGCCTCTGGCCTTCCCGATTTCTGAGTTTACTGCTCTGGAATTTGGCATTAGTCTACTCTGAACTAGGGACTTAACTCTGCGCCTTCCAAGTTCCAAGGGGCTGTCTGCAGGTCTGACCCTGACAACCCTTATTCAAAAGACAGATGGAATAACAACAACATTGCTGGTGTGGCTATTAAATCTGAGCTGATGGGAATGCATCACCATCCACCATCATGCTTCTGTGTTCATATGAGGCACATTGTGACTGATCTTTGGCTTCTCTGCTGTATCGACCATTCCATCTGAGGTGGAGTGGAGATCCCACCTGCCATGGAAGAGAGCTCCAGCTGGGGTATCAAGAAGAAAGTGCTTGCACTATTTACACATTTCTCTCTCTCCTGTGGCTTTAGGGATTCGGTGCTGGAAACTTCAAATCTTTGTTTGAAGCTATTGAACTGGACCAAGATGCCCGGGGAAACCTCACTGTCCTGACACCCACCAGAGAATCAGACTTTGTGTAATGCTCAGGAGGAAACAGTATGGATATATACAGAAAGTGGGATGCACTATGCAAAAAAGGATTGGAATAATTCCTCCCAGTTCAGGCTTTCCTGAAGGCGGTTCTAAAGTCTTCCTTTTCCCCTCCATTGGCTATTTTTTTTATTAAAAAAAAAAGTTAATACCACGGGAGCCTTCCTCCATGTCCACTTTGGAGAGATCCCTCAGGTTGGCTGAAATAAACAAACGAAATTGAATTTGTCTGTTCCTGATCCCAGTATTTTGCATGGCACTTGAAAAAGGACTGTAACAGCTACACAGTTTTGGGGCTATGTAAAAACTGCAACTTTTGAGTCATGGAATCAGTGAGTCGCAAGAGTCCTCAAAATGAATCAAGTTGAAGCCCCAGGCGGTGCAGGAACCCTTCCTTATGCCATTTTTGTTGATAGGTGTCTACCTACATGCCACCGAGTGCAGCAGTCTGCTTCCAGCAGCAACAGCAGCCAGCTGCAAGATCCAGATGCTCACAAGCCAGGGATAAGTAGCCTTTCCTATTATGGTTTTTGCCCTTGTCCAATGAGGCTCTTGTTATCTGCCATGTCTGGAGAGCAGGGATGGGGAACCTGGTACCCTCCAGTTATTGCTGGACCCCAAACTCCCATCAGCCCCAGCCAGTATGGCAAATGGTATGGGGTGATGAGCACTGTAGCCTGCCCTACAACAAATGGAGGTCTGCAGGTTCCGCCACCTCCTCTGTAGGTGAACTTGGCTTCCCTGAGATTTGCGTAACTTTTGCTCAAAGCCCTTTAAAACTTAGTGGCTACCTTCACATCATTTATTAAAATATTGTTAACCCAGCCACTGTCCAAAGGTTTCAGGACCAGGTGTACCAATAAGTAAACAAAGCAGCTACAAGTCAGGATCAGATAATAAAGCAATAAATAATCTTAAAACACAAGCAGTCCTTGTACGACATTATGTTAGATGAATCAACACAATAGTAAGTATGTCCTGGCAAATCAACATGGTACACTGGAACCTCGACTTACATACGCCTCGTCTTGCGGACATTCCAAGTTGCGTCCACGGCAAACCTGGAAGTAAACACTGGGTTTGCTGCAATTCGTGCAAGTGGCTTCTGCCATCTGCACGTGTACAGAAGCAGCCGCCGCATGCACATGCACTGCACACAAGATGTGTCTTCTAGCATCCTGTTTCGACCAGTGGACGGACCTCCAGAATGGATTATGTCCGTAGTAGAGGTTCCACTGTATTATGAGAGAGGAAGATGAATTTCTCTATTTACAGCTCCCACAGTGCTTGAGGAATTACGTTTTTTTCATACTTCAGTACAAAGTGACCCAATCTGTACTTCTTGGACTAACACAAGGATGGGACTTTAGTTATCCACAGGCTTTTGTGCTTGCCAAAGTGTTATTGGCTCAAAAAAAAAAAAAAAAAAAATCAAATGTATGTTTCAAGTGAAAAAATGCATTTCAAAATATAAACACGATCCTGCCTCTTCTAAGGAGCAGGGTGCGGTGCTTCTCTTCCCCAGAAGAGACATGACTAATTTCAGAAGGGCCAGCAGCACACATTGCAACTCACTGGCCTCCAATACTATGCTTCCTATTTGAACCAAGCTGCACAGATATCTGCAAAGCTTGATGGGCTTCATTGCATATTTTATTTCAGTGCGCTCCCCACCCCCACCCCAGTCCCTTATCTAGGACAGGAGTAGCAAACTGTGGCCCCTCAGATATTGCTCATCCCTGACCATTGGCCATGCTGACTGGGGGCTATTGGGAGTTGGAGGCCAACAGCAGTTGGGAGAACCACAGACTCCTGTCCCTGTCTTGGTGCATCGCTTAAGGTTTGAGAGGTTAGCTGAGGTGCTCACCTGCCCACCACACCTGCCCAATCCCATCACACCTGTCCTGTGCAGTTCTACCTCTTGTATATACTCCAGAGTTATACCCTGCTAGGATAAAAACTTTTAAAAAGCAAGTTCCTAATCCTTATGGGGGGCAGTGAAAATACGCTTGTTTAGGATGTAAGCCGTTAAACATATTTTCCTTTCTATATATTAAGGGCAATGGTTATGTTAGGTCTGTAAATGTTCTCTGCATAAAGATTAGGAAATCTTTCAGGCTGGTAGCAACTCATTCTCCAGCTGCCATCAGTTCACGATCTATGTGCAAGACAGAAGTAGCAGCAGCAGGTTCAGGAGAACCCCCAGCTTTGCAGGAATAAAAAAATACTGACGGAACAAGACCAAAATGGGGAGAAACCCAAAGCAGCTTGGTAAGGACTGAAAAAACCCAGTGGGCCCCCAGAACGTTAGGGTGGAAAGCAATGGGGAGTCTTGTCTGAAGCCAGGTGCTCCGGAAGAATGCGTGGCTGGCTAGCATTCCGAAACGGAGAACTCCACACCACATTTTGTCGCAGGCAAGAATAAGAGAACGTATTGGATCTGGTTGAAAGGTCCACCTGTTTTCCTCACAGCCAGACACTTCCAGGAAGTTTGAAGCAGAGCGTGAGGGCAGTGGTCCCTCTCCTGTGCATGGCTGGCCCAGGATATTCTGAATGACACAATGGACAAGATGGCCCCTTGCTGCAGCCCCAATCTCGGCACTTCAGCAGTTGCTGGAGGTCAATGTCCTCCAGGGCAGAAAGCAGGCTGAGAGGGCAGAGGTTAAGCCACAGGGCATACATGGCTCTACTTTCCAGTATCTTGCCACTGCTCTGTGTCATCCCAGCTTGCACCACTGTAGCTGGCTGCCTCACAATAATTTATTACTTATATGCCACTCATCTAACTGGGTTGCCCCAGCTACTCTGAGCGGCTTCTAACAAAAAATAGTAAAAACACAACACAGCCTTGCTTCTGCCTCCCATTTCCCATGACTAATGTAATGCAAGTATCTCAGAAGCCCATGCAACCATCGCGTCATTTCCAGAAGCTCTGCCATATGTGAATCTTCTCTTTGACAAAGATGATGTTCACACATCACATCTTTGTGGATATTTAGGTATTTTCAAATACCAGTTTTCTCTTTCTGTGTGCTTCCAGACAGTCCTCAATAACAATTCCTGGAGCCTAATAAACCAAACACACAGCTCTTCTGTAAGAAAAGTCAGTATATTTATGGTTTGCTTTATAAAAGTTACTATAATACAATGGTACATAGTATTCAATTCACAAAAAAATTATGAACAAATATTTACAGCATGACATGCCCACAACAAAAAAAAAAACAAACCACGTTCTTCTAAACAAGGTATACTGAAGACGGAGCACAGAACAGTCCCAAACTTATACAGCTGTTCAAAACAAAAGGGAACAAAAGGTTTAAAAAAATCCCAAATCTCAAAAGCAGAGATTTAATTTTGTCTTTTTTTGTTTTGTTTTAAGGAACATAAAAAATAGATGCCATTTATTGCAAACCATTTTCCTTGCCCCTTTTAAAGGAGCTCTTTATTTTTCACACTGCGAATTAAAAACCGGTATTTTTACAGAATTCAGGTACAAGGACTAAGGTTTTCCCCTCCACAGTGTTTCATTTTAAGAACTAACTCCCAAATTCATAGTATCCTTTGTTCCCCACCACTGCCTAGTCCCAGAAGCTCCAGTGAGGCGAGAGCTTCATGAGAACAGACAAAGCTTCGGATGAGCAGGACTTTGCTGGCTGGCGAAGACCCTGCTCATGTGGAGCAACAGATAAGCACTGGAGCACCTTGGAGCGAGCTCCAGACCGTGGCTAATGCAATTTTCTTTGTAACCGCTACAAATACTACGTTGGTAATTGAGAAGGAACGTTATAAAATAAAATTGCCAGGGGAGGGTCAAAGTTATAGATTTGCTTAAATACATTTTAGGTTGTCATTAATAGACTATACACATTTTCTTGTCTGAAATAAATAGATTTTGCACATTAAGGTATCAGAAAGGCAAATTTTAAAAAGCCTTAACTTGGCAGGGTTTTTCTTTTAAATCTTCAGCTTCTTAATGCTTCTAGTTTGATCTACGTATTTGACAAAAAAAAAGATATTTTGTACAGAATTTACATTATACATAGCTTGACACAAGCTGTAAATGGCGCCAGCTCCCCTCCCCCACCCCAATCTCCCACTCTCTTATTGAGGTCTTGGGCTGACAATCTTTTAAAAAAGAACTCCAAACTACAATAGTCACTTTTAACAAATTATTTACATGCTTCTGAAGTACAAAGAAAACAGCCAAAAACATACAAAACAAAAATCAACATGTTTCTACAAGAAACAGTGTTTGAAGAGAAGAGTTTGAACGGCTGCTATGCACAGATGATGTGTCCATTTTAAATGTCAAAATTTCATCTCCCCACCCTTTAAAAAACTTTTTATACAGAAATGCACTGAAATGATCCCTGAAAATAGGTCACAAACGACAAAACTGAAACAGCTCTCCATCAGAGTTTACAAATTATTTTCTCCCCCATTGTATTAATAAGCTGCTTTGACAATATAAATATCTGTCAGAGTGAGACATCACTGGCTCCTTCCAAGATTTAATCTGAAACTGGGAACTAGAGTCAGGGAAAATGATTGTATGAAACCAAGCAGGCTGGGACTGAAAGCACAGGAAAGTTCGTTTCTATTTGCTAGATAATACCAGTGTGAAAACTCAATGAAAGTCAAGTTGAATCCCACAGCCACCTTGCCCGGCCCTCCACCAAGGCTTGTGGGTGGGCCGACGAGACTTTGGCACTGCTCTTGGGTGGCTGGGGTTAGAGTGGAGACTTGTAGGAACAGGATTGTATCTCTAGACTTAGACTGGAGCCGTTATTCCTTCCAGAGATCTGCCTCTCTCGTTTTAAGGAACATAAAAATCCTCCCCGCGTTTGTAGCAGGGACAGAGAAGCTGATCACCTTTGCCCAAAAATTATTTCCCTTCAATGCAGAGCCTTTCAAGGAACAAGAGAATAACCGGATCGGGAGCAGTCATAATTTAAAATTCCGACCACGCTTGTGTATATACACGCTTGTGTATATCAAAGAAAACACTTTTGAAAGTGTGTATGTGTGTAGTTACAACTTCTATGCCAGGAAGTTGCTTCAAGTTCCAAGCTAAGGCTATCCAGCAGAACCACGCTGATACGAGTAGCTTTAGTATTGCTGTACTTCCTTAAGAAAACAATTCACTTAACACACACACAAAATATGCAGGGTTAATAAATACAGAGAGGCCGCATGAGGCATCTTTCCTGCACATGCCCTTACCTACATTTCCAGCTGGTGTTTCTGCAGGAGATGTGAGATTATACTCCTGGTATGAGAGAGAGTATGGGAAAGGGTGGGAGCCTGTAGATAAGGCAGCTTGCTTACTATGTTCTGTGTTACATGAAATGGATGTGGCTTTCTCAAAAGGTTGGAAGCATTAAAAAGCCACACCAAAGACATGCCAAGGAGAACCTGTAAGGAAGCAGGGGGACTGGCAAAAGAACCAAGGTCACTGCCAACCTTCTGCCCTCCAGTTTTGGACCACAATGGGAGTTGTAGTCCAAAATAACAGAAGAGCCCCAGGTTGGGGAAGGCTGGGATAATCTAACCAACTGCACACATGGTCCTCCGTACTCAATGGCCAGAGTTTGTTCAAGCTCCTCAACACACAAGGCCAGCAGAGCCGCTTTGCCCAGAAAGACACACCAGGCTTGCTTCTTCCTTTCGGCTTCTCAACCTCAAAGGGTGGAAAGCCACCAACTTTTAGATGTTATATCCAGTAGGATATAACTAGAAGAGGCTTGCAAGCAAAATTACACTGCCTTACTATGGAAGCCATCAAGACCACACACAAAATGCCAGAGTAACTAGGTGTGGGTGCTGTGGGAAGAAGCAAAAGGCCTGACAGAGAGTATCTGTGCATCTTCTGGTTCCTATTTTTTCTCTGGGAAATTAATTCTTAGTACAGCCAAGTTTAAAGTTCAGTAAATTTTATCCAGGAGCAAAAAACTGAGGAGTACTGAAGATGAGCATATATTTCAATATTTGCCCGACTCAACATTCTTTTAACAGTTTTGAGACTTTTTTTTTTAAGGCACACCCCACACACTTTTCTTGCTGCAATGTTTGCTTGGGTTTTAATCAAAAAGAACCCCCACTAATCTCTCCAGTGCAAACAAGCACTACATAATTATAGGACAGGCATTTGAGAATGAGGATGTAGTCAGACCAAGAAATCTGCTTGCTACTGAAAATAAGCTTTGACCACAAAAAAGTGCTGCTTTCTCAGGCCATAAAACAGTTGCTCTCCACACACACACAAACACACACACACACACACAAACATCCACACCCCGTGGGGACCCTCCCTGCCTTACTCAACCAAACTGAGCTAAATGAGGACTAGGCTCCACTCGGCTGAGGCAGGCAGGACCTGGTTCTTTCGTCAGAAGTCTCTTCAGTACTTGGGAAGGAAGAAACCTAAAAGATTGTCATTTAAGGACAAGAGCATTCTGCCAAAGGGGATGGGATGATGAGGGTGAAAAACCAAGGAGATAAAAGCAGCCGCTGACTTGGGGAGGACAGATCTTGTCCCAGCTCACCCCCCCACTTGGCATCTGAACAGCCTCTACGCATTTGGAGGGGAGGGAGATGTTTGCCCCGGTTTCCTGTGCAAGCCTCAAGTGTGTGGAGGACGTATGGAAACAGGGCTTGGTGGAGCACACTCAGAGGGCTGCCAAACCAACAGTTTCTACAGCATAGCAAGTGCTACAATAGAGAGGGAAATGTGGGGGGTGGGAGAAGGGATCCAGCTCTGCTTTTAAAAAGAAAAGGGAAGTGGGTTCGTTATTGGGTTCCTAAAGCTATAGTTCCCCCTCCCTCCCCCACAAGGACCAGCAGTGTGCAGAAATCCCAGGGGGGCACCAAGGTGACAACATCAACCACAACTCTGATCCACAGAAGGGAGGAGGGTTGTCCTTCTGTGCATCGCAGACCCAGACAGAATTCCCCGTCTGCTTGAGAAAGCCTCCACTTGACGTCGGTGTCCCAGCGCTCACTGCAGGCGATCCCAGCCAGCTTCCATTCAGCTCATGGCCTCTTGTGTCTTGAGTCTCTGCTTCACATTTTTTGAATGTCTTTCTCCTGACCCTCCACAAGACAAAACTAATGAGTAAAAGGTAGCAGCATTTTATGGAGAGAGGAACATGTTTAAAGGATAATAAGGGTACCTTGCTCTACCCATAAAGGAGCGAGCAGAGCAGGAGGCAGGGAGAAGAGAGAGTGTTTTGATTTATGGTGCCACTGAGTAAGGGGAACGATCACGAGGGGCGGAGAGAGGTGGGGTTGTGAATCTGAAGATGAAAAGCACCTGCAGCTTGAAGAGTCCTAGTGTGCGTGTCTTCAATTTGCACTTCTCCTGACAGAAGGATAGAAAGTGCCATATAGGTTCCCCTGTCTCTTCCTCATTTTCCTTCTTCCACCTCATCTCTCTTTTTTCTTACTTTTTTTTTTTTGGCAAAAGTGCAACCACCCTCGGCTACCACAGTTTGGACACAGCCACCATGCGGCAAAAACCTTGGGCTTTAATTCAGGGTCCCTCTGCAGTTCTCGGAGCCACACAAACAGGGGATCTTTACATCCTCAATGGGGAATTTGTAGTCGTATGTAATTTCCTCATTCACATTGATGTACTGCTTCGAGTAGATGACAATCTTCTTCTGAGATTCCACTGTGATGACTTTAGCGTAGCAGTTGGGCTAAAACAAAAGAAGCAGTTAATTAAAAGCTTTGGCTTAAAGATTTTGATTCGCTTGTTTAGATTTCGGACCCATCACTGTCTTAGTATGTGTGTGCATGTGTGTGTTCTGTGTTTCTGGGAAGGGAGGCTGAAGAAACAAAACAAAAAATACTTTCTAGCCACCTTTTAATATACTTGAGAAGCACATATGATAAGCACAGCATTAGGCACAGAGAAAACTTAAAGAAGTTGCAAATATCACTGGTTTAAGGTGCTGGTTTTGACCTTTAAAGCCCTACATGGCCTAGGACCCCCATACCTACGGGACCGCCTCTCCTGGTATGTCCCATGGAGGACCTTAAGGTCCACAAATGACAACACTTTGGAGGTCCCAAGTCGCAAGGTGGTTAGGTTGGTCTTAACTAGGGCCACGGCCTTTTCAGTACTGGCCCTGACTTGGTGGAACGCTCTGTCACAAGGGACTAGGGCCTTGCGGGACTTGACATCTTTCCACAGGGCCTGCAAGACAGAGCTGTTCCACCTGGCCTTTGGTTTGGACTCAGTCTGACCCTTATGTTTTCCCTCCCCTTATAGTTTTGATCCATGGGCTACTTTTAAAATGAGGCTGCATTTTAAATTGCATTTTAACCTGTATTTTAAATTGTCCCCACCCCCCCATTATGTTTTTATTGTAATTTTACTGGTGTTAGCTGCCCTGAGCCTGGCTCTGGCCAGGGAAGGCAGGGTATAAATAAATATTATTATTATTATTGATAAACAGGCATGAGGAGCAGGGGAGGGAAATCAAAACTGAAGAGCCAACAATCAGTCACCTCCTTCCATAAGAGAGCATGGGCCTGAGGATTGTGGGAAACAGAGAGGCCACTGGAGTGGGAAGGTCCACTCACCCACCCACCCACATGGACTCTCTACCCCTACAAGTTGGTTGCCCCACTGTGATGACAGTTGGAGCCACCAGGGGACACAAAAAGGAATTGGGGGGCAGCAGCAACTGCAGTGAGGAAAAAACCAGGACCAGGGTAGCCCTCAGCAGCTGGTAATGGAGAGCAGAGGAAGAGGTGGTGTTGGGGGTGGCAGCGCTGCGTCCTGGAAGCTTTGCTTTGATTACAACCCCCACCTGCCCCTGCGAACAACAGCCCTAGTCTGGATAGCAGCAGCTGCTGATGCAGTGAGATCAGTGACAATGGTGGCTCCTACTGCCTGGGCAGCAACGAAGGAATCCCAGATGCAGCCCTGTTGCCACACCACAACCGGACCAGGCAGGGCTGGCAAGGGGAGCAAGCAGAGAGCAAAAGCACTTCTCTCTCTCTGTCTGTCTGTCTGTGTGTGTGTGTACCTACACACCCTTTCACATTTAATACAGGAATAAAGTCTGATGCCACCAAGTGAGTGATGGAGCTTGTAAGGCCAAGTAACACTTACATTGCAACTGTGGTTAATAAACCTGGCGAAGTTTCCACACTTTGTTGCATCTATAATCGTGTCGTGGTCAACCCTGAACATGTAACTGCTGCCAATGCCTTCGTCTTCATACCGCTTCTCTCGCATGTCAGCAATTACCTGCAGAACAAGCCAAAGGTCACAAGAGCTGCCTTCCAAGAGCAGCCACATTAAGAAAGGGAGAGAAGAGGGACCAAACCAAAGAGGTGACACCTGCCAGAATTTTGCTGCTCACCATTTTAAAAAGACCCTCCATGGCTGAAAGTAAAAAGATTTCAAAAGGTGAACAGAGAGCAGCATTTTCACAGGGATACTGGCACAGGAGAGGGCAATACAGCCGACTCACAAGTTGTGTGCATTTGACTAGCGTGGTTGCAGTTCTATGTGCTTGGGAGCTGGCCAGAACTCAATCACACAAATTAAACACAGCAAGGCAGACAGCATAAAAGCTCTTTCCGTGCCAATCCTATGCAATACCTTCCCAGCCCACCTTGGGCTGCAAAATCTTGTAGGGCGGCACCCCACCCACCCAGCGCAGGGTTGGCAGCAGCAGCTTCTGATTAGAACTCGCAGAACTCTCGCAACTTCTCACAGAGCTTCTGAGATCTCACGTGAAATCTTGCGAGAGTTCTGCATCATCTGGTGAGATTTCAGGTGAGGGGCAGCACCTTCCTGTTTGACCTCAGGTGTCCAAATAGGGTGGGCCATCCATGTTGGTAAGAAGGCAGAAAGCTTAAAAGATCTTCACTTTGCATGGGGGGGGGGGCAAGGCTCACTTGGAAAAGTAAGAATGGCCGAAGGGGGCAGTTCTGGGGTTGTCAATGCTGCTGTACAGAACAACGCATGTATCAGACCTTCAATCTGTAAATAAAGCATTTTAAATTTACTGAACGATGTGTAGTCTGTTTATTGCCAGAGGGGCAAAAAGAAACAGAGTGCTGTAAGTGGACTAAATGGGATAGAAGGGGGGCAGTGTTGCCCGCCTGCAGGCTGAGCTGGGGCAACACATTCTGCCCCCTCGCTCTACTGCACGGCCACATGGGGCTCACGCCACTCCTTACAAGCTGCTCTATGGTTGGAACTCCGACGCGTGGCTCCTCTCCTCTTACCTGCCGGATATTCTGCCCCACATACTCAATCACCATCTCGTCAGCAGCAATGGGCTCCATTGCAAAGAGTCCCCAGTCGTGAATGTGACTCTTGCAGAATTTTAGCTTTTTCTTCCGGAACTGTGCGATGGGGAAGAGAGACAATAAAAAGGGTGCCTGTAAGCCATTTGTTCCAAAACCGGCGCAGTGCTGGAGCAGACTGAGCACAGCAGGGCTTACAACCCAGCAACGTGCCATTCAGAAGATCCATTTCTAAATAAGCCGAAACCACGTTTTAGAGGCTGCTTAGCTTGGGCCACGGCAGCCAGTGCCCCTTCCTGCCACACTTCCCATTTTAATGCTAATTTATCAGAGTAACAGAAAACAGAGAGACATGTAGAATATAAAATAATGGCAGGCCGTAAAAACTAATATGGAGTTACTTGAAGAGAACAGGCAATCCTGTTTGATATTACTTGTTCTTCACAGGCCATCTCCAGGGTGTGAGGAACTGCATTAAAGCCAACATGGTAATTCGGAACAAAACTACAGACATGAGTTTTCCAAAGTCATTTAGATTATTTAATTGCCATTTTATTCCCTGCTTGTGTAAATAATAAAACTGTTGGTTCAAACATTTTTGTCCTTTCAAGATTTGCAGCCAAGATGATCAAGGGTCTGGAAACCAGGCCTTATGAGAAATGGTTGAAGGAGCCGCGTACATTTAACTTGGAAAAGAGGAAACTGAGAGGAGATAGGATAGCCATCTTCAACTATCTCAAGGGCTATCATGTGGAGGAGGGAGCAAGCTTGTTTTCTTCAGCTCTGGAGGGAAGGAGTCAAACCAATGGCTTCAAGGGACAAGAAGATTCTGACTAAACAGCAGGAAGAACTTTCTGACAGTATGAGCTGTTTGACAGTGGAAAGGACTCGCTTGGTAGACTCTCCTTCCTTGGAGGTTTCAAAGCAGAGGTTGGATGGCCATCTGTCAGGGATGCTTTAGCTGGAATTCTTGCATTGCAAATGACCATTGGGATCCCTTCCAACTCTGCAATTCCACAGTTCTATTATTTTGGGTGAGCTTTTCATTTAGGGCCCCTGTCACACTTCAGTATACAAATAAGTTGAATTGGAACTCCTTTAAAGGTAAAGGGACCCCTGACCATTGGGTCCAGTCGTGACCGACTCTGGGGTTGTGGCGCTCATCTCGCTTTATTGGCCGAGGGAGCCGGCATACAGCTTCCAGGTCATGTGGCCAGCATGACTAAGCCGCTTCTGGCGAACCAGAGCAATGTACAGAAACGCCGTTTACCTTCCTGCCGGAGCGGTACCTATTTATCTACTTGCACTTTGATGTGCTTTCGAACTGCTAGGTTGGCAGGAGCTGGGACCGAGAAACAGAAGCTCACCCCGTCGCAGGGATTCAAACCGCCAACCGTCTGATCAGCAAGTCCTAGGCTCTGTGGTTTAACCCACAGTGCCACCTGCATCCCTGGAACTCCTTTAAATCTCTCCAAATTTTGGCAACCATCATTCTACTTGCCACAAATGTATCTCCAATTAAGTTTTAATATGCAATTCCAAATAAATGTAATGGTGCCAACTGAGGGATTTTAACCATTCATTCTCCAGCTACTTTTCTCAATTCCTGGAATTTCTTGAAACGTCACATCCCAGAATTCCTGCCACCCTTCAGGCCTTCTCTCAAAGGAACTTGCAGATTCCTTCTGCAAAGCTTGTCCCAAGACCACAGCAACATGATTTTAACCCTTTCCTGCCATTCCTCAATAAAATACTTCGTCACTTGGAAGGCAGACAAATTCACTGACCAGTAGGGGTTACCTTCCAAGAGGGAAGCTGCACAACTTACCTTGAGCTGGTTGAATTTGAGCAAGTCACTGTCGCAACTGCCAGGTAGGGAGGACAGAAGCCTGCGTTGCTCGGACCTCCTCTCGGAGCCAGCCCGGGTGGAAACATGCACCTGAGCAGGGATGCTCATTCCCTGAGGACCAAAAAAAGGACAGCATAGCAGTTAGCAAGCAGCTGAGTGGAACTGGTCCCAGGCAGGTTTAGCCTCAAGGCTGGGGTGAGCTCAGTGACACAGCATCTGCACGCGGAGAAATATTTTTGCTCAAGATCCCAGAGAGCTGCTCAAAGATGGCAGACTGGCCCATAGCCAAGGGGCAGCGCAGCCCATGCTTATCCTGCAGAGGGCGCCAGGCTCAATCCCTGGAGCCTGAAGGAAGAGGGAAGGTGGCGAGGAAGACCAGGGCTGGATGCCCATAGCCAGTCAGAGGAGCCAGTAGTGGGAGAGGTGGAACAATGGCCTGACGCAGCATAAGCCAGCCACACACACACACACCAACCTGCCCCCCTCCAGATGCTTTGGGCTATAACTCCCATCATCCCAAGCCAACACAGCCATGTAGTCGTCCAAAACAACTGCAGGACGCCCAATTGGCAAAAAGCGGTGTAACGTAAATTCATATATTATTGTTTTTTGCTGACTTGATCATAAGGCAGTTACTTACTAGGCAAAAGGTTCCTGCATTGAGGGACCCCTCATGGTCCCTTCCAACTCTACAATTCTATGATGCTATTCTATATAGAGAACATTCTATTCTTCTAAGTGAGCTAATAAAATATATTAATCCTATTAAAAATTAACCCCCAAACTGAATGCTCCCCACCCACCCACACGTTTGTCCTGCCGCCTTTTCTAGCTCTTTTTCTGCTCCACTCTTCTGGCAAGGGAGAACGCACCCCAGCTGACTTGCCTGCCACATTGTCCCATTTATACCCCCTAACATCTCCTATCCCTGCCTGCCACCTTCTCCAGACGGTTACAATTAAGTCAGCAACTCAAGGGTGCAATTCAAATGCCATGTCTTTTCTGCCCCCAAACTGTAAGAAGGTTCAAGTGGACTTCAAGGAGGAAGGAGGGAGGTGCCTGCAGAACTCCCAGCCAGACACACAGAACGGGACAGCAAGGAGAAGGAAGAGGGGACCCGTCCTTTACCTGCGTGTCGGCAGGAGGCTCCTCTGCAAATGCACGGCTGTTATTGAGGTATTTCAGTTTGTCCTTCTTGTCGATCTTGTAGTAGCCTTCGCTGCGGGCACAGCCTGTGACGTGCTCCCGCATCCCATCGTCCCGTTTTTTCTTCTTTGGAGTAGAAAAGCTGGTTGGTGGACTCCATGTTAAGGAAAAACCCAGGAAAGATGCGGGCTGCAAGGCCCTGCCATTATGCCAGCAAAGCTTGCTGGGCCCTTGGCCCTCAGCCAGAGATGGGCAACATTTTCTAGCCCAAGGGCCTCCTTGCCACCTGGGCCACTTTCTAGGGCTGAATACCAGTGGTGGGCAGGGCCAGAGGGGAAAGCAGGTGAAGAAATAGGTGCGGCTTTTACCTTTGCAGAGTCTGCTACATTCCGGCCACAAGAAAGTCGGGAGTTTCTCTCTCTCTCTCTCTCTCTCTCTCTCTCTCTCTCTCACACACACACACACACACACAAACACACACAGCCTCCATCTAGGTAAGCATTAAAAACTTTCATGATGAAAATAAGTAACAAACAAGCGAGTTAAAAATCAGAAGAGGCAAAATGATTGCCTACCTAGGGGTGTCTTCAATACCTGGTGGAATGCCAGTCCCGATGGGGCCTCTTGTTCTTCAGCAGAGAGGGCATTCCACAACACTGGAACCACCAGAGGAAGAGCCCACCTTTGTGCTACCACAAGCCAAGCATCATCCAGCCATGTCAAAGCTAGCTGGGTATCATTTGCTGATCTTAATGCTCTTACCTAGCAGTGGAGGGGAAGATGCTTTTTCAGGCATTAGCTAGAGGAATCACTCCAATATGTATTTGGTAAGGGAGTGGAATTTCCCATTTTCTCTGTTAGGCAGATCACTATGTAACAACTGCCAGACACAAAGCATGTCAAAAGTACCGTAATCTTCCACTGAACCATTGGCAGAGGAGCATGCGAGCCTGTTAAGTTTGCAAACTCATCAAGCAGAACTGAATTGTGCCTGACAAAGAGTTCTGTGAAATGCTAGGGTTGCATATCATTTTTACTAAACAAAATGATGTCAATAGATGGTACTAAGCAAACAGTTTTAACTTGGTGTTCTGCCTTTATTTTTTCATTATTATATTTTTTTGGGGGGGAGGGGATGTTGAATTTGTTGGTGTTTTAATTATGTATGGATTTTATAATTTATTTTAAACTTGTAAACAGCTTGGAAGCCATTTTGGCATGTTAGTGGTATATAGATATAAATAAATAATAAAAATGATAGTAGTAGTAGTAGTAGTAGTAGTAGTAGTAGTAGTAGTACCAGAATGGCTACAATGTTTAAAATTTAGTAATGCTTTTAAAATAAAAGATGCTGCACTTGCTTATTACTAATCATCACCTGTATTTTGAATCAGTTATGTTATTAATCACTGCTTCGGTTACTACCATAACAATGCTTAGCAAAAATGATTTATGTCATCGTCATCAGCACCATTCCATTTCTAAGTCTGCAGACTAGCAAAAGGTCTGAATGTCTGGTCCAGTTTCAGTGCTCCCAAGGAGGCCAGCACTTTAAATAGGGGTTTTAAATCTTTGCCACAGCAGGCGCCTCTAAAAACTCTCCCTTTACTATGAAACAGTCAACTCAATTGGCAGAATTGTTAAGTAGAGCACGCGGTTTCGCTGTGGTGTGAAACAGGAGTTCAGCACACTCCATGGGACAAGGGAAGACTAACCTCAACAGGATGATATCAACAAATGGGATATATTAGGAAGTTTGGGGGCTTAATGTCAGAACTGCTTTTTGAGCCCCCCAGCCCGTTGCACAGAAGAACCTTGAAATTCTGCAGACGTGTGCAGTAAGAACAAAAGCAGGTTTTCATGCGCTTATAGAAGCTACAAGTCATATAAAATTTAGCCCACTATTTTAGGGCCAAAAATACATTTGTATCTGATGACTGCAAATAATCATTACAGCAATGCCCAACTCTTTTTATGTAAAAGGTCCTTTATAAGAATGTAAGAAGAGCCTGCTGGAGTAAGCCAACCAATTGTCCATCTAGTCCAGCAACCTGCCCACAGTGGGGAACCCAATTTCTGTAGTAAACCTGCAAGCAGGACCTCCTGTGGTTGTTTTTGACTATAGTTATGGCATTGTCCGTTACGTTCAGGGAGTCTAGCCTTTAGAAACAGGGCTTTGCCCAGTCAAGGGGGTTCAGGAACTGATGAGAAGCCTGCTCATGAGTTACTGTTTCTGCTCCTATAGAGGAATAACTGGGTCCTTTTTTGGCCAGGATGGTGGTCTAGTCATTGCTGAAGAGACCTATTTGCTGAATGACATTAATAAATAGGAAATATTAAAAAGTAGTCAAGTTTGGTATTTTAGCAACTAAACTTAGAAAGGATTTTGTGGACAACAGTGCATTAGACTAAGTTCTGTTTCTTATTCCACTTTCTAAACAGTTTCTGGAACTGACCTGTTATTACCATATGCAGTGTATATATTTTTATATTTTTTCGGCAGTATTGTTAAGGCTTATTGCTTACAACAAAATTACCAACCAAGTACAGCAATGCCCAGCAATAAAACCAGCTCCTCAAAAGCAATACCTTCCCGAGGAAGCCCAATCTGGTAATCCAGCAAAAAAAGAAAAAGGGAAAAAAGGATATGAGGATGGTATACCCAGAGGGTATCATTGAGCCAGTCCATGCCATTGTCTTGCTGCAACAGGTGATCGTATGTAACACACAGGAAATGGATATCCTCTTCGTCAATGCCCCCATTCCAAATGTCATATAAAATGGTCATCTCCTCAAACTCAGAGCGGGGCCTGAAGTGATACTGATGAGGGGAATACTCAGGGGAAGGAATTGTTGGAACATCCTCCGGCCTCTTTTTCTGTCGCCTCCACTGTCTTTTGGATTTCAGGTAGGCCTCTTCTTCTTTCAAGTCCTCGTTCCACTGGTTCTCCAGCTCCTTAAAGGGAAGCTTCTCAGCTAGAACATCTGGGGTGAGCTTGTCATGGAAGCCTTCATTCCGGAAATCCAGGGTCACTGCTTCCGGATCTTTCAGGGCATAGAAAGCCTCTGGGTGGCTACTCAACAAATCTTTGCTCACAGCACTTTCAGTCAAGACAACTGGGATGGGAAGAAGAGGAGGCTCAATGGGCTTGCCAGAATAGGCATCCAACATAGGTCCCAAAGGAGAGGATCGTTTCGGCCGCCCTGGTTTCCTTTTGATGGGCAAGACAGAAGAGGGAGGCTGAGGCAGGAGAGGAGGGGAAGCCACAGAGACTTCTGGGTAGGGCAAAAGGGGCCGTGCCTCTGCGGTGTACTCCTCTAGAGGCATCTTTGAGTCCACAGAAAAGCTAGGGAGAGCAGCAAGAGGTACTGGCTGGCTAGGGGGCAAGTCGAGACGTGCAAGGAAAGCTGGGACAGGTGGACTGGCAAAGGGAATGGGGGAGGGAACACTGTTCATGCCAGCCAGTAAGGAAGCACCAAGAGGTTCTTTAAAGACTTTCTCATCAGGTTCGTCTTCAGAGGGCTTCCTGCCTGACGAAAGGCAAGGAAGGGTAGCACCAGGCTCTGGGAAAGTCGGGGTGAAAGTGAAATCCCTCCCAGGCGTCCGAGGAATGCCGCCACTGTTGATCCCGGGGGACTGGGATGGGTAGGAAAAGGGGCTTCCTGGGACCTGAGGGGAACTTAAGGTCAAGCTGCTTCCTGTGAGAGGAGCGTCATTGCCAGGGGTGGCTGGGACAGTGTCTGTGCTCTGGGACTTGGAGAAAGTGTGAGAGCACTTGGCTGCAATGTCCCGTCCAGGAGTCCGGGGGAGCTCTTCTTCCAGAGTTGGTTTGGTCATGCTTAACTGATCCGGGAACTGCTCTGGAAGGAGGAATGGCTCCTCTTTACCAGATGTGACTGAGGGGAGGGGAAGCGAAGAGGGTGGCACCGCAATGAGTGGAAGCCCAGGAGACTCCAAGTGAGCCTGCCGCTCTCCCCCGGGAGTCCAAGGGAGATGGTCCTCTTCCTCGGCTGAGCGGGACTGTCGGCTTTTTGCTGGGGCTTCAGAAATGTTGTTGTCCGGCTTGGTGAAAAAGGAGGTACTGCTGGCCAAAATGTCTCCATAAAGCCCCACCGGCGTTGGTGGACAGAGGTTTTCTTCATCCTGACTCTCTGGCTGTGGGCTGACCAGCGCCTCAGGCTCCAGCTCGACATCGGGTTCAGACTCCTCCTCTAGAAAGAAAAACACAGAGGAGCAAATGACACACCTTAAGGAAACACACCATGGTTACAAAACTGCCTGAAGACTGGAAGGGACGCAAAGGGCATTTACCCCAAACATCTGGGGCTGGGAATGGAAACAGGATCTATACAGGCGGCAGACTGAAGGATGTTCACGGAGCACCGAGGTAAGAACCCACTTGCAAACCCCTGCAAAGCTCCACTAAGTCTTCAAGGATGCAGCTAACACATTTTCAAATTCCTGTCTAAAATCACAAGGGCTAGAACTGTGCCATTAAAAAAGCAAATTTCACGCCAGATACCCACTGGTATCTACTTGGGCAGTCAGCACAAAGTGTACACAATCCTAATTTTCAGCAGTTTTTCTACATCATCTTTGCCACCACATAGTGACAAACCCAGTGGACAGAGAAGCCAGGCTGAACGAGGAAGTGAGTTGGGGGAGGAGTTAGCAGCCAGCAGCAGTTCTATTTAGCTGATCGGAGGACTTGTGAACAGGGGTGTTTGAGAGGGCGCTTTGAGGATGAAACCTGGAGTGCTTTCTTATAGAGCACATAGAACCATGTGGTAGGGTAGGAGAGCTGAAAATAATGCCAATATATTTCACATCTGACAACCAATGCACCCCTTGGGTTTCAGATAATACATGGGTAGATGAGTCTTAAAAGCCCAGGACACAAATTTTTATGGCTCTCTAACAACTATGGTTGCTTGACGCTTAGTTTGGTCAGATTAGAGTAATACACTTCCAGAGTTAATGCTAAATACATTACTTCTGGTAAATGAGCCACCATATGATCAGACTTGTGTGTCCTTTCCCCTCTCCTACCAATGTGCTTATTCCCTTCCTCTTTCACAACAAATTGTGAATTACCATTACATTTGAACTAGCAAACCATTGTTTATGTGCAAATGACATAACTGGAAACCATGGTTCTACAGCAGAAACCAGGATGAAACTCATTTTCATAAATGCCAAGCCACATTGCTACATCTGAACTGAGTTCATGTTTAAAAAAGAAGCTGGAACAACTATTATGAATTAATTGCCATGTCACCGGAACACCACAGCGCTATCAATTACTTTGTTTGGTCTTAGAACTAGAGCTGGGTGATATATTGATAAATTGTCTGAAACTGGTATGGTGTTCAGATCACAATACTGCTTCCAAACAATTTGAGCTGGCAATACATTGCACCAGCTCAAATTGCCTGCAGACAGCAAAGGTGCAGGCAGACAGGCAGAGCACCTTATCGGATTCCATCTGCCTGCCTGCCTGCGCGTGCCTTTGAGGAAGCCCCTGCACTGCCCCTCCAGCTCACACAAATCAGAGCAGCATCAGGGCTCACTCAGCTGAGGGGCGGGAGGCTTCCTGCTCCCCCCAGCTCACGCAAACCAGAGCAGTATCAGGGTTTGGTAGGGCTGGGCAATGTATCTCAGCTGCTTCTACTTCCCGTAAGGTGGGTAGGAAGAAGTAGCTAAGATACATTCCAGAGTCAGACATCATGAGATATCAGCATATCACAGTATTTAGTTGCTGATATATCACAATGCTGAAAACCAGGTATTGCCCAGCCTTGCTTAAAACTAAACGTGGAGATTGAAAAGCAGCCACTTGTATTCAGATCAGGAACTTGAAGAAGAAATCCTAAGAGTAGGGCTAAGAGAGGCCTTTAAATCAAGATGCTGTTGAACTAGACAGAATTTGAAACCAGCACAAGACACATTAAGGCTGCTTCTGATGTGATCCTGTTCAGCCTTAAATCCCACAAGCCACTCCCACATCAGCACGTGTGCCCAAACTTTATTTCAGAATGAGCTACACGTTCAGCTGCTCTGTGATTCACAGGTCTTTGTGGAGCCAGGGGCATTTTTTCATGACAGGTTCTGCACTCATGCAAGGCCTACCTCCAAATATTTCCCCTCCAGAGGTAGGGACTCCTACTCCAGGAGGAAAGGCAGGAGCAGAGACAGGCTTTCGGAGCCCTTACTCACCAGATACTGGGAGGAGAGAGTTTGCAAAATGGTCAAAACTGCCCCTCACCTGGCACACACACTGGTGACAACTGCAGCTTCTCCTCCTGGGCTCTCTCAATCACCACCAGCACTTCAGCCACAGACTGCTGGAGGAGTTCCCCGCTTTCCTCCTCTGCATGCTTGACTTCTTCCTTCTGCTCCTCTCCTTCCGGCATCAAAGGCTCCGGAAGAACTAGAGGAGTCCCTTCAATGTAATCGTCCACTGGAAACAATTCCAGGATGGTCTCCTTCTGATCATCGTCTTCAGCCTCTTGAGGGAGAGACTCAGGGGCCAGCTGGGTAGGCAGGGCTTCTGTTTCTTGCTGCAGACACACTCTTTCTTCATCTTCCACCTGCTCCTCATAGTCCTCTTCCCCTTCCTCTTCCTCCTCTTCCTCCTCCTCCTCGTCTTCATCAGAATCAGAGCTCGTCCCAAATTCTGAGGATTCCTCACTTTCATCAGATGACTCAATCTCTGCTCCAGAGGAGGCAGGACTTCCTACATCTTCTGCTGGAACACAAAAAACACATTTTGGTCAGGACAGGCAAGAGAAATTAATTAGAAGCATAAGATTTCCATTTGCTTGTTTGTTCTCTCCCTCCCTGTCACATATCCATGCTGGAGAGCTCCCTAAGTCTTTATAAAACCATCTGTTCTGGTAGCCATTGAAATGGCCCAGAGCAATGTGCTGTGTGAAAACACTTTTTATCCTGAATGTACCATAGTTTACCTGGACAGTAGAAGGTTCAAGGGTTTTTTTTAATGTAGGAGTAAAAGAAGAGAAGCTGTCTTCTCACCATACAGAATTTTACCTGCCCTTAGTAATTTTTTATCTCATATTAACAGCCCTAACTTCTTGTACATCTCTTCGTAAGACAATGTTAACCTCCCCACTTTTAATTTCAGTTGCTTTAAGTGAGTATTTCATGTTCTGCATTTCATTCTTACTTTTAGGTGGGACACCTAGAAGTGCATATGGCATTCTAAACTTGAGTGCCTGTTTAATTATACTATTATATGACAATACTTGCTGCTTTAGCTTCAATCCCTTTCAGGATAGCTCATGAAACTGAGCTTGCCTCACACATTGCAGGAGGTCCTGCTGAGCTTTTGTTCTAATGAGCACCAGTTAAATATTACCTGGAGATTTGGACAATGCCTCATCTAGTCAGCTAGTCAAAACATCAAGATCTCATTTACTTAGAGCTAACAAGAGACCATACCTTCTTCAGAATCTTGTTCCTCTTCCTTTCCACTTGTTTCTGCTTCAACCTCTTCTTCATCATCGTCTTCGTCATCATCATCTTCATCTTCTTCCTCCCCTTCCTCTTCATTGAGGTCTTCCTCCTGTTCCTTGAGAGAGAAGGCATTTTAAAAGTGCAACAAACTCTCGGTTTTTTGCAGGTGGGGAGCATGTTGACCGAGGGCTTATATTATTACATAAGAAAGCGGCCCAGTGCCACTGTGGCACATCTGGTATAATGTCTAGATAAAAAGATAGGCTGGTGGACTCAGGACATACAATATGACACTTCTTTATAGAATGGAAGACACATTTAAAGTTTTTTTAAGGGGGGGAATAAGCTACAGAAATATTTCAAAACTCAGAAAAGCAACACATATGAACATATCTAATCAATTGTAGCTACACAAAGGGATATCCCAAACAGGGCTGGATTAACCATTAAGTGAAATAAGTACATGCTTAGGGCATCAAGGGAAGGGGGCACCACAGGCATTTTCCACTGCCAGATTTTTAACATTAATGGTCACAAACTGCTCTGCTGAGCATCAGTTTTCTCAACTGAAGTGTATTAAAAATCCCAACGGAACAACTATGCAACAAGACAGGCTGGATGCCTTATCTTTACTAAGTATGGAAGCAGATGTGTTACATAAGATTAGTTTTTAGGATCTGATCAAAGACTTTGACATTAGTAAAAGCAGGAGAAAATGTTTCAAATATAAAGTGAAAGTATACAAAAATAAACATTCTTTTCCATCTTAATGCAGGTTTTGTTCTATTCTGAAAAATAAAAATTTATTTTACCGTTTATTATTGTTTATATTTTGAATTAGATATGTGTGGGGGCACCAGAAACTTTTAAGTGCTTAGGGCCTCTAAAGGTCTTGACTCAGCCCTGATTCCAAGCAATATCTAGAATGTAAGCAAGGAAGAAAGAAAACTTTGTGGCTAGGGGGGAACAGCCTGCCACAAAACTCATTTTTCCCTTTGACTTAGCAACTTAGCCCCAATGGGGCTACCTTTGAAGGTGACCTGGAAACTACGACTAATCCAGAATGCGGCAGCTAGACTGGTGACTGGGAGCGGCTGCCGAAACCACATAAAAGACCTACATTGGCTCCCAGTACGTTTCTGAGCACAATTCAAAGTGTTGGTGCTGACCTTTAAAGCCCTAAACAGCCTTGGTCCAGTATACCTGAAGGAGCGTCTCCACCCCCATCATTCTGCCCGGACGCTGAGGTCCAGCGCCGAGGGCCTTCTGGCGGTTCCCTCGCTGCGAGAAGCCAAGTTACAGGGAACCAGGCAGAGGGCCTTCTTGGTAGTGGCGCCCACCCTGTGGAACACCCTCCCACCAGATGTCAAAGAAAAGAACAACTACCAGACTTTTAGAAGACACCTGAAGGCAGCCCTGCTTAGGGAAGCTTTTAATGTTTGATGCATTACTGTATTTTAATATTTTTTGGAAGCTGCCCAGAGTGGCTGGAGAAGCCCAGCCAGATGGGTGGGGTATAAATAATAAATTATTATTATTATTATTATTACTACTACTACTACTACTACTACTACTACTACTACAAGAGGGAGGTGCTGGCTTTCACTCACACATACACAGCCAAGAGAAAAAAGCCCAGGTTGGTTGTGGGACCTACCTTGTCAGAAACGGATTTCATCACCCCTTCCCCTTCCTCCTGCTCGGCCTCCTTTTCTGAAGACGATTCCTCCTCCTTGCCTGAATCCTCCTCTTCTCCTTCACTGTCTAGTTCCAGCGGCCTTCCGGGTCTCCTCCTGAGGCCGACCACTTCACCATCTTTCTTGGAGAGGTCAGAGGCTGCATCCGGCAGGTCTCGATCTCGTTCTGATTCTGGGAGTGTGGAAATGCATGAAAAAGTTGAAGAAGCAGCCAGCCATGACATTCGCAAAGGGACAAAAATGGATTCCTGCCTTAGAAAACTGAAAGTAGGTGGGTTTTTAAAAAGTGTTTTCTTTCGCTTGCTCATTTGTTAAATAAATAGATTTTAAGAAGAAAGAAAATGCAGCTAAGGAAATGTGCTCGATACTTGTGTCACCTTGAAAATATGTTACGTGTTAGGAGAAACGACATACTTGGCGTTATTCTATCTCCCATGTATATAACACACCAGAGAAGTGGGAGTCATTATGATGGGCCCTGGGTTTAGGTGGGAAAGGAGCAGCTGAATGCCACATTGTACCCCACATCCGAGTTCTCTCTCTAGAAGAAAGAGGGCAACCATGGAAGGAGGCTTTGCTATCACTGCAGCAGTGTCCTCAAGTCTAGCATTTTGGCTTTTCCTTAGGAGTCTTAGGGGCCGGTTAAATCTCGTGAAGGTTAGTTATAGGAGGATAAAGGGACTCACTCCAAAGGCTTCACAGAAAAGGTGGTTTTTGAGGGATGGATCTGAAGGAAGAGGATGCCTGTGGCGGATGGAAACATTTGGTTCTTCTGTGCACATGGGATCTGCATCTCTGGACATGCACCCTATGCAAGGATTTATTTTTCAAGACACCATTTCTGACACATTAAGAAATAGGGGAAGAAATCTCCATCCCTCAGTAGCTGAATGTTTGGGAACCTCAGAGCTTTTAATCCAATATATTCAATATGATGAAATGTTTTCAGTGCATTAGTGGCACGATCCAGTCCATGCTAAAAATAAACCACTGATGACATTTAGGGGCAAGTAAGCCTGTGCTTATTGCTGCCACCAAGGTCCATGGGACTGCAAAGCTTAACTTGGCCGGTTGCACCCTATGAGTTTAGGAAAAAGAGGTTGAGAGTGGGCCTTGCTTGTGAGCTGCAATCTGGCTTCCTTAAATCTTTCAAGAAGATGGTATGCAATCTAGGAAGAGTTAAGTACACCAAAACTTTATCCCGGTCAATAGGGTTTAAATGCACAGCAAAGGAAGGAACTCCCAGTTCCTCTTCCTAGTTAGGTTACTGAACTCCAGCCAGGCTATGTCCTTCCAAAGCTGGCAAGAAATTGGTGCTTGAATACTGAACAACTGTGGGTGCTCAGGAAAAAAAACAAGAAAACAAAAACAACAAACTGTGGGTGCTCAGATTAATGAAGTGCACTATGTCAAGATGACTACTACTTAATTAATTATATTAGTCCTATCATTATTATAGTAGTCATATAATTAATTATATGACTAATTAATTTATTATTATTATTAGCCTTCTCCAAGGAGCTCTGGGAGGGCAAAGCATTTAATGACAATTAACAAGAACTGTGGGGTGTGTGTCTTTCATTTCATACTGAAATAGCATTAAACCAGTTATAACACTGAACAGCTTGTTCTTTCCATGATACAAAAATATTTTTACCGTGATTTTAGACATTACTTAATGGAACAGTGCCCATCTTAACTGCAACACTGAACACAGAGTCTTATCTGTGTTACAGATTGGTCCCACATATGACATTAAATTGCAAAAATTAGGACAAAGAGAATTTGGAACTCTTAGTTTTGTATAGAGTGTCCAGATTGAGAGACAAATCACCAGCGTGAAGATTAGAGGATTCAACAGTGTGAAACCCTTACTGTGTTTTGGAGGAAAATATGGCTTCACAAACCTTCATCTTCATCATCTACCGAAGTAGAGGGACGGATTCTCTTCTGGTCTCCAGCTGAGGCAGCTTCAGGTGGCTCCTTTCTCTTCACCTGCAGAAAGGACAGAATTAACCAATTTTGGGAGATGTACTGTATTTTTCGCCCCATAGGGCGCACCTAGTTTTTTTTGGGGGGGGGAATAAAGGGAAAAAAATTATTTCCCCTCAGGCGCGGGGCTGGGGCAGGGGAAGCCTGAGCTTCCCCCGACCCCAGCCCCCAGAACAGGCAGCTCTCCACAAGTCGTGGGAGCCCAGCGCAAAGTCGCGCCGGGCTCCCTCGACTTGCGGATAGCTGCGCGAAGCTCGAAGCCTGGGGCGCACTGAGCTCAACGCACCCCAGGCTTTGGGATGCAGGCAGCTCTCCACAAGCCGTGGGAGCCCAGCGCAAAGTCGCGCTGGGCTCCCACGGCTTGCGGAGAGCTGCGTGAAGCCTGGGGCGCGCTCCGCTTTGCGCCCCGGGTTTCGGGATGCAGGCTACTATCCGCAAGCCTAGGGAGCCTGGCGGGAACCCCTCTCGCTCTCCAGGCTTCAGCGAAAGCCTGCATTCGCCCCATGGGACGCACACACATTACCCCTTCATTTTTGGAGGGGAAAAGGTGCGTCCTATAGGGCGAAAAATACGGTACTTGTTTTTAGATTTACAAGTGCTCCCCACTTCACAGCATACAAGAACCTTACTCCCAAAAAATGACTACATGGGAGTGCCAATGTTTGCTTTCCTTTTTTGTTTGTGAACACATTTTGACTTCAGTTTGTAATTTAAAAGGCAACAGAACAATTAGACCAGTGTGAACATCAATATTGAAATTGTGTGAACATCAAAATTGCCATTGAAGCCAGTTCAAACATCTAAATACACAGAAGTGCAAACATGTGAATTAGGAAAGTTGGAATAAGACAGAAACCTTAACGTCTTATCACCTCTTTTATTCAATCTGTTAAAGGATTTCTCATAAAGGTGATGTTCTTCCTTACAGATCTCCAACCACTTTCCATGTTTGCATGCTTTCTCTAAACAACACTCTCCCCCCTAACTTTTCCCCATCCTTCAAGTCTTCCAGTGTGCTCTCTAAAACTCACATGGGGATAGAGGCAAACGCACCATCATAAATCAGCCAGTAATAGCATTGGTGGTGGTGTGAAGAGCCAATACTGGGTTATTAATCATTTCTGTAAGGTTAGAGAGCTAAAAGTACAGGCAGTTTATTGGGCAAAAAGTGTGCAACAGCTGAGACATTAAAACTGTGACTCAATTTTAACATTATTTACAGTACTATAGGAAAGCAGGGTTCATATTATGAATAACTAGATATTGAAGGCTGCTCTTACCTTGAAAGATGGCAACCGGATGGCCCCGCGTAACCCAATGCCCAAGCCAATCCCCTCGTAACCCAGACCTTCCCCTTTGTTCCAGTTCTCCAGAAGACAAGATGTGATGCGGTCCTTTGGTTTTGGCTTCTCCTCATCTTTATGTTCTCCAGATTTTACTGGAGTAAGTGATGCCTATGCAAGACAAGCAGGATTAAAAAAGAGGACACTAACACACTGGTGCAGACGCTAAAAATTGGGTGCTTGAACAAAGCAGCAGCATCTACTCATACGAAAGCTCAAATTTCCCTGAACAAGTACAGACTTAAGGTGCTCAAATCCATCAATAGCACTTATGGAACATCCCTGCTTGACTTCCATTGGAAAAGTTCAGCCTAAACAAATTCTAGGGAGGAGGCAAATGTCAAAAACATCAGAAGGATGTGCCTACTTTCCCTACTGCAGAGAGTCTATCGATTAAACTGCAAACTCTTCACCTTGCCTGGCAGAAAACAACCTTAATTTGGCATGATCCTTTTGTGGTGCAAAAACCATGTAGTTTTTCTCATGTAGGCTGTAGCCTAATATCCACATTGGGTTTTAGGAATTTGTGAAGGTCAGGCAGTGCTAAGTACACTTTTGCCATTTGTAAAGACGTGGACATACTCTAAACCAGGCACAGGCAAACTCGGCCCTCCAGATGTTTTGGGACTACAGCTCCCATCATCCCTAGCTAACAGGACCAGTGGGAATTGTAGTCTCAAAACATCTGGAGGGCCGAGTTTGCCTATGCCTGCTCTAAGCCATGTCTGAAGTCACACAGAAATCACATACAAACATACACAGAGAGCTGCCTCAAATGAAGTCATGCATCTAGCTCCATACTGCCTACTCCAAACACAGCTGACTCTCTAGTCTAAGGTTTCAGATAAAAGACTTTCACACCCTTACACTAGAGATCCCTTTAAAACAACAACAATAGCCTTGAGCAATAAGGAATCAAACCTGTGCTCTTATACATGCATGCATGCACTAAGCTTTGGTTCCTCCTATATAGTGCATGCATCTATCTATAAGAAAATATTTGTGAACTATGAAGTTATTATTACTGCCTTGCCATACACCTGTCATGTTACTTGTTTTATGTATATCCAAGCCTGAACTAGGGGAAACACAGAAAGATGCAAAGAGGCAGGTGGTGCAAACTGTCTGTCATTGAAAAGCCATTGGAAAAGAGGGGTGAGATTTGATGGTTACCTTTGCCAGACGCTCTTTCTTGTCCCACCAGTCATCAAATGCCCTGAAGGCCACCACCTCCACCATCTTCCGGTTTAAATCCCTCTTCATTATTGCTTTAAGTTCCTTCACAATCACCAAGAGGACACCATCCACAGTGGCCTTATGCGGATCTTCCTTCTTGGGCTGGTAACCCGGAGGAGGAACCGAGGGGTCAAACTTGGGCAAAGGGGGCCACTGCTGTCCACGGTTGATAGCTGCTCCCATGGAAAAGTGTCGGTAGGGAGGAAGGTTGACAAACTGCATCCGGTTCCCCATGAACGGGGGGTACTGGTAAGTGTTCTGCCCTTGCATCAAGCGGCTCAGCATTTGGGTTTGCATTTGAAAAGACATTGACATGCCTCCCCATTGGTTGCCCAAGACACTGATCATATCTACTTGCATGAGGGGAAACATCCCAGGATGGAACGGAGGAAGTGGAGGCAGGATATGAGGGGGTGGAACCCCAGGAGGCGCTGGGAGAGGGGGAGGTGGGACAGTGACTGCGGGGTGAGTTGGGGGAGGCGGGGGAGGCAGAGGTGGAGGAGGGGGCATTGGGAAGACCGGCTGGGGTGGGGGTGGGGGAGGCAGGGGAGGAAAACCATGGGGAGGCATAGGAATTGAGGGAGCCATCACAGCTGAGTTGCCAACAGAAGTATTCACCACAATGTTTTTGGCACATTCTGTGCTTGGAGATTGGTTCATTTCATCATCGGAGATCTCCATGTCTTCCCCTGAAGACTGATGACACTGTGAGGAAAAGAGAAACATATTCTGCTTAGTCTAGGACTACAGTCCCATTAGCAAGACAAGTAAATAAAAATCAGGGAGGGGGAGTAACTTTGTCTCCTCAAGACATGTGCATCCAAGACAACTTAGTATTTTCTTGGGAGACATTCAGTTCAACAAAACATGTAAAATCACATCTTAGGAGGTGCTCAAACTGTCAGGGGTATTTGTATATTAAAACCTGAAGAACTTTACAAGGACATCTTAATACTTACTATTTGGACCCTTCCCCCTAACTATGAGCATTCCCAGTTCGAAATGTAACACTAAAAGCAATCCAGAAATCTAATCTGGTTTTCATCAAGTATCCGCTGATCAATTTACTACCACCAGAGGGCAGTTGCTTCCAAAAAGCAAAGTTTACAGAAAGAAATGTGCTCTTTACCAGCCTGTGGCTAAATGAAAAAGAACATGGATTTAAATCAGCAAAAGACAGCATATAATCACAAGAAACTCTCCTGTAACCCTTACCTATTCTTGATTCTGCTTAGGAACAACTCAGGAGTCGTAGGAAAGTGAGAGAATATAAAACTGAATATGGAAAGAAGACACACAGAGCTGTCAATGGAAGTTTCATCTTGGATGGAGAAGTCCCAAGATTTTGCCCAATTTTGCCCAAGGCTACCTAACAAGTTCAGGTTAAGAGATGCTCTCACTCAACTTCAGTTTGTCCCCCGCAAAAATGGAGAAACCACCCTTTGCTGTTTCTTGCAGCAGTAGTCTATCACAGGCATGGCCAAACTTGGCCCTCCAGGTGTTTTTGTGACTACAACTCCCACCCTCTCTAGCTAACAGGACCAGTGGGCAGGGATGATGGGAATTGTAGCCCCAAAAGATCTGGAGGGCCAAGTTTGGCCATGCCTGGTCTATCATGTCAGAGCAAAGTGCAATGAAGTTGGCATGTCAGCTTGAAGATTAAAATGATAAAATAGCAGTAAGAGAGGAGAAAAGGCACATTTGCAAAAAAAAAAAAGGTGGGTTGCGTGTGTTTGTTGCTCAGTTCAACAAGCCCTTTAGTGAACATGCTGCAAACACTACTAGAATGAGCCTGTCCCTGGAGCAAGAACACGGCGCACAGAGCCCCACTGCCTCTCTTCCTTTTCATGGCACCCCCTCCTCCTTGGCTTACTTTCTGCCACCAATTTAGCAGCAACAGTCTCTTCTCACACATTTCAACCGGTGAGTTCCTCTGCTTCCACCCTCCCTGCCTTGCTCTAGCAAGAGAGGAGGTGGAAAGTCTCTTGAGTGAACAGAAAATGGCAGGGCCACCAGTCATGGCTCTCAGTGCCAGGAGAGAGTGGGATGGTAGGACCCAAACCAACAGCTTCAAGTTACAGGAAAGGAGATCCCAACTCAACACCAGGAAGAACTTTGATAGGAAGAGCTCATCAACAGGAACAGGCTCTCTCGGGAGGTGGTGGACTCTCCTTCCTCAGAGTTTTTAAGCAGAGGTTGGATGGTCACCTGTCATAGATGCTTCAACAGAGATTCCTGAATTCCAGCGGGTTGGGCTAAATGACTGTCAGCATCCCTTCCAACTCTACGATTCTGTGAATATAGGGCCTGGAGCAATCATCCCTATTTGCCCCCTCCAGGGATGGCCCTGGGTGGGAAAAAAGGCTCCGTTCATCTCTGCTGGAAAGTGGAACTTGAGGATAACTTGAATATAGGAAAAGAAAAAGCCTGGATAACATGCTCTGATACACAGAATGTGGGTCAAGAAACAGGCAAAAGGCACATCTTCCTGACTTGTTTTACTTATGCTATACTCTAGATTGGTTCATCTTTGCCTCTCTCTCTCCCTTACAAAAAGTTGTGTCTTTTTTTGGCAAGATCATAATGTACCAGGTGAAGCCCAGTGCAAAACTGCTGGCCTCGGTCTATGAGAATGCAACCCTTCCCATATAACGCATGGCAGCCAAAGTCCACCCCAGCTCTGTGGGCAGCTCAGAGTACCTTGGGGCATGGAAAGTGCACAGGAAATATTTTAACCAATATTTAAATATATGGGCATATTTGCCATTTGTATTCTGAAATAGGAATCACAGATGGGTTGAAGGCAAGTTGGGTGAATTAAAAGCTACCACCAAAACCTTATGAACTTTATGCAGAGGCAACATTGCAAAAGCCCCTTGTGCCTCCAACAGCTTCATGGCTGGAAACTGACCTGCATGCATGGAGGGGACAAGTTTTGCAATCCACAATTTATTTTAAGCAATACATTAGAAATATGATGGGGAAATGGGAGAGGAAGCAGGAGTGGGGAAATATACCAAAAATCAAAAGAAAGCCAGCTGGAAGGAGGAGGCTGTCAATTAAGCAGAGTTCAATTAAAATAAAATTCAGAAGGATAAAAAGCTTGTTCAAGACAAGAGAAATCATGGAGAGTAAGAAAGAACAAATGCAGAAAGCAGGGTGTAGCCAGGGAGGAAGAAAAACAGGGTATAGGCAGAGAGCGAATGTAGAAGTAAAATGCAATGGCTTAGCTTTTTAAAATTGTTTTAACTGAAGATTAAACTTTCAGTTCATCAAGTCCTTTTAATGGATGTTACATTCAATGTGAGACACTAATGTTAATGACAGCATGAGGTTAGGGGGAGAAGAGAGGTGGGGAAGAGAGAAGGGGGGATAGTAATTTTTTCATTATTTTTACATAGTGTATGTGCCTAGTTTTGCCCCTGCAGAAAGGCCCCTGTAGTAGAGCATAACAGAGTGTTGGACTAGGACCTGGGAGACCAGGGTTCAGAGCCCCACTCAGCCATAACTCACTGGGTGGCCTCTGGCCAGTCCCTGCCTCTCATCCTAACTTAGCCCACAGGATTGTTGTGGGGATTAAAAGAGGAGGGGGAGAACCATGTGCACCCCATTGAGCTCCTTGGGGAAAAGGTGGCTATAAATGCAATCCATCAGTCCTGGCCCACAGCCATCCAGTGAGCTTCAGTACAAGGTGGGAGGCCAGAATGCAGGCCTCCCTCAAAGTCCAACAAGTCTCTCTGCAACTTCTCCAAGCTGATGCCTTCCAGTTACACCACAGCTCCCACCATCCCTGCCCACTGGGCCACGCTGCCTGAGCCTCATGAGAGTTGTAGTCCCAAACATGTGGAGGGTGCCAGGTTGAGGAAGCCTGCATGACATTATCCAGATATCAAATATATTTTGGCATAGTACCTATTGCTGAATTATGGTGCTGGAGGAGACTCTTGAGAGTCCCATGGACTGCACTGCAAGAAGATCAAACCTATCCATTCTGAAGGAAATCAGCCCTGAGTGCTCACTGGAAGGACAAATCCTGAAGCTGAGACTCCAATACTTTGGTCACCTCATGAGAAGAGAAGACTCCCTGGAAAAGACTCTGATGTTGGGAAAGATGGAGGGCGCAAGGAGAAGGGGACGACAGAGGACGAGATGGTGGGACAGTGTTCTCGAAGCTACCAGAATGAGTTTGACCAAACTGCGGGAGGCAGTGGAAGACAGGAGTGCCTGGCGTGCTCTGGTCCAGGGGGTCACGAGGAGTCGGACACGACTAAACAACAACCACCACCAATTGGAACCATGCAGCAAGAAAACAAAGAAGACCAGCAGCTCCTTCCAGAGTAGATGTTGCATCGAATATCTGCTGTTTATTCTCCAAGAAGCAGCCAGACAGTGTATCCTCTCCGTCTAGGGTTGTTTTCACCAGTGCTCTGAAGCACACCGGCCCTCTTTAGCCAAAGCACATGGTTTGCAACTGCCACCTGCCATCTACCTATAGGGCTGGGCTGCTGCTGCTGCACCCCAATCCAAATGCTTGTTAAAATACAATACTACACCTTGCTGGAAGGAAAGAAAACTGAACAACAAAAGGCCTCGTTTACAGTGCTTTATTAAACTCTCACGAGAGGAAATTTAAACTGAGCTTTCCAGACGCAGAGGGGTGGAGGGAGATATTCCCCTGAAAACTGCAACACAGTCCCAAGACTACTGGCTTGTAAAGAAATGCCACCGTGCTGGTGTTTGTGCCGCACAATGTGGCAGGCTCAGGTGCAGCTTCCTAATTAGTTATCGCCTCTTACCAAGAGAAATTGGTAAAAGGGGCAAGTGAGAAAATGGGGCCGGTGGGGCGGGGAGCAGGGAGAGAATCAGTTGATCACAGTGGGGAACTTGCAGAGAGAGCAAAGCCACTCACCTCTCTCAAAAGAGGGAATTTCCAAGGGATGCAAAATGCCCCTTGTTCGTAAACAACAACTTTGTTTTGCACCAGAGGCTCAAGCAAGAGGCAGACTTTTAAGACTCTGGTTTGTGGTCCATGCCCTTCTTACACCTGTTGTTCTGGAGAGGAGATATCCACACTCCTGGGGATGACAAAGCCCTTCTTGAGGGATAAAGAAGAGGGAGGTGCTCTAATTTTGGCCATGGGCCATCCTCCTTTGCTCTAACGTAACAGAATTAACTGGCACCTTGACAATGCTACGTGGATACCCAGGGACTGCACATAAAGACCAGAGAGCACGAATGGGGCATTCAGAGCAGCTAACCAAAGGAAATGCAAAAGCACCAGAATTGCCTTGCTGGGGCAGACCTTGTTTAACAAAGATGGCTCTGTCACATTCCTCGCCCCCCCCCTTCCACGGAAGGAAGGCAACCCCCCCCCAGCTGCTTGTTTCTCAGCAACTGGTCTTCAGAGGTACTCAGCACCTCTGTCGGATTTTGCTCTTCCTCAAATCGGTTTTTGATTTTTAAAAACTTTCTAGGGGTTGCAACATTTCTTTTTAAGAAACTGAGACAAAGCATACACAGACCCTCCCATTGCTTCTGAAGGGGATCCAGCAGGCTCCAAGTCAAAAGGGCAGAATTTTAAAATGAGCCATCTCATTTGCAGAACAACTTCCACCAGACATAGGCTTGCCATTCATCAGGAAAATTCCCGACATGTTCTGGTTTTCAGGTGTAAAAATGGGGGGGGGGGGAGGAATGTGGCAAAATGTCATGGAAAACCTGGGTGTATGGCAACGAACAATTCTGGTGGTTTCCTTGAAAAAGCTCAGCAACTTTGCGGGTGTCAGGAAAAGCAGACAGCATTTCATTAAGTTCTGGAAAAGGATAGCAAGAAGACCAGCAATGAAGGCTTGCACATTTGCAAGATGATTTGCGACTCAGATTGTGAAGTCTGCAACACCGAGATAACAAGACACTTAGGATGAACCCCCTTCAGACGAAGAAGTATCTCAAATTCTCAACCACAATAGCCTCTCAGTGTTGCTGCTCTATTGAGCCACGAGAGCTTGGCAATAATTGCGCTTCTCTGCAAAAAACTGCCATGCCATTAACATAGGATGGGGCAAGGCAATGTTTAGCATTTGGTCTCCTGCCACCCCATGTTTTCCTAATTTGGAACCGGGTGACTGGAAAAGAGGAAGCCTGCAACTTTAATGCCATATCCCTGTTCAGATGCTGGAGGAGTGGAGCCTTGGTAATATTTGCCCCCACTAAAAAAAATCCCCACCACAATGATAATAATAATAACAACTATTCCTTCATTGTTGCTACATTTTAAGCCATGGGTACTCAAGTGAAAAGAACACTCCGCTTCAAATACTCTGGTTTCTCTGCAGATCGTATAAAAGAACACTCCGCTTAGCCATAAAACCAGTTTCCTCATACTAGGTTTGCAAAAAATCCAAACAGACTTTAGGTTTGGAACCTACCGTATTTTTTGCACCATAACACTCACTTTTTTCCTCCTAGAAAGGGGAAATGTCTGTGCATGTTATGGAGGGAATGCCTACGGGTGGCATGCCTACGGATTTTCCTCCTCTAAAAACTACGTGCGTGTTATGGTCGGGTGCGTGTTATAGAGCGAAAAATACGGTATTTTGCCTTACAAGGCGCAGACTCAGAATGGTGTCATAATAAAAACAAGTATGCTCCTAAACATGTACAGAGTGTGGTTCTCTCACTACCACATTGTAGCCCATCATGCACCAGATATAAGGATGTCAAGGTCAGAGGATGCAGTTTCCAATGAGGTGTGAGCCACGGTGGTGTCAGACCTTCTCTTGTTAGAAACTGAGCCCCCACACCCAGCAAAATAAGATTCCTTGACACATCTACATGGAAGCAAGTTTTATTGATTTCAGTGGAACTTGTACTCCAGGGGTGACCTTGAGATCACATTCAAAAGCTCTGCTATCTGGATTCATAATAATCTGGGCTGAAATAGGATGGTCAATGTGTTTGTGACAAATTACATTTCTCAACATATGCTTAATATTATTTATAAAATGAATACATACATCCAAAACAACTAATTTAACCAAATGAACAAAAAAATCACAGCAAGAACAATTCCAGGGATCACTACCCTCAAGCTTACTTAGAATAAAATTTCTTAGAAAAGGCAGAAATGATATGTAGCCAACACTGCTGCTTTCTAAGAAGGTACAGTAAGAAGACTTTGTGTAATATGCAAACGTTGAAAGCCTCAAAGTCTAATCTGGCACCTGAGAGCGAAAGAGGTACTCTTGCCTACAACCACAACTGGTTTTCTACACTTTCTACAGTTAATATGATAGAAGAGAGCCATCCTCCTGTCTGCTTCATTGCTGAAAAAGTTCTTCCCACTTACCAATCCTATAGAAGCAATGAACAAGCACTGCATGATCAAACCTACAGGGAGACTGTTTTCAGATAGCTGTAGACTAAAATCCCATACACAGTTAAAATGAGAGCAAGTTCCACTGCATTCAATTGGTCTTACTTCTGAGTAGACATGTCTTGGATTTTGCTCCTGATTCTAAGTCCCAGGTAGAGATCTATCATTTAATAGCCAAAAGCTGCATAATGTCTCACATGGATTTTTATCAGTGTGGCATGCAATTTGTCAAATTTAGGAAAGGCATAAGAAATTAGATGAAAAAGGAAATGCATTTGGCTATGCAAATCTCTCAATCTCACATGGCCTCTTGCAATGGGTGAACAGCTCTAATCTGTCTAATGGGAGATCCACTGAGGATGAAGCTGAACATGACTCTAAATTGTAGCAGAGGAGTGAAGGAGCAGCGTGTTGCAATTACTATTGTGGCAGATGTAGCCTTGGAAGGCCAGGGTTCAAATCAATCTTCACACATTAATTGGACATCCTTGGCCAAGTCAACGGGACAGAGGCACACCTCACACGAGGGACCCATTTCAGGGCTCAGAGTGGCCCCCAGCTGGAAAGAAAGCCTGTGGATTAGGTCTTGACCATTCCGGCTGACCTTGCAGTTATTTTGGCCATCTTTACCTTACCACACTGATGAATTACTTGCTGCCTGAGAGTAATCCACCAGGGACTGTGGGCAAGCAGTGTCCAGGGTGAGATCCAGAAGTGGGTGCAGCCAGAGCCTGCAGGGCAGTGGTCCATCTATTGCAAAATAGCAGCTGAATCATTTAATTTTATGACAATACCTCCTTACTGAATCCTAAGGTGTTACAGGCTGCTACATTTTAAACCAGGGAGAGGAATATTTGACCGCACCCTTGATGTTGCTGGACTACAGCCACTGGGCATGCTGCATGGGGCTGAAGGAGGACCACAGATTGTTCTAAGCAATAGTCAGAGGGAACACAGAACTAATAAAGATAACTGTACGGTCTGGGTGCATTCATATGGGAAGCTCTTGTCCTTAAGGTATTGGAGCCTGAAGCTGCATAAAGCTCAAACTTGGAGCAAAGCCTGGAAACCCAATGCTAACCAATCCAGTCTAGCCAGCATTAGTGTTATAGGCTCAAGCTGTCTTGCCCAAGTGAGCAAACAGGCTACTGAATTCTGCACCAGTTGCAGTTTCTGAACAGTCTCAACCTAGAGGTTACCAGAGCATAGACAACAGAAGCTGGACAATCTCCCTTCAGATAGAACCACAGCTGGACCACCAGCCAAAACTGATGAAAGGCACTCTGAGCCACAGAGGCCTCCAGGGACTGTCATGAATCCAAAAATACCCCAAATGTGCACATCTGTTCCTTCATGAGAAATGCAACCCCATCCAGAAGGGGGAAGCATCCACTAATAGTGCCTCAAGTCTTATCTGGATTAAGCTTCAGTTTCTTGGCATACTGATGACTCCAAATCTACAGAAGATCCCGACCAGTTTTATGCTGATGTTAAATACTGTGGAGCATAAAAGTGAAAACCTACAACGATGTCTCCACAAGGCTGAACAACAGCCTTCCATCAACTTTCATGGTCACTCCAGAAGGACACCCTGGTATCGAAAGGAGTCAAGAGATCAAGGAGAACAGGGTCACACTTCCCATCTCTCTCATAATCACCAAATTCTTGTATGTTCTTGCCTTGCTTCTTCTTGCTAATAGAATGGACGTAAGGCAACCCACTGCCTGAAGCCAATCCTGTAAAAATTTCACTGGGGGAGGGGTGGGCAAGAATCCCACTGTGGAAATTAAGTTTGTATGAGAAGGGCACTTCAAAAAGCACACATGAAGCTTTAATAGATAAAGATAGTCTATGCAGAAAGAGGAATCTATTACCAAAGAACTGAAACAACCGATTTCAGAGCAGAATTGCAGCAGCTGTTAAACAGCATGTAATGACACAACACTAAACAACAGGAGGCAAAGAGAGAATATCACATGCATTTGGAACTGAAAAGGGATAACAGGGAGGCAGAACACAGAGGGAGCTTCATCCAATATAGCTACACCAATTCCTTCCAATAATAGATGCAACTTAATGGGGAGCACTTCCAAGTACATCAAAATGTGTGAAGCAAGTTCACTGGCTACTTGGCAGACTTTTCCCCATAGACTGTGGCAACGTCCATCCACACAAATATATGGCAACAATAATTTTAAGCAAAGTGAGAGATATAAGTGGATGAAAGAATGCATACGAACCTGCAAATTGAATTAGTATAATGTTTGAAAGGAAGAGCAGGAATAAAAATGGTGATATAGAATTCAACCTGATTTGTTAACTGCTACAGAACCAGGAATTGTATTTAACCAGTAAGGCAGGAGGGCACCTGTACTGAATGTGTACAACAGTTACGATGCTGATAGAAAAAAAGTGGACCTTACAACAAAATGTTGCAGTCCCATATGTCCCTGCTCCACTAAGCCAGCCATGCCCTCCAACAAGATACGCCATTCCATTCTCTCTGTTTTCTTGCCACAACAAACTGTTCTGAGGCCACCGAGCAGGCTCAGCCCTAACTTTTAGGGTCCATCCCCAGCAAAAAAATCTGTTGTATTTCTGCATATCTGCCGATTCCTCATTCTTGTGTGTGACTAGTGCTATTTTGGCTACATAAGTAACGGCACCCACAGTCTGAATATAAATAGAGGGCATTACTGCATACAACAGAGGTCTGCTATTCTTTATATCAATCGTTATAATACCAATCATTTTGTATTATTTTTATTTATTTGAACTCTGTTTTTCCAAAACTATTATATATTCATTGATTGTTAAAAAAAATCATTGTTTTAAAAAAGAATAAAATAAAAACTGTACAAACAGTTAAAAACAGCTATCTGAAACATTCAAATAATAATTAAAATCCACTATAAGCAACTCCAATAAAAAGTACATTGGCTCCTGCAGACAAGAGGTGGGGCTATGGAGCAAGTAGCATCCATGGGTGGGAAAACTCTGGCAGTTCACAGCTAAAGAAACCAACAGGAGCTCAAACGGCTTTGACATTGACTGATCCAGGAGGTGGTGTACTGAACTCTCACCATGCTGCCTGCCACTTGGTTTAGACCAAAAGGGCTCCCACACTTTGGGGCATTTGTCTCTGGTGTACTGAACCAGGGAGACAGGACCACACCAGTCCAGCATAAGGGCTGGCCACCCATATCCTATCATATTAATTTCCTAATTCCTTGCCAAAATAATCATCACTGCCAAAATTCAAAGCAAGGTAATATTCCAGGAGAGCTTCTGAAGTACAGATCTCATGCAGTTCACAGAGCAACTAGTACCAAGCACTACCATGTAAAAACAGATAAACAAGGAAGGAGTCACCTCTGATGGAATCATGACTTTTTTAAAGGGTCATGCCCACTTCTATGATCTATTCAACAGATCATGCCACATACTTTAGCCAGCTTCCTTTCTGGAGGCAACAAGAACTGGGCAATTCTTTGGGCAAACCAAACTGTGTTGGAGCAGGTCCTCCAGGACAGCACATGGGGAAACCTGAGGATATTGAGCCCCTGCCATAAGGGAGCCTAGAATAACCTCCTATGTAATGGTCACCATTTTAAACAGAATCAGTAAGCTGTAATAGTGAAGAGGATCATTTATTGTCCAGCCTAGCATTTTAGGGTTATTTAGTTAATCATTCCTTTCAGAATGGTTATTTCTCCTAATGTGCATATTCAAGATGGCTTAACACAGCTTAGTTCTATCTCAATATGTGACCACATAGCTCTACATAAAAAGGACAGATACAATGGACTCCACAAGTGGCAATTTTAAAACATTTGCCATTGTGAGTGGATTTTCTAACACAGAATTAAACATGCTCCCACTTTCATGCATTCCCACTTTTCCTTCCTTTGTTGTTGGTTCATTTTCCTACCTGCTGGATCACTGTGCTTCCTTAAGTAGAGATGCTCCCTCTCTTAACCTTAGTTACCACAGCATCCATTTGAACAAAAGATACTTGTGGCCTGATCCAGTGCATGTTTATTCAGCGGCAAGTCTCAATGAGTCTGACTGAACTTACTGCCAGGTAAGTATGTACTGGACTGGAGCCTCCAGTGATGCTATTTCAGGGATCAATAACAGGAATTTTGAGATGCATCCAAAGAAAGGATAATAAAGAAAGTACACTACATTGTCTACTTCCAGAGCTGAATGTAGAGCCTCTTTGCCTTCTTGGGAGCGAGGTTAGAATCCAACTCTTAAAAAAATAAACCAGGTGGTCAGTTGTGGGAAAGCCCCTTGACTTCGAGCACAACAGTCTGCTTAACTGCTGTAACAATCAGGGCCAACCCAGGGCATTTTGACACCTGAAGCGAACCACAAGATCGTACCCCGCTCCCCACCAGGGAAGAAGGGGTGATTGAAAATCTACATCAAGAAGAAGGGGGGAAATAAACATCTGCATTGGGATATGGTGCCCCTGTGGATTCTGCTGCCTGAGGCTGCCACCTCACCTTGCCTCATGTGTGGGCCGGCCCTGGAAACAATACATAGCTTATGGAAAATGTGTGTGCGTGTGTGATTGGTGTGGAATAGGCCATTGGCCCTAGATACGGTAAGTATATATTCTGCTCACCTATTGGCAGCAAATCTCATTGAGTGGCCCAAAGAATGACACCCTTTCTGCCTGTCAGACGGAGCAACCTCAGCCTCTTGTTGCAAGGATAAATGAAATTAATAATAGAATGCAGGCACTGAGAAGTAAACCTGGTGACTTTGATTTATCTTCCCACCCTTCGCTCCAGGGAGGTCTTGGAGGCAGCACACAGGAAGGTGCCTTACACCAAATCACACAACTGGTCCATTTTGCTTAATATTGCCCAAACCATCAGGCAAGGGACATTCCCAGTCCGATCTGCAGATACCAGGGATTGAACCTGGGACCTTCTGCGTGCACAGCAAATGCCTGGCCATTGGGCTGCAGCCCCTCCCCATTCAGAATATGCCTATGAATGCCAGTTGTTGGGGGAACATGAGCAGAAGAGTTCCTATCTGGCTGGCCACTGTGAACTGGCAGGGGGTTGGACTCGATGGCCCTTGTGGTCTCTTCCAACTCTATGATTCTATGATTCTATGAACTGGGATGCACGACTAGAAGGGTCATTGGCCCAATCCGGATGCAGGATGCTTCTTGTGGCAATGTTCCTGTTCAGAAACAAAGCTCTGAAAAGGCATGGGATGGGTCATACATAGGAAAGAGAATTACAGTACCCCACCCTGGGGTTGCTATGCAATGAAGAGTGGGGATATAACTTCAACAAGACAATAAAAATTGCATCCCAATGCTGTTACTTCATTTTAGAATAACACATCCTAGACGTCACAGCCAACACACTCACAGCTACAGAAACTGCTATCCACAGAAAAACTGCAGCATACATTTCTTCTTTTATGTGAATTCTGAAGAAGACAATGAAGATTGTGGAATCTCCTTTTAAAAAACAGGAGAAAGAAATCTTTTGGATGGAAAGGTGGAGACTGAACGTGCCTACCCTCTTTCCGAGACATCCTCTATCCCTGCTTCCCTCTTGCTGAGGAATTCTCTGAAAGCCTGGCTATGAACAACAGCCTTACAATAGGCTGAAACATGAGCCTCTGCTTTCCCAGCCTCTTCATAGGCTAAAGCCTGGCACTCCTCTCCATCTCATTTGCAAGCTGGAAAAGCAACAGCTCACATTTCTACAGGGGTAATACATCATTATTTCAGATTCAGTCCCACCAGAAAGGGGAGGGGAGATGACAACAACAAAAAGCAAACTATTAAGCTGGAATCTCCAATCACTTAAAAAGGGAGAGCTCACTAACTATTTTTATTTCACTTTTTATATGATTTTGCATTCTTGTGTTACATAGACAGCATCATTTTCAAGACAAACCTCATTACAAACTGGCAAATTTGGAAATATACTTGACAATCTGATAACAAAGTTCAAGAAAACACTATGAGTGTTCTTTTAACTCATGTGCAACCGTACTCATTCTATGTGCCTATTTTATAGTTTTGTTTGTCATCTTTTAGTTTTTATCTGTTATAATTGTTCTCAGTTTTATACACATTTTAAAACGAATTTTTAAAAAGACCAATTGTTTATATTTAATTATGGAGCAGGAAAGGTCATAAGCCCCTGTAGAATGGCTGAGCGACTCAAGGAGAAGGCACAAACAGCAACATGTTTGAAAAGATACTGCAGTGAGGAAGAGTGCATTTCATAAGATCCAACTCTGAAGCAGATGCACAACTGAATCCTATGCATGACAGCTTGGAAGGAAACTACTTTACTATCTCACTATCTCACAAGGTTAGCAAATAACAGACAATACAGTGGTGCCTCGCAAGACAAAATCCGTTCCGCGAGTCTCTTCGTCTAGCGGTTTTTTCGTCTTGCGAAGCAACCCTATTAGCGGCTTAGCGCTATTAGCGGTTTAGCGGCTATTAAAGGCTTAGCGGATTAGCGGCTAAAAGGCTATTAGCGGCTTAGAAAAAGGGGGGGAAAGCAAAAAAAAAAATCGCAAGACTCGCAAGACTCGCAAGACGTTTTCGTCTTGCGAAGCAAGCCCATAGGGAAAATCGTCTTGCGAAGCAGCTCAAAAACGGAAAACCCTTTCGTCTAGCGGGTTTTCCGTCTTGCGAGGCATTCGTCTTGCGGGGCACCACTGTATTACAACTCCAGGGAGCCTAAAAACATTTACAACTTGACAGACCAAATGCTTGTTGAAACAAGGTGGTGGCTTCCAAGTGACAATAGCACAACCTGGCTAAAAATTGTTTCCCATGGGAGGTTTAACAGCAGCATGGAAAAGAGACTGCAGCAGGTCCCTTCTTGTCCCAGCAGTCAACCCGGCTGATGTGGAGAGGGAATTTTCACACAAGGCCTCAGATCATGCACCACATCTTCTCTGGAATACTCCTAACCAATTCCAATACAAAGGAATCACATCCATGTAGGGCTAAGTCTCCCATCTTACAAATTAAGCACATCTTGTTTTATAAGTTAAACACTTTATAGCACATGGATGTTCCCCACAGATGCATACAGGCAACTCCTGGCCACTGTGCACCGTGCATGCAGGACATGCAGAAGTCTGCCCAGCCCCTGTGCAGCGTGGAAAACACAAGTGGGTCAGAGCCTGTACACATACTACACACAATTCTTGGGCTGAGAATTGGAGCTTGCACCTGTTTAAAATCAGCAATGCAATTATTCTCAAATGCAAAGCTCTTCACACCGCTTACATATATGTAAAGCTTATCTGAACCACTTACCTCTTCCATTTTTTCTGGAGTCGGACTATCGTTATCAGGCAACATTTCTTTAGGTTCAGAGGACTCCGTTTTGGAAGTCCTACTCAGCTGGTCAAGGGGAGTCAGGCTAGCATCAGGCATTCCTTTCGAATTCTGTGAGAGAGAAGTTATTCCAAGAATTGGCTCCTCATCGTCAGAATCCGGCAATGGTGTTGGACTAATGTCCTCCAAGCCTGTGCTGGAAGGACGCGAGGAAGGGGTTTGTGCTCTGTAGTTGGGCTGAGAGTTGGAACCAAATGTTGCAATTGGAGAAAGCTGGGAGGAGGAGGAGGAGATGGGGCTACCTTCCATTCTAATCTCATTGTCCGAGTCATGCTCATTGAGAAAATATAGCTTTGTTCTCTGCTCTTTTAAGAGCATCTCAATTCTTGAGTCCAAACTGTTGTGCTGAATTTCAGATTCTGTGGTTGGGGTGCCTGGGGTCTCGCTCCTTTCTGGAGTCTGTGTGAAGGGTACCACAGGTGGTTCGTTGAGACTGTTGGGCTCAGGTGGGGCTGGGGGCTCCTCAGGTTTGTCCTTCACAGGAACAAAGTCAACAGTGGCAGTGGCGCTACTTTCAACTGCCATCTCTGTTGGTGTTGGTGGCGGCCGACGGTACTCAGCATCCCTAGAAGTTTGGGGAAACTGCGGCTCTTCAGGCTGGGGAAACGTTGTGGGTGCCTGGTAGGGGGAGAAAGCGGACTTGAAAGTCGAAGAACCTGTGTGGCTCAAAGGAGGAGTGTGGGAAAATTGCACAGCCTCTTGAGGGTGGGATTTGAATGCACTGAACTGATGTTCTGACCCTCGGAAAACACCAGCTGAATTATGAACATAATGGTGGCCTGGGCGTCTGTTATAAGCATCTGTAAATTTTGTTTCATGTCTTCTGGGTTTATACCCAGAGTCCTGACTAAAGTGGTACGCAGGTGTTGTCTGACGACTAGAGTACGCAGAATCTTGGGAAAATGGAGTCCCCAGGCGTGGGGTAAGAGGGGTTCCTTGGGACTGAGGAGTGAATTGGCTGTAAGAGTTTGGGGTATCTTGCCGACAACTGGAAAAGGCGGTATCATGGGAAAATGGGGTACCACTGTTTGGGGTAGCTGATGATCCCACAGAAGAAGCACTGTTGTCTTTTAATTGTTTCAGAGTTTCAGCCAGCTGCAAAAAAGGAAAACAGAAAATATGCATACATTTCTGAAGTGCCATTGGAAACATTAAGACTTGAGCAGGGGGCCTAGCTATGCACACATCCAAGGAACACTTAAGGAGCCACTTGACAAGCATACATATAAACACTGCTGCTGCAAGATGATCAAGAGTGGCAGGCATCAGTACTAGCCCTACACTGGACAAAGGTTCCTGAAACCATCCTTTCATCTAATCTACCAGTTGTTGTTTTCTAACCTCTAGTGCATGTTTGTGTGGGGTGGGGTGGGGTTAATGAAATGTACCAACTAGAAGAGAATTTGGCTGAGTTGTAAAAAAACCAAAAACAAACCCAGAATCTTTGAACAAAAACATACCGGGGCAGCTGGAATTTTTCCAGCTATTGATTTTTTAAGAACCACATGCACAACCAACTGATCACTGTCAATTAATAGTTACTTTGAAGTCCTCTTCAATTATTGTAAATAGACCATTTCCAAGTTCTGAAGTTCACAGAAAAATAAAATGAAAGGTTCGAGAACTATGACGACAGTAAACCTAATACATATTCGACCAGGCAGTATCTGTAAAAAATAAATGACTCTATCCCCATCTTTCATGAACGGCCATGGAATTGATCTTGAAGCTAACATGGCAACAGTAAATCCATAGCCAATAAGATCAAACACTAAAAAGGAATCAGGACATCAAGTAACCGTGGGACTCAGCAGAAAGGACTTGACATTGTTAGCCCACTGTTATTCTCAGATGAAGAAACAAATGCCTATGATTAGACCATCTGCTTAAGTGGTTGTTGCAAGCGGTGGATGGCGAGAACTCCCTGCAATCCCTGTGTAAATAAACCCAGTGTGTGGCGGCTGATGCAGATAAATCTGAGGGGGAGTAAAGAGAAATGAACACTAGCGACTGATAAGGGAAGAACACAAAGTGAGGGAGTGCGGCATGGCTGAAGGATCAGCTGCCCACAATATAAACAGCGACAGGCTGGCACATGGCTGGCTGATCGGCATCACAGGGCACCTGCCAAGGCTCACAGCACAGCCTCCAGCTGCCTTCCCCTTCCTGCTTCGTAGACAGGGCTCAAAGAATGCACGCAGGCAGTGGTGCCAGGGTCAAGAAGGGTGTCCCAACCCCTAGCAGCCCATTCAGAAAACCTTCCAAGTCATAATTTGTAGGATCAGCAATGAGCACTGTGCCCAACACACTTCTCCTGTACCCTCACAGGTAGGGCTTAATTTTGGTACCACTTGATTTAATAATGCCAGGATTTGTCATTATGTCCAAACCAAAAACAACCAGTATTAAAGCACTGTTAACAATCCTGTAGTTTGGAGGGCTCACTCAAGTTTGTGGGTTTGGATGTAATGGTGAACAATGGACAAAGTAATGAATTATGATCCCTACACGAGAGAAAGGGGGAAAGGAATATTGATCAGAGGATTGTCTGAATGCAGCCTTTAATTTGTGACATTACTCAGGACTGCAGAAGAAATGCCATTCCCATGTCAAGAAACAAACAAACGTGAACATTCCCTAAATTCACTTGATGGATTTCAATGAAAGGCAGAGCCTTGCTCAACAGAGGGAGCTCAGTGCCACGAGCTGGAGATCTATTATGGTGCAATCATTACAGCTTTCTTATTCAAACATCCAAAAGAAATGTTAAGGGAAACAAAAGTGATAATGAAAATGAAGAAACCAAAAGCAAGCAGATTTCTTTTATTTTACATTTGCCTGATGAAAATAAAGGTTATGAAATTTCAGTATTCAGAGTAAACAGACTGAGCAAATGACAGAAAATGTCAGCAGAGAAGCACTTACAATTTTGGGCAAAATACACTTTACTGAACTAGGAAGTAGGTTCCTAAATAAAAGTAACTAGAAATGAATGGATATTTCAAGGTACTCGTCATATGCCTCAACAGAAAATGTTTAAACACTTATAAAGGGCACAGTGCTACAAACGTTTACGAAGGAGCACATCCCACAAAACTTACTTGAATTTACACCTGCATCAGCTTGCTTGGCTGCACTGAATGGGGCTTTCCGGTACCGCAAAATAGTCTATGCAAGCAGGCCAGACAAGCAGTCACATGGATTAAATTCAAACTCAGCCACTTTTGCACCTAGAACTCCCCATGTCACAAAATCATATTCTGTTTGTTCCATTAGTAGAGATTTTTTGGAACATGGCAGAAATTACTCAACAAGTTTTAGCATTTCATGCATTCTGTCTTTGTTGGCATTTTGTGCCAAAAACTGAATCCGCAGCATAAAATTTCAATTATTAACTACTACTTAAATATCATTGAGAAATCCCCCCTCCTCCACACAAACAACTTGATCTTAAGGGAGCAAAAAAGGACATTGGGAAGGAAGCAGCCTTTACAGCTGATTCCTACACACCTATTTCAAGTCTTATGGGTTCAAATGCCCAACGCCAGAAAGAAGCCAGAACAGGGTCTCTAGTTTTATTCTTTATTTCTTAAATTTTATATAGCACCTTTCTGCCAATGCACCTAAGGTGGTTTACAATTTTAAACTACTAAAACGCAGTCCAACTGGAGCAGGCCTCGATATTGTCTCTGCGTGCCTCCCAGCCTCGCTGCTTCCTTCCCACAGGGGAAGGTTGTGGACTCTCCTTCCTTGGAGGATTTTAAGCAGAGGTTGGATGGACATGATTCCTGCACTGCAGGGGGTTGGACTAGATGACCCTCGGGGTCCCTTCCGACTCTACAGTTCTATGAAGGTTAAATGTAAAGCTTACAAATTTGATAATCAAAATTATTATTACCTGGGTCATTGTTAATACCTTATTTTTCATTTCCTGTTACATTAACTCATCTGACTCAAAATATTTTAATAAAACATGAAGTCCTAATAAGGACAACAGGAAACAATCCAGCCTGCCGATCTCCATACATAGCACCTACACACAACTGTCATGTCCAGAATCAGACTCCAGCTTGGAACAGTTCCATGGAGCTAGTAAAAGGTCTAGCGGTATCTGGAACTTCACAAGGACTTGCCCTCCATTCAAGAGCCCCTGAAAAGGAAGGCTGGAGATGACAGATGTCTGGACAGGAATGTCAAGAATGAATTTCTTGAGGAGGCGGACAACAGCAGGCAAACTACCATTTGTTGTAAATGAATATCATCTCAGAATTCCCCAACAGACACAGTGCGTGCCATTAAATCGCAAGTAAGTGAAAAGGTACCTGCGCAGTTTCATTCACGGTGGGCGATACGTCCGGCTCATTCTCCACAGGTAGAGTCTGAGGAGTGTAGAGTCCATTCACAAGAAGTTGATAGAAATGCATGCGCTTTTCACCTGGACAAACAGCAACAACTTTATTAAAAAGAACACACCACAATTCCATCTAGAATCCACATTTTGCCAAGTCTCTCTGCAAACCAAGCCTGAACAGGCGCCAGTTCTGACTCTGTTGAAATATTCACTATCAGCTTGTTAGGCCAAGTGAAGCAAAAAATGCCTCATTGTGGTCCATACAAGCACAAGAGTGCTTCATTGATTGAGTTTTATCTTGGAGCAGACTTGGAACAACATCCTTTTCTCGTTCTATCCTCACAACAACCCTGCCAGGTAGAGTGAATAGCCAAGGGTGATCCAGTGAATTTCATGGCTGAGCGTGAATTTGAACCTGGGTCTCCCCAGTCCTAGCCTTAAGTCTCTAATCACTACACCACTCTGGCTCCCTAAAGGCAGATGACCCAATTCCAGATCGCCTGCTTCAAGAGCGGGAGGGGTAACAGAAGACAAAGCAGTAAAGGAAAAAGGTTAGACAAGACAAAGTGGCCCCCTCTTTTATTGCCATGTTGGTGCATTTTATCAAGGAGAGCATGTGTCTTCAACTCAGGACTGCTTCTTCACAGAACTGGCCTCCCTCTCCTCAACATGTTCTCAAAGGAGGAGAAATAGTTTAACAGCTGTAGGGATAAAACCATTTTATAGCAAAAATGTGTCTGCATTCAATGGTAAAATGTGATAAATCTTCAAACTCTGCAAGCCCAGCTCACTAGAAATTGGACATCAAATCAGTTTTTCTGTAAAAGGCACATTGTATGTGATCAGTAAAAATGTTATAATATTTGTGTTTTTAAAAAAGGCACCTGCTTCCCCTGACAGTGGCAACTAAGTAAATACGTATGTATTTTGATGAGCTTATTGATGGTTTTGCTGTTCATCTATAAATTCAGTTGTTTATTTTACGTTGTCCTCTTCCTTTGTAGCAGTGTTGACAAAAGATATATCTTTCTTTATTTATTAAAATGAAGTCTGAAATCCTATGCACACTAACCTGGGAACAAGCCCTGCTGAAATCAGCATGACTTACTTCTGCATAAAGAACATGAATAAAGTCAGTCTGCACAGCTAAACAGCTAGCCTTGTTGTGCAGCCAGCAAACTATTGCCAGAATTTTAGGGTCCAAGACACTAGCAGCTCAATCCCAGGGTCTGCTGTGCAAAGAGAAAACAGAGCAGGGACCAGTTCCTTCTCCAAAGTTATGGTGTTATACAGTCAATAACTCGACCCAGTACAACCGGAACAATGCCATTCAAGCAGCTGAGCCGTGCTGGGGATGAGGGTACACACGCCATAACTAAGCACAGTTCTATTCATGTCAGCAAGAAATAAAACTGTCAATATTGAAGTGCATTTATTCAAATTTATGGTGTAGCCACACTTGGGAGTATTGTGGACAGTTCTCTTTGCCACTTCTCAAAAAGAATACTTGTAGAGCTGGGAAGAGGTGCAGGAAAGGGCAGCGACAATTATTTATTACTTATTTATTTCACAATACTTATCTAACACTTGACTGTAATAAAACTTCAAAGCGGCTTACAATAATGATCAAGAGGACAGAGCACCTTCGCTATGAGAAAAGATTACAAGAGTTGAGGCTTCTTAGTTTAGAAGAAAGGTGTGTAAAGTAGGACACGATAAAGGTTTATAAGAGAGTTACCTTTTTGTCCCTCTCTCAAACTTCTAGAACCCAATGGGATCATCTAATGCAGCTGAATGCTGGGAGAGTCATGGCAGACAATAAGAAGTACTTCTTCCCAAAATGCATAACTGAACTGTGGAATTCACTTCCACATAGTGTGGTGATGTCCATCAACTTAAGGCAGCTTTAAAAATGGATCAGACAAATTGATGGAGGATAAGGCTGTCCACGTCATGATAAGGCTGTCCACGTCTTACCTCCAGGGTCAGAATCTGAATCCCAGCCACTCAGGAACAACAGTGCAAGAAGGCTACCGCCACCATGCACTGCCTGGGAGCCTCAAAGGCACCTGGCTGGACACAGCGGCACTAGGGGGCCTCAGATGTGAGTCAACAGGGCGGTCTGTATGAATCCACTGGTGTGTTGTTGCAGTAATATAACAGGAGCATTCACTGCCCCAGGGTGCAAGTGCTGAACAAGCTAGTAGTAAAGCAGCCCCCTGCAGGCACCCAGTGGTTTGCAGTGTAAGAACCTGTTAGTAACCTCTGTTTTGGAGGTTTTGCTGTATTCTTTTAGCCTTTACTGCAAATCACCCAGAGAACTTTGTTTATTGGCTGGTACAGACGTGCAGTAAATAAACTTATTTATATTGCATGTAAGTGCTCCATGGGCTTCACATAATCTTAGTTATCCTTTGGCCAGCATTCTTATCCCCATCTTGCAGCTACAAGGACTGAGGCTTGGGGAGAGGGTGGGGGAGGTGTCTGCATGATTGAATTAATTTAAGTGGAGATTTCCTTGTTTGTTGCTTGGTCCCTCCGCCTACACTAGCTCCTAACACAGTTAAATTATTTGATCCTGTGTTTTAGTTGTAATTGGTAATTACTACCCCAGTTACAAAAACTAAGGTACAACACAAGAGTCCTTATCTCACACAAAAAGCAGCAGCAGCAGCAAGCAGCAGCAGCAGCAGCAAAGCTCTTAGACCAAGGTCTAAATTTCACCTCACATGACTCACTTAAAGCTACAGAGCTTTATTCTAAGGCCTGTGAACAGAATTTATGTTCTCTAGGATTTAGTCTTCTGAGTTCATCAAATCACAGTTAAAATAGTCATTTAGATACCATGTACTCCCTTTAACATCAGGTTTTCTTTTTTAAAAAGGAACTTTATAATAAAGAGTTGGCTAGAGTGGGCCAAACAGCTGTTCATCTATACCTCTGCTTTTTTATATCTAGTATTACATGTAAACAATGATAGTCTGGAAACTAGTTACCGGTAAGTCACAAATAGTGGAAATGTCAGAAATTGAGAAGGATGTGATCATAAGGATTTCAAAGGCTAGCCCTGGAAGCTTACAGAAAACTTGTTAAAAATACATTTAAAAATCAACACAGGTTTTAACACAGCTGCAGCTCAAACTATAAAGCAGTTATGTTAAATTTTCCTGATTCTCAACTTGGCTGTAAGCCTGACTGAGTTCAGTCAAATATATTTCCAATAAAATTTAGGATTATACCACTTTACAGATAGTTAAGCTGTGGTTCTCATGCTCTGATATGGTAGTAACTCAGAATAAATGTTGATAAAAGACTGGATGATAACTGACCTGTTCTAACATTTTTTTCTTATCATTTTATTAATGACTATCTAACATGCATAGATGAATCCTCATTTCACAACATGAGAAACTATGCAGAGGAACATTTAACTGCAGCTGGAGATTCAGCAGTGCACTAACTAAAAAAACAAGACATAGTCAAATGTGTTTTGGAGTTCAGAACACTTGCAGTTTTAAAATTTTAGCATAAGCACTTTTAAAGATAAGGGACTAGAAACTGTCCCATTGTGCATAACATGTTAATTATTCATGCTTTCCAAAATGTTCCTTTAAAGGGTTAAAATAGTTTTAGGGTTTTTTTTATAATTAAGCTGCAAAACTGAAAGGTGTCTTATGGCAGAGGTGGGGGACAAATTAGCACTTATATGCTAAAAGTAACATGCTGGTCATATATGCTTCACTGCTTTAGCAAAAAAGAAAAATACAGCAAAAAAAGACCAAAAAAATTTAAGTGTTGAAGCAAACCTAACCATGCCTTCTTAGAAGTCAGTTGTGCTGAATTCAGTGGAGCTTACTCCCAGGTAACTGGGGTTAGGACTGCAGCCTCAGTATGGTTTGAGGAACTTATAAATAAAAGCTGAGTTCATAGCTACACTGCTTCTGTCTGAAGGTATTAGCACTACAGACCAGTTACTTTCAATATCTGGAGTGTTACTGTCCCTTTAAGAGTCAATGGAAGAAAAAAACAACACTATACAGAGCCTCTTGTACATATGTAAATGCCCGCAATGGGGTGATTAAATAAAAACAAGAACATTGCTGGAATCTAATTTAGAGTATTATTTTAGAATAAATTTCAGGCATTTTCTAAAATGATTTTTAGCCTCATTTTTCTATAACTATAGGTGTGGGTGTGTGTGTTATCAGCTAAGTGCAAAAGGTACTTTTGGCAAAGGGGCAAAGGGGGACCATTTGGCAAGCCAAGTGTCAGCATGAGTGACTGAGTGAAATGGAGAGGATGGCAGCATTTTGTAAATTACAGGACTGTCTCCTAGCAACAGACAACACATTCAGCTCCACGTGACTAGCAAAGGCCCAGAGAAAAGCAGAGAGATTGAGGGGGAAATGCAGTGACAGTCATTTAATAGCTTCCACCACCACCCTTAAATTAATTACTAGCCCTCCCCATCCAATCTGCAAATGCGTCTCACTACGGGACAGGAGAGAGGCGGGGAAGAGCAGCAAACAGAAGGAAGAAGATGCTCAGAACCAGCTCCCCACCTTTCGTATCCAGCTCCACGTGGATGATGTTGCCCATGACCGATGTGTTGTGTAGATGCTGCACTGCATCCCGGGCTCCTTTGACTGTGGCAAAGATCACTTTGGCAATTCCCAGGTGCTTCTTGTTTTTAGGGTTGTAGAGGATCTCCACTTCTTCCACTTCACCGTATTTTTTGCACATGTCAGCCAGGAAGTTTTCACGGATGTTGTCATTCAACTTGGCAAAAGTGACTTGTTTGGGAGGAACCGGCCCCACGTAAAACTCATCAATCTGTAGGTTTGGTTTTGCACACAGTGTAGTAGGAAATTAAAAGCCAGAGAGAGCAAAGTTAAGGACTGTAAGCAATCACATCACCTGGAGCAGAGAGGGTTAAGAAGCAACTACTGAACTTTCAAGGTATTTCCCTTCCACTGCAATTTACAGACAAATACTGAACTTTTGCCTCAGCAATAACTTTTAAAAATTTGTTTTAAATAACTCCATTGAGTTATTAAGAAAACACACTTTTGACAGGCAGAAAGCTCAATTGTATTTTGCAACTTTATAACACCGGTGAACTAATTATTCAACAATATAAAGATGCAATTAGATTTATATCAAGGACACCACAGTACTCAATGCATGTACCTTAAATTTAGGGACAGAGAGTTCCAGCTCTTTCGTTTTGGTCCATATTCGCCCTATCCTTGGATCTCTGACACAATCCACTGGGGCAAGACCTGGGTTCTGAGGAGGAGAGGGGAGTAAATTGAATGAAGCTTGAAAAAAGACACGACCCACGGAGGCAACAAAAAACCCAAAACCCCATGAAATTTGGAAGTTTACTCCACAGCCTTTAAAACTGAGGAGAATGTTCTCCAGGCAGGGCAGACACACACATGTCAAATAGCAATTCTGCAGGGAATCACAGAAAAAGAAAGACGCAGGTTTTATCTTCTGATTCTGACAGACTACATTGTCAGGGGGTGTAACTTTAATATGTTTCCTGAACATTTTGTAGCAATCTTCATTTTTTCAGGTCATTAAGAATTCCTCCTTCCCACCCACCCTTCAGAAGGGCGGCGAGGTACTAGAATAAAACAAACCAGGGTTGGGGGAAGAGAATATCACAATACATTTCATTTGTAAAAAATAGCGACCGCTTACAGGAATGCTAAAATGCTGCCCATCGTAACGATAGAGTTTGTGCTGTCCTTTTTTCAGAGCTGGGTCAATAATCAACTTGTAACTTTTCCAATGGTGGTTTTTTTTCTCGGCAGAGGTGCTTGCTTGGGAGCTGCTCTCCATTCCGTTGATCCAACCTGAGGAGAAAGCAAGCGGGGGCAACCAACGAAGTTAAAAAAAAAAAGACATATATGAAAGATTCCCGTTTCAGAACTGCTTCCTTCCCCCCCTCGCAATACCGTCAAGCTGGGTGGGGGGAAGGGAAGGGAAAAGACCGCACATCCAGACGCCGAGCCGGGGTGTCCCCCCGTGTCCCCCCTCCCGGGTGCAGGCAGCGAGACCAGAAAGAGAGCGAGGGAGAAAGGAGGAGGAGAGAGAGAGAGAGAGAGAGAAAATACCCATCTCACTTGAACTCTGCTTTTTGCCATGGTCTTCGGGGTGCTTGGCTTTTTCTCCTGCCTTGATCTCTTTGAAAGACATCGCTGTTCGGTGCCCGACCGTCTCCTGGCCGCGAAAGGCGAGCTCCTCTGCTCACATTGGGCTGGCTACATTACACGGGTTTTGAAAGCCTCCTGCCTCCTCGCTCGCTCGCTCTTTTCTTTTTTTTTTTGCGAGCCAACACATATTGTGTGTGTGCTTTCTGCTTGCTTCTCAGGCATCCCACAATTCACCGCTATGGAGCTCGGCTAATGGCTAACCGCCCTCAACCGAATGCACATTCACAGCAGCTGCATCGCGCTGCAAAGCCCCCAGCCCGGCCGCCCGGCCGCGCCTCCCCGCCCCAAATAAAGGGCCATGCATTTTTCCCAGCAGGATGCGGCCCCGCCGTGCCTTTTCCTCCCAGTTAGCGGCGGGGCCAAATCCCCTTGGAATCTGCTGGCTACATTTACCTAAGCGCCAAACTGTTCCTAAACAAGATGGACATAGGTGGGACAAGGCCCCCCCCCTGCCTTTTTTCCCCTTTTCTTTTTTGGACGGGGAAGGGGGAGGGCAATAAAAGAAACCCCCCTCCTCACAAGACACCCGGCGCTCCAAAAGGCTCGAGTTTTTTTCCCCCCTTCCCCTCCCCCTCTCTTCTTTCTTTCTTTTTCCCTTTTTTCTTTTGCAAGTTACATCCCAGGGAGCTAACCGGGGCAGCGAGCTTGGCAGGGATACTTTTGCAAGAAGCCGCGGCAATGTTTCCACCTCCGATGAATGGGGAGAAGCGGGGGGCGCCCCCGTTTTGTTACAATTTGTCAATTTCGGAGGAGGGAGGAAGGAGAGTAGCAGCTTTGCTTATTAAAGGTCCTGCGCAGCCAATCAGGTCGGACCTTCCATTTTGTTTCAGCTAGAGTCTCCCTTGGATCTCCCCCCCCCCTTTCCTTTCCCTTCCCTTCTCCCTCTTTCGCCTTCCTTTCCTCCCGGGGTCGCCTTGTTGGGGCTTCGTGTTGTTTTAGCTCGACTTGTGCTTTTGGGTTTGTAATTTGGCCGTGCTTAGGTAATTGGCTGGTTAAAGGCACCAGGCGGGCGCAGCCAATCAGCGCGCAGCTTCCATTGGGCTTGAGTTATTAGACGCTGATCTAAAAACATCCTTCAGCAGACAGCTAAGGAGAGGCCAACAGATCAGGCAGCCATTTTTCTGCAATGGAATTAAATGGCCAACTGGGTTTTCCTTTGTTCCAAAAGGGGATACTTGATCTGAATGAATCCACAACCATCCATTTCAGGACTTCTCAGTGTCTGTGTTAATGTCTGACAACATTTAGAGGACTAAAAGGAAGAAGGAAGATTTTATAAAAAGATCTGGATTTTTCCCTTTGATTTGGAACCCATCTTTGTCTTGTATATAACTAGGTCATGGCACGCCCTTATGTCAGCAGTAACAATTTTGAGTTACCAAAAAAGTAAATACATATGTATTTTTGGTGTTTGTTTTTGAAAGCTTTTCTTTGCCTGAGCAAATACATCTCTAGATGTAGCTTCCTGTATTAAACACTAAATACCTGGCCATCTTTTAAGTTAAATCCTTTCGTGCTAACAAGGTAATGTTTTAAATATAGATGTAGGAAACGTGAATTCTTGCAAAAAAAATCATTAGGAAAAGTTTTTTTCCTTTTACATTGTAAGTACCCAATCCATTCTGTCCTTCTTGCTAAGTGTAGTTTTTCATGTTAAATGTTACTGGAGTTCTCCTTTAATTTATTTTTCCAGCCTTCATCTGCATGTCATTTTTTGTCTTGTTTATCTAAACCAATTGCTTCTGAGATACTTTTTAAGAATAAAAAATATTTAGCTAGAGATGCTTAAAATGTTTACATACAGTAACTATTAACCAGGTGTATTCACACTAACATGTAGAGATTTATGTTTGAGATCATGTTAAAAATGTGAGTGGGAGAGGGGAAGGAAAGACATGCAGCGTCCTTATGTGCAGAGTAAATCTGTCAGAGGAATTTACCGATTGAAGTCCGTAGTCTTTTTAAAAAGTTAACTATATGTTATTAGTCGAAATAAGTAAATGTATTAACTTATTTTTAATCAAAAGCCATACAAAAATCTGAACGAGATCGAATAACTTGCAAGGTTATAAAATAGAAGTGATGATACAGAACTTAACGTATACAGTATTTAGAAATTTATTTATTCCCCCCTCCCCCCAAAAAAATCCCAACCCCAGACTCCCACAACTTCACCTTCAGAACTGCATTCAACTATGGTGTGCGGGTAAGTAAAGCCTTTTGCCCTTGCAGTGAAACAGAGCAGGCCTATGCAGCAAATGTTTTCGTCCAAGGCGGATATCCGAGTTACTTTCGGAGGGGGGGAAAGGTAGCTAACGTTCTTGTTTGAAAGTACATATTCAGAATCTATTTTTTATATCTATTTCCAAAAGCTACTTCCTTTCTTTAGCCTCCTGTAACAAAGTGCTTTGCTTGGCTGCATCCTTGTTGATTTCAAGAGCTTCTCTCTGCAAATCCATAATGGCATTACAGATATGCTAAACTGTTCCCCTAAAGTCAATCTGCAGGCAGAGGTGGGATTTTTTTTTTAAGGCAAACCAACAAATAAACGCAAGTGATAGAGAACTAGTTTGAAGTCTTTCTCCCTCTAGTTACTGCAGGCTTTTTTTTTTTCTCCTTTTCATTTTACAACAGAGGCGTTTCGGGGACAACAGCAATTTGAGCAGTAAAGGGAGACCCTGGTTTGCTAATATGTACTGTAAACGAGTTTTCTTTTATCTTGAGAGGCTCCTGGTTTGAAAAACAAAATCCAAAATGGAGGTTTCCTTTTCCCTGCACAAGAAGAGTCGCTTGGCAGCCTTGTACTGTTTTTGTTGGGAAAGCTTGTGACGCGCTTGCTATTTCACAGCAGCAGATTTTTCCAGAGCTGCAGCTACAAAACTTCCAGCTGGCTTTGAGAGAGAGATTTAATTTGCAGAAATAGCCACTGCCTCTTGCACCCAAGTCAACCTCTGGCTTTGGTGCCGTGAAAAGAGGCTCGTTTTCAAGGCTGCCTTCGCAGTTCCTGCTCCGTATTGAGGGCAAGCAAGCCGGGTTTCGTAATGGCGGCTGTCATCTCTGTGCTGCGGCTGTTGCTTTTGGGGCAACACCAACGCTTGATTTCGTCAAGGCTGTTTTTATCGGGCAATGCAGGACAGAGCCCTTTCTCTCTCCTCTCTCCCCCCCCCCTTTTTAAAAACGTGTGTGAGGTTTGTAAAAAGCAAAGCAGGAGTGAGAGGGTCGGTTTTCTTCTGTCTGCTTCCCCCCCCCCTTGTTAATACTGGTGGGGGTGGGGAAGAGAGAGAGAGGACGGTTGCCATTTCGTGCAAGTGCTTTTGCAGCAGCGAGAAGAAACGTAGGAGCGAGCGCGAGGCTGCGTGTAAGAGGAGATCCTGGCGCGGCTCCAGCTCCTGCCTGCTGCTCTGCTCGGCACTCCCGGGGGTGGGGGGAGGGAGGGAGGGGGAAGACGGCGGGGGGGGGAGGGGAGGCCAGGGACAGGCGAGCAGCCCGGCTCTTAAAGACACAGGGCGCTCCTGTGGTTTAGCAGAAGACAAAGGCGGCCTTGGTCCTTTGTGTCTAGAAACCTGAAAACGGGCTTTCCCCTCCTCTTTTGCATGCGAATAATGAAGACTATGGTGGGCAGGCAGCTGCTGCAGAACCCAAGCAGCTCGATAAAGGCTCTAAATCAGTTGGTAAATGCAAAGAGCGGCTTTCTGCAGTGCAGTGAGACTGTTTTCTCAGGCATGGCGTTGCTGGCTGGATTAGTGGCTGGAGAAGCCGTCCTGGGACTGATCTCTTGAACAGGTCTCTAACTCCTTACCACGTGTCTCAAAACAGGTCTCCCGGCATTGCTAATCTTTTCTTCTTTTCCTCGCCCCCCCCCCCATGAACCCTAGAAAGGGTGAGCTCGACGATGATCGAGGAGGAGGAGCTGACAAGGGAATGCGTGGTCTGTTGTCAGACGAGAGTGGGCTTTCTGATGGCATCTCTCTGCTTGTTTACAGTAGGTAGGGTTTGCCAGGCATATTTCCGTTTAAATGGCTTTGCTTTGCTTAAAGGATTTTCCTTAACACTGCAGCAGCACCACCACCCCCTCCAAACAGAGTGGGGTTGGGTGTTGCTTTTTTCAGACAGAGTTTTGGAGGCTCTCCTTGAAGAAATGAGCCGACAGCCCAGACAGGAGATACTGAGGACGTTAGGTTGCTAGTAGTTTCCTTGCTGCATTGTTACTCGAAATTTTAAGAAAACAATCTGGCAAAGCCTTGAGTTCCTTTCTGGGAAACTTTAGTGCAGCATTATTAAAAAGGCTAACCAAAAAATTACAGCTCTTTCTAAAAGATGTATTATCTGGATGCCTTGATTTAAGGGGTGGATGTCTTCTACTTTTAGTGGAAATATATAAAGGTGAAATCTCAATTTGTGACATTCCTCTTCCCCACCATAGCAATAACCCATAATTGGTGGTTAAAATATTTGGCTTATTATGAGTCTCCTGTTTGCTGGCTTATTGTAAAATATTCAGCAGCAGGAGGCGGGTGTTGTCTTTTCAGTCTCTGTGGAGAGTGAAGACATTCCATTCCACCACCATGTACCAAGATTTGCTCCAGCAGTAAAACCTGTTTTTCAGGAACAAATTGGAGGAGCGGACTGCCTGTTAAACACTGAACAATGTCATGCTTCTGGTCTTTGTGGGTGGAAAGAGCATAAAGAGATTGCCTAAGTGAAGTGCCTTGCCATTTGCTGGCAGACTAGGGAAACAATCCTAAGTATCCCTCCTATGAAGTAAATGCTACTGATTTGTGATGTTACTTCAGAGTAAACACTCTTGCATATGTGTTCTTTGTTCTTTTAAGGTGGTGATGGGAAATGGCTTTTTGTGTGTGTTCTGAACTAAATACGTCAACTCTGTTGAACTGCAAGCTACTTGATTACAAATAAGTATTGGAATACAGACGTGGTGAATGTGTGTACTTCCTAAGACATCTTAAACTCCCTGGCTACTTACATTTCCCTCTCAGTAGGTGACTTAGTGAAAAATGTCCTTATATATACCTTGTTAAATAGCTGATGTGGCAACAGGAGTAAGGTTAAGTCTGCCAATTGTGGGCGTCTGTATCCCTGAGATTCCTGCTGCAATTGTGTTCTACAATTGAAGTGGTTGGCTTCTTAAATGCCTTTCAAATGAGTACAAAGGAGGCACAAGCGGTTGCTAGAGAGATCAGGCTTGCTCTCGACATCCTTCCCAAAGCCAAATCCTGTGTGCACATCCTGCCTCCTTTCTCCATTACCATTACAGTCAATATAATGTAGGTCACCATGCATATCCTCCTTGTGTTTCTGGCCAGGAGAATCTTTTTCCTTTACTTGCTGGATTTGCATCCCTTTTGAAGGATACGGAACATTATCTACTGTACTTTTGAAATTTTGTATCACTTAATGTACATGCTCGGTAATCCTTATTACAGCCCTATACAGGTAGGCTAGTATTATACCCATATTGCAGATGTTGGGGCCTAGGTTGAGAGATAGTGGGTTGTATACAGCCACGGTGACTTCAAGACTGAGCTTAGATATGAACTGTGGATTTCCTAGCTTGCAATGAACCACTGTGCTACGCAGACTTGTGCTACAGGCTTGTATCCTGTTTTGCTCAAACGTAGACCCATTTAAGTTAATAGACATGACTTAGGTCCATTAATTTCAATAGGTCTACTATGTGTAGGACTATCATTGGCTGCAACCCATTGTGTTTGGACTTCCCTATAGATTTGCTTCAAATGGGAACCACCAAGCTGCTAAAAATCTTTTGTTTTGTCATAGCTTCAGGTGGAAGAAGCTATATAATTTGTTTAGTCTCTTGGTATATTCTCACTGTGGCAAATGATCCTCAGCTTATGAAAATGGACTTTTGGGGTTAGCTCCATATATTTAGCCCGATAGTTTGTTTCTTGGCATATTTTAAAGAATGTGAATGGAATGCTTGAATTGCTTTGAATATCTTGCAGCTTTTGGCGGGAATCTTCAGGAGGAAACTTGCTGATTTGACAGAATGTTAAAAAGCATTAGTGCTCCTCTTGTCCCTGGATTACAGTAATTTAACCCTTTAATGTGGCTGGCTATTTGCCTGTAGCAGATAGTTCAAAATATCAAGTGTGTTTCACTTCATTCAGATTTTAAATTCAGCTTTCTGTTATGCAAAAATTGCAAACAAAAGCCACTCACTCTTCCTCACTGCTTTAAATTAAACATTTTGTGGGTCAGTCTATGTGTGTAGAACATCTAGCACTATCCAACTAACTTAAGATAACTAACTTCTTCCCCATTCTTGCCTTCTCTTCCTGGGTTGAAAACATGCAGTGGTTTTCTTTTTATGAACTGTAATCATGCTTTCCTGAAATCATGCTCAGTGGCGTAGTGTGGGTTGTCAGCACCCAGGGCAAGGCAAGTAATTTGCGCCCCCTAACCCGTGGATTTGCGCCCCCTAACCCTAACCCCCAGATGTTGCAGCCAGTGCGGCCGGCCCCCCCTGCACCCCCCACGCTACGCCACTGATCATGCTTGCTCTGAAAAACAAAATACTTTAAGCTGCAGGTAAAAACTCCTGAGCTTATCAAATTCAGTCTGGACCTTGACTAATTGCAATTTTGAATTGATGGTTGGTATAGAAATGTGTTAAAATAATACTTGAATGCTGTGGGTTAATAGTTTGGGGAGTCCTCTCTTCTCCTACATTTGTTAATCTGAAGACTTAAAAGAGACATTGTTTTCTTAAATCTTTACATTTTCTGAGTCATTAAAATGTTACAAGATGGGTCTAGGTTAAAGTTTCAAGAATTATTTGCTCTTGAGATCATAAATTTCTGAAGGTAAAGGAGATCACAATTTTTCCTCTTAGGGTATTTTTCTGTGAGCATACCCATCACCACACTGCTAGTTTTCCAGTGAGAAGGACTGAGATGCATTCCTTGTATTTGTTCTATATGTGAAAAGGGCCTTTTCTAAATTACTTTTAAATAATGACTACCATTGTGTAAAATGCTGGGTTTTGTTTTTGCCCTTGTAATAACATGCAAGGAGACTGTAAGGCTGCAATAAATTCATGTGGGTTTTGATTGCCTGTATTCAGCTCACGAAATATTGTTTAGTGCTTTGTGCCCATACTCAATGGCTTAATGGTCAGTTTTTCAGAAGACCAAGTGATTTGCAAATGAGCTTCTTGTGAGGAAAGGGAAAGCTTCAGTTCAGCTGGGATGGTTTTCTTATATGGGAGGTGGCTGAGAATTGGGAAAAGGACCCAGGATACAAGATAGTTACAGAAACCTGGAGCTCATAAGGACAGGACTATTGTAATGTTTTCTTCATAAGGCTGCACTTGAATATGATTTGGAAATTTCAAATGATCCAAAATGCAGCAACCATAACTGTATGATAGTGCTCTCTTCATATTGCATTTTGGACCAGTTGAAGTTTCCAAATCACTAAAGTACCGTAGTTCCATCTTGAGGTTACTAGAGTGGAATACAGTGTCCAAATAATTTCAGCTGGCAAACCAGTCATAGCCAGAAATAGGCACCCCTAGCCTCTCAGGCTAACTAAGCCTCTAGGGTCAGTGTTGGGTTAAGGAACATCCCCAATATAGGAATCTGCTCCTTCTTGGGAGTGCAACTCCGTCCAAAACAGGCTGTCTCCCCACAACCCAGACTTCAGAACTTGCAAACTCCTATCTTGGCCCAATTTGAGGTACTCAGTTGGTGTCTAAAGCTCTAAAATATTTGAGCCCCAAATATCTGAAAGACTGTCTCCATTCCTACTGATGTTCTTTGGTGTTAAGATCTGCGGAGTGGGCTCTCCTGGTAGTTCTAGCACCTCCAGAAGAGGGCTTTTTCTGTGGTACCCCTAAATTGTGGAACTCTCCACAGTGGTAGTTGCACAGTTTTTAGTTTTGTGGGACTCACCTCTTTTGTTCAATTTATACAGTTCTGTTCCATTTGGAATGGTTTTAGGCTTTATCATTGTAATGGTTTAGCTGTTTTTATCATTGTTCATTTCTATTATTGTAATCCACCCTGGGATCTTATTGTGAAGGGCAGGTAAGAAATCTTCTTCTCCTTATGGGAGAAGGCTTTCCATCACATAATTTGGGCCCAAATCATTGTGTGTCGATGTCAACAACTTAAATTGGATTCGACAGTCAATTGGCAACCATTGCAGAAGACTGGCTGGTATGATGTGTGTCTGACCAGAAACATCCACTGGCAGTCTCATTGCTGTGTTGTGCACTAGTTGCAGCTTCTGAACAGTCCTTAAGGGCAGCCCTGTAGCATAGGTAGGCAAACTAAGGCTCAGGGGCCAGATCCGGCCCAATCACGTTCTAAATCCGGCCTGCGGACAGTCTGGGAATCTTCTTGTTTTTACATGAGTAGAATGTGTCCTTTTATTTAAAAGGCATCCCTGGGTTATTTGTGGGGCATAGGAATTCATTCATTCCCCCCAAAAAATATAGTCCGGCCCCCCACAAGGTCTGAGGGATAGTGGACCGGCCCCCTGCTGAAAAAGTTTGTTGACCCCAAGTGTATTGCAATAGTTCAGCTTGGAAGTCATCAAAGCATGGATCACTGTGGCCAGGCTATCTCTGTACAGGAAGGGCAAGAGCTGGAAGTAGGTAGTCCTAGCCACCTTGGCCTCAAGTGCCATAAATGGATCAAGGAGTACTTCTAAGCTACACATCTGTCCCTTCAAGGGGAGTGCAACCTATCCAGAACAGGCTGTTTCCATATTTCCTGGATTTGAGAACCTGCAACACATGGTATCTCTATCTGCAGTCCATTACCAGCTCCACCCAGTGGTTAAGCATGTGAACAGTTCCTAATTCTGATGGTATGAAAATATAGTGCTAGGTGTCATCAATATGCTGTGGCTGGAATCTTTCACAGCTTCAGGTCAAAGGGGTTTGAGTGCTTTTCCTTGGTATGTAGGGCTTTTCCTCTTCAACCAAGGGAATTAGATGACACCTTTCTCCAGATCCACTGATGACATCCTCCAACAGCTTCATTTAAATGTTAACAAGCTTGAAAGACAAAATTGACCCCTGAGGGACCTCACAGGCTTAACGTCCAAGGCACTAAAGAATAGTCTCTTGTGGCTATGCTCTCTTGGGAGAAGAATACTGCAGCACAGCGCTCCCTATTCCCAAAGCTTTTCCAGGAGGATACCATGGTCAACAGTATCAAAAGCTGCTGAGAGCTTAAAGAGAACTAACAAGCTTGTGCTCCCTCTGTCCCTTTCACTTATAGGTCACTGACCAAGGCAATTTCAGTGCCATATCCTGCTGTGAAGCTGGATTGAAATATGTCTAGATTATTTGTTTCCTTTGAACATATTTACAGTTGGGCTGCCACCAGCCTCTTCAGCATCTTGCCCAAAAAGGCCATTGTCGCTACGGGCACTAGTTGTTCAATAATTCTGGGTTCAGGGTAGTCCTCTTGAGTGGGGAATACACCACTACTTTCTTTTCTTTCTTTTTTTACAAATGCTTTTTATTAACTTATTATTATAGCACATACACACAACACTTAGAAAACAAACTACAAAAGAAAACACCACATAAATGATAAACATATATCCATAAATCCACAATCTGCACACAGACTTGTGTTATCCAATCTTTAGTTCTTATTCTATTCTAATAGACTTCCTTCCTCCTCAACGTGGGTCTGATTTAAACTTGATAAACTGTTTCTTTCTCATTTCATCTTTTCTACCCTTCTCCATATATTGTATTTGTAAACTATATTTTGTTTTGCAAAAATTATTCGAAGCAAGTCCAGGTTTTAATTTGAGGGCACTGTTTTTTTAAATAATCTCTGTACTTTCCCCACTTTTGAAATTTTTGTTTAGACTGTCCCCTAATTGCATCCGTCATTTTTGCCAATTCAAGGTAACAAATACTCGCTCTTGCCACTCTTTTTGGTTGGTACTATTTCACTTTTCCAGTTTTTTGCAATTAGTATTCTTGCTGCAGATGTTGCATAAAGAAATACTCTCTTATTTTCATTTGTGATGTCTAAATCTACTATGCTCAATAGAAATGCTTCTGTTGGTGGTTTTTTTTTTAAACAGATCCTAAAGAGGGATAGCTAATAATAATAATTAATAATAATAATAATAATAATACCCCACCCATCTGACCAGGTTGCACCAACTACACTGGGCATCCTTAATATATTCTATTCCTTCCTGGGACCATACACAACTGCCTATACAATCACCATACATACCTCCAAGCAAAGTGTTACAGTGTAAGCAACACTAAATATGTCAGTAAATGCAAACAAGATTGATTGGAAGCCAGTGATCATGATGCTAGGCTTTCCTAGGCTTCCTTCATGCATCTGGTTAGCCACTGTGAGAAGGAGGTAGACCTTATTCTGGTACAGAAGACCACCTGTTCTTATGAGTTGCAAATAGGGCTGAGATTATACTGTGAGGAGGGCCTAGTGCCTTACAAGGGAACTCTTACAAGTATGGCTTTTATCACTGTAGCACAGCAGCTTGACAACAAAAACTTGGGGGTGGGAGGAGCAGAATTTGACATCATTCCGCTCAAAAATTATGTAACTATTTAGATTTTTGACTCTTTATCTGCTTTCAATCATCTTTTTAGTTGGCGCTACATTTTCTGAAATAAGTGGAGAATACAGTCACCATTTGGGCCACCCTACCCTTGGATAATTAATTGCTTCTTTGTGAGCAAGTCCTCCCTTCCCTTTTAAAAAAAGTGTTAGGAAACTTCTTTGCATAAACACCTGTGTATTTGTAGGTTGGAAAAACCTGTGTAAGACTGAAAATACTGAGAGGTAAAATCACACACACTTGCTTTAGAATGCCTGCTTTAGAAGAATGTCATCTTGTGGCATGTAAGCAATAAATGAGGAAGTAGTGTGATCCCGATTGCTTAATGTAACACAGGAAACTTGGGGCCCTGCTCTTACATGCTTTATGATAGAGGCCACAGCTCATTTCCTGTGTGCTCTATTAGCACTACCCTGAAACAAATGTATCTCATGTTGTTTAGTTATCATTGGAAGTAGCATATTATAATACCTGTATGTATTAATATTACGATTTTAGGGCCTAACTATCTTAATTGTTAGGACCATTTCTTCTACTATTGGAATCATTGGAAGCTGATTCTAATAGTGACCCAACTTTGTGTATCCAATAGAAAAGATGTGGGAAATTCAGCTGAAGGAACCAGCTAGTATAGAAGAAGAAAAATCATACTACTGTACTATTGATATGATTTGCGCAACATTTGAATTTTCCTAATATGGGTTAATGATTGAATGGTGTTACTTTAACGGAATGGAAGCAAGTGTGACATGATACAGGCAGCCCCCATTTACACACATTCAGTATGTGTTCAACCATGTATTAGGGCTGAGTGATATATCAATATATTGTCCAAAACTGGTTTGAAGTCCATATGATATCCGTTTCATAATTTTTGACCTGGCAATATATTGCAAATCATCATGTGTGTGTGTGAGATACAAAAATCACAACGTGGGAAAAACTTTGAAGCCAATGCTTCTCTTGATTCCTGCAGCCCCTGTTAACTCTTGCCAGCTCAGCTCTCCCCTGCCTCATGAAGGGGGCAGTGAATCACAAGAGCAGGCACCTGCAAAAATCATGATGCATAAAAAACAGTGAAGCCAGCCAGTGCCTCTACATAACTCCATCCTTATTTCAGGCATTGTGATATATATTGTGATGTTCAGCTGGTGTTATTGCAGTGTTGAAGACCAGATATCACCCAGCTCTACCATGCATCACACCGAACCTAGAAGTGATCCAGAAATGTCATAAAGACAGATGTTTGCAGGCATTTTCAATTGGTTTCAATTATGTGTGATTTCATTGACACGTGTGGTGCCTTGGAACACAACCTCCATGTAAGCCGGGTGCTGCCTATCCTGACTCTGAATGAAAATAGTTGTAGCAACATAACCAAATGGGGTTTCTACAGCTTCTTGTATTCTTCCCCCATTTTTCTAATAAAAATATTTACTCTTGAATTGCCTCACAGACTTTGTTAAAGTTGACTCTATGGTTAGTCTCAAGTGGTATTAACTTTGGTGCCTTTCCACTAACCCTATGGAGAAGGTGAAAAGGACTAGACTTTCAGCAGTGGACTCACAACTGCCCTAAAGCTGCAAAGTTAGAAGAACAGGATGGAACAAAATCACATAAAAACTAGTCTCTCGTGAACTATTATTTAGAATAGACCTGCTGGCTATGTCACAGTTATCTCCTTCATACATGTACAGTATAATAAACCTCCAATATATTTTGGTTACATGTAACACAACGGTGGAGCAATGCAAGTTGAATAATTAGAGTTTGGCTTTGGAGTTTTTTTTTTAGTTTTTTTTTACAAATCAGAAGGCCTTATGTACTTACGCTGCCTGTAAGTCGACTTGTGCCAAAGTGTCCTGTTTCGAGAGTACTGCAAGAGTAAAGTAGGGATGAGGGTTATAAATATATTGTTATTGAAGGCTAGGTTTCTATTAGTTCTCATGAGTATACAGTGGTGCCTCGCAAGACGAAATTAATCTGTTCCGCGAGTCTCTTCGTCTAGCGGTTTTTTCGTCTTGCGAAGCAACCCTATTAGCGGCTTAGCGCTATTAGCGGTTTAACGGCTATTAAAGGATTAGCGGCTAAAAGGCTATTAGCGTCTTAGAAAAGGGGGGGAGCGGAAAAAAATGGAACACTTGCAAGACGTTTTCGTCTTGCAAAGCTAGCCCATAGGGAAAATCGTCTTGCGAAGCAGCTCAAAAACGGAAAACCCTTTCGTCTAGCGGGTTTTCCGTCTTGCGAGGCACCACTGTATGTGCAATATCATAATGCATAAATTTACTCTAGATTGACACTAAGGGAAGTCCCTCCCCCTCTATTTTGAATGAGATCTGGATTATACTGATTGGTTTTATTTATTATGAAGAGCAAATAAAACATTTAAACTTTTATTTTGCCGGTTTTGAAACCAATTACTACATACTACATAGATAGAACCTGTAGGATTCTAGCCCCTATGCAGAACTCAAAATTGGAGCACTTTAGGTTTTGTAACTAAAAGCCTAGATTTGGGGGCTCTAAATTCCAATTCTACGAACTTGTTGTTTCAAAAATCCAACATTATAGCTTCATGCTTTAGCGGTTGAAAAAACAATGACCAAATATTTTAAGGCAGATATTAGGAATCTTGCATTTCTTTATTTCATACCTAAGTACAAAAAATATTTCTGAAGGTTGCATCTGTGCAGGCTGATGTCTCTGTTTGTTCTGGAAGTGATGCCACTGAGTTCACACTTAAGTGTACATATGACTGTAACCTCCTGAGTATTTTAAAATATCAGTCCTTTAAAAAATGCTTCTCAGAAATAAGGGTAAGTGAACATCATGAATTTGGTCTCCATATTACCAATACTGAATAAAAAGTGCAGCAGATTCACCAGCTGAAGTTTGCAAATTTCCTTATATATAAATAAAATGAGGTCAGCTGCTACAATGGTGGTGGGCTGTATCTGAGGACCCAACATGAGTAAATGGCCCATTGCCCTACTAGCACCACAACACTTTGCATGTAACATGTGATACGGATCAAAGTGTTTAACTAGGACTGGGAGACCTGAGTTCAAACCCAGTCACACTCTGCCTAAGCATAATACAGGGTTATGAGGATCAAAGGGGTGGTAGGCTCTGTCTTACACTTTTTCTCCCAGGGTCTTAAAAGTGTAACACAGAGCCTACTACCTCTTTTATCCTCATAACCTGGTGCGGAAGCTTAGACTGAGACTGACTTGGCGAAGGTCATGTACTGAGCTTCACAGATGCATTGAGATTTGAACTTGGGTCTCCCGGTCCTAGTTGGACACTTTCATTCATTTCATCATGCTGTCTGCAAAGTGAATGGTGGTTCTGGTAGGAAAATTTACTTATCCTCGGTCCTCAGCAAATTGCAGCCCACCACCACTATAGCAGTTGACCCTCTTTAGTTTATAAGAAATGAACGATACATGATAGTAATACTGTACTACAAAAAAAGTGCTTATGCCTGTTCTAAATATTTCTATATAAAAACTACAATTGGTGAGGCAAAAAAAGAGAGAAGTGCTACTCATTTTACTTTCTATCTCTTTGCTGTTACTGGAATCCAAACGGCATACTTATGTGTGCCAAATAGATTTTTGACAAATACTATAAGCTAGTTTTGGAACCCCCGGCCCCCCCAGCAAAAAAATCAACTGATTTGCATGCTGCTTGTGGAGCAGTTCTTCAAGAAAAACAGGTCTAAAGCCCCATTGGAAAAGTACACAGTACTTTGGATTCTGGCCCTTTGCTCTTTCTGGACAATTAACATGCTCCTTTGCCCAGGTACTACCTTTCTTTTTGTATTGATTTACCTGTCAAAATAGGCTACAGCTACCTGTATATGAGTTTGGGTGTTTTTGTTCAGTTCTAGAAGGCCATCTAGTGGCACAATCAAGCAGAGAGAAGTATAAATTATATACTAGAAAACCATGCAAGTCTAGACTTTTAAAATGAGAGATAAAATGTCAGGGTTTTAAAGAATGGCAGATTGCATGTAGAAGCGGAACATGCAAACCCCTAATGTTTTATCTGTTAAGGAGAGAAGTGCTGCGTTATTTCATATTAGGCAGGATTTTATTAGTAATAGGCTGGGCTTTTTTCCAGCCAAAACTCACTGGAACTCAGTTCCGGCACCTCTCAGGTGGGCACCATTGCCATTGTAAGAGAACAAGGGAGGTGTTCACGGGGAGGTGTTCACGGTGAGTTCTGGCACCTCTTTTTCTAGAAAAATAGCACTGGAGCAATTAACAAATCTTTTTGAATGTGTGTGTAGGTATACAACCTAATATGTATACAGTTGCAATTGAAATTATTCAACCTCATTGCAAATTTGGTTTATTATCAAAATTTACAGACTTTCAGCTGTTTGCAATCAGCAAATCAAAAAGCAATTGAAATAGCTCAACACAATGGACGCTTCAAATGGTTTCCCCAAATTAAGCTAAATTGCAACTTTACACTGATTTATCTAGTCTCACTATTATTCAACCCCTTCATGACAAGCATCTTTATTACTTAGTAGAGCAGCCTTTTGCTGCTGCAAACGAGATGCATAGCAGACAGCAGCTTCCGGCAGCGCTCATGAGGTGTCTGAGCCCATTCCTCATGAGCATTGGCCTCCAGTTCAGTAATATTCTTGGGTTTGCGTGCTGCAGCTGCCTTCCTCAAATCTCACCAGACGTTTACTATGGGGTTCAAGTCAGGTGACTGTAACGGCCACTGTAGAACCTTCCAGGACTTCTTCTGCAACCAAGCCTTGGTGGAATTTGAGGTATGCTTGGGATCATTGTCCTGTTGGAAGGTCCACTGATGCCCAAACTTCAACTTTCTCACAGACAGCATGATGTTTCCTCCTAGGATTTCCTGAAACTTCAATGAATCTATCCTGTCTTCCACATACTGCAAGTTTTCAGTGCCAGAGGATGCAAAGTAGCCCTAGAGCACCACCAAGTCACCACCATGCTTCATTGTAGGCAATGTTCTTTTCAACAAATGCTTCATTCTTCCTCAACATAGGGCTGATCCATGGGGCCGAAAAGTTCCCATTTTGTTTCATCGCTTCACAGAACAGAGCCTCAAAACTACTGTGGCTTATTTATATGATTTTGAGCATATTGGTACCAACTTTTCTTGTGCTTTTGGGTCAGCAATTTCCGGCTTCTGCTCAGACACGATTTTTGGCACCATGAAAGCAAGTCCCTGTGGTGGGTTTAGTGCAGCGCGCGGGGACTCGCTGAGTGGGCAGCTTGGTTTGGGAGCAGCTCATGGGCCGGTTAAATGACTCCCATGGGCCGCTTGTGGCCTATGGGCCTTAGGTTGCCTACCCCTGGTCTATATGAACATGGAGTGCCTTCACTATCTTTTTGTATCCAGCTTCTTGTTTGTGAAGGGTGATGATCTCTTCTCTTACCTTCTTGGACCATTGTCTTTACTTAGCCATATTTCTAGCAGGCAGCCAAATTTGACACGCTGCAAACCCCTAGCCAACTTGGGTATTTCATGTGTTACAGCTCACACACACCTGGTGCAACTAATCAAGCCCTTGATTAGTTGCATCAGGTGTGCTTGAGACATTTATGCTGTTATATTTATGCTGTTCTGAAGCCACTATAAGTTGCATTTTCAGCTGAATTTGGGGAAACCCCTTGAAGCATCCATTGTGTTGAGCTATTTCAACTGCTTTTGTTTGATTTGCTCATTGCAAACAGCTGAAAGTCCGTAAATTTTGATAATAAACCAGATTTGCAATTGGGGTTGAAAAATGTCACTTGCAACTGTATAAGCAACACATAAGACTCTGGATTGTGGCTAGAATACCTTGCTGCTTGCATTTACCACCTTTGCTGTTAAATTGTTGTGATTCAGAGAACACATATGCGCTTATTCACAATGTATCTTCATCAGATTGTGACTACAGCATCAAGTTAATAACATGATTAATTCAGCACTTTCAGCACCAGTGATCAAAATGTCAATCTGCTGTCCCCATAAAATGCAGTATCTTATCAGTGGAGTCTGTTCATACATGGAGCTGCCAGTGATGCAGAGTAAATCAAGTGCAATAAACATATGAAGCCAGGCAGGGGTGGGTTAAGGGACACCACTGCCCCATCCAGACTGCCTCCAGCACAGCAAACTGGGTGGCTAAAGTGAGTCTTTGCAGCTCAGAATTCACTTAATTCATCTGTTTAAGAAGACTTATTTGATAGGTGCCATCCCAGAAGACCCCTTCCCTGGTGTGAGACTTGAAGGGAGGGCATGTTTCTATGGTGCCATCCTATCAACCAATCTTTCTTTAGACAAGTGATTAAATGCGTTCTCAGCAGTTGACTTTCAACAGTTTTCATAAATAGTTATATGAAAAACAGACTTTTAAAGTTCCTCAATTCACCTGGGGTGCCTTTTTAATAAATTAAGCAGTTTTAAAATCGATAAAAAGGTTGCAGCTCCAATTCTGCCTAATGAGTGATCCTCTAACGCAAAACCTTAGTTATTTTTATATTATTAAAATATTTATATCCTAGCTTCCTGCGTTAATAGGAACATCAAAGAAAGTTAACAATAAAGTCAACCTTTAAATACTAAAATGCAAGCAATAACAAAAATTTCAAGAAAGGAAGGGAATGTACACAATTAAATGTGTTCCAATCAGGTCTAAAGCCTGCTGGAACAGGTGAGTTTTGAATGCCTTCATACTGGGTACTAGCCTTCTTGAGTAGGAAAAAGCCTCTTGCATTCTGACCAACTGCATCCTGGAACTTACCAATTATTAGGTGGTTTAATAAAATTAAATTGCCTCAAACACTGCATATATTGCAGAAACAGCACATTAGAAGACCCTCCTATGCAGGGATGTTTGGACTTTTCAAGTCTGGTAATGGGCCGTGAGATGTTTGGGATTGTGGGGGCTCTCAATTTTGGAGGGATTTTGAAACATGTCTTTAAATACCACATGGAATTTAGTGTCGATTATAGAAAAGGGGCTGATCTGTCGAGAAGGGTCAAAAATATTGCTAAGCTGGAGTTCCCACAAGTGAAACGAGCAGGAGACAAGGGAAAATAGTTACAAATATGAAGAAGAGCTGCGGAAGGGACGTGGAAGAGACTTACGGGCCTCGGATATTAGGATACCAGGTTAATGCGCCAGATTGATGGGATAATGAGGACTGACAAAACCCGGGACCAGGAGGAAGGGATGCTGGATGAAGATTGGATTTGTTTTTATTTCCTTTTTTCACTACTAGGACTGTTTTACAAAATTGATGAATGTTAGAAAAATGTTGGAATGAAATTACTTGGCTTTAGTAAAAATGTTTAAAGAATTATGCAAGAATATTATGGTTATGAGAAGTTGGTAAAAATAAGATTTAAGTTTTAAGTTTCAATGTTTTTTATAGTAAGATAAGATTAAAATAGTTTAAGGTAATGTAATGACAGAATATTATGATATATGGAAAGGATTTGCTGTGACAATTAACAACCAGGATACAAGGAAGGGGAGGAGGAGGAGGTCAAGGAAAGACGGTAATGATAGTTGAGGAGTTGAGAATAATGGATTTGTTTTTAAATGTTTGTGGTGTATTTTTTCTTTCTTTCTTATTTTGAATTTGTATATGTATGGTTGGAAGTGGCTTGTTTTTTTCTTTTTCTACTTTGTTTTTCTTTTGTAACTTTAAATTCCCCCCCCCCAATAAATATCATTTTAAAAAAAAAGAAACAGCATGTTAGAAATTCCTATACTGAGAAATGAGACAACATACATCTGGGTTTTCAGTAGCGCTAGTTTGGATCACTACTGTTTATGATCCCAACTACCCACCACATAGCTGAATAGGTACCTAAGTGACCCCCTGTGGAAGTTTGAGTAACTACAGAATGGTTGGTGCTTTGTCAAAGTTATGTTACCTTCTGTTGCTGAAGAAATAAAAAATATATTGACGCATTGGTATTTTAATGGTGTGAACAAAAAGTGGCTAACACACATGGAGAATGTAAATGTGCACAATTATTTTTACACTCTGTTGGGTGGTGCAGCTTCATAAGAAGTGTGATTCCTATTACCCCCCTTCCCACCTCCCTATTATTTCAAGAGTACAAGTCTGGACAGCTTCCAAAGGTAGCTGCCAACCAATGTTTCTGAAATCTGCAATTTGTGTTTTCAGAACTAGGGTCTATTTTTCCTGTAGCCATTACATAATATTTCAGTGTTAACAACTTCCCTTATTTATATTATTATCTCGAACAGTTAGAGATTCAGAATATTTGGATTTGTGAGGAAGTCTTCCAAAGGGGTAAAGTTAATTTTACAGAGAAACACATATGGGGATACTAAGTCCTTTGTATATCACCTCCCCAACTATGAACCTGTTTTCAAAGCAGAGCAAGCCTGGTGAGTGGTTCTCACAAATAAGCACAAAGAAAGGCTCATCCTGTTTTAATCCCAGATCCACTCTCTTGCAACACTAAACAAAGAATTTACTTGAGTTCATACATTTATAGTCCACCTTTCTATGGAGCTCATGGGGTTTTCAAGTGGTCTCTCATGCAGATCAGGTCAAGCAAGGTGGAGTCACCAGTTACCTTAGTTTAGATAAACATGTAACAGTCACAGATAGACCTCAATGAAATTTATCTTAATCCTTATTGAAAGCTAACTGTGCTAGTTTTCATCATTACATACTGTGGTCAAACAGTTCCACAAATTAAAATGATTTATAGATGGTACTTTACACCAAGTAAACTAGCAAAGATGTATAGTCAGAATCAGGTACGTGTTGGAAATGCAGTGGACTTGTAGAATAGCTAAGGGATTTGGGGAGATGATAATGTAATGAGATAAAAAAATATATTTAAGAGGACCCCCCCCCAAAAAACCCCAGCTTTTCTCCTAGGGATAACTGGACCAGATGTACCAAAGACCCAAAGGAATTTATTTCTGTATGCAACTACTGCAGTGAGAGTGCTATATGCCCCCAAATGGTGGGAGGATGCAGTACCTATAAAAGAGGGGTGGCAGTTGAAATTTATTCAATATGCTGAATTAGTAAACTTAACTAGTAAAATTAAGATGAGACAAGATGAGATAGCCTTCAAGGAGGATTGGGTAATGTTTGTAGGTTATTAAAAATATTAATGTAAAGATGTTAAAACTCTAGTAGGTTTGGTGTAAGCTCAACAGTTACTGTTATTCTGAGAATAAATTGGAGGGGGGAAAGGTATAGCTTAATTATAATATGCAGCAGCAATAGATAAATTTTGAGGAAACCATGGGAGGGAAGTCGATTACTAAGGAAACGTATATTGGAAAATGTTTGACTACAGTAATTGTATTTTATTTTTGGAAAATTAAAAAAAAAAATCCACAAGTTAGTTACTCTGAGCATGTTAAAAGTGCTGCCGCTAGCTAAAAACAAATTCCACACATTTAATGGGCTTCCAGGTATGTGGGCATACATTTTAAAGTGAAATGCCGCTTACCGCTCACCTCCATCTCTCCAAAGTCGCGTTTACACTGTAAGCTCCTCGGGAGCGGAGACTTTTGCCTTGCTGGCATTTTTTCCTGGGCGCATTTGGGGCCGCAATGTCACACCGCCAACAATAAAACTTTTTCCGTGTGTGTGTGTGTGTGTTTGGGGTTGCTGCTAATGTGTTTTTTTAGCGGTTGAGGCAAGAGCTGCGCTGAGGGAGAGGCCGCCCCGCCGAGGGCGCCTGACCGCATCCTTCGCCTCTTCCTCTGCCTTCTGAGCCGGCAGGAAGGACGGCGGAGCCGGCTTCTGTCATTGCCGGGCTGAGGGAGGGAGCGAGGGACGGACGGAGGGGCTCCGCCGGGCTGCCTTTCCCTCAGAGAGGCGCCCCTTCCCTCCCGCGCTTCCAAGGGGTGCGGCGGGAGAAGCCGCCCCATGGCCGAAGGTAACGGCTCCGCGCCAGGCGGGGACTCGGGGGAAGGCGAGCGCCCGCCTGCGGAGGGTGGGAGGAAGAAGAAGAAGAAAGAGCTGAAAGTGGTGGTGGTGGGCGACGGGGGCTGCGGGAAAACATCGCTGCTCCTGGTCTTCGCTGAAGGCGCCTTCCCTGAGGTGAGTAGGGGGCCTCCCTCAGCCAATCGCAGCCCGCTCGCCCTTCCCGCCTTTTCTCCCTCTCGCGTTCCAGAACTTTCCGCCAGAACCCCCCTCCGCCCCGCGAGAGAACCTTTTGGACCAGGCAGGTCTCGCCCACGGGGCCAATAGCAGGAAAAGTGAGAGGTGGAACCTTCCATTAGGGTCTGGCGAGGGGGGAGGGCTACCTTACCCAGCTGCCCAAAGGCCAGGATGGATGGGCTGCAAGTTCACCGTTGGGCAGGCGGGCGGGCGGGCAAGGGAGAGAGGGCATGTATTAGAAAAAGTTTTTTTAAAAAACCAAACCCAGCTTTTGTCATTTAGCAAAGTGAAAAAGCTGTCCCGAGAAGTGGGTGACGAAGAGCAGAATGTATGACAAAATGTTCTAAGAAAAGGGAAGCATTAAATTCCACACACATCTCTTCTCCCCCCCCCACACACACTTCGCCAAACAAAAATTTTGAGTTTAATAAAAAAGTAAACACATATATCCAATATTTATATTGCAATTAATTTATTTCACCCTGAAAGAGGGTTACCACAAAAAAGCACCACAAAAAACCCACGCCACCAAAAGAGGGGATAGGGGGGAGAGAATAAAAGAGATTAGGAGACTGAGCAAAAATGGAGAATATCCACAATTCACCAGCCCAAACACCTGTTGAAAAAGAGAAAGTGGGTCCCTTTCCCCCCAAAAGGTGTGTAGCACTAAGATGTACCCCTCAACCTAAAATCTCACATCCTAGACACCTGCCCAAAGTCAGTCTTCTATGGAAATCATTCTTCAGGGTTAGCAACAAATACAGTGGTACCTCGGGTTACAGACGCTTCAGGTTACAGACTCCGCTAACCCAGAAATAGTACCTCAGGTTAAGAACTTTGCTTCAGGATGAGAACAGAAATTGTGCGACTGCGGCGCAGCGGCAGCGGGAGGCCCCATTAACTAAAGTGGTGCTTCAGGTTAAGAACAGTTTCAGGTTAAGTATGGACCTCCGGAACGAATTAAGTTCTTAACCCGAGGTACTGTAGCTACAGTACCGCTGTAAACTCCCTCTTCACTAGACCCTCCATCCCAACACAATTCAGGTAGATTGGAACAAGCATAGAAGTAGATCCCTCATGCCCACAGGATTAGAGTTCTTTATGTCCTTTCCAGTGCCAGCCCACCATACTTGTCAGCTTGGCTTGCTTATGGCATCTGGTTAGACCCTGATGCCATTACAGATTGTGGCACGACACAGAGCTCCATAGCCTGCAAAGTGTTTTCTAGTCATCTCTTAAGTATTTCAGAGGTGTTTAGGACATCCTGATATATTCTAACGTAAGCAAGACTTCTTGAAGGCCTGGATCTCCATGGATCTGGTGAAGCCTGTTTTTTATTTTTATTTTATTGTTTATTAAATTTGTATACAACCCATCATCCATAGATGGCAGGTCACGGCATATTTTCAGCTGTTGGCAGAGAAGTCTGCACAGCAGGAATGCGAGTGAGTACATCTTTACTCCTTTTCACTCACAAGCGTCAGTGGCCGTTGTGGAGCTTCATGGGAAGGTCTCTTCTATTAAGGGAAAATTAAGTTGCACAATTCAACAGACATCCATTGTGAACCATGTACTGTAGTTGTCATTGCACTCCACCTTGTTCATGGCTACAGATACATCAGCACCAACCGTTGTGGGTTTGTCAGCCTCATTATACTCTTGAGATTGGGCCTCTGGAAATAATGACCTTTCTTTTTCCGGTCCCCCAAATAAGGACGTGGTGGATTCTTTTTATACTTTTTTAGCTTGAGTCTGAAAGATGGCGGCCAGTGTTTTGTCATGGTCTACTGCATAAAGTGCCATGGATGTCATCCATTTACGATGACTACACTTTTTGCATCTCTGAGACGTGTCACCTTTCTTCGAACAATCTCAATAGCACTTACAGTTGCAAATGGCAAATACCGAAAAGAATCTCCCATGTAAAATGCTGTTTTTAAAAAACACTTCCTGCACTGAGTTTCTTTAGCTGGGCAATTCCTTCTAATATTACAAATATTTCCTCATCCTGTGTATTCACTCTGAAAGAGTGGGCCTTTTACATGTGCAGCAACTGCTTCTAATGTTTCCTGGAGTAGATGTTACTTCCACCAGGTCACTTCCCCAAGTTGTATTTTCTCCCTGTCCTGGGTTTTGATCAACTGGTTGCCTTCCCATCTTTATGGCTTTGTGGCTGCGTTACCTACCCTCATCTTACACTCTGCTTCAATCTCTGAGGTGCTCTTAATCTTTTTTTTGTAAACATATTTTTTATCTCATTTTATAACGTATATAAAACAGAATGTTCATAACATTCATTTTAAAAAACTAAAAGCCCCAAATGTAACCTTTCCATCACCTATATTTGTTGGCTTGGCTTTTGAAGGCTTGTTTCAGATTGGAAAATCCCTTAAACAGAGCAGTTAAATAGCTTGTGTTAGGGCAGTTAGTCTAGTATATCAGCCTTTGCCAACCTGTTGTTCTGCAGCTGCTTTGGACTACAAGTGCTATCCGCCCCATGAAAGACAACTAGAGAGTACCAGGCTGGCAAAGGCTATTGCATAGGATGGCAGCCAGAACTGCAGCTTTCAGTATAAGTTGGGGGTTTTCCGCTAGAGTTGGTCACAAGAAGCTCTTCAACTCATATCTAAACCACATAGTGGCAGGATGTGCAGATGACGTCCTTCCTGTCATAGCTTTAGCTGTTAGCACATTTGAAGGTTAGAGTTGCGTACAGGCGTTACAGTAATTTTCAGATGTCACAAAACCCTTCCCAGCATTGCTTCCCCACCCTAAGGACATACTGTGCCAGTTTGCAAGCTACATAAATAATGGGTTTTGCAATAAATGTCACTATTGCACAATTTGGTGGGTTGAAGGAGGTCGTGATAGTAATAGAATAGTAATTTCAAGTTCAAAATTCACTCCATCAGCAAATACCCAGAAGGTCTTGCTATGTGTCTTTCACAAAATGCAATGAAGGCTGCAACCCAATAGAAAAACTTCTCAGGCCTATTGAACCCAATGAAATTTAGTCACAAGTAAATCCGCTTAGCAACCTTTTCCAACCCAATCCCCTCCAGATATTTTGGCAAATGTCAGTGTGTTAAAAAGACCCGATGGGAACAATAGGTGATAAAGATCCTGGAGGCCATAAAGTGTGTGAAGGAGGTTATGCTGAATTCCCAGCTTATTTATTTATTTATTTATTATATGTATACCCCACCTTTCCTTCCAAAGGAGCCCAGGGCAGCAAACAATAAGCGATAGGACAAAAACATTAAAAACAATTCCAGTGCAGAGGCAGACTGAGAAAGATCTCAACTTAAACGTCTTATTGAAACAGGAAGTTCTTCAGTTGGTGCTGAAACAACTGAGACTGTGTGTGTCTGGTGTTCAAGGGGAGGGAATTCCAAAGGGCAGGTGCCACAACACTAAAGGCTCAATTCCTGCATTGTGTGGAACTGACCTCTTGATAAGGCGGTATCTGCAGAACAGTGATCAATAAGGTATATAAAGGCTGAGATTAAAGAGGCAGAACCAGTGTACCATGCTATGGCCTGCAGCCAAGGCTTATGCCAAATAAAGGAAGAGGAACGCCATGCGGGATGCAAACTCGCTTCGCCCCTGTGCATGTGTGGCTCTATTTTAGTCCAGAGGAAGCAGCCACCTTCGCCTCCCCTTTGAGGGTGTGCTCCTCTGCCCAGCTTCTTGTTCTCCCTGCAGGCCAACCGGAGAAAGCTACTGTTTATCTGGGCAGAAATCTGCTCCATTTCAGTGCCATGGACATGTGATTCCTAAACCTAAACACCCAAGTTATATCCTCAAGAGTGATGCTGAGGATCTGTTGAGAAAAAACAGACACATGCAAGCACATTGGCTCCCAGTACGTTTCCGAGCACGATTCAAAGTGTTGGTGCTGACCTTTAAAGCCCTAAACGGCCTCGGTCCAGTATACCTGAAGGAGCGTCTCCACCCCCATCGTTCTGCCCGGACGCTGAGGTCCAGCGCCGAGGTCCTTCTGGCGGTTCCCTCATTGCAAGAAGCAAAACTACAGGGAACCAGGCAGAGGGCCTTCTCGGTAGTGGCGCCCGCCCTGTGGAACGCCCTCCCATCAGATGTCAAAGCGATAAATAACTATCTGAAATTCAGAAGACATCTTAAGGCAAACTTCAGGGAAGTTTTTAATGTATGATATTTTAGTGTATTTTTGGTTTCTATGGAAGCCGCCCAGGGTGGCTGGGGAAACCCAGCCAGATGGGCGGGGTACAAATAATAAATTATTATTATTATTATTTTCAGAAACTCAGTTACTATGGTTTAAAAATCTGGATGAGATTTTCCCCCCTCACAGGTCCATATAAGTTTAGCACAAACAGTTGGGCCTGGTGAGTATTTAAGGTCCCCAACCCTAATCTGTGGGTTGCCATCTGACTGGATTTTATTCTGATCCTGATCTGATTTTAAGATGTACAGTATTTTAATTGATTGCCTGATTTTATACATTTGATGTTAACTGCTCTGAGCCCGGTTTCGGCCAGGGAGGGCGGGGTATAAATAAAAATTATATTATTATTATTATTATTATTATTATTATTATTATTATTATTATTATTATTATTATTAACTTTTGCAAAAAAAGAAGGAAAATATGGACTTTAAAATACATTGCTCATTAAGCTAAGCAGGGAAAGGTTTGTGTGGAACATCACAATATTTACCAACAGCACTGTGCTTCCCTTTCATTGACAGCAATACGCTCCTTCAGTATTTGAGAAATACACCACCAGCATCACTCTGGGCAAAAAAGAAGTGCTCCTACACTTATACGACACTGCAGGTAATCTCACACCCCCCCCCCCCAAGCATGTATCAGCACAACATCAATTATTTCCTGCTGTGGCTGAAAAGAGATCAAGAGAGGGCTGGTGGGAGATGATGAATGGCTGGGGAAACCAACAGGGTTCTCACAGTCACGGCGGCACCATTGAGGATTTCCTTGGTGCAAAGCCTCTGGTGCAAAGCCCACGTTCCAGTGGTCATCCTATGTCAAAATCATGAAGCTCCACACCTTAATGTTTGTGTGGTGCTGGCATGCACCGGATCTGCAATTTTTACTGTGCAGTGTACAAACTTGAATTTTATGGGTTCTGGCAAGACCCTGTGTAATATAATGCAAGTCCATGAGCTCTGTTTTAATTTTTCTGGATCCAGCTTTTACCCAGACCCCACAGAAAGCGAGAATGAACGAGTGGTGCATATGTGTGCTAATAATCTAGGACTGTCACAAACAACTCTGTGCGCCAAGATCTCTGGCCTATGTGTCAAGCTTTATCTCTCCTCACCATCATCTTTGCACCTCTTGCTGCTGTGAGGCCAATGACCTAAAGTGGTGGAGTGGGAGTTGCTGCTGCACACAGAGTCGGCTTCTACTCAACTTATACCCTGATCTACTGGGCCGATTACCTGGGTGGGGCTGCTTGGTGCAGCCTGGGAGGCCCATGCATAGCCTCTAAAGACAAGCAGACAGCCATACAGACCCCATCAAGGTAAAACCCCATGAGCTCTCAGCCTCTCACTGCTAACATTGGCATTTTGTACAGCTCTGTTCTGAGTGTTCAAAGAGTTTTGCTTTTTCTCAGAAAACCTTTCAACAGCCCTGCCAAGTATTTTCATACTTGCAAATGAGAGAACTGAGGCAGAGAAGCAGTGGCTTCCCAAAGGCCACCTAATGAGCTCCACAAAAGGAACTACTGCTGCAGACTGCATGCATAGAAAGGCGGACAGAAGCATTTTTAGTAACACCTAACAAATGACACCCTTAGGGCAGCTTTCGCAGTGTTTGCCAATAGCTGAAAGGAGGATGTCCTGACCAATCTCCTTTCTCCTGAAATGTGAGCCTTCTCCCACTTGGGGTCCACTGGCTGTGGCAGATTGGGCTTGTAGACCAAAACACCTGGAGCACACCAGGTTGGGAAAGGCTGTGCTATGCTATTTACCTCCTACTATAACAGAGTTGTGCAATTTTCAGATTACACGTTTATAATCGTCTGACCTTTGCTTTCCTGCTGACTAAGCTAATACAGCATGGCATGGCAGACATAACTTGGGGCTTAATCAAGGTGGAAATAAAAGCTCTGTGCTATGTGCATATCTGAAAATCAAGGAAGGCAAAGTATTAGTCACAGGAGTGGGGGGGAGCAAGCAAGAAAGTGCTTTGCTTTGCTTGATTTATGTTGCTGGAATTCCCCATACCCACCTCAATTATTATGCAAAAGTCTGGAATGGGGAGGACAAGAAAAGAGGAGAGGCACGAGGGACCTATTTATGCTTTCTGTAGAATTGCCTTGTCTCTTGGTTGACTGCAGGGCAATTTGTGGGTCTTGTGGAGACAGCTACTCACCTGCTCACCTTCGGAGGGTGAGAACTACCTTCAGGCAACCAGGCAAAGGGAACTTCAGAAAAGCTGGTTCTAAGCAGAGGATGTGGAACATTTGGCCTTTCAGGGGATGCTGTACTCCAGATTCCACCATTTCTTATCATTGGGGGTGATGGGACTTGTAGTCTCGTCTCATCTGGAAGCTGAAGCTTCCCCATCCCTCATCTTAAATCCCCAAAGGACTAACACAAGTGTCCATGGGCACCGATGCAATTTTGCCTGTATTTTGTGCATACTGTTGTTCCGCGGAAAGACTCAGCAGTGGACACACCCCCGGCCTGTGGAATTGCAACTTTCAGAGCTTCACAGGAACACCAGGTTATTTACATACCTGGTGAATGTTTTCCCCCTCCCCTCCTTTAACTGCTTTGATTATGATTTCAGTGTCTGGAAATCTTAGGATAGCCTCAACTGATCCAACACAACACACACAGCTTCAATTTCTACAGTAATTTGCCACTGTCGGTGGTTGGCCAACAGAAGTTGTCTTCTGTGTTTGACATCACAGTGATATCACATGTTAAATCATTTAGGGCCGCTGAGGAATAATTACATGAGGCAGTTACCTCCTAGTTTCCCCTACAATCTAGGGCATGGGTCAGCAACCTTTTCCAGCCGTGGGCCGCTCCACTGTCCCTCAGGCCATGTGGTGGGCCGGACTATATTTTTGGAGGAAAATGAATGAATTCCTATGCCCCACAAATAACCCAGAGGTGCATTTTAAATAAAAGGACACATTCTACTCATGTAAAAAACATGCTGATTCCCAGACCGTCCGTGGGCCGGATTGAGAAGGCGATTGGGCCAGATCCGGCCCCTGGGCCTTAGGTTGCCTACGCCTGATCTAGGGACTCTTTGGGCAGCATTTTTAGGTTACCCTAAGGGGGAGCTTAGTAAAGAATACAATTTATTTGTATTTTGACTCCATTCAAGAAAGAGTTTCCTTTTACTCATTCAATTTTTGTGTAGGCTACATCCACCTTAGTCATTGTTACCCCTAGGGAACCCAGGGAACTGTAGTTTTCTGAAGATTACATTGTCTTACAGCTCTGTAACACTCCACCCATTCCCTACAAACAATATTCCCAGGTTATACTTGAGTCAGTTAATCTGGTTTAGGAACACAAGAGAAGCCCTGCCGGGTCAGGCTGATTGCCCATCTAGTCCATCATCCTGTCACCACAGTGACCAACCTGATGCCTCTGGGAAGCCCGCAAGTGGGGCGCGAGAACAACAGGGCTCTCCAACCACCTTCAGTACTAGAGGTAGTATGCAGCCACTGTGACTAGCAGATACCGATTGCCTTACCTGCCATGCATTTGTGTAACCTTAAGTTTGTAAAGCCCCAATTGCTCATTTTCAGGTTTATCTATTTTATTTAAAGTTTTTTATACAGCTTAACTGCAATAGTCCCTAAATGGTTTGGAAAGGTACAATACAATTCAAAAACAAAAATAATGCCTGCAGGAAGAAAATAAAATAAAAATAGGTGGTGCCAGTTCAGTAGGCGAAGATCAGTGGCAAAAGCCACAGGGAGGATTAATTATAGATGCCGCTTCCTGCTTTATGGTATTTCTTACTATCCCTTAGAGAAAGTTAAAAAAAGAGCTATTTACTTCCCCTCTCTTTCAGGGCAGGAGGATTATGATCGCCTACGACCACTTTCATACCAGAGTACCAATGTGGTTTTAATATGCTATGATGTCATGAACCCTACTAGCTTTGATAATGTATTAATTAAGGTAAGAGACCTTTGTTGTAGATGGTTCTGCAGTTAGTTATTTGGCTACTTGCTTTTTTTAAAAAAAATATTATTAAAGATTTCTTAGTTTACAAAAGTATGTGCAATGTCTCTTTTTTCCAGTTGTGGTTTCTATAGATCAATTTCATTTGTTGAGAGACATTAGTGTTACATTAGGAAGACAAGGGGGAAAGAGGGGGAGGGGACAATGGTGAGTGGGGTGGGGTCGGGTGGCAGTGCTTCTATTATTATACTTAGTGTATGTGTGGGGTTTTGCGTCAGCGTCATTTGTGTGGGTTCTTTTACTATTTGCTTGTTATATTTCCTTGGTGGCGAGAGAGGTTGGGAGTGGCCTAGGGTGGCTGTAGTGAATTTGTTTGTATGTGAGATTGGGGTGGATTTAGAGCACCAACTTTATGAGAGAGCGCATTTCACTGTCAAACAGCTCTTATCATCAGAAGGTCCATGCTGATGTTCAGTCAGAATCTCCTTTCTTGTAACTTGAAGCCATTGGTTTGGGCAGATGGGGCTCCTCAACCTGGGAAGGTAGCCCATCTAGAAGCAAAACTCTGATCCTCTGCTGCCTTGTGGGACAGCTTCAGGAGAAGAAAAGGCTAAGGAGTAAGCCCTACACAAATCTGGAGTCCCTAAGGTGGTTGGATGACATCTTGTATGACTCTTTCCTGCAGCCAAGCTGGTGTCAAATATATTGCTCTACTTTCCTTTGGAACACATCAGTGAGGCCAAGAGGGGGATCTTGACATCTGGGCCGCCCAGGACCTCCAGACACATTGCCCAGGCTTGCAACCTGGAGAGGTCGCTTCAGGGCTGCTAGTGCAGTGGTTTGACTTCACCCCCAGACACACACTCCATTGTCTCTTGAGACGGATGAATGCGAACAAAAAATCTGCTGTCTTATTTTACTATTATTTTGATGGCTTTTTTACTAGGTTGTATATTTGTTCCTTACAAATTCTCCTTGAACATCTGCCTTCTCTCTGTGTCTCATGGCTCAGCATCAGAAATGTTTCCATCTCTATTTACAGTTTTGTTTGTCACATCTAGCTGTTTAAACACTTTGATCTCTCTCTGCCAGTGGTCCCATGAGGTGAACCATTTCTGCCGTGGAATCCCCATAGTACTTGTGGGCTGCAAAACAGACCTTCGGAAGGACAAAGAACATCTACGGAAACTCCGCTCAGCTCAGCAGGAGCCAATCACTTATACTCAGGTAAATACAGCTCTGTAAACTAGATTCCAAACCTGTTGGCTATATATATGTGTGTGTGTGTGTGTGAGAGAGAGAGAGAGTGTGTGTTATCTCCTTGGTGTTTACAGCAGTAGAAAATGTAACATTTGCAGCCGGCAAGCACCAAAGAAAAACAGTTCTACAACTAGGCAAATATGCAACAAGCAGACACACAAGCTCCCTGTTTGTTATTAACATAAAAACTCAGTTAAAATAATGCATATTTCTTATTCTGGTTGCTTACCTTCAGCCTGACTCCTTCCTGAAATCCTTTTGTTACTATTACCTTTCAGGGTGAAGAAGCTTGTCGCCGGATGAATGCAGACATTTACCTCGAGTGCTCCGCCAAGTTTCGTGAAAATGTTGAGGATGTTTTTAGAGAAACAGCTAACATTGCACTGAATGCTATCAAAAAGGCAAAGCGTCAGACAAAATCGAGGCCATGTGCCATATTATGATGTTATCTGGTATTTTCAGACAACAGAACACAAAAGACTGTTTCTTCAGTATTTTAAACCCTTCCCCCCTCACCTTTTAAATTGACTGCTCCTGTCTCTTTACTTGGAAATTAATGAGAAAATCAACTTGTTTTCATGCTGTAAGTTCTCCTTCTTGTTACACCTTCTTTTCTGAAGGTTGAGCTTTTAGCTAACTGTGGAACGAGCTCTTCTGTATATAGATTCTGGAAGAAATTTCCAGGGTGTTTCAAATGTACTTGTTGAGGAGCAATTAAGGTAAGGTATGTAGGTCCAACTTCTTGCCATTTTTAAATACACAAGTTCTTGCTTGCTTAAAAAAAAAGAGCAACCAAACAAAAACAAACTAGAAATAATGGGTTGTAGCCATAAAAGTTCTACTCTGCACAGACCTACTGAAACTAATGGACCCAAGTTAGTCATGTGAATTAACTTCAATAGAGCTACTCTGAGCAGGACTAACATTGGCTACAACTCAGTCTCTGCTCTGATAAAACAGCTGTAACATTTGCAGAAGAAAACAGTTCATTTTCTACCCTTTTTGTGGCGGCAACATTAAAGGCACTGTGTTTTTTTCAGCGGCCACAACCCTACCTTGTGGCATATTGGAAACCCTTCAGAAGAAGCTGTAGCAAGATTCCAGCTATCAAAGAACCTATGTGGCTAAGTAACAGATTATTCAGGTCCAATGAATGCATTAGGACAGGTATGGAGATCCCGTGGCTCACCCCATAGGATACTCTTGCAATCCACCTTCTGTAAACCATAAATACTGATTTTTGAAATTGCTTTTGTTTATTTCACTCTACCTCAAATTTTGCCCTTCTAAATATACAGCGCTGCCTTAAGTTGAAAGCCAATTCAGATTCTTCACTCTCCCTTGGTTTCCTTCTTTTTCAAAAACTTTTAACTGGAATATGAAATGGGGTTTTATACAATGTACCAACAAACAGTTGTATTAATCTGAAAGGCTGGTGGTGGTAGGGAGAAGAAACGAGTAAAGCTGTAGCAGGTGCGTTAGTTGATATCCTGGATAAGATTATTGTGCCAGAGGGCAAAAGTCAGCCTCAGTTTATACCGTGTACAGGGAAGAGTTCGTTAAAAGATTTCAGTCAGAAGAATTCAGCTAATTATGTCTAGCAGGCATGAAAGAACAGGGAGTATTTGGGCTTCTTGCAATGGACAATGTTGCTTTTGGAGCAAAGAGTTATCAGAAGCTTCTCAGCAAAAGGCATAGGAAAATATTTTCCTGAATCAGCCTGTTGGTTGAAGGGGTTTCCAGGATTTTGTCTCTTGATGCTGCTTTCACCTGTCATTTCCAGAATGCCAACCCCTAAGTGAAATACTTTTGTCACTGCATCCTATTTTGTTTTCACGGTACCCTCAAACACTCCTGTGGCCATGGCAGATCTCCCACTCCACGCGTGAACATCATTAATACAGAGCTCCTTGAAAACCAAAAGAATTGGAAGGGGCAGGAACATCGGAAGCTGCCTTCAACCAAAGCAGGCCCTGGAGCCATCTGAGCTCAGTACTGTTGACACTGACTGGCAGCAGCTCTCCAGGTTCCAGGCAAGGTTTTTCCCATCCCTATCTGGAGATACCAGGGGTTGACCTAGCAGAGTAGATGGGTCTATATGTGGAGCAGGTAAACTGACTGCTTGCCATGAGCTTCTGAAATTAGGCCCAGTTCCCTACATGTGCGGACCGCTCAAGCCCCTAAATATTTACTATCAGACTGTTCTGTCAATATTCTCCCCTCTCCAACTACTATACACCAGACACAGGTGACGGGCTCCTTAAGCCACCCACCTGGAAAAAGAGCGGCTCTTTGGTAGAGTTGATTCCCTTGGGATGTGGAGGGGGCACCGTCTTGTGGGCCTCCAGAAGTTGTGGACTCCAGCTCCCCTAAGCCCCAGCCAGCATGATCAGTGGTCAGGTCTGATGGAAGCAGTAATAGGCAGAGAGGGTCATAGTTTTGCCACTCCTGCCTTCGAACAGCCACTCAGATAATGGCAGCCATGAAACAGCCATATGGGGGAGAGTAGATTGGGTGCAAGGGCCTCTGTAAACCCACGGGGAGAGTTAACAAACCTGGTCAGTGCCTCTGCTTATGTGGGACTGAACCAAGCCAATATTGCTGGCTCACAGTTCAAAAGATGTCTCCCATTAAAAACTGGCTGTCAACAACAACAGCAACACTGAAAAAAAGAATCCTGAGAAAATGTCCTGGAGGAGGAAGCCTTCAGCTCTGCTACTGACCTGTTTCCTCTCCCCCACCTCCATCTACCTGCCTATTATTTAACCAGTGGCTTCTCATCCTGTCCACCGAGGGTACACTTTGCCCCTACCAACCTATCCACAAGCCCCTAAATGCACGCCAGCAGCTCCTTTGGTCTTTCCCCCTTGCGACTTGCTTTCTTAATCAGACGACCTTCCAAGTTTTCTGTTCTCAATGGTTTGGCACTTTTGCAAAATGACCAAGGAGCCACGCTGTCAGTGTTCACCTCGCAACCCTTTCGCAACACCCAGAGCCAGCGTTAAAATGCATTTTAAACTAAGGATGTATACAGAGCCAGCCCTTGCTGCTCAATGATAAGACGGCGCCCCCTTCCCCATCCCACATATAGAAGCCGAACAGACTCCAGCATTGGCCACCTGAGGCAGCTGCCTCACTCTGCCTCATGGCAGAGCCAGCACTGCATGTATATAGTTTGATGACGTGTCACAAACTGAGACAGGGGAAAGAATTGAGGCAGCTCCTCTTTATTTGCCACCTTTTCTTCTTCCTCCCCCTTTCTCAACAGATCTGAATGCTGAAACATTCATTCAACCTTCATATCAACAACGCTAATGAAAAATTAGGGTATCATCCACTGGATTTCAATCAAGTTTTCTTCCTGTGTCTAGTCTAGCTGGAATAGGTTACAGTGAAGAGTACCCCCCCCCAACACACACACACTGCCCCCAAACAGATGTGCCCACTGAAAACATTTTCAGTTGGTTGCAAGTGAAGAACAGGTGGGGGGGTCTAGCAACAGATTGGCTCCCCCTGCCCTCCAGCCTTCACCAACCTGATGCCCTCTAGCTGTTGTTGGACTACAACTCCCATCAACCACAGCCAGACTGACCAAAGGTCAGGGATAGTGGGAAGTGTGGTCCAAAACATGGGGGGGGGGTAACCAGGCTGCCTTATCAGCTTCCAAGATGGGCTCTGAAAAAAAGCAGTACTCAGCACTTGGCCCCATGAGAGACAACCTTCATGATCCAATACCAGGAACTTTAAAGAGAGTATTTAATCAAAGTTTGCTTTATTCCCGAATAGTTCATCTCTTTTTTGTTCTCTCCTGAGAATCCATCTTCTTCCTAGAATGGATCAACCTCATGGCTATATCCCAGCAAAGGCCAGAGGGGCTTTGGATTAAATTAAATATAAATAGTCCAGTTACCAGCTGGAGAGCGCAAGCACTCGCAAGTCTGATGAGGAAGACTTCACAGTATAGCGCAGGTGGAATTCCCTCCATGGTTCCCTTATTGCAGGGCCACTGGTGAAGCAGGAGGACTGTCTGGAACATGAGTCTAATCACAGCAGAGGAAAAAATGAAACCAGACCTCTAGCATCCAGCATGCACGACTTTCTGTCTTCACAATTTCTTCATTTTGTTCTTCTGAAATTTAGCGTGCACAACTTTCAGGGTGGTGAGGAAGTTTCCAAGGAAGAGCACCAGAAATGTGAGTGCAAGCACAAAAACCTAGATGGGACCAGGAGAAAAATTTTAAAAAATCAAACTCAAACCTATGCACTTGGCAGACGTTATATGAGGACATTCTTGCAGCCCACGGGAAAACCTTTAAGGCTGTCTCAATAAGGATACGGTGAAATAGGCCAGGGATAGCCAACCTGGTGCCTTCCAGAGGTTATGGACTAAAACTCCCATCATCCCTGACCACTGGGCCATGCTGGCTGGGTATGATGGGACTTGTAGTCCACAATACCCGGAGGGCACCAGGTTGGCTACCCCTTAAATAGGTTAACCCTATTAAGAATTAGCTGCCAGCTAAAGCAGCTAAGTGTATTGAGAACTAGCCATTACTAGAATGGCACATACAGCTTCCTTTCTCTACTGCAAGATCACTTGTATGAGTACATAAGAACTTAAGAAGAACCTGCTAGATCAGGCCAACTGCCCATCTAGTCCAGTATCCTGTTCTCTAAGTGGTCAGCCAGATTCCTGTGGGAATCCCTCACATGCAAGACACCAGAGTACCCCCCCCCGCCACCGTGGCTTCAGAATAGGCACTTCCTGCCTCAACCTGCGAAGGCAGAACCGAGCCATGGTGGCTGTTGGCTTTGCACCTTTCACAGTAACACAAGATAAGGTAAAGGTAAAGGGACCCCTGACCATTAGGTCCAGTTGTGGCCGACTCTGGGGTTGCGGTGCTCATCTCGCTTTATTGGCCAAGGGAGCTGGCGTACAGCTTCCGGGTCATGTGGCCAGCAGGACTAAGCCGCTTCTGGCGAACCAGAGCAGCACACAGAAACGCCGTTTACCTTCCCGCCGGAGCGGTACCTATTTATCTACTTGTACATAGACATGCTTTTGAACTGCTACGTTGGCAGAAGCAGGGATGGAGCAACGGGAGCTCAGTCACGGGGATTCGAACCGCCGACCTTCTGATCGGCAAGTCCTAGGCTCTGTGGTTTAACCCACAGCGCCACCCGCATCGAACACAAGATATCCATGGGTAATAAAATGTGGATAGCTACTTTCTCATCTTCTCCATCTGCTACCTTTTCCCAGCTGATATAAGGGGATTCAATCAATGCCCCCCTCCCCGTTTGCCGAGATTTTGATTGGTACTTGAGGGGGAAAACCACTTACTTGCCATTCTTTACATTTCTTATGTCTTGACAGTTCAAAAAGTGTGATAGCATTGTAGAGCTGCCAAAACTTAAGGAAAGGGAGGGAAAGAAGAAAGGAAGACTTGAGAAAGAATCTGCTAACCTTGCAGAAAGCTAAGCAGTTATTCTTAGTGAAGATCCAGAAGCACTAATTTTAGACCTCGTAGATGCCTAAATTGGCATCCGCGAGCACTAGAGGACACTGAAGCAAACAAAGGGCTTGAGGATCATGTTCACGTTAGTTTCCTCTTACACTGGTCAGAATGAAGAACCACGGAGAGCTCTGAGGCAGAACAACAGCTTTGCTTAGACAAGGTTCTGGATTCGGTCTGTGGCAGCTCCACTTACAACAGCCTTCGCCAAATGGGGGCCCTCCAGAGGTCTCTGGCTGGGGCTGGTGGGAGGTGGTTGAAGTGCAAAATGTCTGGAGGTTGGCAAAGGCTGAGGAAGAAGGATCAGCTGATGGGAAAGGCTTTTTGTGCACAAGACTTGGTGTGACTGTCAATCAGAGTAGACGGACGTCTGATTGGATAGGCCCAGTGCAAGGGGGAGGTACTTGCAGTGGAGGACAGTCAAAGACCACTTTGCGTGGGGTTCTGTTCCCCGGCCCCATACGTGTTGGCAGAGTGCATATAAGCGCACCTCGCCACCCCTGTTACGCCCTTTTAGTGACATGTTTTTGGGTCGCTGCCTGTACTTATGTTGGATGTTATTTTTATTTTATAAAATTGATACACTGCTTGATTCTAAAAAACTTAACCGATTACAAAAATAATGAAAAAAAATGAAATTATCAATAAAAACTATTTTAAACATTAGAAACTAAATAAAATCAATAATGAGCTAAAAGCCAGATAAAAACACCTGTCAGCACACCATATATCTGGGTAGGCTTACCTAAATGAAAAGTGTACATAAGGTTGATTTGAATATGTTATTATTGAATACTGAATATTATTGAATAATGAATATTATTGAATAATGAATATTATTGAATATTGTATACCCAATGTATCAGCCGCCTGGGGGGTTTCACTGTTTGTGTTTTGGTGGTTGGTAAAAAAAAATTCTAAACATTTTTTTTTCAAAAAACCTAAATGAAAATGAGTGCAGTGAAAGTGCTTCCCTGGTGTACTGTAAATACCGTATTTTTCGCCCCATAGGACGCACCGGCCCATAGGACGCACCTAGTTTTTTGGGGGGGAAATAAAGGGGGGGGGAATTATTTCCCCCCCAGGTGCGCTGTGCTAATCCCGAAGCTTGGGGCGTGCGGAGTGCAGCGTGCCCCAAGCTTCTGTGTGCCGGCAAGGTCTCCGCTAGCCCTGGGAGAGCTGGGTCTCTGGCAGGTAGATGGAGGTGGGGGATAGCTTCTTGAAGCCTGGAGAGCGAGAGGGGTCGGTGCGCACCGACCCCCCTCGCTCTCCAGGCTTCAGTGAAAGCCTGCATTCGCCCCATAGGACGCACACACACTTCCCCTTCATTTTTGGAGGGGGAAAAGTGCATCTTATAGGGCGAAAAATACGGTAAGCAGGGAGTTCCAAACTGTGGCTGTTGCTACACTAAATATCTATTTTTAAAAAAACCAATGCAGAACAGGTATTGCATAAGCAGTTGTAGCGGAGCCACTTCAGCAGATCGAAGTGGTCAAGTGGGCATCTGGGGAATGCAGCTTCATAGAATGAATGAAGCTGAACAGACAACCTTGCCTACACGGGTTACAATGAACAGCAAACTACCACTCTCTTTGGTTTCTCCTTATCTTCTGGCAACGCACGGGTGAACAAAGCTCTGGTGTCCAACTTACATGCCCAAAGAACAAGAAGGGGAGCAGAAAGGTCAGCCCTCGCCACATCCAAGACTGAAATCCCTCTGGGAAGAAGGAAAAAGCGCAGTCAAGTTATACACCAATGTCTCTCGCATAAAGCACCTACAAATATTGGTGTTTAAATAAGCTGTCACCATCCTGATATTCTCCCGGTGTTTGGACTACAACAGGGCTGTGATGCTGCCGGGGGCCGAGCTGTAGTCCAAGCCATCTGGGGGGGTTGGTGAAGGCCAATTTTAATATAAAGTTTCTTAAGTACTTTGAAGAGGTAGCCTGACCTAAGGAAGCTGAAATTGCTGCTTCCGTTGATGAAAACGAAAGGCTAGCATGACTCTGGAACTGCAAGCACATAGTACAGATTTTTCAGAAGACAGATTATATGAGGGGGAATCTTGTATCTCCCTCTTAGATCTTTTCAGCAGAGAGAGACATAAATCCACTTTGAAAACATTATTTCCAAGTTTAAAGCCTTTTTGCTTATTTCCTCAATGAAAGTGAATCCAAAATCACCATCCAGGCATAAAGGACAACATTGGGTTCATTCTCATGTCAAGCCATTCAAAAAGGCATCCTCTGTGTTCCATCAGCAATTGCAGTTAATTTCTCCGGGGCTGGCAGGTGGGGGAACAGCCTAACAGGTGCCAGCAGGCGCTAGCAACACACTGCACCTTCAAATAAACTGATGTGACGAACAAGAGACACGACTCACCCACTGTGAGATCTAAGTGGTTTCTTTCCCCTAATGCACGGAGTCTGTAAAGGCAGCCACTTTGATAGTAGTATTGTAGAAACTGGACGCAACCTGGAAGAAATAAAAGGAATTGCTTTACTTGGCAGGGTTGCAGGTACCTGTAAAGTGTGGCATGCTCAGGAACACAGAGAGCTGCCTTACACCATCTCACATCCTTGTTCCATCCAGCTCCATACTGTCTTCTTTGACTGGCAGCAGCTCCCCAGGGTTTCGGACAGGGGTCTCTCCCAGATCTAGCTGGAGATGCCAGGAACTGAACCAGGGACTGTCTGTATGCAGAGCAGATACTCTACCCGTGAGCTATGGCCCGTCCCCTTTTAAATGCTCTCCTCCTGCACGTTCCAAATTTGCCACTCTACAATTTGTACACCCCCTAAGAAAACCACATTGCTCCAGCCATCCTTTGTTCAGCACCAATAAAGCACAGCCCCCTTCCTCCTCTAGGCAGGGCAGGGAGAAGCCAGGAGGAGGGAGGGAGGAGCTTTACTTTGCATTTAATTTGAGCTTGTCCTAAAGCAGGAGCCTGCACACTTTTTCAGCAGGGGCTGGTCCACTGTCCCTCAGACCTTGGGGGGAGGCCACCCCCTCAACTCTCCCCTCCCTTCTCCACAGCACCGGACAAGCCCTGGTGGCTGCTTACCTGTGTCTTGCAAGCGGCAGGGGCTGGCGGTGGCAGAGGGATGATGAGCGGCACACGAAAGGGCTCCAGAGGGGCTGCTTAAAATGGCAACCGCTCAAGCGCTGCTGCTGCTGGCACCAACAAAGCCCAGCCCCCTTCCTCCTCTAGGCAGGGCAGGGAGAAGCCAGGAGGAGGGAGGAGGTGCCGCCGCCGTGTGAGGGAGAGGAAAAGAACGGACACGCTGGCGATCCACACAGCGATTCCTGGACCGTCCATGGGCCGGATCCAGAAGGCAATTGGGCCTGATCTGGCCCATGGGCCTTAGTTTGCCCATGTCCTGAAGGCTGTATCCGAGCCATCCACTGGCTTACAATGCCAATAAAATCCCTAAAATGTAACTTCTCTTTCCTGGGACACTGTCAGTGCTTACTGGTGGGAGCTTGCCTAAGGCGGCCAGTTTGTGACCCTTCCCGGTTTCAGTAAAATGCTCACTGCTCTCCCCGCACTGAAATCTGCTGCACAGCTTGCAGCATTCAAAGCATTACTCCAGATAGGGTGCAGACAAGAAAACACTGTGTTTTAATACAGATACTGAAAGCATACTTACTCTGAAAAATTGAAAATGCTAAAAACTGATTGCGGAACATTTGGTACATGAGACCATCTGGCCTGTTTGAGTAGGGAGGGGGAGGAAGACAAAAGAAAACAGAAGTGATGTTTTCAACACACACACACACAGTGCCCTTCTGTACCCCAATATAGGAAATTAAACAAACGCATCCAAGCCAGCCTAATGCAGGGCGGAATTTCCTTCATTCATTTCCACAAAGGCAGAAGGTATCCCATAGCACAGTCTACCCTGGACTGGACTGAAGCAGGCTGCAGGTGTCAGAGGTCGCCTGCATCCCATGTCTTGGGGGGGGGGGAGGGACAGAATACATGGAAAGTTAGCAGAAGAGGGCTAACCCACCCCAGCATCCTGGCTCATTAACTTACTCATTACAGAGTTACTTCAAATGGGAGGATCAGACATGATCCCTCCCAGCAACCTCTGAAGTTCAGTGGTCCACGAAAGGCTGGACAGCATGACATTCAGAAGTCTAAATGCACGTTTTTAATACGGGGACTCATTTATCCTACAACCCTATTATATATTGTGCATTCAAACTATAGCACTCTGCTGATTTCAAACATTTAAGCTATGGAGAAATGGAGAAACTTACCATGTTAACATCACACCAGATAGAAACGTAGAAACGTAATGATGAGATACCCACCAGCCCTTAATCCTGGGAAGAAAAAGAACACCTTTAATGTGTGCACTTTCACACATTAAACCGAGGAAAACGCAGAAGGGAGTGGCTGCCAGATCACAGCTTCCCTGTATGGGACACAGGCTAGCAAACAAACGTGTTGCATATGAACCTATAAGCCCTCTTGAGGTGTACTAGCTTAGCATCAACTTCACTCACAATGGGGAAACGTGGGAATGAGAGCTAGCGCCACACCTCCGTCTCCATTCTGACCGCCTTCCAGGAACGGGAGACTCTCCTGCAGCCATGGAAGTTCCCTGCAGAGTGTGGAACCCGGGAAAAGCAAGGTTCTAAATCATGCAGGAAGGCCCTATGGGCACAGAAGTCTCCCTGTGTCAGACATTCGCCCTCCAACTTGTGGAGGAAAATGGAAACAGAAGCCAGAGGGTTTTGCACAGCCCAGCCAGGCTTCTTGATCTCAGCCCCCTCCCCTTGCATGTTAAGTTTTAGCACAGCTGGAACACCTGAAGAGGGCCAAAGTCGGGGGCAATGCAAGACATTTTGTGGACACCTAAATCTAATGCATAACGTATACAAAATATCTGTTCCCTGACATTTTTCATGCTGTTTGGTATGGTTTTATTAATTATACAGTTTGTAACACAGTTTGGAGTCTATATGCAGTTAACTCGTCCTCTCTGTTCTTACCTTTTTCTGATGTACTTTATCTCGGAAAATAAACATAGGAAGTTTGTAACTAGTGGGCATAATTAAGAGCGCACAAATGGAGTTAAGCTATCAATTCAGACTGTCTTATCCTACCATTTTGTACTGATAAACAGGGCTCCGTTAACTGCTTGGCTGATGGCAGCGGCAACCGTGCACCCCTCATCAAAGCCGTTTCACAGAGGCCGTCCCCCGACACATGTGTGCCGGTGGCAAGTGGGGGCTCCATAAAACTGCTTGGCTGAGGCGAGGGCAGTGGTGTACTCCTAAAACGGGCAAATTAAAGAAGCAGAGGGAGGAACAAGCTGTATCCGCGCCTGTTTCTCCCTCTGCCGGTATGAGCGGCAGACAGAGATGGTGGTTTCACCCAGCAGTATATCGCTGGAGAAGCTGCTGCCGTTCTTGAGCACCTCTGCCTCCAGCAATGGCTGAAGCATGTTTCTCCTTTGGCGCGCTGGGCGCTTGTAGCAGAGGGACTCAGGAGGCAGCAGTTTCACCTGCGATATACCCCTGAGGGAAGCTGTCATCGCGGTCTGCCTTAGGCAATTTATGGATATATCCCCTCAACCTACCTTGAGCCATTGCTGATGAGAATGCTCTCCCTTATTGTCAGTGTGCAGTAATACCAAACTAAGAGGAAGTTGAACACTTCATCCGTCACCCTGCAAGAATATTAAAAAATGGTAAGAGTTTCCAACTTCATTGATCAAGTACACACGCTTCAAAACTCATCAACTAAGGCGAAAGTAAAGAGTAATCTTAGGTAACTAATACTGAGGTTCTGATCTTGTAAATAATCAGCTGCTTTATAAGCTGATGTGGAGGGATGCGGGTGGTGCTGTGGTCTAAACCACAGAGCCTAGGGCTTGCCGATCAGAAGGTCAGTGGTTCGAATCCCCGCAACGGGGTGAGCTCCAGTTGCTCGGTCCCTGCTCCTGCCAACCTAGCAGTTCAAAAGCACGTCAAAGTGCAAGTAGATGAATAGGTACCACTCCGGTGGGAAGGTAAACGGCGTTTCTGTGTGCTGTTCTGGTTCGCCAGAAGCGGCTTAGTCATGCTGGCCACAGGACCCGGAAGCTGTACGCCGGCTCCCTCAGCCAGTAAAGCGAGATGAGCACCACAACCCCAGAGTCGGCCACGACTGGACTTAACAGTCGAGGTACCTTTACCTTTACCTTTAAGCTTATGTGGAAAGATACCAACAAAGGTGCACACATACTCTCGTCAACTCCAATTCTCATACTTGGAAAACCTCAGTCTACTAGAAGCCCAGACTAAGGCATTATGGTTAATTTGAAAAGCTTTATATAGCAACTGTTTTTGTCATGGCCTGTGCCAACCCCCTGCCAAGCAGGAAACACCATCAGAGCACTCCTGACATATGGTTGTCAAGCCTCTGCTTAAAGACCTCCAAAGGAGGAGACTCCACCACACTCCTTGGCAGCAAATTCCACTGTCGAACAGCTCTTACTGTCAGGAAGTTCTTCCTAATGTTTAGGTGGAATCTTCTTTCTTGTAGTTTGGATCCATTGCTCCGTGTCCGCTTCTCTGGAGCAGCAGAAAACAACCTTTCTCCCTCCTCTATGTGACATCCTTTTATATATTTGAACATGGCTATCATATCACCCCTTAACCTCCTCTTCTCCAGGCTAAACATGCCCAGCTCCCTTAGCTGTTCCTCATAAGGCATCGTTTCCAGGCCTTTGACCACTTGGGTTGCCCTCCTCTGGACACGTTCCAGTTTGTCAGTGTCCTTCTTGAACTGTGGTGCCCAGAACTGGACACAGTACTCCAGGTGAGGTCTGACCAGAGCAGAATACAGTGGCACTATTACTTCCCTTGATCTAGATGCTATACTCCTATTGATGCAGCCCAGAATTGCATTGGCTTTTTTAGCTGCCGCGTCTCCTAACAACTCTCAGCAACCTAAACAAACTCACTCCCAGGATTCCCAGACAAAGCCATGCCTGTTTAAAGTGTAGGGTGCTGCTTTGAATTTACAGAGCAGAAAGGGCCCAATTTCACAAATGAAGGGAATCCCCACTGTAAACAATACCCAAGCAAAGAGATGTCACAGTGCTGTTTTCCAATATGGCTGAACCAAATCTGCTCTCTAAAATTGTCCCGCAGTCGCTGTGTTAAGGGTCTTCCCAGGAGTGTGAGGCCCACTTTTGGCACACACCCCTCACCAAGGTTTGAAGGAAGAGGGCAAAGCAGAGCCACGTAGTTTAAGGGACTCCACTTAGGAACTCGCTGACACAAAGCTCCCACGCAGGCAGACAAGTTTGCAAATGCAGCGCTAATTCCATCCGAGGGAAAGGCCTTTGGGCCAGAGGAGATGCACATGATCCAATTTGCAGAGGCGCCTCAGGACTAATTCAGCGAAAGGATTCCATTAGATCTCGATAAATCCAATCAACTGGAAAAGCCATACTGGTGGCGGTGAGCCTCGAAGTCAGCGGAAAGCATCACAACAATGGCCAAGTTTGCACGACGAGGTAGGCAACAACAAACTTTTGACAACCTCACTGTGGGGCAATCAATTTCAAATTGCTTTCTGGGAATATGGGGACCCTCAACATTTTGCCAGGATTTCTGGTAGAACGGGTGGCAAAGCAGCCTTGCAGGAAAAGGCATTTTGACACCACCAATCTTATAGTTAAAGGAAGAAGATGCTTGATAACACATCCATTTACCCACTTGGCAGCTAATTTTAAAGAACTATTTTAGCCCACTCATTCCCCCTGAAGACTGGAAATAGAGGGAGAGTGACATTAAAACAGCACCTCCTGTGCACAAGAGGGAGATATTTGTTGACTCAGGGGAACCCCAAGGTAAGAACAACTACAGAAACGCTTTGGAAGAAGAGGAAAAACAATTCTAAGGTAGAAACCACAAAGACAACCCAATGAGAGCCACGCATGGTCAGCAGCCACAACACGCTGAACGACAAGGGGAGGGCGAAAACAGTGGGAAACCAGACAGGATGGGAAAGGGAGAGTGCTGGAGGACACAGCAGGCTGACTGGGCAATCCTAGGCATGTCTGCTCAGAACTTAAGTCCCAGCGAGTTCAATGGGGCTTATACTCAGGTTAAAAGGGTGCAGAACTGTAGCCTTACAAGCTCTCTACAGAAGTAATCCACACTGTGATGTTCTGTTGCAGGTCTCAGCACAACGTTTCCCTGGTATCTATCTACGCTTGCTGGAAAACAGTTCTCTAAGCTCCCAGGCAAACACCTTTCTCTGATCCTTTTAACTGGAGAGGCTGTCAGGGATTGAACCTGTGACCTTCCACAGGCTCTACCACGGAGCTATGGCCGTCCCCCTTACGAGCAGCGGGCAGCTCCTAGATCTCACAAGCCCGACCAGTGTCACATATGAACCCAGTGTGCACCTAGAACATTTGCAAAGTATTACAGGGGAAGTGTCTCTCCAGCGACAGAGAACTTTTGTGTATGTAGGGAGAAAATCTGCAGCAGGACTGGATTAACTTGCAGAAGCAGCAGTCAACAAATGATGCTTTTTGTTCACATTGAGTGGAGTCCAGATTTGCTTGCAAGCAGAGCCACTTCAAATCCACTTCATGGTAAAAAAGGATAATGTTGCTCAGCAAACAAAGATGAAGTCTTACCGGTAATGAAGAACGAATCGGCAAGCTACTGCTCCAAGGAATAAGATTATTGTCAAGTACAGTTTGAATTTTTCATACTCGTCTTTGTAGGCAAACCTGGAGCAAAAGGATTAAATCAGGGAATAATAATAGTAATAATTTTATTATTTATACCCCACCTGTCTGGCCTGCTTCCCCAGCCATTCTGGGCGGCTTCCGACACATATAAAAACATAGTAAAACATCAAGCACTAAAAACTTCCTAATGCAGGACTGCCTTCAGATTTCTTCTGAAAGTTGTATAGCTACTTATCTCCTTGACACCTGAAGGCATTCCACAGGGCGGGTGCCACTGTCGAGAAGGCCCTCTGCCTGGTTCCCTGTAACTTCACTTCTCACAGTGAGGAAAATGCCAGAAGGCCCTCAGAACTGGAGCTCAGTGTCCGGGTTGATCAATGGGAGTGGAGACGCTCCTTCACGTATACTGGGCCAAGGCCATTGATCTGGTTCACACATAATGCTAAACCGTGAATTATGAAGTGATGTTTTCTAATAGCACGGCTTAACATTATATTCAAACTCTACCCAGCAATTTAACTGTGGTTGCTAACAAGCCACAATTTAGTGCTACAGTTTGTTGTTGGCTTACAAATCTTGGTTTGCTTTCAATAGGGCTGAGCACTGAAATGATATCAGGAGTAATGTATATTTGATAACTAAGATTCAAGCTTTAAGGTGTTTTAGGGTAAGATAAGGTTAAAATAATTAAGGTAATGTGAATAATAGAATATGGGGAAAGATGGAAAGGATTGGTTGAGTTAATTATTAGAATAAACTAGGTTAGGATAAATTTTTTAACAAAAATTGAGAAAGATGGAAAGAATTTGCTGAAATAACTAATTAAACTAGGATACAAAAGGGAGGTGTGAGGAAGTCAATGAAACAAGCAAATGGAAGTTTTAGATATGTAATCTGGGATTTGTGTTGTTTTCTTTTTTCTTTTTATCTTTTTGCTGTATTGTTGTATTGTTTTTTGTGTTTTTGCCTTTTCCCCCCTTGTCTATTACAGTGTTGCTTTTTAATGTTTTTTTTCTTCTTCTTACAATTCTGAAAATGACTATTAAATATTATTTTTAAATAAATAAATAAATAAATAAATAAGGCTGGGCACTGCATGAGAACTCTTCTCCCCTTCTTAACCATGGTTTATTTGCCTACCTGGCACCAGATTCTCACCAGTTTACAAACGCAGGAGGCAACAGCAGCTGAGGGGAAACCATGGTTTGTTTGATCAACTATGGGACAACTTATGGCTTCACCAAACTAGTGCTTAAACCAATCAAGCCAGAGCTTGAATCTTTGGCGGGGGGCACCATTTTCTGTCACTAGTCAGGGGCTGGATTCAATGTGTGCTGAATTTTGGCTGCAAAGGAAGAATCGAGAGCATGCTCCTGGTTCTTCCTTTGAAGCTGCAACTTGAAATTTTCCACAAGCAACATCACACAACAGATACAGGAAATAAGAGGGTGGCTTGCCCCAAATGGATGATTGGTCTAGTCAGGCCTGCAGGCCAGAGCTCCCCGACCAGGAGGAGCAAAGCAGTTGTGAGCTCCTATCTGGGAGCCCAAACGCATTTACAGGGTCTTGCTGAGCCATAGGGCAACATTCATTTTGTTATGCACTTGTGATGCTCCTGATGGCATTGGGCCAGTTATGCGTTCAATACTCTCTGCACCTGCAAAGGCTTTGAGGCAGATTTACTGCTTCATTTCCACCCACGTCCATGTCCTGAAGTTTCCTGTTGAAATCCTGTAACTTTTTACACCACAAATGTTCTGAGGATTTTGTTGTTGTTGCACTATAGCTCAAGAGCCCCCCAGCCCAGCAAGACAGCAGGAGCATTGGGGAAAGACTGCAGGGTGGTAAGTGGATGGCCCAGTATAAACGCACCACTCAAACACTGTCACTGCGTGGTGTGACACGTGGCAGAATAAAGCGGCAAAACAAAACAGAAAGCCAGTCTGGAGGAGCCCTTAATTTGGCTCACCGTGTCACGCAAAGCAGCTCAGAGAGTCATAGAAGACAAACAACTTACTTGGCCTGATTGCTTAGAAGAGTGACATTCACGTTCCCCAGCACGAGATTTAAGTACAAACTGCAAGGAAAAGGGCAAAACACATCAGGCCTTCACAGGGGTAACTCTTTTTTCATTTGTTGGTTGTCGTTTCAGCCCCAGATCACCCATTTCAGCTGCATTTGTAGCGAGGCATGAGCTGAACGAAAGACTCCACCAGAATCTTATCGCCAGATGTTCAGATGACAGCTTCCTCTGCTTTTGCCACAACGTGCAGAGGTCACAAATCCCTCTTCGTGCGACCTTCTCAAACTGTAGTCAGCACAAGCTCAGAAGCAACCCTATACACTTACCTGGATGTAAGCCCCACTGAACCCAATGGGGCTTACTTCCAAGTAGACGTTTATAAATGTCACTGTCCATCGGTTAGCCTAACAGACTTAACTCTGCAATCCTGATTCAAAATTCTGTCACTTCTGGGGGTCCTTTGTGTAAATAACAGGTAAGCAGCTCTTGACCTCAATTAAGTCTGTTTTACTGCTGCTTCTGCTGGGGCTGATGTGCTGGCCTTATGATTTCATTACCGTTGAATTTTGTTTTATTATCTTTCTTAGAGGTGGCTAACCTGCAGCCATTCAGATGTGGCCGGATTACAATTCATGTTGCACAGATATCATGTTACGCAGTGGCATTCGTTTTGCATGCTGTGAGTGGCCCTGTGGCCCTTTTGGCAAAAGGCAGTATATAAATTTAATAACTAAAACAGACAAATCTCTGCAGTCCTGGCCCAGATTTAAATTTCTCCTCTGCTCAGGGCAGGGGGAATAAAAGGCTCCCCCTCCTCTCTGTCACTGGACCTTTCTCCTCCTCTGCTAATAATAGATTCCCAGGATTGTTCTCCAGAGGCATCACCTCACCAAGATTAACGCTGGAAACTATGTGCGTGAATGTGACACACGGCCGGCATTCAGCTTCTGAGCCAGGCATTCCCAGGCAAACGTTTCACTCTGTGCCAAGAGGCTGGCAGGCCGGCCCCTGAGAGCGTGCAGAGTGGATTCCCACAAGAGGAGTCACATGCTTCCATCTCTTTAAGAAAAGCATGTCTCTTTGTGTCCTTAAGAGATCAGGCTTCACACAAGAGGGCATGTCGGTTTTACGGAAGCACCTACCCGTTCTTCTTTGGCAAATAGGCTTCCATGTCGAAGAAAACATTTTGCCGCTCTTTGATCTGGCTACCGATTTGTTGTATGAGCTCCGCTTCTTCCAGGCTGCAGTCACGCTTGCATCTGCAAAGTTGCGGGGGCAGAGAAGATGAACACAAATGCAGATAGTTGAAAACAGATGACCCAGGAGCCAGAGAGCTGAAAAACTGGCCCCTTCCCCTCTTGGGTGTGAAGAGCAGCAGAGGGGGCCTCCCGGTAGCCCCACTGCCCTCAGGGGGCTCGGGGGGAGGAACGCTATGGATGGCATTCTCTGTGTCAGCCCCCAAATTGTGGAGCACCCTCCACACAGCAGTGCATTATCCCCAACACCCCAAGGAACCCTCACTATGCGGGTTTCATAGGACTCTGAAGATGCACCCCTTAACCCTGGCCATTCAAAGTGTTGGTGCTGACCTTTAAAGCCCTAAACGGCCTCGGTCCAGTATACCTGAAGGAGCATCTCCACCTCCATCGTTCAGCCCGGACACTGAGGTCCAGCGCTAAGGGCTTTCTGGCGGTTCCCTCGCTGCAAGAAGCCAAGTTACAGGGAACCAGGCAGAGGGCCTTCTTGGTAGTGGCACCTGCCCTGTGGAATGCCCTCCCACCAGATGTCAAAGAGAACAACTACCAGACTTTTAGAAGACATCTGAAGGCAGCCCTGTTTAGGGAAGCTTTTAATGTTTGATGCATTACTGTATTTTAATATTTTTTTGGAAGCCCCCCAGAGTGGCTGGAGAAGCCCAGCCAGATGGGCGGGGTATAAATAAATTGTTGTTGTTGTTGTTAATTTTTAATGCATTTATATTCCACCTTTCCTCCAAGGAGGTCAAGGCAGTGTACACAACTCTCCCCCACCTCAATCGAGCCCCACAACAACCCTGTGAGCTAGGTTAGGTTGAGGGTTGGTGACTGGCCCAAGGTTACTGGCAGCTTCGTGTCCGAGCGGGAACTGGAGTTTGGGTCTCCCAGGCCCTAATCCGGCACTCTAACCCAGCCTTCCTCAACCTGGGGTTCCCTGGGTGTTGTGGGACTACAGCTCCCATCGTCCCTGAGCACTAGGCCCTGCTAGCTAGAGAGATGGTGGGAGTTGTAGTTCGACAACATCAGGGGATGCAACATTGAAAAAGTGTGCTCTAAACATGACACCACCCTGGCCCTGGACATCTGGGATGAATGTTTTTAGGGCCCAATCCTATTTTTGAGATTGTAATTGATTTTAAACTGTTTTTGATGTTGTACTAAAAATGGCCTGGGACCTGGGGCAGGGGGGCAGATAATAAAGTCAAACAACAACAACAACAGCCCACTGGTCAGTTGCCTGACACCACAGTAACACTGGCCAGGGACGGGTGGATTCTTGCGTCCACCTGGCAAAGCAGCAGGTCAGGCAGCTACCAGTTCAAGCAGAGAATCGTACAGGTGACCAAGTGCTGTGCTTTGCCATTACCTTTGGAAGCTGTTCTGCAAGTCTTTCAGCCCCCGCTTCTGCTTCTGTATGGAGCTGCTGCAGGTGGCCTGCAAGTTGTTCAGTTCCTCTAGCTTCTGTCTGTAGACTTTGTGAGTTTCCTACAACAGATAAGCAAAAAGGATGCATTAAGTGGCAGGAAATTAAAATGGGACAATCCGCAAACAGAACACCCACATGTTCAGGTTATGTAGTTTCTTCCACAGGAAGGGGAAAGTTCCACATTAAATCGCCTGGAAAGGCCTCAGAAAGTGCCATGCGCTAAGACCATTGAGTGTACTGTCCCTACACTGACATTATTGGCTCCAAGGCCTGTGATTTTCTGCTTGCAAAGCAGTGCTGTACCTGTGAATGATGACCCTCCCAGGCACGCAACACAACGCAGAGCTAACTTTAGCGCTGACCACATGCATATTTCAGTGGGTAACGTCACTTAATGTATCTTATTTATTTAATATTAACCTGCCTTGTAGGACCAAGCATCCATAAGAAGCATTATGAATTAAAGTGTTAAAGCAGTGTTAAAAACAAAGACAAAACAGTGCACTCCACCCCACTTTTTAAAAAAACAATAAATTTAGAAACAGAGCTAGCCGCAAAGAACCCTAAAGCAGCTTAATGGCGGAGGGGAGGGGCACTGTAGAGTTCATTTAAAGTGTTTACATCCTGCCCTCTCCCTCTCCTGAGCCCAAAAAGCTGTCCCAGGACAACTCACAAACAATGGAGCAGCACAATCAAATCCAAAAGCAGCAGCAGTGGCAGGACAGAAGCACAAAGTTGAAGATTAAAATTTCGCATTTAAAGGATCGGGGAAAATAAGGTCAAAATGTCATCCAGGTCAGCCAACCTGGGGAAAGCCACACACAAAGAGGAATTCTGTCTCTATTTTTGTGCAGCTGGAAAGCTCCCCAGAGGAGCTCATAGGATGAGGCAGAACTCACCTAATGGAGGGGTGGGATCTGGGCTGCCTCACCTGACAGCTGCTGCCCAGGCTGCCGCTCCATTGAAAAGCCTGGGCCCATGTCAGCTCTGTGATGGAGGGCAGCGTCTGAATGACAGCTATCATTAATTACCCACCCTACACCCTCAGATCCCAGTTAAAACGCAACCTCAAAAGCAGGTTAAAACAACCTGCAATCACAAAAATAAGGTGGGTACTGGAAATATACAGCTCAGGTGACAAAAGCCACAGTAGAGAGGTGTGTCTTCATTCCTCACTTAAACGCTCTATAATGAAGATGTGAGGTGCACCTCTGTGGGGGCCGCCACAGAAAAGGCCCTCTCCTGCCCGCCCCCGATTCAGAGAGAGGTGGAGCAACCAAGAGGGTCCCCTGCCATTAATCTGAACACCTGAGTGGGACTGAAAGAGGGTGGCCTTTCAGATATGCTACACAAATTTAATTAAAAATAATTCAGCATAATCAGATGCGTTCATGCGCCAACTACCCCCCAGAGACGCTGCCCTTCGTAATTGTTTGTAGCTACAGCTGTAGTTTGATGGCAACGGCCAACACAAAGGCCAGTGCAAGCCTTGAGCCCGTTCCTCCATCAAAGTGGATTTTGAGCGGCTACTGTAGATGAATATGGATTATGGAAGACGGCCACGCTTTCCCAAAATGCCAAATAGGACACAAATGTCCTCCTCAGCCGCCACCCCTCAAAAATCCCCAGAAAGCCCCCGTGGATCCACTCTAAGCCGCTTTCCCCCTTTGCTCGGCCAGCACCTCTGACCCCATTCCAACTTAGCCCTAATCCCACACGGCACCCACCATCTGTTCCTTTGGAGCAGCTGGTGAAGAAGCCCCTCCAGGACAACTTCGCTCCAAGAGGCCATGACCACATGAATAAATGAATAAATAAATAGCTAAATGAATAGGAAGACATGTCCAATGACTTTAGGAGACTTTTTTTTTTAATGCCCCCTATTCAATGCTCATTGAAAAAGCTTCTCCACGTGAAGCAGGGATGGGGAACATGCAGCTGCCCAGATGTTCTTGGATTCCCATCAGCCTCAATCAGTGGGAGCTGGAGTCCAGCAATCTCCAGAGGGCCTCAGGCTCCCCATCTCTGCTTCAAAAGTACCTTAGATCTTTGGGAAGTGGGTGTGCAAGCAAAAGGAATTGTGCCATCCCGTTACACCAGCATCCCCAATACGCCTCATGCAAGGAGGCAGTGTGGCAGTTGGAGGGCTCGACCAGGACGTGGGAGGCCAGGATTTGAATCCCCACTTGGCTGTGAATAGGCTTTCAACACTGTAGTGTATCACCAGTCCAACATCGTGGTTTGGCAATATACTGCAATGTTGAAACAAGTTGCATTGGCCCCAGCCTGTAAGGTGCCAGGGGACGCTTTCACCCCTGTGCCTCGCAGGCCAAGGCCAATGCAGTTGGACCCGGCCCGCTGCTCAGCTGGGGGTTAGGAAGGCTCCTGCCCCCACCCAGCTAAGCAAGCCCACCGACTCCCCAAGACGGAGGGTGCCCCGCAATGGAGCCTGACAGGCTCCGTCTGCCTTCTTCGGCATATAGTCCAAAAACAGCTGGAGTCCCAAGCTTGGGAAACACTGAACTAGATGGAGAGGAATGTAGAAAGCCACCTTGTTATATAGAGTCAGATCACTTGCTCATCTAGCTCAGTGCCGCCTACACAGACTGGCAGCAGCTCCCCAGAATTCCACACTGGGGACATTCCCAGTCCTACCTGGAGAACTGAACCTGGGGCCTTCCGAATGAAAGACAATCGATAACCCTGCAGATCTCCTTCTTATCACTCCCTGGGAAAGGGGTGGCCAGGGTCGTGAAGCACTTCCAACACAGACAGGACCCCAATGAAGGGCCTAGTCAAGAGGCAAAGCACCTGCTGTGGGTGCAGAAGGTCTCAAGCCCAATCGCCAGAACCTCCTGGTGGGGTTGGGAAGATCCTGCCTAAAAGTGTGCAGTGCCACTGCTGCCAGTCAGTGCACGCAACACTGGGCTAAATGGGCCAATGATGAGCCTGACTCTTATTTCCTCAAAACGGGCCCTACCTCTCAGCAAAATCCCACTAAAAACAACCAGAGGGGCGTAATAAAGAACAGAATGCCACCCCCTTGCCCAGCACCCAGTTCAACAGAACAGGAAATGAAATTAGGAAGGCACAAGCCAGTTACTTAATAAAAGGCCTATTAAACATTAACGAAAACCCTTTCTCCTTTTACTTTTGCAGACAGCACTTTTGATGCTTGCAGTTGCAATAAAACCAACTTGCTGATAAAAAAAGGGGGGGGCATGGTGGAGAGACCATTTCAAGTAATCTGAACCCAGATCCAGTTCAGCTGCTTAACCAAGACTGAACTCCTTCACCAGACAAAGTGGATCAGTTGAACAGATCAAATCCACACCAGCACCCCTTGAAACGAAACAAAATGAAGGTTTGATTGCAAAGTTTTATTTGCATGTTATTGAAAGGTCAAGCACTCGAGAGCGGCTGTTCTCATTGAGGTGGATAAATGACTGGGGGCGACGCTGGGGAAGGCGTCATCTTCCAAAGGGCAGGCTCATTCCAAGGGTTTAGCTGCAAGGCAACGTGGAATTTCCTGCAGACGCTGTAACTCTGCATGCCAAAGACGGGCACCCTTGCTTACGCAGCAGATTTGGAGGCACAGAAGAAGGCACTGCCAGGGCCAGGGCTTAGGGGGGGGGCCTTGCCAATATTGGGAGCCCCTGCCCACCAACCTAAAACTCCAGCAGTGCTAAGTTGAGCTCTGGCACAAGGAGGGACATTTCAAAATGGGGGGTGGTGCACACAGCCGGGCACACGCTGTAGGGGGACTCATCACCTGGCGTCCACCGAGGGTGTCTGCAGTTGGCTGCTGGTGCCAGCCCTGCTCCCGAGTAAAACTGAGCGAGTGACAAGAGAAGACCAGCATTTGTGGCATGTATTGCGTTGAGAGTTATACTCAGGGGTCGGCAAGGCTTACCAGGCATGGGCCTGATCACTCCCGCAGAGATTCTCAGTGGGCCGGGCCGGTGCAGCGTGGCACCAAAAATTGCATCTGTGCATGTCCGCGGTGCCGGAAATCGCGCCTGCGCAGAAGCAATTTTCAGTGTCTCGGCATGCGCTAGACATGATTTCCGGCACCGCGGACATGTGCAGATGTGATTTCCAGCATTTGCAGAAGCGATTTCTGGAGCCGCTTAAGCGGCACAGCACGGTGTGGGGACTTGCTGAGCGGGCGGGTGGTTCAGGGGTGGTTCATGGGCCAGTTAAACGACCCTCCGTAGCCGCTTCCGGCCCATAGGCCTTAGGTTGCCAACCTCTGGTTATACTCCTGTCTGCTCAGCATCAACTCCCTCCTAGAATTCTGTCTCATTGTACTAGTTTTCAGCCCTGTGATGCGGAAATGCCTTGGCTAGAAATTGCCGAATACAGTGGTACCTCGGATTACAGACACTTCAGATTACAGACTCTGCTAACCCAGAAATAGTACCTCGAGTTAAGAACTTTGCTTCAGGATGAGAACAGAAATCTCACGGCAGCAGCAGTGGGAGGCCCCATTAGCCAAAGCGGTACTTCAGGTTAAGAACAGTTTCAGGTTAAGAATGGACCTCCGGAGCAAATTAAGTTATTAACCCAAGGTACCACTGTACTGGCCCCGTGCATAGGACTATCGCTGCACTCTTAGTATGCACAAGTCTGGTCTGTTGCCCTGGCTGAAAAGTTAATTTGTCACAGCCAGAGGCAAATCAAACACTTTGTCTTTTTATGCAGTATGGCTACCACTTATTTCCCTTATGTGCCACAAAGACCAAACGAAAAGGCCAGCTCAAACGCATGGAAACTTGTGGAGAGATCTACTGGAATAAGGACTCAAATTATCACTGTCTGTCTTTCACAGGTCTATGAAGATACCAGGCGATCTATTGCAATTCTCTTGACAGAAGGAACTACCAGCTGCTTTTGTCTTGGTTTGCAGTTTATGTTTATTTGTTGTTACATAGGTTTGTTACAAGCTGTGATAATAAAATAAAAACAAAAATAGGGAAAGTCTTCCCTAGCATGGAAATTCTAGAAAATTTCCCAAATGGGATATTTGTTTTATGCCAGCCTCCCATGGAAGCCATGTTGTGTCTGGCGCCCACAGCACTCTCTCAAAATTTGAGATGTGCCCACTGGTTGAAAAGGGTTTGTGACCCCCAACATATGTTCTTAAATATCCAGAGAAAGACTCTATACAGCAGCTCAAAATTCTCTTCTAAGTGCTGCTTTACTTATTTATATTCACTAATAATAATATTAATAATAATAATAATAATAATAATAAACATTATTTGGAAGTCAGGACATTAGCAGGCCAAAGTATGTTGCAGAAGTAAGACCCCTCCCCATATTAATAATTTAAAACACTTCATTATCTATAGCAATAAAAATAGAACTATATGTGGCCATATGCATTTTTTTTTTTACTGAAAGAGTCCATAAATATTCTTTTTAAAAAACAGAAATGAAGGGAAACGTTGAAATTAAAACAAAAACATGACATTTTCAAAAATAGAGTGTCTCATTCTTTTCAGTAAAGGACCCCTGCTTGTGGATGACTCTGGGGTTGTGGCGCTCATCTCACTTTACGTGGCCAGCATGACTAAGCTGCTTCTGGCGAACCAGAGCAGCACACGGAAACACTGTTTACCTTCCCGCCGGAGTGGTACCTATTTATCTACTTGCACTTTGACGTGCTTTCGAACTGCTAGGTTGGCAGGAGCTGGAACCGAGCAACGGGAGCTCACCCCGTCGTGGGGATTGAAACCGCTGACCTTCCGATTAGCAAGCCCTAGGTTCTGTGGTTCAGACCACAGCGCCACTCGCATCCCATTCTTTTCGGTACTACAGGGCTAACAGGAAGAATCTTCCTGGTTTAGAATCTTTAACTAAATTAAATCCCTGTTAATGGTTTTAGAACTCTGGGAAATGATTGAAAATCCTGTTTTCAATCAGATAGACAGGAAGGTAAGGAGGACGATAAAATTCAAGAGTCAGGAAAAAGGGAGACATAGGGGAGAAAGGTTGTCAGTTTGTATCTGAAAGTAATTAGGTATTTTTGACGCCCACATCAGTGAGCGTCAAAAGAGTTCCGTGCGCAAGCCAATCAGTGCAGTCATTTTTTGCCACACCTACAGGGCACTCATATGCCCACATCCACCACCTGTCTTACATAACTACCCTGGGCTCCTTCAAGAGGAAAGGCAGGATACAAATTCAAGAAATAAAAGCAAGTACTCAGGGCACCATGGAGGAAGAGGGAAAATCACGGGGCTGTTCACCAGCCCTAAAGAACTAAGCTTGTTCTCCTATTGTCCACCAGGCAAGGGACTGTTTACACAAGTTAAGTCCAAAGCAGTTATCTTTAAAACCCTTGGCAGAGTAGGGCCACCTATCTCTGCATGAGCCTGTCCACACCAAAGGCTAAGCCATGGTTTGTTTAGCCTCAATATGGTTTGTTCAAACAGGTACACCCAGGCCAGTGAACCAACCATGGCTTGATTTCTGCCAACAAACTGTTATGTGAAACCATAGTTAGCTGTTGGCTTACAAACCACAGCTTGCCTTAACTATGGTTTGGCATTGTGGAAGAACCCAACAGTCTTGCTTTGCCATGGTTTCATTGCCCACCCGCAATTTAGATGCTCGCCAACGACAGAGACACACAGCAAGAGAAGCCAGAAAAGAAACCAAGCCTTTGTTGGTTTCAACATAGCCACCAAGGGCACTCAAAATGCAGTGGGAGGCAACACGTCCAGCTTAGTGGTGGCCCCTCTGTTTATGAAACACTGTCCTCCAGGGAGGCTTACATTGATATCCTTTGGACACCTAGCAAAGCCCTTTTTATTTTCTCAGAGTCTTGATTGCAAATTTCAGTCCAATCATGGACTTATCCTGATATTTTGATCTGCTGCTTTGTATTTGTGGTGCTTTTATTTATTTACTTTCCTACATTTCAATCCTTTCTTCCTGCACGGAACCCAGTGGATCCATGTGCTTCTCAGATGGTCCCCCATCCAGGAACTGACCAGATCCAGACCTGATTAGCTCCAGCAAGGCAGCAGCCTCATGTGCCTTCTGACTGTATCTCTCCCTTTAGTCTGCTATATAAGCCACCCTGGTTAAGTTCTGTTTCAAGGACAGGGTTATAAATAGATTCTACTTACAAGGTACAAGTAAAATTCCTGCGTCAGCATAACTCAAAGCCCACTATCACAAGGATCTTACAACTTGTATAAAACACAATGACATGGATTTGCTTTGATTTTTCAACAATTTATGTTGCTTCTACTTACTGGGGGTAAGGGGCGCAGAGCTCAACACCACCACCCACCCACCCACCCACAAAGAGGGGCACCCTGTGACTCACACACAAAATCACCTGAGTGGGTTTCACTTCACAAGCACAAAACCTTGGCAGGGCAGAAGAAACGTGATCAGTGGCCTCAAAAGAAAGTTCCCTGTCAGATGGAGGTGGGGCACAAGGCCGAAATTGATCCACAAGAGAAATAACTGGCAAAGGGCAACAGCAGCTGAGCAGCTTTGCCAGGAGCCTGCTAATGTTTAAGGTGCCTAACTGCGTGGCTCTGCTCTCCTGGGTCCCGGAGCTGTTTTGAAAAACAAGCATGTTCCGATGCAGGAAGAGGCAAAACAGATCCAGTGTAGCTAAGAGTCATGGGATACATCATGTGCCCTGCTTGGAACCACAATAAGCATGAGTGCATGTGCTGCGATTTTGCAGAAGGATGTAAAGCCATAGAATCCGACCAGTTCTTATCTGGGACACCCAAGATGCAGGGACAGATGAAAGAAAGGACTTCATAATGTGGTGCTTAGTGAAATGATGGAATTCGCTTCCACAAAAGGCAGGGATGGCCACCAACTTAAAGGTAAAGGAACCCCTGACCATTAGGTCCAGTCGTGGCCGACTCTGGGGTTGTGGCTCTCATCTCGCTTTACTGGCAGAGGGAGCTGGCGTACAGCTTCCAGGTCATGTGGCCAGCAGGACTAAGCCGCTTCTGGCAAACCAGAGCAGCGCACGGAAATGCCATTTACCTTCCCGCCAGAGCGGTAACGATTTATCTACTTGCACTTTGACGTGCTTTCGAACTGCTAGGTTGGCAGGAGCAGGGACCGAGCAACGGGAGCTCATCCCATGGCAGGGATTCGAACCGCCGACCTTCTGATCGGCAAGTCCTAGGCTCTGTGGTTTAACCCATAGCGCCACCCACGTCCCTGGCCACCAACTTGGGTGGCTTTAAAAGCAGACTAGACACATTTATAGAGGAGAGGCCTATCAACAGGTGCTTGCCGCAATGGCTATGTTCTAGCTACACCATGACAGGCAGTACAGCCTCTCAGCACCAACTGCTGGATCACAAGCGGGGACAGAGCTGCTGTTCCACTCTGGTCCTCCTTGCTGGTTTCCCACAGGCCTTTGGTTGGCCACTGTGAGGTAAGGAAGCTGGGCCAGATGAGTCATCGGCCTGACCCAGCAGGCTCTTCTTGTGTTCCTAGTCCTTATGATTATGTGCTTCAACCCACACAAGCCAAGAATGATGGGCTTGTAGCCTTCTGGAGGTTCCTGGACCTCCATCACCCCTGGGTCCTGTCTATTGACTGTGCTGATTACAGCTGGTGGGAGATGAGAGGTCAAAAGCATACGGAGGGCACCACCTTGGCCACCCCTGCCCTGCAGCCCTTATGACAGCCTTGCAAACCTGGAGTAACGCTAATGCTGGTTTGAAACTGCAGGTCAGGGGAAAGGGGAGCTGATAGGTCTACAATTGGCTCACAACCAAACCAAAGCATTCAAAATCTGGACAGGGATGTCATAGCGGTGTTTGTCATGCCAACCACTACAGGTTTCCCAAACGTCTGTAATTTATTTATTTGCACTTAACACTAGGTATCTGATAGGCTGTTAGCTTTGACAAACAGAACGCCCTCTCAGGTTCCACCAAGAGCTCCATTCTCAGCCTACTCTTCCAACATCCCGCAAACAGTTATCTTGCAAATGTTAATAAGTAAGGAAATCTGTTACTGGATCACCTCACCCTGTGCCAACCACATCTTCAGTGGGAGCTCAACTGGGCCACCCTCAACACGTCAGTGAGGTCCTCCAGGTTCTTCTCCCTTGCCTGTGGGACTCTCTGCAAGGTACAGCCCTTCTTCCCAGCCTCCTCAAATGCTCTTGCCTGACTGGAATTGCCGCTAAATCTATGACGTTGTTGTTGCCATCTGTTTGTCTCAAGAGGAAACGAAGCCAAACGGTTGTGATAGCAGCACCAAAGTGACTTCTCCAGGGCACAAGCCTGGACAGGCTTTCTAGACAACAAGGACCCCTCCTCAGCCTTGCTGATGTGGTCCAAAGAATAGCAGAGTAATATATTTGGGATGCAGGAGTTGCTGCAAGGTGCGCCATCCAGATTTGTGTAGATTTTACTCCTTCGCCTTGGCTCCTCCCAAAGGCATCCCACAAGGTAGCAGAGGTTGTATATATAAAGGTAACGTTTACATTTCTTGCTCCACTCACGTTTGCCTCTGGCCCAAGGCTGCCCAAGAAGGAATGTGAGTTTGGGGCTTGTTGCTATTGCAATAAGCAATATTCTCCAAACCTGGTAAGGAGGAATATTGAGCGAGACAGAGCTGTTAGAAGGCAGGCTCCCCCCCCCCCCGCCCCGGGCATCCCTGCCAAGTGAAGCAAAGCAGGCAAAAGCAATAAGCCTTTTCTGTGGTGGCACCTGCTCCCTTCCCAGGGGACCTGCCTGGCACCCACTCGGCTTCACTTTTGGTGCCAGGTCTTTTTCTTCTCCCAGATGTTTACATGGTTTTCAAGGCAGTTTCTCAGCACCTGCTGAATCAAACCACCAGCTGGGTTTTACTGTCTATCGTTTTACAGCACGTCCTTGTGCAGTACAGTCATACAGTCACACCTCGGGTTACAGCCGCTTCAGGTTGCGTTTTTTCGGGTTACGCACCGACCAAAACCCGGAAGTACCGGAACAGGTTACTTCAAGGTTTTGGCAGTCGCACATGTGCAGAAGCGCTAAATCACAACCCGCACGTGCGCAGATGCGCCACTGCGGGTTGCAAACGTGCATATACCTGTTGGGAGTCGTTTGACCACTATTTCAGATCCCGGTTTAACCCAAACATACATTATGGGTTTTACTTCTAATTTTTAAAGCCCCTTTGGTGTACAGTGATGGCACTGGCAAGATGCTCTAGAGGTCAGGAAGTACCGTATTTTTCGCTCTATAAGACGCACCAGACCACAAGATGCACCTAGTTTTTGGAGGAGGAAAACAAGAAAAAAAATATTCTGAATCTCAGAAACCAGAACAGCAAGAGGGATCGCTGTGCAGTGAAAGCAGCGATCCCTCTTGCTGTTCTGGCTTCTGGGATAGCTGCGCAGCCTGCATTCACTCCATAAGACGCACACACATTTCCCCTTACTTTTTAGGAGGAGGAAAGTGAGTCTTATAGAGCAAAAAATACAGTAACTCAGTCATGGGTCCTGAAAGGGCTTTCTATACTAATAGAAAAGCTTTAAGACATTTGTAGACCAATTGAATCTTTCCTATGCTATGAGATAGACTCAGACTGCAGAGAAAGAAAAGAGGGAGAGCAATTGTGGGCTGTTTCACCACCACCCACATAGGAGAGCAGGTGCATAATCTGCTGTTGGCACTGGCAACTGCAGCCTCGCAGCAAACCAGCCTCTCCTCCGGCCCCCATTGCCAAGCCCCTCCCTCTCTCACCGCCCAAAGCATTGGCTAAAACAACCTGCACAACTCTGGCACCCTCCAATTCCCACCAGTCCCAGCCAGCATGTCCAGCGGCAAGGGAAGATGGGAGTCGAAGTCCAATGACATCAGTCCCCCCCCCACTGACCTAAAGGAAGCCTTGCAGAAAGGACACAGGAGGAGGATATGGGCTGGCTCCTCTTTCTCCCTCAGATACAAGCCAGTTCCTTGTCCTTAGGAGGATGGATCAGCCCCATCTCCACCTCCTTGGAGAGACAGGCAGACACGGGGGAAGAGGCTCTGTCCCTTCTTGAAACTAAGCATAAATACAGACCTCTGAAATAAAGAATCTTTTCCCCATTTACTCTTCAGCCTCTGCTCCCTGCACTTGAATTTTGGACTGCAAAAACCTTGGAGCAGCCCCTTCTTCGTTTTTTATTTATCTACCCAACAAATTTTATATACCTTACTCGACTTAAGTCCTCTAAGCGATTTGCAAAGAAAAAAAGAGAAAACATTCATTTAAAGAGAGAGAAAGAGGTGCAAAGAAGTTAAAGCGATTAAAAATAATAATAACGTAAAATTGAATCTTCAACTTTAAAGCAATTGTGTAGAATAAAATTAGGCAGCGAAGTATCACATACCACTGACAGTTCCAGAAACAGTCGCCATGAATAATGGCTGTTTAAATCTGTCTCTGTTGCTGCTCAAGAGCATAACCGCTGTGACCCCTCTAGTCCACCTCCTGCCCAATGCAGGCAACGAAGGAGCTAAAGTGTCTCCAACTGGGGCCTGGCCAGCCTCTGCCTGAAGACCCTTCAGCCCCAGGGAGCCCCACCCTCCTCTAAGGAACAATGCCTCCTTGATCAGGGGCCAGCAAACGTTTTCAGCAGGGGCGCAGGTCCACTGCCCCTCAGACCTTGTGGGGGGCTGGACTAATTTTTTTTTTTAATATATAAAATGTTTATTGAGATTTTACACAAAAGAAAAACAGTGTGATAAAAAAAACAAAAAAAAACCAGAGATTCAAAAAGTAGAAAAAGAAGAAAAAAGGGGGAAAAAGATATCTTAAAAAAGAAATAATCCATTTTTCAATATCTTTAGGTTCATTTGCTTATTTCCTTGACCTCCTCACACCTCCCCTTTTTTTATTCCCGTTTACAAAGTCCTTTCAGCAAATCCTTACCCTCTTTCATTTATCTTTACTCTATATTCTTAACCTATTATAACTTAAATTTTAAGGGGGGGAATGAATGAATTTCTATGCCCCACAAATAACCCAGAGATGCGTTTTAAATAAAAGGACACATTCTACTCATGTAAAACACACGCTGATTCCCAGGCCGTCCGTGGGCTGGATTTAGAAGGTGATTGGACCAGATCCGGCCCCTGGGCCTTAGTTTGCCTACCCATGTCCTTGATGAACTGCTCTCACTCTCAAGATGTTTCTCACAATGTTCAAACAAAATCTTCCCTCTTGTAACTTCTGCCTATTAGATCCAATTCTGTCCTCTGGAGCAACAGAGAACGAGACTTTGCCTCCTCCACCCTTCAGTCATCTCTTCTCTGGGCTAAACACCTTTGGCTGGTTTTACCTGCCCTCACAGGACGTGGGTGGTGCTGTGGTCTAAACCACTGAGCCTAGGGTTGCCGATCAGAAGGTTGGCGGTTCAAATCCCCGCGACAGGGTGAGCTCCGGTTGCTCGGTCCCAGCTCCTGCCAGCCTAGCAGTTCGAAAGCACGTCAAAATGCAAGTAGATAAATAGGTACCGCTCTGGTGGGAAGGTAAATAGCATTTCCGTGTGCTGCTCTGGTTCGCCAGAAGTGGCTTAGTCATGCTGGCCACATGACCTGGAAGCTGTCTGTGGACAAACGCCGGCTCCCTTGGCCAGTAAAGCGAGATGAGCGCTGCCACCCCCGAGTCGTCCACGACTGGACTTAATGGTCAGGGGTCCCTTTACCTTTACCTGCCCTCACAGCAGCTGCTTTCCAGGTCAGTGAGCATCTTTGCTGCTCTCCTCTAAACCTGCTCCAGTTTGCCTGCCCCTAAATGGCAACAAGATCCCAAGTACATCGGAAGTTGCCTTCAGTTGCACCAACACTGACTGGCAGCAACTCTCCAGGGACTCAAGCAGGGGACATTCCCAACAATGGGCTGAAATTGGGGCCTTCTGCATGCAGGGAAGATGGTCTATCACTATGGCCCATTTTCCTAGGGGGGAAATTACCGTATTTTTCGCTCTATAACACGCACCCGACCATAACATGCACATAGTTTTTAGAGGAGGAAAAGAAGAAAAAAAATATTCTAAACGAAACAGTGGATGTATGATTTTTGTGGTTCATGCTGTGGCCACAGACATGTGATCTGACAGTGAGTTTGGGGTAGCCCAATGCAAAAATCCTGAGGATCCATGTGGATCCATGCTTTGTAACCACGTTTTTGCACCACTGCGGCCCCAGGCAACAGTGGGTGCGTGATTTTTTTGGTGCAAGTTGTAGCCATGGACATGCTATGTGATGTGATGGTGAATTTGGGGTGACCCAGTGCAAAAATCCTGAGGATCTATGTGGATCCGTGCTTTGTAACCAGGCTCTCTGTCCCTCTCTCCTCCCCACTCAGTGGCTCTTCTCCCACTTTGCTGTTTCAAAGCGAGCCACGGAGGAGGGAAGGAAGGGGAACCATGGATCCTCTGCTCACGACTGCAGCAGATCCCCCCCCCCCCGCCACCCGTAGGCATTCCCTCCATAACACGCACAGACATTTCCCCTTACTTTCTAGGAGGTAAAAAGGGAGTGTTATGGAGCAAAAAATACGGTACTTCTTCCCCTGACTTGGAAGTGGTGGCTGTACCAATGATGTGTAAAATCTCCAGGGGGCGGGGAGGATTGGCAATGGAAAGGCTTCTTCCTCTCCCCCGTGCAAAAATGCTATTCTCTTTCTCTTGGAGCTCCCTAAGGGAAAAAACAAAACAAAACAGAGCATCGCAGAAGAGCAAGGCGGCGCCGCCAGAAAGGAAGGATTGCAGTTTAGTAAAGGAGCTCTGAGATGCGTCAGTAGAGATGGGCTGGGGAGTTACCCCCCTCCCTCCCATTCCTTTGAAAGGTCCCCGGAGGTGCTGGGGCGACCACCCTGGGATTCCCCGCAAAGCTACGACATTGGAAAGGATTCTGGGACGCGAAGGCCCCTTTCCGACCGTGCTGGTGCTGGTGGCTGCTCGAGGCCACCAGCACCCCCCCCGGGCCCCCTAACCTCTTGCTCCTCCGCCCCCGCCAGTTCGCTTAAAGCGCGCAACCCGGAAGCACCGCTCGCTTCCCCGCAGCCACCGGCGCCCCCTCCCCGCCGATCTGGCCCCGAGAACCCCCGGGGCTGGCACTGCAAAGGGCGCCCTTCCCAGGGGGAACCCCGGAACCCCGCGGGCTCCCCGAGCAGGCGAAAGAAGCGCATCCCTCGCGCAGCAAGAACATCCTACGAAAAACCTCTGCACCCAGACCGCGCAGAAGGAGCCTATTTGAATGACAGCACGGCAGGCGCGCCGAACCCGGGCCGGCTCCCTTCCGCCACCCGGCATTGGCTTGCATTGGCCCCCCGGGAAGCCCTCGCCCTGCCCCGATGGCGCCCAGTTACGCAGGGGCGGAGACGGCGCCCCTTCTGCCGCCGCACCAAAGGCGAGGCTTCCCCGGGGATCCCGCTCCGTCCGGATTACGCAGCAGCGGAGATCGCCGCAAAAGAGCAGCGGGAGGAACAGCACCCGCGAAGGGCGGCGGCGGGTTCGCCCGGAGCCCAAGCGCGCCCGCCTTACCTGGAGCTGCTGGAATTCCTCCTCCAGGGCTTGCCACTCCGCGCGGCACTTCTGCAGGGGCTGCGCCATGGCGCCCGGGCCCAGCGCGCACTCCTCCCGCTCCAGCTCCCGCTGTGCTGCTGCTGCTGCTGCTGCCGCCCGGGCGAGCGAGCGAGCGACGAAGCCGAGCGAGATCCGCCCCCCCCTCGGGTCCCGGTCCCACGTGCGCGCCTGACGTCAGCGGGGCCGGAATCCGCCTCCGGCTCGACCCCCGCCGCGCGCTTTCTCCCGAGGAGCCTCGGCGCTGGGCAGGCAGGCGCCCCCGCGGGAAGCCGGCAGCTACGGCGGCGCCTCGGGCGGAGACCCGAGCGGGCAGCGGCGGAGGCGGAGGCGGCGGCCCCCCTCCCGGGCCATTTGCAGGCGCCGCAGACGGGAGCGCATCGATCCCCGCCGGTTGCGCGCGCGCCCTGCCTGCTCTGGCCATCGCCTCCTCCCTTCCCATTGGACGAAGCCAAGCCTGGCCTCTTCGCAGGCTCCGCCTCCCCCCCCAAAATCTCGCCCTCCCCCGCCCAGCTGCGGTTTCAGTTAACCCGTTCTTGCCCGGCTGCGCCCGACTCAGAAATGCCTGAGGAGCGCAGCAGCCCCTGGCGGGCTGGGGCGGGATCGTGACGCCTCCCGGGGCAGCTTGCCTGCCTGCCTGCCTGCCGGTTTGGGCCACCACCTCTCAGACCCCGCAGGCAGCCGGCGAGGCCTTGGTGGTGGTGGCACCGCCTGGCGCAGCCATGACGGGTTGTTTGCACAATGCCTTCCTGGCTGCTGACTTTCAGGAGGGATTTTGAAACATTCCTGCTTACTCAGGCTTTTGGTGGCAGAAAGAAGGAAGCATCGTTCCTGGCAAACTTGAGGTCGCTGGTGGAGAATGTCTTGAACTGTTTTTAATACCCTCTCTTTGCCATGTCTTCCATCCTGAATTCCCTCTGGAAGGGTAAAATGTAAATCATGTAAATTATATATACACACACATTTATTTATAAATGGCAGTGACGTCATGTTATTACAGTAATCCTTAAGGTATTTTTTGTACATGACGTCAGTGGCAGGCCTTGAATGACTTCTGTGGTATGATGGATAATTATAAGAGAATATAATATTGATGAAAATTAACAAAAGAAAACGAAAATGAATGGTACGCTAAATTAGAAATGCAAGAATAACGTATTGTGATGCGATGTAACAAATATTACCATTTTCTTTCCTCTGGATAACCCTTTTGTTTGTTATTTCTTTTTAATCTCAATAGATCAAATAAAAATATTTATAAATGGCAGGGGAAGCAAAGCAACTTGAAAAATTAGCATGGCTGTATATGGATTTATTATTATTGTTTGTTAGATAATTTTTATCTTGCCATTCTAGTGAAAATAGGAAGCCACAGTAGAATGATCTTTATTCTATATTAAGCAGCTTCTGTGTGCCTAGTCCTGTGTAGAGCATAAGAGGAAAGTCCCCTTCCTCCAGGAGCTGAGGACCTATGGAAATCTGGCAAAATAGCAAACGAGCTTTCAAGTTCTCCAGGACTCTTTTTTCAGACCAAAACTATAAAAACTTCTAATATTTACATAGCATTTTTTTAACTGTTCAAAGGGTTTCACATACACAATCTGTTGCAATGTTTACAGAGGTGTCAGCATTAAAATATTCATTTTGCAGATGGAGAGTGGCAGAGCAGAGGCAAGATGCAAACTTGGATTTTCCTGATTTGCAACTCAGGGAAAGAACTGCATGTTTCAGCCCATGAGAACAAAACTCACAAGGCCAGAAGGAAACATAATTTATTACGACCAACCTAGGATGTTCATACAGAGTATAATGTGTGCTTTCAGGTTGCTGCACTGGTTAATTACGTATGTGCGTAATATACCATAATAAAACCGATCCAACATTGCTCATGCAAAACAGATAAAAGCAGAGCACGCTCCATGAACCACCTGGACTTTCACCTGCAGCAGCAGCAACAAAATTCCCTTCACCTTCCAGCCCACCCAAAAATCCCAGGCAAACAGGTTCGTTTGCACAGGATAGCAATGCAGATGCTGTTGGAATCCAACTCCCATCGGCATAGCCAGCGGCCAGAGATGATGGGAGTTGGGCCAACAACATCTGGAAGGCACCAAGTTGGGGACGGCTGCTACAAGCCTCTTTGCTGGGTCTCTTTTGGCAGTGGGGGCTAGCAAAATCACAGCGCTGCTGACAAACCTGCCTAAGAAAGTGGTCTGCACAGGCATTTTAAGAGGCATTCAAACACAGTCAAAGGTTTTAATAAAAAGTAATCTTTATTAAATAGTTTTCCGGATGAAATACATTGTTTCCGGGAGATTTGCATGGGGAAATCTTTTCAATTCCTCAGTAATAAGGGGCAGTGGGGTGAGGGAGGCCAGGGCCACATCCACACCATTTCATGTGCTATGAAGCCACTTTAAACACTCATGGCTTCTTCCCCCAAAGAATCTGGGAGCTATAGTTTGAAAAGGGTGCAGAGAGTTGTTAGGAGACCCCCTGTTCCCCTCCAAGAGCTACAATTCCCAGAGTTCCCTGGCAAAAAAGGGAACTCTACCCCTACCCCTGACGCTAAACCTAACGCTAACCCTTAACCCTTAACTAGAGCTACAATTCCCAGAGTTCCCGGACAAGAAGGGAACCCTAACCCTAACACTAACACTACCCCAGCTCAACCCTACCCCTACCCTACTCCTAACCCTAACCCTAAGCCTAAGCCTAAGCCTAAGCCTAAACCTAACCCGCCTAACAACTCTCTGTCCCCTTAACCACCTACAGTTCCCAGAATCCCTGAGGGGAAGCCATTCCTGTTCAAAGCGTCTTCATAGCACTTCCAATGGACGGTGCGCCTAATGTGGCCTAATGTTTCCTCCCTCATTTTCTTCTCTCTCCCCACTGCCCCATCACTTGCAATGCAGCAGATGTCTGCCTGCAGTCTTCCTTCAAAGCTCCTTCTCTCAGGTACGGCCACTGCCTTGTCCATTGTTCGCTGCCAGTATTTCACGTTCATTTCTCCAATGTAAATAGGGACGTCCTTCGGTTCTCTTCATGACTTTGGACTTGGGGAAAACCTCACCGGCTCCAGACATCCCTGTAAGGCAAAGGCAAAGAGGTGAGTGGGATGGCCCCCATCCAACAGCGTCCCCCCCAGACTCCTCCTCTGTTTGGCTGTCTGTTAACATACAAGGCTTCCAAACCACTTTGCATCCATCTCAGCCAGCGTAGCCTCACAGCATCCACTAGCCTGAACGCAAACTCTTCCAACAACCACCCAGCAGCTGCAGCCTCGCCAGGTCCATTGCCAGACATCAACCAGCTTCAGAGCTGAATATCCGTCGCCTTCAGGTAGCGATCCCACCAGCAAGTCAACTTTGTACTTGCCTTCTCCTTGCTCCACAGCATCCCAGCACCAGGCGATTGCCTCCTTCCGCTTGTCAGCTTGCTGCCACGGGGCAGGAGACCACCAGGGCTGAGTGCCACCGAGCTGCCCATTTCTCTCTGGGGAGGGCAACTGCCTGAGGCTTGCGCCTTGGTCCACATTTATGTTTTTGTGGCATCACAGTCAACCCACAGACAATGGCAGCAGCTGGGGAGGCATCACCATCACACCCTCAGCCCTCACAATGGGGGGGGGCGCAGCTCAGCAGCCAAAACACCCTCCCCCAAGTTGTGTCTATATCTGTGAAGGCCACACCAGACACCCAAGGGGGCAGGAGGGGGACATTTTTCAGCCCAGCCCATGCATTTCCCTCCACATAACACTAGTCAAATGCACAAATGAACAGAGCAATGAAAGCAAGCCTTATCTTTGCTGTTCAAGGAATGGCATGCAGAGAGAAAGTTAGCATCTCAGTGAAAAAGCACTTTTCCACCAATCAGTCAGTCAGTCAGTCAGTCAGTCAGTCAATCAATCAATCAATCAATCAATCATTTATTTATTGTATTTGACTAAAAGCCATTACCGATCCAGTTACAAAAGCATCAAACCCAAAGACCCAAACTATAGCGCCCAGATTCATTTGCTCTTCAGATATCTGGGCGCTCCTTTTTTCAGCTTGTCATAGTCTGCATTCACCACATAGAACTGAAAGAGGGCAGGACAGTTAAGCATTATCTCCAGCTTGGACTACTACCATGCGCTCTACGTGGGGCTACCATTGAAGGTGACTCGGAAGTGGCAGGAAAGGATCTCTAATCATTCAACTTTAATGGGTTTAAAAGCAATTTTGCAGGAAGAACCACAAGTCAATGGCATAAACTCAGGGATCTATCCTGCTTATTCAGTCAGAGTTTAGAAGATTGAACTGGAGAGGAGAATGAAGAATCATAGAAGGAACCCAAGGGTCATCTAGTCCAACCCCAAATGCTGTGATCACACACACCAGGCTTCCAAAGCTGAAGCTTATTATTCCTCCCACCAAGTGGCCATTATTATTATTATTATTATTATTATTATTATTAGCCCATCTTCCGTAGATTTCAGGGATGGGGCTGATGGGAGTTGGAGTCCCAACAATCTCTGCTGGACACCAGGCTCCCCATCCCTGGCCTATAAGATAACCAGCATCATAACCCTAGTTAAGTATTTCCTACCATACCTTGTACTGGTTGTTGGGTCACAGCTTGTTCCAAGGCTCTGGGTTGCTCTTTTTGTCCCAGCCAGGCAGAGAAACGTGACAAGAGGCAGACAGCAAGGAGTACATCTTTGGAAGAAGAAGAAAAACATACAGCATAAAGCGTAACGCTCTGCCCAACTCTTGGCACATGGTTCCCACCAAATTTAACAACCATGGCCTCCTCAGTGCCACCAGAAGAGCACACTTCTTTTCTAATGTGGGATGTAAAAAAAGGCCACCGTACCCCAAGTATTTAAAAGCCCATTAAAGCCAGTTAACACACAGTTACCTAAATGTAAGGGCAGCTTCTCACTGCCTTGTACCAGAGACAGCGGCAAGTTGGTGAGGCAGTGCTGGACAGAACTCGATGCTGGCAACCCAATCCTACACTTTATCCATGACAGGTTCCTGATAGACTTTGTGCTTTCTGCCCAGACAGTTAATTGGCTTTACTCTCTTCCCAAATACCCTTTTAGCTATGCTGTACCGCTCATTGCAATGCCTTGGATACAACTCGGCTGAGGAATGGCAATCCTTATATGGTTGGTTTTCTTACTCTAAAGTTAAGAAGCTGACGCTCATGTTTTACTGTAGTTTTATCATTTGTTTTATAACTACTACTACTACTACTATTATTATTATTAAAATAAAAAAAATTCCTTCTAGTAGCACCTTAAAGACCAACTAAGTTAGTTCTTGGTATGAGCTTTCGTGTGCATGCACACTTCTTCAGATACCTTCTTCAGATATTATTATTATTATTATTATTATTATTATTATTATTATTATTATTATACTACCTCTGGAGCACAGCAGGTCATATTTTATTCAGGTGGCGCTTTAAGATGCAACACTTAAGTGGCAAAAGCTCTGCCCCCAAGGAGCTTGGAAGGGTGCTTATCAGCCTAGCCCAGCCAGGCCACCAGTCCCTGCCACTGGGTCCCCAGACGCTCTTCAGTGGCAGTGTCGCTTCTGAAAAGAAGCCAAGCTCACTCCCATCCTCTCAGGCCACGGATCCCTGTGATGAATTCTGAGTTGCGTAAAGTAGTGGGCAGCTGCCACGGATGGGAGTCCAGCTGAGGTCCCATTCAAAAGCGCTGCCTGGCATCCATCAGTGAAGGACACCCAGGGGCCACTGGGAGGCAGGGAGCACGTGACGTGGTTTTGCGGGGATGGCAGTTGTCAGCACCATGCCAAGGGCTGATCCTGCCCTGAGGGGTGGCACTTACCTGACATCAGGGTTGCGAAGAGCAAGGCGCATGGTGCACAGGCCGGTCCCTCCGATTGCAATCAAGATGAACAGAGGAATCAGCTGTGATAAACGTGATAAACAGAACGTTTTGAGATTAAAAGCTGAAGTTGAAAACTGGAATAAGTTGCCTAAGACAGTGTGCATGGGAGAGGTCAACTATGAATGACACCATGGAAGGCCATGTTGATCTGTCATAGTCATAATAAATAACAAGATGAAAATATCTTTTTTAATAATTCCAGTGGCACCTTAAAGATCAACTCAATATAAGTTTTCAAGGTATGAGCTTTCGTGTGTATTATACACTTCGTCAGATACTTCAGCCTTATAACTGTTGAGGAATGTTATGGCCAGTTGGTTCCACAGGGAAGGGCAAGGGATTCTTAAAGGGATAGAGGACCAAAATTAGCTTCTAATTGCATTCTATACAAGATCTTAAGGTAGCTGTCTTATTGCAGAAGAATTTTAGAAATACACTTGAAAGAGAAGTTATCTTGTTATTTATTCCGAATGACACCTGCACACAAACAAGCAACTTCCTTGGGCAGACAACGTCTGCTCCCAGGTTGCTAACTAATGCTTTTTAAGTCTCCAGTCGCAATTTTTCCTTATGAGAGAATTTCTAACCTGTCTTTCTTCCAAGGATTCCAGGGGAGCTTACATTATAATAAAATGCAAGAATTACAATTGCCAGCAAGGGCTGCCCAGCCTCTCTTACAGTTTCAACAGCAGATTTTGCAACATCAGTTGGGATATCCCCACCCCCCAACAACAGTGTGGGGATAGGAAGTTCTTTAAAACATAATTTTGGTTCTATGTGGATTTATTTTTTTATTTCACAAGATTTAGATACTGCTTGATTGTAATAAAACCTTAAAGTGGTTTACAAAAAGCATAAGAATCAGTAGAAAGCTGTGAAATCAACTGTTTAAAACATTCAAAACATAATTAAAATCAATCCCAAACTAAAACCCAGATTAAAGCACATGTCAACATTCTACACGTCCTGATGGGCTTGCCTAACCTAAACAAATCTGTTTTCACCAGGCATTAAAAAGAGTACAGTGAAGGCATCTCTGATGTCAATAGGCAGGGAGTTCCGAAGTGTGGATGCTGTCACACACAAAAACTGATTTCTTACCATAGCTGTCAAGCGTCCCTTATTTGACGGGGCAGTCCCTCATCCCAGGGCCGTGTCCCGCTGCTGTCCCTTATTGATGATGTCCCTTAAATTTTCCGGGTTGCAAAGGAAGCAGCTCCTCTCCCTCCCTCCCTGCCGGCCAGGGAGGAGGGAGGTTCCAACTGTGTTGCTTGTCTGCATTGCTCACCCAATAAGGAGTCTAAGAACGACTGGGGGGGTGGAGCTTGTATGCCTTGTGCTGATCAAATCGACCGTGTTGCCTGGGGACTCACCTTTGCTCAGCGCTTCCCAGCGGAGAGATGACAGTGGTTTTCCTTGCTGCATCCCCTTTGCCGGGTTGCTGCGCTGTGGGAACCACCGCTTGAGGCTTCGTTTGGCTGCTGGTTGGGCTTTCTACCTTTGACTCGGAGGGGCTCAGAACTTGAACATACCTGTGTTCGGAACATCCCTTATTTTGGCTGCTGATCCCTTATTTTTGAGGCTGCTGGTCCCATATTTTCAAATCTGTAAGTTGACAGCTATGCTTCTTACAGATGCAGAGCGAGTATTCCAAGACAGAAGGATGCCAACCACAACCGTGCAAGTTCTGCAGACTGAAGCAGTCAAGTGGGCATAGATCTTGCAAGTAAACTGGTCCCAAGCTGTTGAAGGCTTTATGTACTAATAGTAACACACTGAACTTAGCCTGGTAGCAAATTGGCAAGCAGTGGAGGTCTGTGAGCAGTAATATGCAGATGGGGGTCTCATTCCTGTCAGCAATTGTGCCACAGCATTAGGCACTAACTGCAACATCCAGATCAAGCACAAGAAATGCCCGGTAAGGAGTGCATTGCAGCAAGTCTGGAAGTAACCAGTGCACGGGCTCCTGTGGCCAAGATTTTCCAGTCCAGGAATGGTCGTAGCCACTGAGGCTGCCTGGACCTCCAGGGACAAAGCACCCGCAGACTGTGAACCTGCACCTTCAGGGGAGTGCAACCCCACACAAGAGAGGCAACTGAGCAGTTTCTTGGACGCAGGAGCCACTCACCTACTGTGCCTCCATCTTGTCAGGCTTCATTTATGGGCTAATAGCCGTAAATAAATAAATGAAATGAAATTGTCAGGCTTCAAGCTCAGCTTGTCTTTCCTCTCCTGAGTCAGATGGAAAAAGACAGCTGAGTGTCATCAGCATACTCATCAGACCTTGCCCCAAAACTCCTAATGGCCACTCCCAGCAGCTTCATGTAGATATTCAATAGCATTGGGAATAAGGGAGTGCCCTGTAGCACCCCATAACGCCACCTCCAGGGGACTGGAAAGCATTCGCCCAATGCTGCTCTCTGGACTCGGTCTCAGAGGCAGGACCACAACCAAGGTAGCACAGCAGGGGCGCCGACTTATAAAAAATATTGGAGGAGCCCGCGAAAGCTCATGAATAATAAATAAGCTCATGAATATGCAGATAAAGTGGCGCCGCCTCCTCGTGAGCGAATAGGGGAGAGCGTGCTGCGCCTATTAATCAGCTCCGAAGGAAATTGGGTGGAGCTGTTGCTCGGGAGGGAGGGCAGGAGGCATGCAGCCCGACCCTGTGCATTTTGGGCTGGGGGAGGGGCGGCGGTGGCGCTCTGCTGGAGGGGCGCCGGAGATTATTGGGGGGGGCAGAGCCCCCCAAACGAATTTTTGAGGGGGCTCGGGCCCCCTCAAGCCCCATGGAGTCGGCGCCTATGTAGCAGAGCACCTCCAAGTCCCACCTCAGGAGGATACCATGTCAATGCTATCAAAAGCTTAAGAGATTTTAAGAAGGACTGGGAACCATTTATGTACATCAGATGACAAGGAAATAAGCAGCTATCCTATTTTTAAAAGACATCTGAAGCAGCCCTGTTTAGGGAAGTTTTTAATATTTAATGCTGCATTGTTTTTAACACTCGATTGGGAGCCGCCCAGAGTGGCTGGGGAAACTCAGCCAGATGGGCAGGGTATAAATTATTATTATTATTATTATTATTATTATTATTATTATTATTATTATTATATCTACAGAATCAATGTAAAGAAGTGGACACACTTGCAGGGTTTGATTAAACACTTGCACCCAACAAAACAAACTAATAAAATAAATGTAGAAATAGAAATATGAGTTAGAATGATAAGAAAAGAGTAATAATTATCTTAAAGAATAAGAAATAACTAATAAGCAGGGTGAGATAAAGCACCAGAAAAGGTAGTTGAGGGAAGTCATGGGGGGATTTGGGGATTTATATTCTATTCCCCCCCCCTTTTGTGTGAAATATGATAAAATTGAAAAACCTAATAAAATCATTAAACAACAAACAAACTTAAGAGCACTTCGAAAAGGAAGCTGTGATTATTAAGACTAAGTCATGTCAGACAAACCTCATTTCTTTTTTGATGGGGTAACCAGCTTGGTGGATCAGGGGAATGCTGGGGATATAGCGTATCTTGATCTCAGTAAGGCTTTTGATAAAGTCCCCCATTATATTCTTGCAGAGAAACTGATAAAATGTGGGTTGAACGAGGTAACTGTTAGGTGGATTTGTAGCATAATGGAGTCAACAATTTAGAAGGCAGGTCCAGGAAGGAAAGAAAATCCCTACTGGTATAAATGGGAAATAACAGAGTTGCTCCTAGTATACAAATTCAAATATGTGTGAGCAGTGGCGTAGCGTGGGTTGTCAGCACCCGGGGCAAGGCAAGTAATTTGCGCCCCCTAACCTGTGGATTTTAGCAGGGGCAGAGAGCTGCGAGTGCGAGCACGCCCCCCCCAGATGTTGCGCCCGGTGCGGCCGGCCCCCCCTGCACCCCCACGCTACGCCACTGTGTGTGAGTGTGGACTACTCTGGTCTAATCGGAATGGGATTAACAGCTAGATAATGTTAAAATATAGACAAGCCATGGTGGTGGTGGGGCTTACGTCTGCCCCCACCACCTCTCCTACCCTTCTCCAAAATGTACCATCTGACTTGCTCTGATAATATACGGCTTGCGCTTCTGCTGTTAGTTTCAGCTTGGTAAAACACAAGCAGCGTCCACTATGGCAGGAGTCTGAGAATTCACACAACCCAAGATAATATTTGTTGTAATCCTAACACTGCAACTAAAATCAGAAGAGGTATTATTATTTATGGCCTCCAGATGGCAGCACTGCACACAGTCTTTACAGGTTTGCTGAGCCTCCACCCAGTTGTCTGTCTACAGATTTTCACTCTGTAACCAACAAAATCAAGGAGGGAAGCTTAGACCAATGCTGAGAGCACCTGTTTTGCACGTAGAAGGTCCCAAATTTAGTCTCTGGAATCTCCAGCTGAAAGACGCAATTGCAGGGAAAGAATTTCTGTCTCTGCCTGGAAAAAGTCCCTGCCAGTCAGGCATTGCTTGGTGGCAGGCTTATTTATTTAAACAGATTTATGCTGAATACAACATTTAAAGCATAAATTAAACACCAGAGATCAAAACATTGGAGATGCAAAGACTGTTGGTTTCTGAGTAATTTGGTAAAAGAATAAAATGAGAATTCCTTGGATGCATAGATCCAGGTTTGGTGAGAGAGACCCAGCAGAGATTTAAAATCACAAAACTTGCAGCAAAGTAGAGTGTGGAAATATAGGCTGTTAGTTTATCATATTCCCTTCTAAGTTTCTTCCAAAATTTCCCACTTCCCCTCAACATAGAAAGAGACCACACATTTGGTAAGTAAAAAATGGTTTACTTACAAACTCCTCAAATATCATATTCATGTCCTTTTCCATACAGCAGCAATAAAAGACAGGTGGTACAACTTAATTTCAAAATTGGTTTCTAAATGTTTCTAAATTATTTGCATAGAAACATAAAGATGGCTTGCTAAAGCCATGTGGTCTGGGCTTGGAGCAACCAGTCCAGACATTCTTACTGGTTGGTTCACCTGGTGGAAAGAGAAAAAGAACGAAGGGTTTGGTAACCCTTCCTCCCAAGGTGAGGGTATGTCACCTAGCTAAGCCTGGGAGGACAGCTTACTCTGTGGTCTTAACCCATTCAACTTTAATTAGATTTAAGCATGTTGATTATATGAGGCTAGATACTGTATATCCCAGGAAAGCTTCCTGGAATAAAACAGTTTTATTCAGACACCTGGAAGTTAGCAGGTATGGGTCGCTTTCAACCCTTTCCAGTAGTATCTGATCAGGCAGGGTTCTTACCTTGCATGGAGTCACGTTTTTGCTCCAAATATGTTTTTTGCCATCTCTGTTTGCAGCTGTTCCATTAAACTGCTAGCTCTGCTGCTGCATTTCCCCATCAAACCACTGTTCCATTTTGTCAAATCACTGGCTCTGTTTTTCCATCATCAGCTCCACCTGTTTGCTATTGCTATTCCTCCCTCCATTTCACTTCAGACACACAACACTCAGAGGTCCTCCTGCAGGAAACGTGAATCCCACTTCTAACACCAGTGTTGCACACCAACCCAATCTCCTAGTGGTGAGATATTCCAGGGGTTCCAGGTGCTTACCAAGAGCCTGGTTTCCTGGGACTGAAAGTCAGCATAGACTGTGGTGTCTTTAGGGTAATATTGTGTGTGTGTGTGTGTGTGTGTGTGTGTGTAGGGATGCAGGTGGCGCTGTGTTCTAAACCACTGAGCCTCTTGGGCTTGCCGATCAGAAGATTGGCGGTTCGAATCACCGCGATGGGGTGAGCTCCCGTTGCTCGGTCCCAACTCCTGCCAACCTAGCAGTTCGAAAGTGCAAATAGATAAATAGGTACCACTCTGGCGGGAAGATAAAACGGCGTTTCTGTGTGCTGCTCTGGTTTTGGTGTTCCGTTGCGCCAGAAGAGGCTTAGTTATTCTGGCCACATGACCCAGAAAAACTGTCTGCGGACAAACGTCTACTCCTTCGGCCTGCAATGCGAGATGAGCGCTGCAACCCCAGAGTCGTTTGCGACTGGACTTAACTGCCAGGGGTCCTTTACCTTTACAGTGGTGCCCCGCAAGACGAATGCCTCGCAAGACAAAAAACTCGCTAGACAAAAGGGTTTTCCGTTTTTTGAGTCGTTCCGCAAGACGAATTTCCCTATGGGCTTGCTTCGCAAGACGAAATGTCTTGCGAGTTCTTGCGAGTTTGTTTCCTTTTTCTTAAAGCCGCTAAGCCGTTAATAGCCGTTAATAGCTGCTAAGCCGCTAATAGCCATGCTTCGCAAGACGAAGAGACTCGCGGAACAGATTAATTTCGTCTTGCGAGGCACCACTGTACCTTTTTATGTATGTATGTATGTATGTATGTATGTATGTATGTGCACATACACACACACAACTGAGCCAAGAATGAGGTGCTCACAGCATTAACACTCCAAAAGGTCTCACTTCTCCCTTAGTCAGTCTTAGATTCCAGCAGAAATCAAGCATGGGTCTTTGTCCAGCTTTGCAGACTGCTTTCTTGCTGCTCACATCACACGCCACAACTCTAGCTCTTGTATTCCTAACTACCAGCCAGGGATGGGGAAGGGCCCATCCATTTCCCCCGTGGCATCAAGCAACTTCTTTGGTTATGCCAATCATGGTCCTTATGTGGCTGGCTAATTGTTTTACAATTCCCTAGATAACGGCACTGGTTTGGTGAGCTTGGTCTTGTACCTTGGACTCAGAGGCATTACGTAGACTGATACCCCTCTCCCCCCAAAGCTGCAACAATATAAAATAAGCAGTTTATTATTTTGAGTGTGTATAAATGGATGATACAATATTTATAAATTTTGTTAAATAAAATAAAATAATAAATGCTGACATGTTCTAACCTCTTTTTAGCTTGTTGCTGATATTGTTTCTAAAACGATTCAAATTGTTTTTAACTGTTTTTAATGATAGTTTTAATATTTATTGTAAATTGCTTAGCGGCTTTGCTACAGTCAACATACATACATACATCATTTTATTTTTATGCTGCCTTCCACAGTTAAAACCATGCTCAAGGTGGCTTACAACATGGGGGGAAATACACAATTCAAAACACATAAACAATAAATAAATCATCAAAAAGTACACAACCAACTTGAACAATTTCCACATCATCATAATAAAAATGCAAACAAAAAACCACAAACAAAACAGCAACACCCCCCAACACCACCACCTAAGCAGCCTAAGAATTAAGTAGTATATAAATTTTATTCAGTTGTTTCTTGATGCTAAACATATACTTATTTCTGAAAAAAACAAACAACCCAGAAAAAAGCCAAATTCCAGTGTGAGGAGGGGCAGTGGGCCACTGTGTCGACTCCTCCCCACACTTTAGCTGCATATGCGTCGCCCCCCAAAAGAGAGGCAGCTCCCTGTGAACAGATTCTGATGGATTTGACCAACTTCTATTCATCAGACAGTCCTCAGGAGGGCAGGGCGCCCTCGGAGTCCGTCTCTGGGCTTGCTCTCCTGCAGAGGCTTGCCCGTGTTGCCATGGCTACCCTGCCACATTGCAAGCTGATGTGACCAGCCGGCTCTCCAATGCCAACCCCACAACCGCCCTCAGTTGCTTTTGGGCAGCGCTTCTCGTTCCCAGGACAGTCCAGACCTAGAGCGGTGGATCTGAGGTCAGTCTTTAATTGCGTTAAATTCTGGAAGGGGAAGAGAGAGGAAACCTGGTCTCCTATCTGAAGGGTCCCAGAAGAAAACTCTGTGGGAGTGTTTCCTGCAGGATTTGGGGGGGGGGAGTGTGAGCAGGGATAGGCAAATCTGTCCATGTTTGGTTTCTCTCACCCAGTTTCTCGTTGTACCAAACTTAAATTAATTTCCCTGCACTTCCAAATCTGTTTCTGGGTGCTTGTTCTTTTTTTTTTAAATCCTCTAGAAAATTCATCAGCGCTTTAGCGTGCATTTCCCATAATATGCACCATTCTTTCCCCTAATACAGTGCATTTTGTATGTTATTTCTATGGCTACATGCATTGTTATGCACAAGTTGCCTCTGTGCATTTTCCTATGCATGATTTTTGCATTGCAGAATTCAGAGAAGCGTGAATTTTCGAGAATATCTGTGTTTCGGTTTGCATGTTGTGTGAAACGAAATAGAATCGAACTTCTCCCCCAACCCCATGAGCAAGCAGCCCCCTTAGCTAGACAGATCTGGAGTTTGGCTGCTTTAAAGTGTATATGAGACGGCATTTGATTATGAGGCCTTGTTTGCTTAAAATTTAGGATCAGAATGAATTTTAGTATATGTAGGTTTTGATCTTGGCATTGCCCCAGGTACATTTGGGAAGGGATTCAGTTACAAACTACATGTAATTCCAGCAGTGTGCATCTGTGGGAGGTGGAATAAATCTATATTGATGGAAGATAAGTCTATCAGTGCCTCCTAACAACACTGGCTCTAAAATGGGATCAGGCACGTTCCCAGAGGACGATGGCTTGATGAGTGCCTATTTGCTATGACAATTATATATCTAGGTTTTGAGGCAGTCTACCTCTGGTGGCCAGTTGCCACTAAATTGGCCTTCCACCTTCCTGTTTGTGGGCTGCCTGGTCTCTGAGGACGTGAGGTGCTAGGAGGAACAGCGCCTCCTTGGGCTCTGGAGCCAGCCAGAACCCAAGTGAATGGAAGCAGAACCAAAACACATTCAAAATGCTTTGGGCACACTACCTCAGCATTACGCGGCACAGTTAATTAAGTACATTACCAATCAGCTTTCCTTGACCTGATGCCTTCCTATCGGCCTCATCCAGCACAGCTGTTGTAACCCAGAACATCTGGAGGGCGTCAGATTGGCAAAGGCTGATATAGATAAGAATCAGTATTTTGCATCACAACTTGGGTTTTTTAAAAAATTAAAAATTGATTGGCATTTATATTTTGTTTTTGTTTTGCAACCGGAAAAAACAAAGCATTTGTCTCTATTACAGGCCAAATTCTGCAGATGTTCATCTATATAATTCTATAGAGAGTTTCCAGCATTGAATTCATTCAACCATGGGTGAGTATTTGAGTATAGGAAGCATATCAAGGTGGGGAGAGGGAGGAGGAGGACATTAGATACAGGCGTACAGGTGAGGGGACGGAGAGGATCACAATCCGTAATCCATCTCCCTGCTCATCTTCTTAACGCCAGAAGAACAATGGTTCAGGCGGATTAAATGCAGTGCCAAACACAGAGCTTCATTCTCACCTTTAAACCAGGGATGAGGAACCTGAGGCCCTCCAGATCTTGTTGGACTACAACTTCCATCATCCCCAGCTGTTGGCCATGCTGATGGGAGTTGAAGACAAGCAACATCTGGAGGGCCACAAGTTCCCTATCGCAGCTTGAACCATCACCAGCCCTGTGGAGGGGCAGCCCAGGAGGGGCCCATTGTAACCCAGTGGCAGACGCTGCAGTCCCATGCGCACGTTCTAGAGAGTAAGGCCTCGTCCACACCAAACATGGACCTTTCTGTGGTGCCTCCCCATTTGTGGAATGCTCTCCCCAGGGAGGCTCATTGGGCACCTTCCTTTTATATACCTTTAGGCGCCAGGTGAAAACATTTATCTGTAACCAGGCTTATCAATCAATCTGTGGCCTTTTAAATGTGTGCGGCAGAGCTATCAGTTTGTTCTCGTTTGTCTTTGTTATATACCATATTTTTACGGGTTTAAGACTAGGTTTCCCCCCTAAAAATTAATGTCCTAAATTTGGGGGCATCTTATACACAGGGGGCATCTCCCCTCCATTTTCTTAAATCAGAGTCCCCAAAAACAGGGGGCACCTTATACATGGGGGCATCCTATAGACGAGAAAATATGGTATTTTGCATTCTCATTTTGGTTTTTTATGTTGTAAGCCACCCTGTGTTATTTGGATGAAAGGTGGTATATAAACTTATTAAATAATAACAATAATAACAATGCGTTTAGAGCACCAGGATACCACTTTACCCGTCTGGCTTCCACCAAAGAATCCTGAGAACGAGAGCTTGCTAAGGGTGTTGAGAGTTGTTGGAGGACACTTATTCTCCTCACGGAGCTACAATTATCAGAATACCCTGGGAAGAGGGACTGATTATCAAATGAAAGGGGATTAGACAAATTAATGGCCTAAACCATAGAGCCTAGGGCTTGCCGATCGGAAGGTTGGTGGTTCGAATCCCCGTGACGGGGTGAGCTCCCATTGCTCGGTCCCTGCTCCTGCCAACCTAGCAGTTTGAAAGCACATCAAAGTGCAAGTAGATAAATAGGTACCGCTCCAGCGGGAAGGTAAATGGCGTTTCCATGCGCTGCTCTGGTTTCGCCAGAAGCAGCTTAGTCATGCTGGCCACATGACCTGGAAAAACTTTCTGTGGACAAACGTCAGCTCCCTCGGCCAGTAAAGTGAAATGAGCGCCGCAACCCCAGAGTTGTTCGCGACTGGATAACTGTCAGGGGTCCTTTACCTCTACCTTTTAACTTACAATGGGAAAGTGGAATTAATACCTTTGAATGCCAGTCGTGGGTAGAAGCTTCATGCCCAGTTTATGGGCTGAACCAAGGTATTTTTCTGCCTGAGGATAAGATGGCAGTCCTGTTGGACGGGCAGCTGAATCTTACGTTAACTGTGGTGATGGGATGCTGGAGGGCAGTGAGACTTACCTAGTGGGTGTGCCTCAGGCTGCAGAGGCCACCACTTTGTGTGAAATTGTGTACAATTGAAACACCCCATTCTGTCCCCGCCCAGCCCCCGTTCCACCCTTTTAGTGACATCTTTTATGATGTTTCAGGGTCACTTTAAGGGTCCAGCTCTGTGCATGTGTGCACAATTGTGCACATGTTGGTTGCACCTAAAACAGGGAATGCTTGCTGTTCTGTCCTCCAGCATCTTGATGCCTGAGGCAGCTGCTTCATTTGGCCTAATGGTAGGGCCGGCCCTTTCCAGGGGCATCTGTACGGCCACTGTAGGATACAAGATGCTAGATTATTATTATTCTATATTTCTTTTTACTCTGCCTTATTCCCTGACGGGACTCAATGAGTCTTTGGTCTGATTCAGCTGAAGGGCTCTTCTGGTCTTAGGAGTTGCTAAGAGGCTCGTTCTTCAGGGTTCAGCTTCTTTTTGGGGGGCTCTAACTGTTAAATCTACACACAGCTTCATGGTTTGCCAGCCCCCAAGTCTTGCACCCTGTTCCACTGCTGGCTAACAAAATACTCAGAGCAGAGACCAAGAGGGAAAAGGCTGAATTGGCAAGATCTCCTGGGCAATTGGTGCCTCACAATATGGACACCCTTGCCCTTGACGTCACCCGTGATGTCACCATGACCTTATAAAGTCTGGGCAAAATAACTTAGCCAAAGGATGCTTCAAGGAACAGAGGCAAGTCCCTGGGTGGAAGAGGCAGTGGACCAATAGGGCTGTCCGAGAGAATAACATCAATGTAAACTTCCACCTGCTATCTGGCCATAGGAATAGGACTATTAAGGTAACTCATTTATTGTTTGAAAAATGCATATACCCCAATTGAAATATGTTTCCAAGGTGGCTCATGTGAGGTAGGGGCAAGGTCATTGTTAAGCTCTTATTTAATATACGGCAGGATTAGTTGCTTTATAGGCCCAGAACAAGAGGCTGTTTACTGAAGAACAAGTTAACAAACAAATCCATAGGAAAAGGAAAGTAATTACCAGAGCAAGCTGAAAGGGTAGAGACTTGGCTCCAACTCATAGTAAAGGGGGACAATGTTTAGGTTTATCACTTCCCAATACTACAATAATCTATTGCACAGAATAAGTTCTTTAAAAGCTGCCTTATACTCATCTAGCCAGAGCCAGCCCTACCATTAGGCTGCCTCAGGCAGCTGGTTTTACGGTTCACAAAAGGGCAGCACATTGTTAGTGGAAGAAGCACTTGTAGGATTTTCTGCCTTGGGTGCAAACTTAACTTGAATGGCTTTGGACACTGTGCACCTTGAATTGGCGTGATGTGTGTGATTTGTTGCTTCCCTTCGGATGCAGCGCTTATCCTGCATCTACCTCAGGATTGTCTACACTGACCAGTAGCAACTCCCCAGAGTTTCAGGAAGGGGGATTTCATGCAAATCAGGTGCATTTCATGCAAATCAGATTTCATGCAAATCAGGTGCATTACCACCTGGGTGCAGTGACACAGGAAACAGGTGTGACGTCGTCGTATCCTTAAAATAGTCACACCTAGCATTTTCCACAATAAGGCAGAGGTTTACTCTGACAGTATAATTTGCAAGGAGAGAGAGAGATTTAAAGTTGTCTGGAATGTATACTTTCTGCCTTGGAAACCTTGCCCTTCAGTCCTAAATGTGTGTGCCTGCTGATGGATGTTGGGTGATGGAAGAGAACTCTGCACATGCTCAGAGGTGTTTTTCTTCTGACAAGTTTTAAAGCATTTCTCGGGCGCAGGGAAATAATATGTTTCCTGTGAACTCATTTCACCTGCAGTCAATCAGCTTGCTCTCTTCATTGCTCCAACTGTCCGACGACTTTATTTCATCTTTTATAATTTGGTTGCTGTGCAGTTATTGTTGCTTTAATGTTCTCTTTTATTACCTTTGCTTGTTTAGCCTGGTATTTAATTTATGAGAAGTTCCACTCTCAGATCAGCAACCAGATGACGCAGGTGATAAAAAAAACTGCTTGTAAAAAAAGAAAGTCTGTCAGTCATCCTGCAGAACCCATGGCTACGAAAACTGTCTCTCTAATTGTATTTCAGATATCTCTAAGTTTTTATTTGTCCCCTTCCAGGCAAGGAAAGTATGCCCATTGTTAAGTATCCTAGGACAGTTGACCCTCTTTGGTATGAATGGGATAGGAAGGCCCAGAAATGTGGATTAAGGCACACCGTTTACGCGGTCAATGGCGATCGGTACACTGGCGAATGGCTGGACAACCTAAAACATGGTAAGGACAGTCCAGAGCAAGAATAGTAGAATATGTTGCAGGATATTCCAGGCAAAGAAACAGCAGCCTGGAGAGGCCCAGTGATTCCCTCAAATAAAAAAGTCTACAGTTTGTCTGAGACTGCATGCAAGAGGACTTAATTAGTATCCACACAAACTATTTCAGGAGGCTGCAAGGGAGAAAAACACAAGGCTGTTCCTTCATATTTTGCAAATGTAAAAAGTAGCCTCAGGTCGGATCCCTCTCCAATGCGTGTTGAGGCAAACAGGTCCCTTGTGAGCAGGGGCGGAGGAAGGGTGGTGCGGTGTGGGTGGGTCGCCCCGGATGTCACCACCGGGCGGCACTTACTACGGGGCCTTGCAGCGCGCCCGAGCCACATGTCTCTTCTGGGTGTGACACGGTGGCTTGGGAACCCGCAGGCTCCGCGCTGCCCCAAACGGTCCGCCTAATGCCTCCCCCCTCAGCTGTAGGGCGGTTGAGTGGGGGGAGGCAGGCAGACTCCTCGGAGGCCCCACGGAGCGTCCTGCCCCGGCTGGCCTCGCCCCTTTGCGCAGGGCACAGATCAGCTTGTTCTGCTGCTGCTTGGGAGAAGACATGTGAAGAGATCAGCCTTTAAGTGAGTAAAGCCAGAGCATGAAAACAACGCCCCTCACTTGCAATCTGCTATTCACAACAGGCAAATTGCTTCTGAAAAAGAGGATGGGATTAACTGCCATGGCTAATAATAATAATAATAATAATAATAATAATAATAATAATAATTTATTATTTATACCCCGGCCTTCTGGCTGGGCTTCCCCAGCGACTCTAGGCAGCGTCCAACAAAATACAGTGGTACCTCGGGTTACATACGCTTCAGGTTACAGACTCCGCTAAGCCAGAAATAGTACCTCAGGTTAAGAACTTTGCTTCAGGATGAGAACAGAAATCGTGCTCCGGCGGCGTGGTGGCAGCAGGAGGCCCCATTAGCTAAAGTGGTGCTTCAGGTTAAGAACAGTTTCAGGTTAAGAACGGACCTCCGGAACAAATTAAGTACTTAACCGGAGGTTCCACTGTATTAAAATACAGTAATGCATCAAACATTAAAAGCTTCCCTAGCTGCTAATAGACCTAGCAGGGAGTCATCGGCCTTTTTAGCTCCGAGCAAATGCTGCGGGTGCCGTCCCCGCAAGCAACTTCTCTTCCCTCTCGCTTGCCTCACTCCCCTTTCCTGACTGAGAGGCACACACACCTTGCTTTCCCAAGGGATAGGTATAAACAGATCAGTAGAATTGATCTGACCCCTGAAGAGCACATAGAACTGAAAGAGGAGGTGTGGAAGAGAGACGCTCTTCCAACTTCCTCCTTTAGCACTAGGTAACTTTTCAAGAGAGAGAAAGGTACCGTCAACCACCTTGAGACCAAGGGGGCAGTAAGATAGGCTCAAAAGCTTAGCAGGTGTCAGGGCAGCGGCTCTCATTTTTTCCCCCTCTGGACCACACTTTCAGAATAAAAATTTACTCATGCCACACCAATCTTTTTATTGATAAGATATACCATGAAAACAAAAAGAAACAACTCTAGCAGTGTTTGATTTATAACACAGAGCACAACTGCGTTATAAAATGTTCACGAGACACCCAGAATGTATAAAACATGAATCATTCCCAAAATGCAATTATAAACGAGCCTCATACATACATACATACATACATACATTAAATATGTACACAAACTCAATGAGAGGTGTAAGCTTGCCATATCACTTGCTGATCTCGCTCTCGTTTTGAAAAGATATGTGTCCATATTCTGCAAATAAAGAAAATAGTAAGTTGATACTGTACTATCGGACACTGGAATTCTTAAATGTTCATTTGCTTGTCCTGGAATCTTCCAGCCACACTTGCCATCCTCTCCTGCTGCCACACCAGCATTGCTCCCGTTGAGAACCCGGTGTCAGGGGAAGAAGACCTCAAGGGCTCCATCACACCCCTGGGACACTGCACTGGTGACCCCTTTTCTATGTCCAGAACAGTACAGCGGTACCTCGGGTTAAGAACTTAATTGGTTCTGGAGGTCCGTTCTTAACCTGAAACTGTTCTTAACCTGAAGCACCACTTTAGCTAATGGGGCCGCCCGCTGACGCCGTGCCACTGGAGCACGATTTCTGTTCTCATCCTGAAGCAAAGTTCTTAACCTGAAGCACTATTTCTGGGTTAGCGGAGTCTGTAACTTGAAGCGTATGTAACCTGAAATGTATGTAACCCGAGGTACCACTATACAGTACAGGGTACCACTGTACAGTACAGCCCTTTGTAAATCATTTTTCTTTTTCTTTTTACAATCAAGCGGCATATAAATTTTATGAAATGAATTAATAAATTAATAAAATGAATTAATAAATAAATATCATGCAGCGATGTTGAGGACAACCTCCTCTGTAGGTGGGCGATTTGGACTCACAGGAGTCTTTCATGGATTTGCTTCATGCACTTCTCTAAGAACTAGATAACTATTCATTTATCTAGTTTGGAAACGATTGGCTCAGGTAAATTAAAACCATAATGCACGGGCAGTTTTATTGGTCACGAGAGAAAGTCTGTGCTACCGGTTCCTGCCTTTTGTCCCCATGGCCAGGCAAGGGCACGCAGACATGGAAGAGGACAGGGGCCATCTACAGCGGAGACTGGAAATTTGGAAAACGGGATGGATATGGGACATACAGCCTCCCTGATCCCATCACAAAAGACTACAAGAAAGTGTACTCGGGTTGGTGGAAGAATGACAAAATGTGGGTAAGTCGTGCTCTTTTGCAATGGTGTATGCGAATGTATCAGTGGCGTGGCGTGGGGGGTGCTGGGGGGGCCGGCCGCACCGGGCACAACATCTGGGGTTTAGGGGGCGCAAATCCACGGGTTAGGGGGCGCAAATCCACGGGTTAGGGGGCGCAAATTACTTGCCTTGCCCCGGGTGCTGACAACCCACGCTACACCACTGGAATGTATGCCTTTAAAAGTGAGCCAAGGGCCGGAATCTGATCAGCATTAATATCAAAAATAGAGGGGGGGGGGTGGAATTGCCAAAGCTCTGAGCTGCTGCATTCTTCTGCCTGTTTCAATAGACTCCTGCTGAAATTCACTAAGTGCCTTGTTCCTTTTTCTGAGGTGAAAATTTAAAGCTCTGTTGCCTCCCCCCTTCAAATGGTGTGTGCGCACTGTGTCATGTGATGGATTATGTGGGGCGCGGCTTAACAACCTCCCCCAATATTTTATTTAAGTTGGCACACCCGCTTTTAATTCCAGGAGCCTCATGGCTTCCTTAATTCTGTTCCCGTCTCTGAGTGTCAGGAAGAGGGCAAGCCATGAGGGGAGTGAACTCAGCCAGGGACCTCTGCATACTTTGTCCTCTCACTTTGGGAGGTGGTGTGGATTCAGCCCAGAAAGCAGGGGTGGAGGAGAAATTCATAGAATCATCGATGGAAGGCACCCCAAGTTCATCTAGTCCAACCCTCAGCAATGCTGGAATCTCAACTAAAGCATCCTTGGCAGACGACCATCCAACCTCTGCTGGGAAACCTCCCAGGAAAGAGAGTCCAACACCTTCTGAGGGAGCCCACTTCGCTGCTGAATGGCTCTTACCATCGGAAAGTTCATAGAATCATAGAATCATAGAGTTGGAAGAGACCACAAGGGCCATCGAGTCCAACCCCCTGCCAAGCAGGAAACACCATCAAAGCACTCCTGACATATGGTTGTCAAGCCTCTGCTTAAAGACCTCCAAAGTAGGAGACTCCACCACACTCCTTGGCAGCAAATTCCACTGTCGAACAGCTCTTACTGTCAGGAAGTTCTTCCTAATGTTTAGGTGGAATCTTCTTTCTTGTAGTTTGGATCCATTGCTCCGTGTCCGCTTCTCTGGAGCAGCAGAAAACAACCTTTCTCCCTCCTCTATGTGACATCCTTTTATATATTTGAACATGGCTATCATATCACCCCTTAACCTCCTCTTCTCCAGGCTAAACATGCCCAGCTCCCTTAGCCGTTCCTCATAAGGCATCGTTTCCAGGCCTTTGACCATTTTGGTTGCCCTCCTCTGGACACGTTCCAGTTTGTCAGTGTCCTTCTTGTGCTGTGGTGCCCAAAACTGGACACAGTACTCCAGGTGAGGTCTGACCAGAGCAGAATACAGTGGCACTATTACTTCCCTTGATCTAGATGCTATACTCCTATTGATGCAGCCCAGAATTGCATTGGCTTTTTTAGCTGCCACGTCACACTGTTGGCTCATGTCAAGTTTGTGGTCAATCAAGACTCCTAGATCCTTTTCACATGTACTGCTCTCAAGCCAGGTGTCACCCATCTTGTATTTGTGCCTCTCATTTTTTTTGCCCAAGTGCAATACTTTACATTTCTCCCTGTTAAAATTCATCTTGTTTGTTTTGGTCCAGTTCTCTAATCTGTCAAGGTCATTTTGAAGTGTGATCCTGTCCTCTGGGGTGTTAGCCACCCCTCCCAGTTTGGTGTCATCTGCAAATTTGATCAGGATGCCCTTGAGTTCATCATCCAAGTCGTTGATAAAGATGTTGAATAAGACTTGAATAAGTTCTTCCTGGTGTTTAGTCAGAATCTCCTTTCATGTAACTTGAAGCCTTTGGTTTCGGTCCTAGCCTCTGGAACAGGGCAGCCATTTAGATATAATAATAATAATAATAATAATAATAATAATAATAATAATAATAATAATAATAATAATTTTATTTATATCCCGCCCTCCCCAGCCAAAGCCAGGCTCAGGGCGGCCAACAACAATAAAATAATACAACATTCTATGTGAAGAAGGCCATCCTATCTCCTCTCAGCCTCCTCTTTTCCAGGCTAAACAGACCCAGCTCCTTCAACCGCTCCTCATGAGACTTGATTTCCAGACCCCTGATCACCCTCCTCTGCATACGTTCCATCTTGTCAGTATCCTCCTTCAATTGTGGTGCTCAGAAATTCAAACCATTTCGGATTTAAAGGTGAACCCAGCTAGCTTGCACTTTCCAAAACAATTTGTTGAACCGCAACCCAGGCATCCTTCAAAATCTGCACTTCCCCTAAGGTTGCAGTGCAGTTCTCCAGCCCAATAGTGTCCACAAACACACATATACCGTATTTTTCGCTCTATAAGATGCACCAGACCACAAGACGCACCTAGTTTTTAGAGGAGGAAAACAAGAAAAAAAATATTCTGAATCTCAGAAGCCAGAACAGCAAGAGGGATCGCTGCGCAGTGAAAGCAGCGACCCATCCTCTTGCTGTTCTGGCTTCTGGGATAGCTGTATAGCCTGCATTCGTTCCATAAGACGCACACACATTTCCCCTTACTATTTAGGAGGGAAAAAGTGAGTCTTATAGAGCAAAAAATATGGTACTTGTGTGCGTAAAGATGTGTCTATTGGTGAAGACAGCATTATAGCAAGGAAAAAATATCTGTTAGGCAAACTTGCATACAAAAAGGTGAGTTTTATGAGGACATTAAAAAAACAACAACCACAAAGTTGGCACGGAGAAATGAGAAGCTGAGAGAAAACAAAAATTGACAGATTTGTCCTGCTTCCAGAAGTGGGGTGGGGAGCAAATCAAATGGGCACCAGCAACAAGTATTGACTTTTTAAAGAAAGTTAAACATTTTAAAGAGAAAGCTTGCTGTTGTGATCATCCACATGAATATCTTTTGATTTTAGGGATACGGAATAAAATTTTACTCAGATATGGAGTATTACGAAGGGGAATGGGCTGTTGGGAAGAGAAGCGGCTGGGGCCGGATGTACTACAAGGACGGCTCCATCTATGAAGGCCAGTGGTCTGAGGACAAGCCAAGTGGGCAAGGCATGTTCCGCCTGAGTAAGTACCGCCCTGCTGCGTCCATGATCCTTGAGAGGTCTGGTCCTCTATGCCTTTGGGCAGTGCTCAGAACGGGCCCCAGCCCTTCCCACCCCCCAGAACAGAACTTGGGGCACGTTAAGGCTGGCCAGATGGTGCCACCGCCGACATTCTCAGCTCTCTTTGCTCAGATAGACTGCTGCTCAAAAGGTGGCCTGCGCAATGACAACAACACAACGGCTTGTTGCTGTCTGTGCCACATATCTCCATTTACCCTGCCTCAGCTCACACCAGTAGTCTTTTGAAGACTTAATGGGTTTTAGTGGTTTCATGAACAGGGCCCCTGCGCACAGAAGCAAAAATCACATAAGTTGGGAGCACCCTGGAGGATGCGCATAAAAGTGGAGGCGATGGCTGTGCTACCCCGCACATCAGTGTAAAAAACAACAACCACAACCCTGCTGAGCCCCCACTCTCTTTGGGGCTTCCTCCACCCTCACTGACACCCTCTTGTGGCTCTGGGGAAATTTATGTTTAAGTTTCCTGTCCCCACGTGTATATGCAGTCACATGTGTGTCGATCAAACGTCAGTGGGAGACACCCGTAAAACCCAAACTCTCCTTGCAATGCCATTCTGGCTAAGGCTCTGATGGGAGAACTTTTCCAGTCTGGGGGCCACACTACCCCCCTTCTGGGTGGCATCCTGAGGGTCACAGGGCAAAGTGGGCGGAGCGGCAAATGTAAGTTTTTGCCTTTGCACAGTAGGCCAGTTTCTCCAACTGCTCTTCCGTCCAGGGAGGCCAGAGTTCATGGATGTATTCCAGCCAGGCAAAAATGTTTTGGGCCAGTGAGAGGGCAAGGCCTGGGGAGAATCCCAAGGGCAAGAGATCAAGGCCTGGAGAGGCGCATTGGTCTCCTGGGCCAGAGGTTGCAAGCCCTGCGCTACCGCCTTGAAAGCATGCCGTGCTTGGCTGAGCCAAGGTGGTGTTGGGGTTAGCAGGCTGGACTAATTAGAGCCATCAAGACCTGGGGTCAAATCCCCCTAAGTCATAACAAAGGTAGCTTGGGACCTCTGGGTCGATTGCTCCTTCTCATCTTAACCCCATCTCTCAGGGTTGTTGTGCAGGTAGAATGTGGGACAGACCCATATATGCTTTCCTGACCTCCGGAGAGGAAAGGGAGGATTAAAATGTTCTTTAAAATTATTATTGTGCCATGCTGAGCAATCACATAATTTACTGCTGTTTTAATAGCTGGCGGTATGTTTACACGAACTGTTAAAGCAACAGTTTGGTAGTCCTGCCCAGGTTATGCCGAGGGCAGGTACACTTAATTACACTGCTGTCCAGGATCTGTTTGTATCTAACTTCCAGCATCAGGAAATTGGTGAGATTTAGAGTCTTGGTGGTTATCTAGAAATGTCTTTAGTTTCTAAAAGGACAGGTAATGACTGTGCCTTGACAGATTTCAAGAGGATTCAGACTTGATATCACTTTACCTGAAGGTGACACTTCCTCAGCAGAGGTGCAAATTCACTTTGCATGTGCTCAGAGGTGCTCTTGTTGTAATATCACCTATTCCAATACTGAGGCGAGGCATTGAAAAGAAGATTATGGGGTTAAAATTAATACCTGCTGGGATGTTCTGGGTGTTACGAATATGATGGATTTTAAATCACCACTGCCACCACCACAAATTGAATAATTGGTCCTCCAGAGACATTGCCCAATTGATCATGAACTGGCTGGATTTTTCCTAAGGGTAAAATTAGCTAATTAATAGATTATTATTTTCCTGCACCTGCGGGTTTAATATAGTCAGCTCTGTAACTGGAAATTTTGCAAGGCAGGGGGTAAATGCGCCTTCTGTTAGGTTCGCGATGGACAACCATCCAAGATCAAATAGCTGGTAATGGCTGCTTGCCCAGAAAGGGTAAACTGAAACGTAGGATTCGTGCAGTTTTGCTGGCTCCTCCCTTTCTTGCAAAAGGATTTAAGAGAGTTAACCACAGCATCCAAACAGTGAAGGGCACAGCTTGGTGGGGCCCTTGCGACGGACATGTGCTGCCCCACTGATGGAATTCCTTCCCCAGATAAATTTACCTGGCACCCACATGAATATATCTTCGGTACCAGGCAAATGCTTTTCTTTCTCCACCCTTAATGTTTTCATAAACTGTCTTGGAAGCATCACCAAAGAGCAGTATATGAATCCTTCCGAATAAGCAAAGAGGGAGGGAGCTCCTGCTCTCCGGTGTGTTCTCAGAACTGCCCCATCCATAATTCCACCATACCTAGGAGCTTGTGAGCAAAAGGGCTTCTCTGCAGTCCGAGTTGCCTCCTGACCATTGAGTCAGAAGCAGGTTCCGTTCTGTCCATTTCAGCGGGGTATTTACTTCCAAGAAAAAAGCACACCAAGAACTCAGGCCGACAGGGCCCTGTTTCGATGTATTCACCTTCATCAGCTAATTTTTAAAGGATTGTGTAAGTTTGAAGACTTTTGGATAAATACCGTATTTTTCGCTCTATAACACGCACCCAACCATAACACGCACGTAGTTTTTAGAGGAGGAAAATCCGTAGGCATGCCACCCGTAGGCATTCCCTCCATAACACGCACAGACATTTCCCCTTACTTTTTAGGAGGAAAAAAGTGAGTGTTATGGTGCAAAAAATACGGTATATCCTGTTATTTTCCACGTTTCTCAGGGATAACAACTACGTGTGGGTAGATCAACGTGTATCTTGAGCTTTTCTGTGCGTTTTCAATTTGGAAGCCAGGCACGGAGTGCTTCAGGGGCAAAGTCTACAGCCACAATGACCTGCCCCAGTGGGGGGGGGGGGGCAAACTAGACCATGATAGAACTATTTGTTAGGAGATGCTGCAGGGCCTTGTGAAAACACAAGCCAGCTTCCCTCTCTCTCTCTCTCTCTCTCTCTCTCTCTGTGTGTGTGTGTGTGTTTAAAAAAGCATCGATCCCACAAAAATCTCTGTGTCAATTGCAGAAAATGAAAACCGGTATGAAGGCTCCTGGAAGGACGGGAAGAGGCACGGTCCAGGGAAGTTCATCTACTTGGACACGGGGCAACTTTATGAAGGCTACTGGGTGGCAGACATTCCCCGTTGCGGAACCATGATTGATTTTGGCCGCGACGAAGCCCCTGCACCAACTCAGTATCCCATCCCAAAGGTAATCTCTAGGTTCCAGGCTCCCCGCAGGCCCAAAGGCCAAAACGCGTGTCAGGGTGGGTTCCACTGTCTCTTCCTGCAAGCCAACACCTGAGCAGAGAGGGAAGAGCAATTTTGGTCTGTGCTCCAGCTCCCCCAGGACTTGCCCACCTCTGCTCCCTTGGCCTCTTAAGCATGGAGAGTGCAAATAGCTGGATGTGGGGAAGCTTTTCTGGTGAAGGGCAGTGGACCCACAGGAAAAGTCAGCTGATGGTGGGAGCCAAACGTAGGCTGGGTCAGAAGCAAAGCAGACGGGAGTCTGCAGCCAGGTAGGGCAGGATGACCCAAAGGGAGCAGAGAAGCAGCTTTTTCTAAACAAACTAATTGTCTTTTCCAGTCTATTGAATTTTTTTACAAACAAAGATCAGAATCTGATGCTTATTCATGTAATAATCTTATGTAAATCACTTTGTGAGACAGTATATAAGTGCTGTAAATGAATGAAGGAATGAAGTGGGGAAAGACCCATCCATTCGTTTCTATGGCAACAGAACTCACTTTTTAAAGATGCGAATGGGGGATACTTACCTGTGAGCACCTAAGGCCACTACCTTAACAAAAGAACTGGGCTGTCCAGTGCAGCAAGCGTCCTCCTATAGATTCTAGCCTCCCACAGGCATGGAAGGGACCCCCAGGAGTCATCCTGACTGACCCCAAAAAACCTGTAACAATCTATATGTGTGTGTGAAAGACAGGGAGAGTGTGCTGTAACTCTGTGTGGTGCATGTGTTTGTGTTAGTAACAATGGGGTGAGGTGGGGGAATAGAGGGGTGTACATTTTTTTCTCCTTTTGCTGTGTGTGTGTGTGTGTGTGTGTGTGTTTTATTGCTATTTTGCCACACCCGCTTTTGCTCTGCAAACCATTGCCATGCAGCTCCCAGAAGGTGGCCAGTTTTCAGTCTGGCCTTGTGGCTGAAACTGATTCCCCATCCCTGGAATGGGGCTTAAAAGGCTATGTGGGGAGCTGGAAGGTTGCCAGTTTAAGTATTGACCAGGAGGACTTGCAATGCTTCCATTGGCTAGCCCCTCTTTCTTCCCCTGGCATTTCCCACCCTCATTCTGTTTGAAGAGTAGTAAGAGGACTGTCCTGTATTTGGAGTTATCCTCTGTTTGAAGGGTTGCTCAGTCTGAGTCCAGTTTAAAGGCAGAAAGTACAATGGAGCCCCACGGTCCCATCAGCAGAGAGCAGACTGGTCCGCCTCTCCCAGCCACTGCCTTCCTCACTATGCAGAAAGGCATAGCTATTTCTATTTAGAGTGCAGTAATTATTTTATTACTGTGGCCTAATTATTTTATTTTATTTTATTATTTCAGTAGTAATTATTTTTTTACTGTGGTCTAAACCACAGAGCCTAGGGCTTGCTGATCAGAAGGTCAGCGGTTCAAATCCCCACGACGGGCTCAGCTCCTGTTACTCGGTCCCAGCTCCTGCCAACCTAGCAGTTCGAAAGCACGTCGGGAAGGTAAACGGCGTTTCCGTGCGCTGCTCTGGTTCGCCAGAATCGGCTTAGTCATGCTGGCCACATGACCCGGAAGCTGTACACCGGCTCCTTCGGCCAATGAAGTGAGATGAGCGCCACAACCCCAGAGTCGTCCACGACTGGACTTAACGGTCAGGGGTCCCTTTACCTTTACCTAATTATTTCAAAGTTGGCATCTGTATATCTAAATTAGCATATGAAAATTTTATGCAAATCTGTCTCCTTTTTGTTTGTTTTTTGGCACTGTATTAAATTGCAAAAAAACCCTACAAAACCCATGTTTCTTTCAGGTTGAACTAGCGGACCCAGAGGGTGTGTTGGAAAATGCTATTGTGTTGCTAGAAAATGCTGAAGAAGCGAATTCTCAGCCTCAGAAGGAACGATGACGGCTGACAATCCTGCCCTCCAAAGCTGGGGTTCCTTCCCGTTGAAGGCTGAGCAGCAATGTACAAAAAGTTCTTTCCCAAGAGATTCCCAAGTATTCCCATTGTGATCCCTTCTCTGTTCCGGTTATGCAAGAGCCCCTTTGCTCGCTAGTTTAGCAGCTGCAGCAACACAGAGGGAAGAGGGACATGGTAGAGACCTTGTGAGTTCAAAAATACAAGATACCGCACATTTCTTTGCAAGTTGCTTACTCTGGGTTCTTGGAGCAGCGAGTTGCCCTTTGCACTTCCCAGAGCCGGTCCTGATGTTAGTGGCACACACCTCAGATGGCAGGTGCTGAGGGGAGAAGAGGGGCTTGAATACCTCCAAGGAAGGAGGGTCTGTAATTCCTTCCTGAGTGAAGCTCTGGCACAAGCTGGGGATACAAAGCAAAGGGAAGATTTGGGGTGATGACTGCAATTCTCTCCTTTTCCTGAATTCAGAAAAGCTTCTGTCTTATTTTGAACCACCTTTTTGTACCATCAAGGAGAGAGGCTTTGAAACTGGGGATAAATATGATTGACACTGTAGCCTGTAACCCACCACAGCAGGGGGGTGGGGGTGGCAAAGAGAGTGACAGCCACAAAAGGCACAAATTGTGTTGTCAAGGAGAGATGTCTAAAAGAGTCCCTGATAGATTCTCTCCATCATGATCGCTTCTTATTTCAAGACTCTCTAAAATACACATTTTGAACCAAAGCTATCACGTTCTCCCTTCTCCAAGTAAGGAAACCTTCACAGAAAAGGAAGAAGGAAAAAGAGAGAGAAATCTTCGGAAGCCAATGATGTATCTTCATTAGAAGCAAACGAACTTGCTTAATTTGCTAGTGTGCAGGTTGACACCAATTAAAAGATACAGCTGTAGGCTCCATCGGAGCGGTTCTGGCACCAGCAAGACAGCTTCCCCAAGCCACTGCTGTTAGCATAATGTTAGCAAGAGAATTTCCCCCCAACCTGGTGCCCCCCCATATGTTTTAGACTACAGCTTCCCTCAGGCGAACATCAGGAGGGGCACAGACTCTTCCCCCTTGGTCAACAACCCGCCCACTGCTAACCTAAAATGTCAAATGGAGTCATAATACACACACCTGTCTTTTCATGTGAGGGTGTTGCTATTTTAAAAAAAGTTTTATTTATCGTTTTAAATTTTACAAAATTTGAACATTAACATTTAACTATACATCTAAATCAACATCCCTCCCTCCCCCTTCCATGGTTCGTTTTAATTACCCTTTACTGCTGCATACGGTGGTTATTCCATACCCCCCCCATTTTATCTCAACCCACTTTATACTGCTGAATTTACTCTAATTTTGCTAACATCCTGATTTGTTTACAATAGTTATTTCAAATATTCTACAATTCCCCCCCCAATCTTCCTTAAAAGCTTTTTCTTCTTGGTCTCTTATTCTTCTAGTTAAACTACCCATTGCTGCAAATTATTCTGAAGGGGTCACATAACTCTAAACCCTCGAGCATCTCTCTGATGAAAATAGGAGCGTCCTAAGGAAAAGCGGGACGCGGGTGGCGCTGTGGGTAAAACCTCAGCGCCTAGGACTTGCCAATCGTATGGTCGGCGGTTCGAATCCCCGCGGCGGGTTGAGCTCCCGCCTTCCGGTCCCAGCTCCTGCCCACCTAGCAGTTCGAAAGCACTCTTAAGTGCAAGTAGATAAATAGGGACCGCTTTATAGCGGGAAGGTAAACGGCGTTTCCGTGTGCTGCGCTGGTGCCGGTTTGCCAGAGCAGCTTCATCACGCTGGCCACGTGACCCAGAAGTGTCTCCGGACAGCGCTGGCCCCCAGCCTCTTAAGTGAGATGAGCGCACAACCCTAGAGTCAGACACGACTGGCCCGTACGGGCAGGGGAACCTTTACCTTTACCTTTAAGGAAAAACGGGACATTCCAGGATCAAATCAGAAACTGGGGTGGCTTCTATAAATCTAGGACTGTCCCTGGAAAATAGGGACACTTGGAGGGTCTGCAAATATAACTCCTTATTTAGACTGTAATCTCCTCAGGGCAGAGACCTGCCATACTTTCCTCCCCTTTTGGTTGATGTAAACTAACACTAGCTTGGTTCATACAGAAACAACAAGCCATTATCTAGTGTTACAAGAAGGAGCTTTCAAGGGAATGGTGGGCTTCTTTCTCCCCTCCTGGACCCCAACCCTGCCACACCTGGTTTGAGGCAAGTCATATGCTTGTCAAAACTGGCAAACTGGTTTGTGATCCTGAAAAACCAGGAACGAAATTTAGAATGAATCCCTGGCCTGCCATGATGTCTGAATCAGAACTGTTCAGCCTTGGGTTTTGATCCCAGTTTAAAGCAACCCCACACAGGGTTATTTTTAAAAAAATAATTATATGTTTAATTTATTTTTATTAAATATTTTCTTGGTTTACAAAAGTACATGCCGTGTCTCTTTTTTTCCAGATTGTACAGTCTTTCTTACAAATCAGTTACATTTGTTGTGAGACATTAGTGTAAAGTATAAGGTTGGGAAAGAAGAGGGGGGAGAGGAGGGGGGAGACTTATTCTTTTATATCAGGGGTCAGCAAACCTATTCAGCAGGGGGCCGGTCCACTGTCCCTCTGACCTTGTGGGGGGCCGGACTATATTTTGAAGGGAAAAAAATATATGAACGAATTCCTATGCCCCACAAATAACCCAGAGATGCATTTTAAATAAAAGCACACATTCTACTCATGTGAAAACACGTTGATTCCTGGACCGTCCGCAGGCCGGATTGAGAAGGCGATTGGGCCAGTTCTGGCCCCCAGGCCTTAGTTTGCCCACCCATGTTTTATATAGTGTGTGTGTGTGTGGGGGGGTTGTGTTAGTATCAGCTGGGTAGTTTCTCTTTCTATTTGTTTACAGTGGTACCTCGGGTTAAGAACTTAATTCGTTCCGGAGGTCCGTTCTTAACCTGAATCTGTTCTTAACCTGAAGCACCACTTTAGCTAATGGGGCCTCCTGCTGCCGCCGTGCCGCCTGAGCACAATTTCTGTTCTCATCCTGAAGCAAAGTTCTTAACCCAAGGTACTATTTCTGGGTTAGCGGAGTCTGTAACCTGGAGCAAATGTAACCTGAGGTGGGGTTGGTTGCAGTGGGGTTCATTTGCATTTGTGGGGGGGGGTTGTTGGGTTAGGTAAACCAGATTGATTCGTATGCTGTCGGTGGGTTCCTACTGTTGTCCTGTTGGGCTGTGTGTGTGATAAAGGGGAGCCATACTGGGTTGAAAGCGTCCTCTTCTATTTACTGTATTTTTTGCTCTATAACACGCACCAGACCATAACACGCACATAGTTTTTAGAGGAGGAAAACAAGAAAAAAAATATTCGAAACGAAATAGTCGATATATGATTTTTGTGGTTCATGCTGTGGCCACAGACATGTGATATGACAGTGAGTTTGGAGTAGCCCAATGCAAAAATCCTGAGGATCCATGTGGATCCATGCTTTGTAACCACGGAGGAGGGAAGGAAGGGGAACTATGGATCCTCTGCTCACGACTGCAGCAGATCCCCCCCGCCACCCACAGGCATTCGCTCCATAACACGCACAGACATTTCCCCTTACTTTCTAGGAGGAAAAAAGTGAGTGTTATGGTGCAAAAAATACGGTATTCCTGCGTCATTTTCAGTTTGTTGGTTAGTTTTTCTAGTAGGGCTGTTTCCCATACAATTTGGTACCATTGGTCCATGCTTACTCCTGACAGGTCTCTCCAGTGTCTGGCTATGAGGCTTCTGGCTGCTGAGAGTAGGTGGATTATGAAGGTGTTCAGTAGGGCCAGTCCTGGGGTGACCTCTAATACCTGTTTAGTTAATTTGCAAGAACCCTGCCCAGTTGATGGTAATGTACAAAGCAGCAGAAATTCTTCCTCCTTTGTTGAGCTGCAAAGCACTGGACATTATGAGTCCCAAAAAGAAAAAGAAAAAAACAGATATTCCTCCCCAGAAGAAAGAGACTGCATACAAAATGCACAGAGAGTAAACTGGAAAAATAATTTTAATTTTCTAGTTTCATTTTTAGTCATCTTAGCAATTATTTTCAAACTAGAATAGGTAAAAATCCTTCAACAGAAAAGTGATTAAAAAACAAGCAACCAGCCCGCGCAAACCAGGTAGTACGCACCACAGAGCCAAGTCTACTTATTATGACAGTTGTCAACTCTGTCCTTCCCAAGATACATCAAATAATATTTGTGCACATGGCGATAAATTGCTGACAAAATCCCACTGAACTTGCAAAGGAACGCCCCCCCCCAATCTTTGGCAAAACCATCAACTCATAAAAAATTTGCACATTTGAAAAATCTCTCCCCCCCCCCGTTGCTAACACATCTATACACTCATGTAAAAAGAGTTACATTTATGAATAAGTTACCATCATAATTGATTAATTATGGCTAGAACTCTGTGTGTGTTTGTCTAGACCAGGAGTGAATAAACCTTTCCAATCCAAGGAGTGCATTTTCTCATGGACACCCCCTTCCCCTCCCTCCCATCCATCCATCCATCCATCCACCCACCCACCCACCCACCCACACAGACAGACAGACAGACAGAGGTGCTTCCTCACCATTCAAGGACACCATTCACCAGGCAGAAGGACAGCAGGATGGGTGAGGAGTGGGGCCTGTGGGGGGAGCCCACACAGCCTGTTCTGGAAGCCCACCTTTGGCCCCTGGACCAGATTCTGCCCCCTCCTGGCTCAGATTGCCCAGGCATATTTTGAACAGCTTCTGGGGAAATGAGAGAAGTCCACATTCCAGTCCTATACCCCAAGAGGAGGACTTATTAAAAAGCACCACCAGAGCCACCCCTTTGACCTTGTGAACCAGGGACTGTGGGCCTCCAGCTGTTGCTGGACTACAACTCCCATCACCCCTGACTACTGGCCTTGCTGACGGGCTGATGGGACTTGGAGTCCAATATCTGGAACACCCCAGACTCCCCCACCCCAGATTTTGCATTACATTTCAGGACAGCTTACAGCACGACCCCAAGTCATCTTGAATTCAGGGGGCATCTGGTCTCAGGCAAGTGTTTAGGATTGCAGCCTCAGTCCTTCCAACACAGGATTTCAAGGTACTCTTCATTCTGGATTTAGTGATCATAGAATCATAGAGTTGGAAGAGACCACAAGGGCCATCGAGTCCAACCCCCTGCCAAGCAGGAGACACCATCAGAGCACTCCTGACATATGGTTGTCAAGCCTCTGCTTAAAGACCTCCAAAGTAGGAGACTCCACCACACTCCTTGGCAGCAAATTCCACTGCCAAACAGCTCTTACTGTCAGGAAGTTCTTCCTAATGTTTAGGTGGAACCTTCTTTCTTGTAGTTTGGATCCATTGCTCCGTGTCCGCTTCTCTGGAGCAGCAGAAAACAACCTTTCTCCCTCCTCTATGTGACATCCTTTTATATATTTGAACATGGCTATCATATCACCCCTTAGTCAGTTTGCTAACCAGATCTGCTCAGAAGTTGAGTCCCAGTGAAATCTTTCGAGCGTGCTCCCATGTAAGTGGGGTCAGGATTGCAGCTGCAGCAGATGGGCTTTAAACCACTCCTGCGCCACGAACGCTGCAATGTCTTGGCTGCCTGGCCTGGTGTAGAGATCCCCTGCCTTGCGAGTAAGGGTGACCCCGGGGGTGCCTGGTGTGTGCGAGAAACTCAGTGCAAAATAAATTTCAGGTGAACTAGGTCAGGATTCAGGGAGGCCCTTTTTCACGTGCCTCGTCGAGAGGTACAGAGGGTAGCAGTTCTGCTTGTGGGACGCTCTCCCCGGGGAGGCTTGCCTGGCGTCTTCATTACATATTTTTAGGCGCCAGACAAAAACATTTCTCTTCAACAAGGCATTTGGCTGATTAACGTTCTAGGGCTTTTTCAATCTGTTTGTTTTGTTGTTTTATTATGTATTTTGCATTCTCATTTTGTATTTTTCTGTTGTGAACCACCCTGGATCTTCGGATGAAGGGCAGCATACAACTTTAATAATAATAATAATAATAATAATAATAATAATAATAATAATAATAATAGCAGAGGACCTCCATCACTGATGGGCAGCTGGCTCTTGATGTGAGCTTTCACTGGGTCAAAAGGGATGGGGGGGGGGCGCATGGCTCTCAGTAGAAGAAGGTCCAGCCTTTTGTAGAAGAAATATTGATTATAGCTGTTGTCAAGCTCAGGCTTTGAATAGGCAAAGTCACAGGTCCAATCACCAGCGCCTCCAATTAGAAGATTACCAGGAGATGGGAAAGGCCAGGTGGTTGGCAAAGAGAGCCACTGCCAGCCAGAGCAGGCAATATTGGGCTAGATGGACCAAAGGTCTGACTCAAAACAAGGCAGGTCCAGGCACCTAGGTTTCCAGGTGCTGTGTGTATTGCTGGCCTTGTATAAAAGCAGCAACTTTTGCATCACCCCTTTGGCACAGCATCTTCGGGTGCCAAGCACCTGAGGCAAATTCCAGGTTCCGCTGACTATCAATATATTCAGCAACAACCTCAAGGTGAACAAAGGGGAGAATCAAGAGTCCCCAGTTATCTTGGGGCTCTTTGCAACTCGCTTTGCTGTTGGGATTCAGCTCCAAAGAGGCTTACCATCACCCAGTTGTGCAAATAAGCCGTTAAAACATCGCTACATGGCAACAGAACTACTATGATTTTGTGTTGAAGTCTGCATTCCAAACACCCTGCATTTCTTTTTTAAAAAAGGTTACAGCCTTAATCTGAAAGGCAGAGCTCATTAAGATGATCTCAACGCCTTCAAAATACACCCCATATTGGCTCACTGGTCTCTTGCAGTGTAAAAGGGAGTGAGCTCATACAGCATCTTGAAATCAGAGTCTTTTTTGTGACCCACCCTCCAATATTCATCATGAAAGAGGGGAAGGAGCTTCCTGAAATCAACAGAAGCCCCTGGCAGCACCTTCAAAGTTAACAGGTGTATGGAAAGGCTACTGACACAGGTAGGTAGGTACACATACGTTGCATGCAGAAGGAAAGCAGGAGTTACCGTATCTTTCACTCTATAAGACGCACCAGACCATAAGATGCACTTAGTTTTTGGAGGAGGAAAACAAGAAAAAAAATATTCTGAATCCCAGAAGCCAGAACAGCAAGAGGGATCGCTGCGCAGCGAAAGCTTCTGGGATAGCTGCGCAGCCTGCATTCGCTCCATAAGACACACACACATTTCCCCTTATTGTTTAGGAGAGAAAAAGTGAGTCTTATAGAGCAAAAAATACGGTAATCACTATTTTAAAGTGAAGCCAAAAGGCCGACACCATGCTGGCTACAGCCCCCTGCCGTATCCTTTTTCAGAGGACAGATGTGTACCAGACAACCCCATCCATCCCTTGTTTTGCCTCGACTCTCTCTGAAGAAAGATTATATATTTCTTCCCTCTGCATCCGTCTCTTCAAACACCAGGTTTGTGGCTTCTGCCAAAACTAAACTGTCAAACATTTTACGATACAGGGCTGTGACCCGATTCGCAAGGTGCAGTGCGTCGTACAGAGCACAGCCTTCCCAACTTGCCGCCCTTCAGATTTTTCGGGCCGCAACTCGCACCAGTGAAGACATCGCTTGGCCATCTTGGCTCAGCAGTTGGTGAGAGCTGTGGTCTGAAACATCTCCAAGCTACCTGGCTGCTGTTGGCTGGCTTAGCAAGACCGTGCAGGTCTCTTCGTCCCGGAGAGAAGCCAGCGGCCACTTTCCTCCTCCCTGGTCCATTTTGCTGCAGACCTACTGCTCTCGGCTAGAGGTCATGGTTAGAAAGAGGGCTGAACCCCAAGGCTCCGTGTGGGCGACATGCTCAGCCAAACCCTGGCAGCACAAAGGACAGGGGAGAGCAAAGCGGGTACAAGCTCCTCTCCTGGAAGTTTGGGCTGTGTGTCCTGTGAATGTGCTCTTTCGGTTGTGTTTGCTGCAGGCTAACATGGCTCCTCCTAAGCTCTTTAGGAAGCTAAAGAATGCATATATAACACTGTCCAAACTCCTTCAACCCCCAGCTACACAGATGATATAGAGCTAGGATTAAAAAAAACCCGCACAGACTGGAGGAAGGAAGAGGGATCCGTTTCCTGGTCACTGCTGCAATTTCTCATTGCCGCTAAAAGGGATGGGCCAGGCAACCGCCAAGCTTGGCAAAAAAGATGGGCACCTGCTTCTCCTTTTGGGCAACGGGAGTCTGGGGAGTAGGACGAGACCTGCAGCGTCCCTCAGTTGCTCTGCTGGGGAAGGTTTCTCCTCCTGGGCTCATCTCCTCCCTTTTTGCTTTCTCTGCAAAACCCAGCCTAGGAGAGGAATGTGTGCGATCCACAGAGCGGATCCCACAAGCACCAGCCACATTCTACAACAGCCTTCGTTGGTAAATTGTCATGAATGCAAAAAATAAAAAATCTCGGAAGAGCACTAGGAGAGGGAGAGAAATGGAATGAGTTCAGGTGGCTTCTAAAAGAACATAGAAAGAGTCACTTCAACTAGCTCTGTATTGTCTATATCAGTGGTCCCCCTCCCTTGAAAATTGCGGAACATCTTGACATGATTTTTCTGCCTGTTGTAGCAATCATAATGCACTGTGCTAAATGCTGTAAGAGTTTTACTTGCCGTTTTATTGCCTCTTTCCCTGCCCTTATATATTGCATTTAATGGCATTGCGATTTGATTCCAAAGAATGCAAATTGTAATACAAGAAAATGCAGTATATAAGAAATAAAAGCAGCCATAAAAATACATATTCAATGCGACGCCTCCTGTCCCAAAGCCACAGCTGCAGAACCACCTGAACAGAGTCTGCGAACCCCTGATCTACGCTGCCCAGGAGAGGATCTCTGGGGTTTTAAGCAGCAACGCCTGGAGGTGTCAGGGATTGAAGCTGCAGCCTTCTGCATGCAAGGCAAGTGTTCTTCCACAGAGCTAAGGCCCCTCCCCTGCTTCAGTACATAAAAAACTGATGCTGGCACCTACTGATTTCAAGTATTTTCCCAGCCCTGTATAGGGAAGTTTACTAGCTCAATGAAGATGAACATAATGTAATACAGGGCGTCTCCTTTTTAGTACAGGTGGGGACCTTTTATCTAATTCCGACTCTTGCATTTTCCAATATCTCTCTCATCGCGATGAGGGCAATTTTGTTTGTGCAAAAAATATGGTTAACAGTGAGGGCTAGAGACTTTAAAAAGAAAAAGAACATGTAAGCGAGTCAGCACAGCCAAGGGTCAGGAATGATGGGAGCTGTAGCTTAGCAGCATCTGGAGGGCTTCTGGTTCCTCTCCCCTTTTCTAGACGCAACACCGTCACACAAAGAACACAGTACTTTGATAACACACACACACATCCTGAAATAACCCTCCAATTCAAACACATCTCGCATTCCAGGCTCCCATCACAAGCCCTGAAGACATTTGCCCAGAGAAGAACTCTGAGCCCAGCAGTGTTTTGACACTCCAAAAACGAAGCAATGAGGATTGCCCCTTAAGAATAAAATAAAAATAGAACACAAAAATACATTTCAAAGCCTTCTTGATAAACACTTCTATACAGAGAGACTTCAATGTGCCAAAAGTAAATGCACATCAGTTCCAAAAGATTAATGTTCCTAAAGAACCTGAAAATATTTTCCAAGACACCACAGAAGAGGTTGCATAAGGAAGAAAAACAAAACAGCTAGTAGATTTCAGATTCCACCCACAGCCCTTACTGCAGGGAAGGGGTACATGTGGCCCGCCAGATGCGGATGCACTCCAACTCCTGCCAGCCCCAGCCAGAATGCCCAATGGGCAGGGCAGCTGTAGTCAAGCAGCATCTAGAAGGCCAGATTCCCTTCGCCAAATTACAGATTAGAATCTGATTCATTCGTTATGATTTTTATTTTAAAGTGGCATGTAAATGATATATAAATTAGGTACTCTCATTTCGGAACCATTTGTTGATCCAAACATTTCCCCAAGATATTTAAAAAATTAATATATATTCACTTCTGGAGCCAAGTGAATGGTCTAGAAACATCTGTGGTTACAGCAGACTTCCTCCCTCAACCTGACGCCTTCTAGATACTACAGTTCCCATTATCCCCGACTGTAGTCCAACAGTCTCTGGAGGGCAGCTTCGCTCCAGCGTTCACTTCAGTAGTAAAAGTGCTTCACTTCTGCAAGTTAAAACCTGCTGCGGGAGTAAACTGCCAAAGCAAGAGCCACCCTGTACCCTCAGGTGCCGAGGGGAAATGCAAGGCACTTTGGAAGAGAAGAAAAAACAGACCCAAAACAAAAAGTGGAACTCCCCGATTTCTTCAAACTGGACGACAGCAACGCTGACGAGCTGGTCCAGACCCACCTAGACTGTCTTTCAAGCATCCCAGGCAGAAATAAACAGCAGTTAATTAGTCCCAGATAGTCCAGCAGTAATTTTAACACCAAACTTCCACTTCAAAGTGCAAACCCTGTTAAGTCCAGCAGTAAATTGGGGGGGGGGGAGAGAGAGAGAGAGAGAGAGAGAGAGAGAGAGAGAGAGAGGACAAAGCACATCCACTATCTTCCTTCCCTCCTGCCCTCAAAGGGCACAGCACACCAAAGCAAACACCAGGTTTGCATTTGAGGAAGCCGACTGCAGTTCCTGGAAGCTTCTGTCAAAATAAATGTGTTGGTTGCTTTAGGCAGCTACAACACCTTTTGTTGCTTCGCTGCCAATACATGAACACGGGTCCCTTTGGAAAAAAGGTTTTAAGGAATTGCTTTAGGCAGAATCTGACAAGGTATCCGTCCTGTACAGGCAGCCTTCACCCACACCTGAAGCCACCCCCAGATGTCAGTCCAACAGCATCTGGAAGGCACCAGATGTTAGCGAAGGTTGCTGTGGGTCATCAGGGGGTTAAGCCAAACCTTTGGGAACAACCCACAATACCTACCATAACCAAGTATGTGCAACTGAAACAATCACATACTCATATTTTCTTCCTGTTTACCAAGGCCTCCTTGCTGTTTCCCTGTGCCTGTTTTGGGCTGAAAAGCCCCGTAGCAAAGGGCTCTCTAAAGCACCATGTACATAGGTCCAATGACCTTAGCTCAGTGGCAGAGCATCAATCCCCGCCATCTGGGACTGGCACAGACTTCTGTTTGAAACCCTGGGACTCTGGAGAGCTGTTGCCAGGAAAAGGGGGCTAAACTGAAAACTACTCTGCCCAGTGACAAGGCAGCTTCCTGCATTAATTTCTTTGCTTTAAATTAAACACTGCATTTCAAATCCCCAACATGACTCACAACAACAGTTGGGTTATAGTGTTCCCAGGGAAGCCATGCTGGGAGCTGAGCCTGGCCCTCAGGAACAGGCAGAAGAACACTTTGGCTCGTAAGCCAAACACACTTTCTCCCAAAGTAAAACAAGGGCCTTGGGTCTACGGGTGGGAAGCACAGGAATAAGGGTCTGCACACACAACAGAAACAGAACCGGTTTGCCAAGGCTATTTTAACCAAGGCAGTGAAAATGGTTGCTATTTGCAGCACAGCTGCCGTGGTGGTCGAGTGATGCCATTACTAGCTGCCACCGCAAGAGTCCTGTATAAAAGTTCTAGCATAACAAAACCTCCAAGCAACAAGACTCAAAAGGAATTTGGAGCACTTCCAAAATGCAAATTCCTTAATGAAGGGAACAATTAACTTCTGCCCCAGGGACAGAGCTCTTGCTGCCATGGTATTCTCCATTCTAACCTGGGGTTGGGGGTGGGGTCAGGATCACTCTTACTTTCCCCAATAACCCAGGGGTGGGGTGGGAGCCTGGGGGCCTCCTGATGATGTCACTGGACTCCCACTCCCATCATCCTTCCTGACCATTGGGCCGCGCTGCCTGAGACTGATGGAAGCTGGAACCCAGTAAACAGCCAGAGGGCCAGGTCTCTCCACCCCTGTTCTACAATCTTCTATGCTTATGTGCAAGTAAGCTCATTATGTTCAAAGAGGCTCACTCAAAGGTAAGTACGGTTAGGATGTGCTGGCCTGGAATATAAATGAGCTGGATATATTTAAAACAAACAAAAGCCAAAATGTGTTCAAAGGTGACCCATGTTTTTCGGGAAAGAACGCCAAATTCTGTATAAATCCTGCTAACTTAAAGCCAATGTGCTCAGTTTCTCCTATTCAATTCTGCTTCAACTCAAGTGAACTGAAGAGTTAAATAGGGTGCTCATCCTGCAGTCTAGAAATCTCTCTCTCTCTCCCTCTCTCAAAAGTCATGGTACTTGGAAACTGAATTTTCTGGCTAAGAGCTTTTCTGTCCTCCAGGGAGATGTTGCCTACACAGCTCTGTGTCCACTTCTTACTTGTCTCCTGGGGTTTTAAGAAACCCAGGATCACACCAAAAACAAAAGATTGCGCCTCGATTCTCTCAAGCAGGTTTGAATTCAGGTTGTTGCAGCATGAATCTGAGAAACAAACAATCCCCCCCTCAAATGACTAAACATGTCAAAGTAAAATGCTGCACTTCCTTACAAACCTTCCTCCCTTCTCCCCACAGGCCCACCCCCCAACCTGACAGCACAGAATGTCCATTTCCCCTCATGATGAATCAGTGTCTAAAGACAAGGATCCGGACCACAGGACGGGAGGCGGCAGGAGGAGAGATTCCGAATTCCTCTCTCCAGCACCTGAACCTCCGGGTGCCAGTCCTTCAAAACACTGCAAGAACAGCACATTGAATCATTACTGTTATTTTTTAAAAGCACTAGAGAGCTAGGATGCAGTACTACTAATCTGTCTTTCCAGGCCAGCCAAATTCATGAAGAAGGGAGTCAACAGAACACAGGAGAAACGTTTGGGCTGGCTTTAAAAAACAAAACAACAAAAAAAACTTTCATAGTTTGAGTATCTATGCAAAATGGCTGCCCGGAGGCGGGAGGGTGTCGCCTCTGTGGTCCAGCTGATCCTGGAGCCGCGCAAACTCGGCCAGTTCGTTCAGTTCCTGGAACTGGCGGTCTGTCTTGTGAGTTACCAAGGACCGGTAGAAGTGGACCGCAAACACTATGAAAATCAGCCCGAAGGGAACCATGATGGAGGTCGAGGTGATGGCAGCAGCCTCGCCGGCAGAGAAGCCCTCAGTGACGTTGCTGGGCTTCCCACCTTCGAGGGGGCTCTTCTTCTTCAACGGGTGGAACTTCACCCAGCAGAGGAGGACTACCTCGGCCAGGAAAAGCAGAGTCCCAATGACGGTGGAGAAAGCCCAGGCTAGCTCGATGTGGCGGTGCATGCGCTCGTGGGGGGACTCCTTGACCGAGTTGAGGTTGTGGACGTTGCTGACGGCCTCGATGTTTGGGAGGATGCAGGTGCTGACCATCAGGGCGAAGAGGTGGACGGCCACCAGCACCGTCGTGCAGGCACTGAAGGCGATCAGGAGCCCCGGTGGGTAGTCGTGGTCAGCATCCAGCTGGACTTCCACCATGGCCACCTGGGAGGCAGGGGAGAGAAAAGGCAGCAAGAGGTCACAGTTCAGCCCTTGGGCCTAAGCCAGGGGCTCTCAAACCTTTTTCTCTGGGGCGCGATTTCAGGATAACAATTTGCTTGCACCACACTGAATTGTTTTATTGCTAAGGAAGGCGTTGGGAAACAGAAAGATGCAACTCCTGGCAGTGCTTGGTTTATAACAAGGAACACAACAACTTTATAATATGTCATGAGACATCCAGAAAGGATAGAAGAACATGAATCGTTTCCAAAATCCCTGTTCACAACAATATTTCATGGAGATAGCTGATGATTAAGGATAAATAAGTTTTTTTTAAAAAAAAACCCAAAGGTTGTAATATAATGGAATGTGTACTAGAAACAACTAGGAGAATAAAGCAGCAACAAGAGGAAACCTTGGATGAATCAAAAACAGAGTGTGGGAGACCAATTTTTGGAAAAATTGTATTAAATTCGTAAAATTTGGAAAAATAAATAAAAAGAATTTGGAAACTGGTTGGCCGCCTACTCTGCAACCCCCACCCCCACCCCGCTGCCTCAGCCATGCTGCGAATAAGAGGCGCTGCTGGTCTCCTCCCACCCATGTTCATGGTGTACATCTTTATTCCTCCCTTGTTCCTGATGTACATCTTCCCTCGCCTCTTCTTCCTGGGGAGGAAGGCATTTGGTGGTTTGCCTCAGGCGCCAGCATGTCTTGGGCCGGCCCTACCTTTGTCCAGCAGGCCAGCTTCCACGCATGCCTCTGTCTATTCGGGCAAGCGAGAGGAATTGCCAGAGCTTGAAGACACACTCCAGCCTGGGAAAAGCACTCAAGGAAGGTCCAGTGCAGAGCTAGCAGAGGGTGTGGCCTGCAGGGAGTCCGGAGGGCCAAGAAAAGGGGCCTCAGGGGCCGCATCCAGGCCAGAGCCTGGCGTGGAGGCATGCCATGTTCCAAAGAGGCTGCAGTTTGGTCAGTGGCCGGAGAGAAGAGTGCTGGGACTTCCCCTCCCTTTGAGTTGAAATGACAGAAAGGAGGATATTTACATAGTTGAAAGAGGCTCTCGCAAGTGTCTTGCATTGCGCCTCAGAAGATACCACACCCAACTATCTTCCACGCCATGTGCTTTCTCTCATTCCCAATGGCATTTGCCAGCCTGGACTACAACTCCCGCCAGCCAGCACAGCTGCAGTCCCAAAACATCTGGAGGGCACCAGGTTGGCAAAGGCTGCTTTCTGCAAAGGAAGCCACACATCAAGCAAACTTAAGGAATACTTTCCCATTACCCATGAACACAACCTTTTTCTGCTTTGAAAGCTCCACAGTGAAGGGCTAAGAATTGTCTCTTTCTCCAGAGTTGGCACAGAAGCTGGGTTTATCAAAGGCAGTGCCCCTCCCAGTGCAGAGAGGGAATATTTGGCATTCCACAAGGGCCCCTCCTGCCCATCCAGCAGGGCAGGGAGGTCCTGGTGGAGGGTGGAACAGGAGAGGTCAAGGTTTGCTTTGTAAGTTTCTAGCACGGCATCTCCTGGACGTCCAAACAGCCTGGAAACCTTAAGTAAATGCCCGGAGATCGCTCACTTATGGAATACCACTGCGGGAGATGTAAGAAGGTGGCAAAACAAACGGGGAGCCTTCTTGGAACTATGGAACTCCCTGCCCAGGGAAGTTTGCTTGCCAGCCTCCCAACTGGCTTTCCAGCAGCAAAGTGGAAACCTTTTTCATCCAAGGCGTTTCCCAACATAATTACGTTCTTGAGTTAAGCAGTAATCAGTTGCCCTTTTAAAAAATTTGCCTTTAAAACTTACACTTCCTATTTGTTTGTTTGATTTATATACCACCCTTCATCAAAAGATTTCAGGGTGATTCAAAATGGCACCCAGTTTTACCCAAACATCTTCCAAAATCTGCTCTTTGATTTCAGGAATTATCATGCGAAAACTTTTATACATACATATAAATGACCTTTATTAAGTTTTCATTTGCAAAATACCACAAGAGCACCAGCCAGGCTCAACGTATTTCAAAACTAAGTGCCCCCCCCATCCAGAATCAAAGTCTCTTTTCCATGCAAACCAGAAAGTGATTTCTCCAGACAACAGAACAGCTCTTTCCCCCCCCCTTATCTCTGTGGCTACAATCTCCTGGGGGACATGGACATCATTAGACAGTTGAATGCGCATGCGTACTCTGTCCGGTTCCCTCCCTCCCTCCCCTTTCGCGCGGCCCCGGGTGCTGGCAACTCACGCTATGCCACTGCCCTATTGACAGAAATGGGCCATGTTCCCTTTGCTTGCACAATACCTTTATTTTGTATGCAAGCTTCTCCAAATGTGCTTTGTATGCCAAACTACCCATTCAGACCCCTTGCCCTCAGTCCCCTCACTATGTAATCAGCATCTCAAATGTGAAATAGCTCTGTGGTTCCACGCTATTGCCAGATGCCCTATGAAGAGAGAGTTTAGCCATGTGGGGTAATGTACCTGAAGATTTACCCTCCTACTTACTGGTTTGTCCAATCTATGAGCACTTAAGAGCAGTCTTGTTTAAAGATTTACATCTCTCAGTTGAGAGATAGATTGGATATTTGATTTAACTTTTTATTAGGGGACAGGTCGTCCTATACCTCTGATTTGCTTCTAGAGTGGCAGTTTGGAAGGAGAAAACTTGTGGGGATGACAAGTTAAATTCTTCAGGGGAGCAAACTCTTATCTGACAGAATATCTGGTTTGAATAATTATTTTAACTGTGTCATATATTCTATTCCGGTTTTTATTCTGTTTTATGTATTTTGTAGTAGCTAAGGCTAGACAAACAAACGATTTCTGTAAATCTGCTGATACTAATACTTCAGATTCTGGTTTTGAACTTGCTCCAAAAATGTGCAATGGTGGCCCTTGCAGCCAAAAGGAAATGCAAAATCTGCTCATGGCGTTTAGGTTCCCTATTCCAGTCTTTGAACAGACGCAGAAGGGCCAATTCTGCAGACAGGATAACCACTTGTGAAGTTGTTGTAGATGACTCCTCAAAAACTTTCCTCCAATATTTTTGGATTTCTGCCCGGGAAAAGCTTTGGAAAACAGGAATGAAATTTCCAGCATGTTAGGTCTTAAAAGAAAATATTGCAAGGTGATATCTAGATGGTATTTAACCCCAAAGAAGCTAGCTCAAATATACAAAAATGGATCAAAAAGGTGTTGGAAATGTAAGGACTGTGAAGGGTCATTCTATGATATGAGGTGGACCTTTAGAATCTTTTAAACAAGACTGGAAATGGGACTTGGCGTGTAAGAAAATAACAGAATATATTAAGAAACGTGTTAAAAAGGATGAAATTAGATAAGACGGAACCTTAAAAGGCAACTGTATGTACCGTATTTTTTGCTCTATAACACGCACCCGACCATAACACGCACGTAGTTTTTAGAGGAGGAAAATCCGTAGGCATGCCACCCGTAGGCATTCCCTCCATAACACGCACAGACATTTCCCCTTACTTTCTAGGAGGAAAAAAGTGAGTGTTATGGTGCAAAAAATACGGTAATTTGGGTAATAAATATTGACGTTGGGTGAGCAGGAAGTCACTAGTTTTGTTGAATGGGAATATAATTTTTGAGTAACAAATATTACTGGGCCAAAACAAACAAGATGAACTTTAACAGGGAGAAATGTAAAGTATTGCACTTGGGCAAAAAAAATGAGAGGCACAAATACAAGATGGGTGACACCTGGCTTGAGAGCAGTACATGTGAAAAGGATCTAGGAGTCTTGGTTGACCACAAACTTGACATGAGCCAACAGTGTGACGCGGCAGCTAAAAAAGCCAATGCCATTCTGGGCTGCATCAATAGGAGCATAGCATCTAGATCAAGGGAAGTAATAGTGCCACTGTATTCTGCTCTGGTCAGACCTCACCTGGAGTACTGTGTCCAGTTCTGGGCACCACAGTTCAAGAAGGACACTGACAAACTGGAACGTGTCCAGAGGAGGGCAACCAAAATGGTCAAAGGCCTGGAAACGATGCCTTATGAGGAACGGCTAAGGGAGCTGGGCATGTTTAGCCTGGAGAAGAGGAGGTTAAGGGGTGATATGATATCCATGTTCAAATATATAAAAGGATGTCACATAGAGGAGGGAGAAAGGTTGTTTTCTGCTGCTCCAGAGAAGCGGACACGGAGCAATGGATCCAAACTACAAGAAAGAAGATTCCACCTAAACATTAGGAAGAACTTCCTGACAGTAAGAGCTGTTCGACAGTGGAATTTGCTGCCAAGGAGTGTGGTGGAGTCTCCTCCTTTGGAGGTCTTTAAGCAGAGGCTTGACAACCATATGTCAGGAGTGCTCTGATGGTGTTTCCTGCTTGGCAGGGGGTTGGACTCGATGGCCCTTGTGGTCTCTTCCAACTCTATGATTCTATGATTACTTGTTATATGGAGAAAAAAAGAATATTTTTTAAATAACCTCTGATCTGGAGCTTGAAACTGAAGTTGCACCTCCCATCATGGTTTATCATGGAAAACCTCAGGAGTTGTCCAAATGCATAGCGAGCAGAGAAACAAATCGCTTTCCAAAATATATAGGGGACTAAAATTTATTAGTTGCCATGTGCCGAAACTACCAGGTGACATAGACAAAACACTGATCAAAACATAAAACAGCAAAGACAGCTTTTAATAAAACACAGCGGAGTCCAAGTACTACAGAGCTAAAGAAGCCCTACCTTTAGAGCCCCAAAGCCCAATCGCCACCAGATAAACTGAGGACAGGTAGTTAATATTGAAACCATTAACGTAATAAAAGATGTTAAAATGGTTAAAATGCCCAAAAGGAGGCTGTCTGCCTTTTTGGCGATCAATGATTTAGGGGGTTGAATTATATGACCTCTGCGTCACCTTCCTGCTCTAGAATTCAATGCTTCAATGAATCACATTCGGCTCCTTTAAAATGTTCTATATTTTATTGGAGGAAGGAAGAATGTAGGATATTGGGGGCGGGGGGGGGGGGAGGCTGTATCATACCGCACATCCTTTTTAAAAACAAAACAAGGTCAGCCTCCAGTTGGCTAAACAGCAACCATTTCTCCCTCTTACAGGAACAGGACTCCTTGCCAACGACTCGCGCTCACTTCCATGTGGAACAACAAGTATTATACAATGAAACCCTCCAGTTGGCATAACGGGGCCTCCCAACCGGCAGCGCCAGCTGAGAAAGTAGATAACACTTCTTAAGGACGCTTTTGGACAGAAACGTTTGCTGGTGCCTTGGACAAAAGCCAGCGTCACTTTGCTTGGAGAGGGGTTTGGGATGTGACGCCCTTATCACAAGGGCGCCCTAGGGAAGCAGGCAGAAACCATTTCCAACCACAGACAATAATTGGCTGCGCAGAGTAAAAAGCACAGGAAACTGAAACCTCCCAAAACTGACGCAGGCAGATGCTTCCGTTGTTTCTGCTGAGAAAAACCAACAAGCTCTTTGGTGATTTGTTAGAACCCAAGTAGGCCTCATTCCCAGAGGCTGGATAACTCTGTACTCCACAGAATGAGGTTACCAGGCTGGTTTAAGCCAATGGTCTTTGACTGGTGGGAAAGGATCTTCTACTGCAGGGTGCGGCGTAGAACATCGAGTCTGCAGGCCAGATTAAGCCCCCCTCAGTTGTCCCCTTTTGGCCAAGCTAGGTAAAGGTAAAGGGACCCCTGACCATTAGATCCAGTCGTGACCGACTCTGGGGTTGCGGCGCTCATCTTGCTTTACTGGCCGAGGGAGCCAGCATACAGCTTCCGGGTCATGTAGCCAGCATGACTAAGCCACTTCTGGCGAACCAGAGCAGCGCATGGAAACGCCGTTTACCTTCC